>NC_060141.1:469491606-470116606 GCF_021461385.2 Schistocerca piceifrons | reverse complement strand
CTCTTCTCCGGTTCCGAATTGCCCGTTTCAGTTTTCTAGAGGCTCACAGTACCTGCCAGCGTTAATTGTGGTCCCACCGATTCAGCTCCGACAACGAGGTGAAAGAAGAGGTTCATAGCTTTCTGAACAGCATGGCGGCGAGCTAGTATGACATGGGCATACAAAAACTGTCACAGCGTCTAAAAACAAAATGCATCGACAGAAATGGTGATTATGTCGGTATATACTGATTGGAGCACTGAGCGACAAAGTGTAGAGACCTCAAAAGGAACTACCTCGAATAATAAGTTATTTTTAACTTACAAATACTATCTTTCGCTGTCAGGCTGAGAAATGTTCCTGCTGAAACCAGTAGTGCATATGTATGCTTAAATTTAGTGAGCCTTGACTTGTAGTGCTTACCATAAAATATGTGCGCGCCATCTCGTTGAACTTGATGAGTGCGTTGTATCCCGTTGCCTCGGGCTGGATGAATCGCAGCCACGGCATGGCGCTGAGTTTGCCTCCAGCCATGTCGAAGGCGCGCGAACGAGTTTCTACTAGATTGAGCAGCGTCTGCAGGCGCTGGTCGCCGCGGGGGAAGCGGTATCCTGCACAGTTCGACGGCCAAACCTCAGCCCACCTTGTACTCAGCCTTCATAGCAGTACTGTTTTCACGTTTTGTTTGTAGAGCTGAGGAGAACGTGTGCTCCTTTTATGTTCCTATGTAAAACGTCATTGGTAGAGTTAGGGAGTGTACTTTACACGTTGAAGAACTAGCTGTACCCAGCCATACTTTGTGGTTGCTGAGTCTGCTTAAATGAAAACAAAGAAACGAGAAAGTATCGCCGCGAATATCCTCAATCCCGTTGGTAGTGACCACCTCCTCATGCTTCTCACCCCCATCTTCTCAACCTGTGGCCCTCCGCATGCCCCCCACCCATGTCCCCCGAAGTCCATCCATGACTACCGCTGCCCCGACTGAGATACCGACTGGGACTCCATTGCCTCACAGGTCGAAAGCCACCCCCTTACCTTTCACCATCCGGCTGACATCACCCATGCCTCTTCCTTCCTCCAGAAGACCATCACTCCCGCTGTGTAGGCTCACACTCCTACCAAATTCATCCACCCTCACCACCCTACACTTTCCCCATATGCCATCCTCCTTCTTCATGAGCCCCGGAGGCTCTACTGCTCTTTACTCCGCACCCGTGACTGGGATACACTCCTCCGCCACTGGCAATGACAACGACACACCATGAACCTCCTTAAAGCTAAGAATCACAGGACTGGCGCCAGACATGTACAAGCCTCAACTCCACCCACCCTCTCAACTCCTGGACGTACTGGTCAGCCTCCCACTGCCTTACTGGTAGCCATCCCACTCCACATTACCCTCTTCTCCATGACAACTGCCCTCTCCATGACAATCTCAGTATGACTAGTCATTTTGCTTCCCTCCTAACCGAGATCTTCTCCATTCCTGATGATCCTCATTTTCATTACTCACTCTTCCCCACCATCCTTGAATGCACTGATACCTCTGTCCCACTGCTCGCCCCCAGTTTCCAGCATTTGGATCAGTTACCCCTCTCAGACATAAACACACCCATCATTGCACATGTCATCACACTCATCCTCCACTCCAAACGCAACACTGCCCCTGGTCACTAGAGTGTCACATGCTGCCACCTCAAGGAATCCCCTCAACCGTTCCTGGCTACCCTTGATACTGTGTACAACTCCTCCTCTCCACTGTCATCTACCCCAACCCGTGGAAGACTTCCCATGTCCTGCTGTTCTTTAAATGCAGTAAAGCCCCTCTGACACCTCTTTCTGTCATCCCATCTGCTCACCTCCATGTTCAGTAAGATCTTCAAATCCATCCTCTCCCATTGTATTCATATCCAACGTAACCTGCACCACCACCTTACCCACTGTGGCTTCTGGCCCTCCTTGTCAGCTGACGACCAGCTCCTTAACCTTAACAGTCTTCTTTCCCTCCAACGTCCGTCACTCCGCTATCTTTGTTTCCCTCGACTCCAGAACGCCTGCGACCGTGTCTGGCATCCTGGGCTCCTCTTCAGACTCAAGACATAAGCTCTCCCTATCAATTTCGTCTATCTCGTTGCTTCCTTCCTCTCCCATCGTCCCTCCTATGTCACTATCCACAATTCCAACTCCCATACTTTCTATTCCACTGCTGATGTGCCCCAAGGCTCCATCCCTTCCCCTCTCTTCTATCTCCTGTAGACTGCTGATATACCCAACTGCCCCCAACCCCTCCCCCACCTATTTATCTCCTCCAATTTGCTGATGACACCACCTTTCTGGCTCTTTATCCTACCCTTCAACAATCCCAATGTACCCTCCAAACCCATCTTGACCAGTTCAACACTTGGTGCAACCAGTATTCCTTTGTATCAACCCCTCCAAGACCCGGGTAATCATCATAGGCCACACCACTCGCTCCTTCTGTGTCCATCATATCTACCTAACCATTAATGGTTGTCCTATTCACTACACTCTCATCCTAAAACACCTAGGCCTCACTCTTGACCGCCACTTCACCTGGACTCTCCATCTCCTTATGATACAACACACAGCTCACAATGGACTCTGCCTCCTGAAACTCCTGTCCAGCTGGACATAGGGACTGCATCCTTCCACCATCCTTCACACCTCCAAATCCTGTACCCACCACATCTTTTACCGGCTGAAGTGGCCGAGCGGTTGTAGGCGCTACAGTCTGGAATCGCGCGACCGCTACGGTCGCAGGTTCGAATCCTGCCTTGGGCATGGATGTGTGTGATGTCCTTAGGTTAGTTAGGTTTAAGTAGTTCTAAGTTTTAGGGGACTGATGACCTCAGAAGTTAAGTCCCATAGTGCTCAGAGCCATTTGAACCAAGCCACATCCTTTGTTATGCCAGTTATGCTTGGATTTCGCCGTTCCCAGATTCTATAAGGCTCTCCACCTCGCCTTCTACATCCACCTTCCGACCCCATGTGCATCCTCTACGACATCATCCCCTTCCCCCACCTTCTTCTTTTCCTTGAACACATCTGCACCCTGTGTATCATCTGCTGACTCGATACCCCCCACCCCCTGGTGTCCCCCTTCCTCTCAAGCCCCAGCCTGTTGCCATGCCTTTACCATTGTGTCCCACCCTCTCCATCTTCACATCCTCCACCTCTGTTGCGGGTTGATATTTGTAATTATAGACACTCTGGAAATATTGATTATCCTTGAATTAATGTTTTATATTCCATGATGTACGTTCCTTGGAGAGAAATATAATTAATGTTGTATTGGAATCAAGGTGTTGTGTGTCCGTAATATTTTGGTGTCGAAACCCGGGACGAAATTGCGATTTCATGCGTGATTTCAACAATTAACGGCTTACTTCACGCTGTAGGAAACAAGAGACGACGTCGGACCGCATCACAAGCTAAGTTCATTCCAATACAATATGATCGCATGAACTGGTTGCTTCAAACAATTTTTGCGGCTTTGTATTGCAAGCCTGAAACTTGCACTCAGAGTAGCTAGTTTTGTTAAAAGGTTTTCCTTCACTTACGTTTGCGCATACGCTGCTTGTTAAACGTTTAAGCTATTCACAAGCGCACTCCTAAACAATCTTACAACAGCCGTCTTTAGTAAGACATAATGCAGGACGAATCAGAGATACAGTTAGCAAACTTCAAAAGAAAGCGAACTAGGGAGAGGACTAATGCTACGCGGTTTCTGCGGCTGTTGATGCTCTTACCATAGAAAGCCCGTTTGATGATTTTGAACATTACAGGGAACGTCTTCAAGAAATTCTAGAGAAGCTCGTTTCATTAGATGACGCTATTCATAATATATAGACAAAGTCAACGCGCTATAAAGAAGGCTACAAAAGCAACTGATTACAAGCTTTCAGCCACAACGTCGCAGATGAATATCACGTCACCACCAGTGCTCACACAACCGGCTGTGTTCCACTCTGTCAAGCTACCAGCAATTAAGCTTGAGTCATTTTGTGGAGATGTCGAAATGTGGTCCCGCTTCTGGGAACAATTTGAATCGACCATTGATAAAGACCCATTCCTTTCTACAGTAAACAAACATGTTTTCCTACGAGGGTATCTGTCAGGCGAACCGAAGTTCGCCAGCCGGAGTGGCCGTGCGGTTCTAGGCGCTACAGTCTGGAGCCGAGCGACCGCTATGGTTGCAGGTTCGAATGCTGCCTCGGGCATGTTTGTGTGTGATGTCCTTAGGTTAGTTAGGTTTAATTAGTTCTAAGTTCTAGGCGACTGGTGACCTCGGAAGTTAAGTCGCATAGTACTCAGAGCCATTTTTGAACCGAAGTTGCTAGTAGATGGAATACTTATAACGGCTAACACGTACGCAGAAACAAAGAAAATTTTATTGAATAGATACGGAGATAGCAATCGCATTATACAGGCGCACCTCGATTATTTGGATGCGCTAAAGCCTGCACATTCAGCGACACCTGAAACGCTGAACAGTACATTACTGGAATGTAACCGTCGTATTCAAGCACTGCGTGCCTTAGGAGAAGACGTCGTGGCATACGGTAAAATTCTCACTCAGAAAATTCTGCGTGCATTTCCCGCTGAAATGTGCCAGAAATGGGTCATTCATGCTAGAAGAACCGAAGTAGCGGAAGGAGATGTACTGAAACTACTTAACTTTTTGGAAGAAGAAGTTCGTGGTGCTCTCACTGCACAAAAGATTCGTACAGAATATCAGTCATCTCCTAGCTTCAGGCCCACTGCAGCAGCGCTTCACATAAATTCAATGCAAGCGAAAAATCCCCGTAAGCCTAAACGAGAACATCGCCATTCTCTCATGCAGTGAAACATCTTGTAGTAACATCGGTAGAACATAACGTAGGAAATCAGCATACATTGCACCATTTAGATTGCCATCGAAAAAGTGGGGGCCAATTATCCTTCCTCCCATAATGCCGCACCATACATCAACCCGCCAAGGTTGCTGATGATCCACTCGTCGCAGCCATCGTGGATTTTCCGTCGCCCAGTTGTGCATATTATGCCGGTTTACGTTACCGCTGTTGGTCAATGACGCTTCGTTGCTAAATAGAACGCGTGCAAATATCTGTCGTCGTCCGCAATTTCTCTTGTGCCCAGTGGCTGAACTGTACACGACGTTCAAAGTCGGCACCATGCAAGTCCTGGTGCATAGAAATATGGTACGGGAGCAATCGATGTTGATGTAGCATTCTCAACACCAACGTTTTTGAGATTCCCGATTCTCGCGCAACTTGTCTGCTACTGATGTGCGGATTAGCCGCGACAGCAGCTAAAACACCTACTTGTTGCAGGTCGTGGTTGACGTTCCACATGTGGCTGAACACTTCCTGTTTCCTTAAATAACGTAACTATCCGGCGAACGGTCCGGACACTTGGATTATGTCGTCCAGGATACCGAGCACCATACATAGCACACGCCCGTTGGGCATTTTGATGACAATAACCACACATCAACACGATATCGACCTTTTCCGCAATTGGTAAACGGTCCATTTTAACACTGGTAATGTATCACGAAGCAAATACCGTCCGCACTGGCGGAATGTTACGTGATACCACGTACTTATACGTTTGTGACTATTACAGCACTATCTATCATAAAGCGAAAAAAGTGGTCCAACTAAAACATTCATATTTCTTTACGTATTACACGAATATGTAATAAAAATGGGGGTTCCTATTTTTAAAAAAACACAGTTGATATCCGTTTGACCTATGGTAGCACCATCTAGCGGGCCAACCATAGCGCTATCCTGTTTCCCCCTTCAAGCTAGACGAGTTCGTTCTTTGTAGTTTTTTCGTTTGATGCATATTTCGTGAGATATTTGGCCCAGTAACTATCAATGGACCACCCTGTATATATAGAAACAAGCCTGTATTAGAATGCAGTTTTGTGTGAAAATTTCAGATCAATCAGTCAAGAACTTTTGGTGGTTCGTGATTTTGAACAAATAGAATATTTTTTTTAAACTGCAATTTAATACAGCACTGAAGATGTTTCTCGCATCCTAGCGTCCAAAGCCTCCTGTGTTCTCAATATTCCCTCTCAAAATTCCTCTGGCAAATAGCTCTTCTGACTCCCTCTTCACATGATGTTTTCAGGCATCCTAATCTCCTTCTCTAAGTCGAAATCCCTTCCATCATCTTCTTAGGCCTTCTGTCCTCACCAAAGCAGTATACGTGGCTAAAGCTTTTCAAGATATTTACTTTGATTATATTCATTACTTTGCTGCTCTGGTTAATCCTCTTATCAATGCCTTCGTTTTTAATTTTATATCGTATAGCGGCTGGGGTGGATGAAATTAAGTCGGAACTCATCAAATACAGTGGAATGTCAGGTCTTAAATGGCTACACAGGATAATTGAAATGGCCTGGGAGTTGGGACAGGTTCCATCAGACTGGACAAAAGCAGTAATCACACCAATCTTTAAACATGGAAACAGAAAATATTGTAACAACTACAGAGGTATCTCTTTAATCAGCGTTGTGGGTAAAATCTTCTCAGGTATTGTTGAAAGAAAAGTGCGAGTATTAGTTGAGGACCAATTGGATGAAAATCAGTGTGGGTTTAGGCCTCTTAGAGGTTGTCAGGACCAGATCTTTAGCTTACGGCAAATAATGGAGAAGTGTTATGAGTGGAACAGGAAATTGTATCTATGCTTTATAGATCTAGAAAAGGCATATGACCGGGTTCCTAGGAGGAAGTTATTGTCTGTTCTACAAGATTATGGAATAGGAGGCAAACTTTTGCAAGCAATTAAAGGTCTTTACATGAATAGTCAGGCAGCAGTTAGAGTTGACGGTAAATTGAGTTCATGGTTCAGAGTAGTTTCAGGGGTAAGACAAAGCTGCAACCTGTCTCCACTGTTGTTCATATTATTTATGGATCGTATGTTGAAAACAATAGACTGGCTGGGTGAGATTAAGATATGTGAACACAAAATAAGCAGTCTTGCATATGCGGATGACTTAGTTGTGATGGCAGATTCGATTGAAAGTTTGCAAAGTAATATTTCAGAGCTAGATCAGAAATGTAAGGACCGTGGTATGAAGATTAGCATCTCCAAAACGAAAGAAATGTCAGTGGGAAAGAAATATAAACGGATTGAGTGCCAAATAGGAGGAACAAAGTTCGAACAGGTGGACGGTTTCAAGTACTTAGGATGCATTTTCTCACAGAATGGCAACATAGTGAAAGAACTGCAAGCGAGGTGTAGCAAAGCTAATGCAGTGAGCGCTCAGCTACGATCTACTCTTTTCTGCAAGAAGGAAGTCAGTACCAAGACTAAGTTATCTGTGCACCGTTCAATCTTTCGACCAACTTTGTTGTATGGGAGCGAAAGCTGGGTGGATTCAGGTTACGGATATGAAAGTAGCTAGGATGATTGCAGGTACTAGTAGATGGGATCAATGGCAGAAGGGTGTCCACAATGAGGAAATCAAAGAAAAACTGGGAATGAACTCTATAGATGTAGCAGTCAGGGCGAACAGGCTTAGATGGTGGGGTCATGTTACATGCAGGGGAGAAGCAAGGTTACCCAAGAGACTCATGGATTCAGCAGTAGAGGGTAGGAGGAGTCGGGGCAGACCGAGGAGAAGGTACCTGGATTCGGTTAAGAATGATTTTGAAGTAATAGGTTTAACATCAGAAGAGGCACCAATGTTAGCACTGAATAGGGGATCATGGAGGAACTGTATAAGGGGAGCTATGCCCCAGACTGAACGCTGAAAGGCATAATCAGTCTTAAATGATGATGATGATGATGATGATCGTAGTGTCAACCTACAGCAATATCTCCGAAATCCCATCTCCATTCACCGGAAGTTCCTCCTAATTCTACCAGTTATTTTCCTTGTTTCTACTCCACCCATTGCTATTCTTTCTACAACAGTTTTAAATATCCTAATCTTCGTTTCTGATCTAATACGTATGGTTCTCGAGACGGAGATAATTTTTTTTTATATATAATGTCAGAGCGGCAGTTTGAGCAAAATGAATGTACATGATTAGCTCATGCCTATGTAGAGAATTTAAAATAAGTCCAAACAAATATCACCAAGCGTGAGCCTCCGCCGAACACCACCAGAAGTATAGACTAATTCTGAGTGCGGATCCCTTATGTAGGCGGTAGGTGGAAAACTGCAGATTGGCTAGTCTGCATTCATAGCTGTCCGCAAATATTTTAGCAAGAGGGGCCCAGATTCCAAAATAGCCATTCTAATTACCTGATTCAGTGCGAAGAACACATCATGCACCAGTAAATATGTCCGACATGAGATACACAAAATACATTATCTACGACGTCTGATAGTTACCCAGTCGTCATTTGCTGAAGGTAGATTATATTTTTTTAACAACCTGCAATTAAGACTCATGTAAGTTAATCCAGTTTATCAAACGAGTTAGGAAATAAAGATAGAAAGTGTTCACAAAAGTTATTTTTATTCGCATACGAATAATAAAAATTCGATTGTAGTGTTGTCCCCTTGTGAGTTACTACGGGTAAAGGCTATACTCGACAACCGAAATAAATTATTAGTTCCTTTTTCCGCTTCCCTGACTCAGACAACACAATCGCTGGAAAGTTCAGGGGATATTTAAGCCTTATTTCCCGTAGATACCTGACTCACGGTATTGTCGTTGATGGGAACTTCAATCATCCGTCGATTTGTTGGCGAAAAGATACTTTTATAGTCGGTGGTAGGTGTGAAACAACGTCCGACATTATACTGCAAGCTGTCTCCTAAATTACACTGACATATTAGTTTAGGAGTGGAGACGAAGTGTAAACAATTGCAATGGCACACGAGGCATACTAGCGACAAACAATTCTGAGGAACTAGAGAGCTACATAACGGATAAAGGAATTAATGAACACAAGATCGTGGTAACGAGAAGGAATACTGAACCATCCAAATCCACCAAAAATGAATGAAAAACATATATATCTGTTTAAAAAACCAGAGACAGATTGGTGCTTTCCCAGAGTCAATCACCATTTCTTCCACACTAATTACGTAAGCGTGGACAAATATTGGGTCAACTTCAATGAAATAGTATTGACGGCAGTTGAGAGTTTAATATCAAGTAAATTAATAACAGACAGAACAGATCCCTCTTAGCAAGCAGAACGGGTCAGGGTGCTGTTACAGAAGCAACCACTTTTATAAGATCGCACCATCTCCATGATTCACAACCGTTAACAGAAGCTCGAAACAGTGCAAAATTCATTACGAGGTGCCTTTAACAAAGTTCTATAACGAAATATTGCATCAAAAACTTGCAAAAAATTCAAAGATTTTTCTGGTTGTATGGAAAGTATTCCAGCAACATGACGTATTTATTACCTTCGTTGTGTAATAGCAGTGGTAATGTAGCCAACAAGAACTTCACTAAACCGCAATTACCAAACACAGCTTTCCATGATATGGACAGGTGAGGCGGTTATACGTTATACAGAGGTGTGGAAGGAGAGATTTGTGTGTTGCAGTAGCCGGCCGGTGTGACCGAGCGGTTCTAGACGCTTCAGTCTGGAACAGCGCGACCGCTACGGTCGCAGGTTCGAATCCTGCCACGGGCATGGATGAGTGTGATGTCCTTAGGTTAGTTAGGTTTAAGTAGTTCTAAGTTCTAGAGGACTGATGACCTCAGATGTTACGTCCCATAGCGCACAGAGCCATTTGTGTTGGAATAATGTGTGGACTGGATTTGGACGTTACGATGGTACTGATAGGCGTGTCATGCGAGAGATCGGTAGTGGCTCATATACAGGGAAAGTGTGTGCAATGAAGTTGTTGTAATGAGGAAACGAAATAGTGTGAAATAAAAAATAAATAAAACCTCTTAGCAACATACCTGATAGCTCACACTTGAAAATTGCTGACCAGAACACAGAAAAAAAATGGGAAATTGCTTTAAGACCCATTTAGTTGCAGAAAAACATACCACGGAAAAATTAATTACCATCTCTGTAGTGAAAGCAAAGAAATAGACGTATAAAATTTCTTACCTTGGAGAAACCAGTTTTTAAAGTGGAATAATGAGTTTTAAGCTCTGTTAAAAATTGGCTTGAAGTCCAGAAACAGATTACATTATCGACAAAATTCATGAGGGAATGAAATAAGCGGAAGATCAAGATTATTTTGCGTTTAGGTCCCATAGATGTCATTAGAGATGGAACACAAGCTCGAGTAGGGGAAAAGGGGGGAGAGAGGGGGATGAATATCAGCCAAGCCTTTTAAAAGGAGTCATCCCGATATTTGCGTTGAGTGATTTAGCTCAACCATGAAATAAGTAAACCAGGATAACGAGATGGAGATTTTGCAATTTTCTAACATCGCAACTTCCGTTTGTAGTACAACATGATCACCTCCCAGCACCCAATAGGATTCCTTTTATATTTTCTTATTTTATTTTATTTATTTCTTTAGAGTCATTAGTCATGCAAATGTTTTGTTACGGTGTGCCACGAATTCCTTTCCTGTGTCATCCTTTTCGTCTCAAAGTGCCAATTGCAAATTACAGCGTCAATTATTTCCTGGATGTATTCCAATCTCTATCTTTCTCTACAGTTTTTACCCTCTACAGTTTCCTCTGGTACCATGGAAGGTATTCCCTGATGTCTTAACACATATCCTACCACCCTACCCTTCTTCTTGTCCGTGTTTTCCTTATATTCCTTTCCTCTCCGATTCAGTGGAGAACCTAAACATGCTTTATCTCATCAGTTTGTAGCACCATACTGTAATGCTTGGAAATGGACTTAAAAATTTCTCTACAAAATCATGGTTTATGAATACTGCAATGCACAATGATAATTGTGAATTTTATCATTTTTCCCAAACATGGACTGTAGTTCTATGAAAATCAAAGGACGAATGTAACTGGTCTAGAATCAGTGAGTGAACTCTACAATGTCTGATGGTTGATGAAAATCTACCATTGCGTTTTTCCCTTCGCTATCTTGAGCGAAGTATGTAAGCATCTGTTTTAATCCAATAGTATAATTTCATTAGTTGAATAATAATTATTTCGTATAACAATTTGTTTTATTCCAAGGAGTACGACACAGCACCCTCTTGATAAATGTTGACAAGAACTCTTTGTAGCTCATCAATATTTGGTAGCATTACGCTGACTAGAACATTCGATCTGACGGCGATAGCCACAGATCGAATCTTCTTAAAGTATAAATCTTGTTCAATCAGTAACTTTACTTTTTATTCAACAGATAATAATCTGATCTTTTCTATGTTAATGTCCGTTCAACGCCGCAGTTTAAATTTCCCGCTTTTAGTATTTTACGCCTGGGCAGGCGTAGCCGGATAAATAGCATACAGTGTTTTCATTCTAACTTCCTATGAAAATAATCATTTGAGGAATCATTTTAAATTTTAGCTGTTCTGTATCTAACTAAAGCCGAATTAGATACTTTGAACTTATGCAACGGTACTGCTAATTATAACGTTTCCGCCCTCCCATATTTTAAATACAAACACGTTACTTGAAAAGTTTGTTTCCTTAGTCTCCTTCTTCCGAAAACGTTACTGGTGGATCCTAGTGTAGGACTCGATCCACATAGGTAACTTTCTGTAATTAAGCGTGTATAAAATTTTATCTTGTCTTAGTACTAAAACATGCTCTCGTTTTTCATGCTCTGCGACTGTAACCATTGTCAGGGACGTGATTCACAGTATTATTGCAAGAATTGAGAGACTAAAAAGCTGAGCAACTGGCATATTTTTGACGATTGTTACGAGTTTGACTCAAACAGAAAATTTATCTGGCTAAAACGTCGCAGCACAACGCGATGGTAAAATTAACTACTAGTATGGATTTTCTTTGCTGTTCGCGTGTGGCGCTTTACCCGTAGATGGATGTGAAACACTCGCGGATAGCAATCACGTTGCAATCGCAACAACAGATCTCAGTTCTGATTTTAGCTGAAGGTATTTCGAAGACTGAACATTATTCTCCTTTTGTAATTCTCATGGGAATGACGAGACAACAGTCGCATCAGATTAGACAGCAGTCGCATCACGTAAGACAGCAGATGGATCATTTCCGAATGAAAGTAAGCAGCAGCTCAATCATTTCAGAAATGAAAATAGACAGCAGTTGGACCATTTTGAAACCGAAATCTCCACATGTTTGTATTCTCAATTGAAACAAATAAAAGCTGAGCTAACCGAACTTGTAAATAACCAGGTTACTGAACACGTAAGTTCTGAACTTGCTCCATTAACAGCCGCGCAGAAATGCACAGCATCTCAGTTAGCGGAAACTGACAACGAACAACAGACTACGTCAGCACAAATGACGACGTTAACGCCAGAAGTTGTCAGGCTCACCGTCACGCAACATGCAGTAGAAACTGATATGTGGAATTTCCAAGTTGCTCGCCGTGAAGTTCCAGAAACAGTCAAAAAACTTTCCGAAGAGGTGACTATGAAACAAACCGAACAAGAATCGATGAAAACTAATATTCAAGAATGTAGCGACGTGCTATAACGGCTTTCTGCTAACCAAGAACAAAAATTCAATGAATTCTTGAAGCAGAAAGAAAAACAACTTGACGAGGTAGTAACTTCAGGGGTAAAGTAAGCTGCACGCAGTTCTGTTGATGGGATACCGTAGAACAGACAGAAGCACAGAAGTCACTCAGGGCGGGTCTCTGTCAGATAAGGGAAACTCTAAATAAAGAGATACGGGAATGGAGAGATATAATGATTACACAATTCAATAATTTACAAAAGAAATTATCTGGGGTTAGAGAAATAGGTAATTACTGTCCCAGTTTAGTAAACAAAATGTCGAATTTAAATGATCGTGCGATACCAAGTGAGTGTTCCCAAGGAGAAGAGCAGACGATTAAAGTCTGGTGCTTGTTTTCCTGCATATCATATGTGGGCAGAGCCAACACTGTCTACTTTGCTACGGGAAGAAACTCTTTTAAAGATTCGACAATCACAAATTTTCATGTATTTTACATCCTGCAGTGTTCATACGATCGTTTCGAGTTATTTTACCAAATTAAAGGTCAGAGCGACAGAAAATACACCAGGTGGCAGCACTTATTCAAGGTGATGGGACACTCTGGGCAACTGAAGCTACTGAATATTGTAAAACATTTGAACGGTTACAGCTAGGTTTCCTTGTTACGTACTGGTGGCAAGGTATTCAGGAACGATTGCGTCAACAGGTGTTCAATCCTGAGAGGTACAGTAGAAAGAATGGTAATTTGCGGAAATATTTTGAGATGTTCCATATCCAACACGTAAAAATGACGATAGACCACCTTTCCCAAAAGTGAATGGTAGCAAAATTCAAATCCTCCTCGACTTATCCAGGGAATCCTTGTAAAAGACGTAGATCTGACACTGGATTTCAACCAAGATACTGCAAAACTGGGGGCGGTTCATAGTACAGCTGTAGTAACAATGATAATTATGATCAAACTGTGGTCCTTCTGGAGGGAGTCCACGATGCAACAACAATAATAATAGTAATGTTAACCCGGTTAATAACTCAGCGACATTAACAATTACAGTCAGCACCGTACAACTCCCAGTGATCCCATGAACGTAATTGAAGTGGCTGAGGAGTCACGTCCTCGGGTGTGTAATGTGACAAACTAAGGTCGATCACGTCTTGCCCTCATATGTTGGCCGAGGAATGTAGTGAGGGCGAAATTCTTAAATAACTTCACCTTTTGCACTACAGTGATGATACCAATATGAGACAAGAATCATTGGAAGTATATAATAACAGTGCAAACAAACCCAAAAATACTGAGCAAGCAAATATCAAAACAGTGGTAGGCTATATTCCCTACAGTTGTGTTTTCAATACAGGTGCAGTTGACAGTGTGATTTCCCAGCACTTATTTGAAGAAATAAATAACAGTAATGAAGCCCCTAAGTATCCAGTACAGAACTGTCGAGTTGTTGGTACTCTTGGCAGCAGGTCACAACCTGTCAAGTGGCAAGCATGGATCAAAGTAGAACTGGGAAATGGAGGAACTGAATCCCATTCCCTGTAATAGATAAACTAATTACCGGCTGCATTTTTGGGCTTGATTTTCATAGAGAAAGGGGTGCGAAGACTGACCTATCTTCGTACAAATGCTACCTGTTGGCTAAGGACCAAGAAATATTAAAAGATCTTATATGTATTGATATTATTGATATATATTGATATATTTATGTTATTCAATCTGTATATTGAGCAAGCAATAAAGGAAACAAAAGAAAAGTTCGGAGTAGGTATCAAAATCCATGGAGAAGAAATAAAAACTTTGACGTTCCCTGATGACATTGTAATTCTGTCAGAGACAGCGAAGGACTTGGAAGAGCAGTTGAACGGAATGGACAGTGGCTTGAAAGGAGGACATAAGATGAACATCAACAAAAGCAAAACGAGGATAATGGAATGTAGTCGAAATAAGTCGGGTGCTGTTGAGGGAATTAGATTAGGAAATGAAACACTTAAAGTAGTTTGCTATTTGGGAATCAAAATAACTGATGATAGTCGAAGTAGAGAGGATACAAAATGTAGACTGGCAATGGCAAGGAAAGCGTTTCTGAAGAAGAAAAATTTGTTAACATCGAGTATAGATTTAAATGTCAGGAAGTCGTTTCTTAAAGTATTTGTATGGAGTGTAGCCATGTATGGAAGTGAAACGTGGACGATAAATAGTTTAGACAAGAAGAGAATAGAAGCTTTCGAAATGTGGTGCTACAGAAGAATGCTGAAGATGAGATGGGTAGATCACATTACTAATGAGGAGGTATTGAATCGAATTGGGGAGAAGAGGAGCTTGTGGCACAACTTGACTAGAAGAAGGGATCGGTTAGTAGGACACGTTCTGAGACATCGAGGGATCACCAATTTAGTATTGGAGGGCAGCTTCGAGGGTAAAAATCGTAGAGGGAGACCAAGAAATGAATACACTAAGCAGATTCGGAAGGATGTAGCCTGCAGTAGGTACTGGGAGATGAAGAAGCTTGCACAGGATAGAGTAGCATGGAGAGCTGCATCAAACCAGTCTCAGGACTGAAGACCACAACAACAACATGTATTGAGGATTTACATGGGACGTATAGTCAAAGAATAAAAATCGAAATTTTATCACATGGGGATATACCTGGTGGCAGCTGAGAGGAAGAGGACATTAAGCATCACGAAAACTTGTGGGATATACCTGGTAGCAGCTGAGAGGAAGAGGACATTAAGCATCACGAAAACTTGTGTATCATGTGGATGTAATTCCATACTAGACCTATTGCAAAAAGAGACTACTCCATTCCTTGGTAAAACATGAAGAAGTGGCACTTATTATATCTGGATCCGTATGAAACCATTCGAAAATCAGATGGTAACAGCTACCTCCTGGGTTTACTGAAAACCAAGAAAATATCAAGACTATATCTCTTTGAGAATCTTAAGAGATATTACTCTTAATATAGTGTTAAGCAATCAATTCTTACTTATTTAGTGATCCACGGTCCATTCTCATCAGAATTGTGATAAAAATTACTTTATGTCACAGTGTCTTTGCTTGTGGTAGGCAGTTTATGTTTGAAACTAAATATTTGAGGGTAAAAGCGTCACAGGCGAATTGGTGCATGCTCTAGAGGATACCAAGATGAAGCTATTCATGCCTTCCGCCAGCACAGCCCATGATAAATACTGCATAAATTATATGGAAACCTGCCGTAAAATATACCGATTAAACTGGTGAGTTTGATGATCATTAATGTCTTCCTTGAAGCAGATGTAACAGATAAAAATAAATCATCACTGATCGCTATATATATATATATATATATATATATATATATATATATATATATATATATATATATGTGTGTGTGTGTGTGGACTTAAGTTTAAATATTGTCAGTGTTTAGGATTTTGCTTGCTGCTTGGTCACAAGAGTAAAGACAGTGAACAAGAAAGATGCTGAACAGTAAACAATTTGGACTAGTTTATAAGGATGAGTGAAGCAGGACACTGTAAACGTGCTAAGCGGAAAGTAACGGATGAGTAGTAGACAAGTAATGTTAGACTGACATGAGATGAAGTTGTTACTGCAGATGTGAGAATTGCTTGAATAATATTTTTCGTCCTGATATGTCACTGAGAGTGGTATCTATAGTGGTGATTACAGTGAACTACACTTTTGCCATGCCCTGTGATTGACATAAGCAGATGGTGGTGAAGCCCAGCGTAGTTAAAGTTATTATTGGCAGACTGTTTTCGGAGAGCTCCAGCAAGAATAATTCAAGCGTCACAGCCAGCCTGCTTGGGCAGACTGACAATACACCATGTAACCCGAACTATGCACAAATATGGAGAAGCACGCATGTTAGCATGAAATGAACATTTCTTAATACATAATAAGAGCAGCGAACTTAAAGTGATTGTTGGCAGACTGTTTTCAGAGAGCTCCAGGAACAATAATTCCGTCTTCAGAGCCAACCCGCTGGGAACGGGCTCACAATATACCATATAATTTGAACTATGTACATGTCTTGATGAGAATGCATGTTAGCATCATAGTGAACTCTTCTTAATGCTTAATTATATGTGTGATGCAGTCAAAAATATTAACAACTAAAATCCTCACGCTGTTATACCAGGTATTACATAAAATGATGATGTCATGTGTAGTATCCATGGGACTTAATGCGATAGCACGTGTCCTCTCTCAGACCAAAATATGTTGTGAGAATGACTCTACATGTATTAATGACCTTGTGTAATTTTACATGGACTCTACGGCTGATTACGAGCGGTGACGGCGACTTGTCATAATCTGTATAGTTGTGCTGAGTCGAGATGAGTTATCAGTGGGAGGAAAACCCGTCGTATCCCAGGGTATGAGCAATTGGTTCAAATGGCTCTGAGCACTATGGGACTTAACTTCTAAGGTCATCAGTCCCCTAGAACTTAGAACTACTTAAACCTAACTAACCTAAGGACATCACACACATCCATGCCCAAGGCCGGATTCGAAGCTGCGATCGTAGCGGTCGCGCAGTTCCAGACTGTAGCGCCTAGAACCGCTCGGCCACCCCGGCCGGCTATGTGCAAATTCCTGAGCCTTTACTCGCACGACTTCGGCCGTCAGTTTCCACGGCGCACTGCTCCAAGTGAGTGTCCTCCAGCTCCTCTGATTTGCGTGAGGAGCCTTCCGTTCAATGCAGCCCATTTCATTTCATATATGTGAATTGTTGAAATTAATATGTTAAAATTATGTACTCATAACTGCACATACTAGAACAGAAACTATTATAGGATCGTTAAAATCACACAGATTTTTGAGGAAATTCTGTGAACGCTCAATTGTAACGTCAGTTTAATTTGTTTGCTCAACAAAATGTTAAAAATCTGTGGTAAATGTGGTTTTGCGTAACCGTTTTACTAAAGTAAATTACATAACATTGATTTCCAGAACGTTCTGATAAAAAACAGGCATATGAGATAAATTAATATGGCTTTACCTTTACCAAAGTAAACTGATGAATGTG
This sequence comes from Schistocerca piceifrons, assembly GCF_021461385.2. Classification (NCBI taxonomy): domain Eukaryota; kingdom Metazoa; phylum Arthropoda; class Insecta; order Orthoptera; family Acrididae; genus Schistocerca; species Schistocerca piceifrons. Next base: position 470,099,028 of record NC_060141.1, on the reverse strand, counting down.
TAACAAATGAAATTAGCAGTATCATATCTGGAAGAAATTTTATTGCTCTACCAAAAAAAAAAAAAAATTGTTAATATACCTATCTTTATTGGTAAAAGCCGAATATGTGTACTGTATAAAACCAGGCCAAAATTCTCTGATATCTGTATGTTGTTTTTATGATAAACACACTAACTTACCTTACGTAATCTAATAATTGGTACGAATAAATTCTTACTTGGAAACAGAAACCAGCTAACAGGATAAAACCAACGTGAATTTTGCAAATAATTTTGGATCTCAAAGGTATTAACTTATAAAACCGAGCTACAATTACAGTGTCGGTATAGTGTTATACATGACATTACCTAAGATGTAACGGTCTATGCCTCTACATAAAACTTAAGTACCAATATTTGTAGATAGTTTCGAGCAACCCATCGGCAAATAAGAGTAACTGTTCGTAGTAAAAGTGTACTATGTCTTATGGTAAATTTTATGCCCCCAAAAACTAACAAACTAACACAGAAGTGATGGTATGCGTAATGGTATATTCAGTTGGCGTTTCACAATGTGATTATGAAGGAGTTATCAAATAGTGACTTGTACAGTGACAGTAATACAACTAGACACAGGTTAATGGCAGCACAGAAGACACTAAGATCGTGCGTTGCCCCTGCCATTCAGAGGGCTATGTAACGCCTAGAAATGTACGAGTACTTGGGCATATCTCTACAACATCATAGGTTATGAATACTGTATTGGACAGTGATAATTATTAGTTTCATCACTTTTCCCAAACATGAATTGTAATTCTATGAAATTCAAAGGAATAATTTATTGATGTAGTATCAATGAACGCTATCGTATCTATGGCTGATATACCGGCTATTATTCTCTTCCCTTCGGTATCTTCAGCCAAGCATGTAAGCATCTGTTTTAATCCACAAGTGTAATTCCATAAGTTGGATAATGATTAATTCATATAATAGCTTGTTTTATTCCAAAGAGTACACAACATCCTCTTGATAAATGTTAAAAAGACTTTCTTTGTAGCTCATCAGTGTCTGGTAGAATTACGTTGACTAGAACATTCGGTCAGACGACAACAGCCACAGGTAGAATCTTCATGAACTATGAACCTTGTTAAAAAAGTAACTTTACTTTTTACGCAGAAGCTAATAATCAGATCTTTTCGAAGTCAATGTTCATACAGCATGGCAGTTTAAATTTCTCTCACGTAGTGAATTATTGTCGTTCTGCCAAGTATGTATCTTACGCCTGGGCGGGTATAGCTGGATAGAAAGTACACAGACTTCATTCGAACTTCCCATGAAATTAATCAGTTGAGGAGTCATTTTAAATTTTAGTTATTTTGTGTCTAACTGGAGCCAAAGCAGGTACTTTGAAGTTACGTAACGGGACTGCCAATTACAACGTTTCCACCCTCCCATGTCTTACTTACAAATTCAACCGTTACTTAAAGAAAAGTTTGTTTCCCCATTCTCCTAGTTATGGAAACGTTATACTACCTCAAATGCTCTGATTTTCTTCTGGTCGGGTTTCCTCACAGTCCAAGTTTCACTAATGCGGAACTCCAAACGCGTACTGTCAGAAATTTCTTCCTCAAATTAAAGCCTGTGTATGACACTAGCAGACTTCTCTTGGCCAGAAACGTCTTTTTTCCAGAGGTAGCCTGCTTTTGATGTCCTTTTTGCTAGGTTCATCGTGGGTTATTTTACTCCCTAGGTAGAAGAATTCCTTAACTTCGTCTACTCCCTGATCCACATTCGCTGTTCTCATTTCTGCTACTTCTCGTTGCTTTCGTATTTCTTCGATTTACTGTCAACCCGTATTCTGTATTCATTTAACAGTTCTTTCCATTTAACACATACTGTAATTCTTCTTCACTTACACTGAGGATAGCAATGCCATCAGTGAATCTTATCATTGACACAGGCTTCTTCGTAAATAGCTCCACGGTTTCAGAAGACCACTGTGCAAAAAACTAAAAGACATACAGAAAATAGATGCATATCAGTGGATACAGCATCTCTGCAAACTCTTAACTCACATCACAGATGCACAAAATGGGCGCTACTTGTGACATTGCAAACGTAATATTTGTACGGAATTCATTGAAGTCGCTGCCGCTACCCGCGAAGGCGCTGCGCCAGCGGAATTGATTTGAAAACTTGTTCACTGTGCTGCGGACACAGGCCAATTTGACGCGACGGTACAGAGTGGATTATATGTCCCCATGTTCTGAACTGTTGCCCAATAGCTGCACGCTCTGCAACTACGCCACGGCGCGTATTACGAAAGGAAAGTTTAAGGGATGCTCTACACAGTCATATGTTTCATTTTTCTGTGTCATTTGTTTTCGTGCAGGCTTCTTCCGAAACCCCGCAGATACCGATGAATAAACCTGTATGTACACTGAAGTGAAAAAAGTAATGGGTAGCTATATGCAGATATATGCACATGGATTATTCCAATTCGGAAATCGATAGGAAATTCAATATACCGAGATCCAGAGTGTCAAGAGTGTGCTGAGAGTACCAAATTTCAGGCATTATCGCTCACCATGAACAACGCAGTAGCCGACGGCCTTCACTTAACGACCGAGAGCAGCGGCGTTTGCATGGAGTTGTCAGTGCTAGCGGACAACCAACACTGTGTGAAATAATCGCAGAAATCAATGTGGGATGTATGAGGAACGTATCCATTAGTACAATGCGGGAAAATGCTGTATTAGTGAGCTATGGCAGCAGACAAACGACGCGATTGCATTTGTTAACAGCACGACATCGCTTGTAGCGCACTTCCTGGGCCTGTGACCATTTCGGTTGACCCTAGAGACTGGAAAACCCTGGCCTGGTCAGTTGAGTCATGATTTCAGTTGGTAAGAGGTGGTGTGGTAGGGTTAGAGTGTGACGCAGGCCTCACGAAGGCAAGGACCCAAGTTGTCAAGAAGGACAAGTTGGTGGTGGCTCCAGAATGGTGTGGGCTGTTTTTACATGGAATGGGCTGGGTCCTCTGGTTCAACTGAACGGATCATTGACAGGAAATAGTTATGTCCGGCTACGTGATGACCTTTCTGAGCCATTCATGGACTTCATGTTCAGAAACAACGATGGAATCTTAATGGGTGACAATGCACCATGTCACCCGTCCACAGTTGTTTACGATTAGAAAGAGTATTCTCGACAGTTTGAGCGAATGATTTGGTCATCCATCAGACATTCATAGGACATAATCGAGAGGTCAGCTCGTTCACTAATTCCTGCCCCGCCAATGTTTCCGCAGTTACAGTCGGCTGTAGAAGCAGTATGGGTGAATATTTCTGCTAGGGACTTAAAACGAGTTGTTGAGTCCATGCCACGTCGAGCACTATGCGAGGTAAAAGGAGATCGGACTCGATATTAGGAGGTATCTCATGACTTTAGTCACCTCAGTAGACTCTAAGTAGCAGTACTTGAATGGTTGGGTGTACTCACCAGCGCAGAATTGGAGAATGACGTTGAGCACGGAGGGCGGCAGCAGGTTCTTGAGCTGTGTCGGCCTCCCACAGCTGTCGCTCAGTTCTTCCAGCAGGGCGCGAACCTCCTCCTCCACTTGAGCCTGCATGGCTGCCCCATTGAATCCCAACGAACGCAGGTGACGCATTGCGAAAGCGCGCTGTTCCTGCCACAGCTTGCCGTCAACCAACGAAATACCTGCGCAGCCAAACCATTTCTCCATCAGCTCATTGTTGCACGCTCAACCCAACCCGACATACACATAAGGAGAAAGAAAGGAAGGAATATTCGGGCACATCGTCGTGTCAACGACGAGGTCACTCGAGACAGAGCACAAACTCGGACTGGGGAAGAACTCTAACCTGTCATTTTCAAAGTAACCATCTCGGTTATCGGTTAATGATCTTACTGATGATGGAAGCTCCTGCTGATTTTCCTTTATATTTGCGATTTGAGTTTGCGTTTTCATCTCCGTCTTCTCCAAAACGTAATGTATATCTTTTTCCTGTTTAACCAAATGTGTTCGACACTCTGGGTCATTCTCTGTAGTTCTTGATTTATTTTCGTAAAAATATTACATAAAGTTCCAGGTTATTTTTCTGTGTTAGGCCAAAAAACTATAAGATGTGCATTTTGTATGTTGTTTTGACTACTCAGCTAAAACTACTTTAATATCGACATGATATGCACAGATCGACTTGCTTTACACTGTTTTATGGCTTGACAGTATGTCAGCAGCAAAGTAATCGGAAGAATTTGCTTAAAGACTTATCAGTTTAGGTTTCATACTCCATGGATTATTTTGCACGATAGGTCGTAATGATGTCAAACAAATCATTTCACATTCCCATAGCAAATTAAACCGCACATATAGTTACGGTCTTAATGTTACTAAACTTTTAGTCTCCCCCTCCACAAAAAAAGAAGTGATATGCAGATTCTGTAAGCTAGTAATAGAAAGTCTTCCACAGGATAAGAATTGTCAAGGGAAAACTTTCTCAGTTTGTTTTCAAATTTTACTTTGCTGTATGTCCGACAATTTATATCACTGCGAAAGCGATCAAAACTTTTTGTTGCAGACTTGTGAAGCCCTTTTAAAGATAACCTTAATGTGAAGTGAAGAATGTCATATTTCCTTCAGGTATTGTAATTATATACATCATTGTTACTTTAGAGCTGTAGTCGATTATTTAGAATGAACTTCATAAAGTACTGAATTTTCTATGAAGCAGTAGTCCAGTCTTCGAAAGAAGCACTTGAGCTACGAACTCACGACATGCAGAAACATATGGCCCCAGTATACCACTATCTATTGTTTCTGAGAGGTGCATTTGGGGCCTGGAGATGGTATAACGAATTGCCGAAACTTTTAGCGAAAATAAAATAACATCTCAATTGCAAAACTGTTTCATTATTAAATATTTGACTAGCCGCTGTCCGATGTCCACAACGGATCAAGAGAGACAGCGCTATTTCTCCATTTGCTACATACTCACCTGTTTTGCGGGTTCGGGACAGTCCGTGGAGTGTGAGAACAAAGTGTCAGGGCTCTTCCCACTGGCGCTAACCTGTAAATTGGCCGGCTCATATTTTACGATCTTGGTGGGAGCGAAGTTTGCTGTTATAATTCGCTCATCGGAGAGACATTCGTGCCAGGCCCTACGATTACCAGTAGTGTCAGGGAGAGAGCACCTCAGCGAAGTATAGGAGGAAAGTTGAGGGAGATTCGAAAGGACACTCTTGGTTCAGAATTCATTCAGTTAAGACACTTTTGTTCTAAGTTTGAAACAATCAGAACTCCTTGAACTGGAGCCGGTGCCTCATTTTGCACTGGATTCTGCGCTCTGGGACTTAGCCGAATTTCGCTGAAGGGGCTTGGATGCACGGTGCACTGTCACGAACATTACGCGAGTGCTGTGTAAGATGGCAGCGCGCTGGTGGGAATGACGGTGAGTATTCTAAGAGGTTGGTTACGTCAAATAGGCAGACTTCACGTCGTCGATCATCTGAGATGTACGAGAGGCAGGGGAATCACTCACACAATCTCACACGGTCTTCTTGTGTAACTGGTCAGGTGTTCAATCAGGTTGTTATACGGGGCGTTCAAAAAGTCTCTTCGCAGTGCCGTATGATTGTTATCCGCGCGTGCCGTATGCCGCAGTGAATATACCGAAATGAAACTCAGTGAAATACAAGTTATTAATTTACTGAATATTCATTTTTACTTACAGATTTCCACATTAAATGTTGAAAGTGTCCCCCATGTTGTTGAATACACAATTCAATTCGTCTAATCATGTTTTCAAAGACAATATGTAACATTTCTTTTGTAACAGAAGCAGTGAAAGTGGATATTGCAGTTTTCAATTCATCGATGGATTTTGGACGGTTTTTATAGACAGTTGTTTTTGCTGCACCCTACAAGAAAAAGTCAGGTGGTGTTAGGGCAGGCGATCGTGGAGGCCAAAGTCCCTGTGAAATTATGCTATCACCAAAAACATCAGCGAGCAGTGACATTGAAACGCGAGCTGTATGCGCGCTTGCACCATCTTGTTGAAAATAACCGTTCAGTATTTCATTTAACAAAAGTTCTCCTATGAATGGGTACAGAATATCACTGCATTATCGTTGTGCGTTTATTGTTTCGCTGAAAAGTATGGGACCCACAATCCGACGTCTATAAATTGCAATCCAAACTCTTATTTTCACAGAATGAAGTGGTTCCTCATGAATACACAATGGATTTGCAGTATTCCACATACCAGAATTTTGCGAGTTCATGACCCGGATAAATGAAACCACGCCTCATCAGTGAAAAACGTTTCATTAAGAATATCCTTTCCATTTTGTTGAACGACATTTTTGAACCATTGACAATAATGCAGTCTCCTGCCATGATCAGTACTTTTCAGTTCTTGCGCGACTGTCACTTTGTATGGGAAAAGTTCTAATTTTTTCTTACAGCTATGTGGGCCGTTCCGACACTAACATTGATTTCCTGGGAGAGTTTTCTTACTGACTTGTTCGAACTCATGGACATTTTATCGGAAATGTCGAGTAGTTTATCCTCAGACAAAACGCTAGGACTACCACTTCTCGGTGCATCTGTCACTGAACCTGTACCTCGAAATTTGTTAATCAAATCTCGCACAGTATCACGATGTGGGAATGTTGTCTCCGGGAAAACTGAATTAAATGTTTGACGAACTGAAACTATGTATTTACCGCCAGCTTTGACGCTTTTTCGACTAAGAACACGCGTTCTTCAATGGTTAGCATTGTAACAGTGACAAAAACGAAACAAACGAACAAAGGAACTAAACTTAAACGTTCACGTCAACACATAACGACACACACCAACGATACTACCGACGCTGACTGATATAAACGAAACAGTGGAATGTTGGGAGAGTCCACCTGGGAAGTAACCCAGGCAAGCGAACAATAATAGGACAGGCGCGGCTAACAGTCATACGACACTGCGGAGAGACTTTTTGAACACCCCGCACAAATGAAATGCAACCCGTGATCTTTTAAGTTCCGTAAGGTCGCCGTGCTTCATATCTGCGGTGACAGGGGATACGACGTTCGTAAGTAGCCTCGTTGGGAAGTTGACGTGTGTTACGTCTCAGCCTGCAATTTGCTGTACTTGGGAGAGTTCACAGCATTCGTCTACAAATACATACACACACACACACACACACACACACAAAACACCGTTTCACGTAATCTGTTCATCGGTTTTGTTTTGTCCAGTATGGAGCTAATTATGAATGTTGGATTGACTTTTTGTGCTGCATGTAATGGGCGAGAACTTACAGGATTTTTGTGTGAATGTATTTGGTATGTGTGTGTGTGTGTGCGTGTTTGTGTCAGAAAGAGAGAGAGAGAGAGAGAGAGAGAGAGAGAGAAGGTAGTTGAGAAACAAGTGTTTTTGGATAATCGAGGATGTTTGATGTACTGTATTCTATTTGAGAAAGTACAGTTGTACAGTTAGTTAAGTGCTGAAAATAGCATTTCGCTGCGTAGTGTTGTGTATACCGTGCGGTAGTTCCCTATTGTAAGGTTTGAGTAGAACCTGATCTCATGGTCCTCAGGGAAAGCCATAGGTTCGGCTTATGCCTTATTCGATTTAGGGAAATCAGAATAGCAGGACGGGGATTTGAACCCCATTCCTCCCCACGGTAAATCCACGGTCTTGTACATACACCGAGTCAGCTTGGACGTTTCTGTTTATGAATAAGTAATTGTTAGTATGACTTTGCGTGAACGCAAACCAGAATGCTGGAAATTTGTACTCGTTTCCCTCGGTTGTATCGTCAAGGGGGTAAATGTATATAAAGTCTTTGGTATCAAATTAAGAAGGAAATGAGAAGTAGTAATACGCTCTTCATTAAAACTTTCCCGGATATGTGACCATGATGAGCTGTTATATAGATCAATGTTTTGACCAAACCAACAGGTGGCCTTCCTCAGAGTGATGTAAATGCACCACCCACCTGAAGACTGATGTCAATATTGGCAAAACTTTAATCAATACAATAACATGCTGACGTGTTGATGTCGACGCAGTACTTTCACCAAAGATGACAATGTTGCATAACGCTAGGTTAACAATGATCAGCTACTGCCCAAAATGTAGATAACGTTTGACCAGAATGAAATCTGAAAAAATATGTGAATTTAGCGAGGAACCAAAGAAATTCCAGTCTGCATGAATCGTTCGGTTATCGATCTTCCACAGGAACTCAATCCTTTTCTCTAGTGTAGTGCTACACACGGAGCAGATGATCTGGAGCTAGTTGTTTCGCGCCATTTCGTTTTGAAACTGCGACCTGCTCAGCTTGAGCAGGCAGTGTAAGAAGTTCATGTGCTTCCGAGGGATTAGAAATGAAGAGAAGAAAATAACTGCTTCAAATCTACTGCTATCTTTGGACTATACGAGAACAAAACGTCAAAATTAATAACAGTGTGTTAAATTACTGTCACAAATCGCTGTAGAATATCTATTCATTTTTTACCACTATTTTTTGGTTACATTTGTGGACACTTGGAGAGAGAGCTCCATGCGCACCTACAGGTTCAGGTGGAACAGGTATGCTCTCAGGTCTGATTTGTCAGCAGAGGGCAGTCTGTGAATCTCATTAGGTCAAGCATGTCTCCCTGGGGTGTTGAGCAACCTTCGCAGAGGCCAAGCTCAGGCCAGCTTCGCTGCTTTTGTTTTAATACGGCCGACCGCTACCTATGTGCTGGACAGTGTATGCCGTGCCCCTTCTCATCCCCTTCTGATGATTTGAACACAAAATTTTTGAATTTCTGTGCTAACTTCGAAGGCCCTGGCACCGCGGTTAACGTAGAAACGTCTCTTCCGCTTCGTTCAAAAAATTCGATTTATCCAATGAGACTGCTTTATGTCACTTAGCGCACGAAACCTACCGGCAGACCAATCAAGGTAACTGTACTTCAGCCTAGTGCCAACGTGGCAGTAGTAAAATGGGCCATTGTAAGCAAAAATTGAAAATTTGCTTTTCTTTGTCCAATTTTTTGTTAATTTTGATATATTTCTGGTCCGTCACATTGGCGATAGTTTGGAGTCGTCCTCTCTACGTTTAATTTTTGAAAGGTTAAAAGATAGGCAGGAATAAGAAACATTTTGACGTTGGGGGGGGGGGGGGGGGGGGAGCGGGGGGACAGTTTGTCAGAGATGTCGGAAGATTCACGCCATCTGGGGCGGTTTGACACACTTCACTGATATTGACGAGATGTAAGTTTTCACAGTCGGCTGCAGAGTGATCTGTAATCTGGTTAGCTCGATTCTCATATGTTTCAGGTATGCAACCTGAGTTGCTGATTTAATTCTGATTTGTATTTTGTTTCTTTATTTGGTATTCGTGAGCTGCACAAATAGGGATATGCAGTCGTCCATTTAATTTGATACTACCCACAGTGGTAAAGTTACTTTTATTAATGTAGTTTTGTAATTACATTATTTGTATTCTTTGATAACTTTTGATGAAACTTTCTGATACTTAAGCGTTAATAAAATTCTGTTCAAGCTAGACTTGACCTCTGTGTCAAGATCCTCCGTTCAACATCACTAGGACATTGTTTTTAGAGCGAATTGTGTAAAAAGAGAGTAGAATATGTGTTTGAACATGATGAGACTGTTAGAAAAGCATGGACAGGTGTGAAGACCACGCTTTAGCTTAAAGTCACAGGAACATTGTCGTGGAAAAAATGGCTCTGAGCACTATGGGACTTAACATGTGAGGTCATCAGTCCCCTAGACTTAGAACTACTGAAACCTAACTAACCTAAGGACATCACACACATCCATGCCCGAGGCAGTCGGGCGGTTCCAGACTGAAGCGCCTAGAACCGCTCGGTCACTGCAGCCGACCATCGTCGTGGAAATTAGGCAAAACAGATTAATACAAATTAAATATATCAAATGAAACTATTTGATTCCAGAGCATTTTATAAATTCTGAAACATCTATCATGTACAAATGCAGACTGAAGCGACGAATGAAAATTTGTACCAAGGACAGGATTGAAACCAGCGTCGCCTGCTCACTGGGCAGATGCGTTGACCACTACGCCACCCTGGCACAGTGGCTTTCTGCAACTGCACGATCTACCCTAGCACGCCTCCGTCCTCAGTCCAAATTCCAATTCATGCTTTAGCCACTTTATACTCCCCCTAAAAACGAACAGCATTGCAGAGACACCCCAGCTTTATTGTAATAGCACCTCAGACTTAAAAGACTCTGGATCCATACAGTTCCATTTGGTTAAAACTTTGGCGCCTGCGGTTCAGACAAGATCCCCCGTTAGCTCGATACTGATGTGCTGTTCCAGTACAGTCGGACAGCTTCTACAATGCTGTTCGAATATAGAGGGAATACCAAGTGGGCTGAAGCATGAATGGGAATTTGAATTGAGGAGGGACCCTTGCTACGGTAGTCCATGCAGTTCAGCAAAGGCACTGTGGCAGGGAGCCGAAGCGGTTAGCGCACCTGTCCAGTGAGCAGGAGGCATGGGTTCGAAGCGACACTGATACAAATTCTAATTATTTGCTTCGGTCTGCATGTTTTTGTTCCTAACATGAGGCATGACCCTGTCGAATTGTATTAAAGGAAAACACGTTACTGGCACTCAACTTACAGTGATTCATAAATAATTGTCATTTCCATACAAAGAAGAAGAAACATTTTAATCCTTTACTTTTTGAAACAAGTGGTACACGTCTGATAATTTTGACGTAACAAAGTAGTGTGTCCTCCTCCTGAAGGGTGGTTTGAACATCGCAGTGCCTTACTAGTCCTGGTCCTGTAGCCTCTGGTCGTGTTGCTCTTGTCTTCCTCTGACCCCAGAACTAACAGATCCAGTTTAACGTAGACTCCGTACCGTAGAGCATCTTGGCATTTTCACATAAATAAATCAATGCCAAACGTGAAATAAGCGATAAGTGACAGGAAAAACACACGACAGGTTGAGATCTAACCTCAGATCTTTACATTTAACGTCATACACTTATCCACTGAGTCACTTTATTTTTTGTTTTCCTTTCTTAACTGTGACCACCCCGATATACCTATTTGTCTTTATTTATGTATCCCAGATGCTGTTAGGGTGGTGTTGGTTTTAGTCTCAGTGCGTATCCTTACAGTGAAGTCGAACGTGAGATTGATTGCGTCACTTGCAACTTCTTGCAGCGTTGCTGAATTACATTTACGGCGGTGCAACTCACCTCTTCGCTGCCCCAAGTTGCGAAGGTACGCAAAGAAGTTTTGGGGCCGTCCTTCAAATTCGGGTCGCGTGAGCACTTCGCGTATCAGGTCCTTGGTGGAGACGATGACGGTCAAGTCGCCGCCCAGACGAAGGCCCACCAGGGGAGACCCATACTTCTGGGCGAGGTACGCGTATGCCTCGTGCTGCGATCCGAACTTTTCGCCCAGACGGCGGATGCCCCAATAGTTGCCCACCACTGGAAGCCATGTTGGACCTGGAGAGAAAACCAGACAGATGTATACACGAAGGCTTTTCTAGCTAAGCAGTCGTCTACGTTATACTACTATTTTCTTGTTAGTAGAGGGACTTTGTTCAAATTATCGCCGCAATATTAAATACTACGTTCAAACATGCATTCAAGACTGAGGCTCCTACAACTGCGCCGGCCGCGGTGGTCTAGCGGTTCTAGGCGCTCAGTCTGGAACCACGCGACTGCTACAGTCGCAGGTTCGAATCCTGCCTCGGGCATGGATGTGTGTGATGTCCTTAGGTTAGTTAGGTTTAAGTAGTTCTAAGTTCTAGGGGACTGATGACCACAGATGTTAAGTCCCATAGTGCTCAGAGCCATTTGAACCATTTGAACAACTGCATGATGGTCGCGGAAACACAAAAATGTACACTCGAAGAAAAAAAATGACAGGACGAATGAGTCATCCAAATGGGACGAATACCGGTAGATGTGGCGTACATGTACAAAAAAATGATTATCATTATTGAAAAACTGGATGATGTACTCAAGAGAAGGATCTTCACATACTAAGCAAGTCAATAACGCGTTAGGTCTCCTTTGGCCCTCATGCAAGACGTTACTCGGTTAGCACTGAGTGACAAAGTTGTTGGATGACTTCTTTATGGATTTCGTGCCAAAGTCTGTCTATTTGGGGTTAAATCATGAAAATCCCGAGAAGTCTGTAGAGCTCTGTTGACAATGCTCCAAATGTTCTCAGTGGGGTGAGAGATGAGTTGACCTTGCTGGCCAAGGTAGGGTTTGACAAGCAAGAAGACAAGGAACAGACACTCTCCCAGTGTGCAGGCTGATTACCTTTCTGAAATGCATGCCCGGTACGGCTTGCCATGGAGAACAACAAAACGGAGTGTAGAATATCGCCGACCTACCGCTGTGCTGTAAGAGAGCCGTGGATGACGACCTAAGGTGTCCTGCTACGAAAATAAATGGCGTTCCAGACTGTCGGGCCGTGTGGCGCACGACTGTCAGGTTGGTAGGCCACCACTGCCAGTGTCTTCTCCAGACCCGTCTTCGTTGGTTACTGGGGTTCAGTTCGAAGCGGGAGACATCACTGAAAAAATTCTACTACACTCAATTAGGTTCCATGCTAAAGACTTGACTAGAGACACCTCGGACGGTGGTGGAATATCAACCTGACTGTCACCTGCCATATGGCCTGATAGCCAGAAGTGATGGTCCGGGGTGCTATTACTGTTTCATTGCTTTTAGTGGCGAACCATCCTTACATTTCAGCAACATAATGTCCGCCCACATACGACGGGAGTTTCTGCTGCTTCTCTTCGTGCTTGCCAAACCCTACATTGGCCACCAATGTCGACGGATCTCTCCCCGATTGAGAGTGCTTCGAGCATTATGGGCAGGGCACTCCAACCAGCTCGGGATTTTGACGACATAATTCGCCGGTTGGACAGAATTTGGCACGATATCCCTCAGCAGGACATTAAACAACTGTAAATAAATGCCAAGCAGAATAACTGCTTGTGTAAGGGCCAGAGGTTGACCAAAGCCTTGACTTTCTCAATTTGCGAAGCTTTTTCTCTTGAATAAATCATCCAATTCTTCTGACACTGTAATAATTTGTTTGTCTTTACACCAACATTATATCTATTGATTTGCGTTCCACTCGCATAATTCTTTTGTGGAGCGTGTTTTTTTATATTCTTTACTTTTATATTCTTAATTTCTATACTCTTTTTCATAGAAAGTATGATAGTAAGATAAGTGTTCTCGGTACTCCAAATCAATAATGCTCCTCAAAATAAAGAAATTACCGGGCACTGATGGGATTCCTATTAGGTCTTACAGGGAATATTATGTGAAATAACCCCTTCGCTAATTGATATTAATCGGGATTCTCTCGGTGTACTAGTGAAAGAGCAAAATTCAGTTGTACTGAAGGATAAGAGAAGGTATACACAGTATTGCAGACCAATATCAGTAATTTCCCTCTGTTTTACGAATTTATATTGTATTCTAAATACTAATAATATAAACTACCTTGAGGAAAGGAAATTATCCTGAAAGAAAATGCAGATAACCGGAAAAAACACTCGTCTGAAACACAATTGGGAAAAGCCGCAAGTGAATAGGTACAGTCCATTGAGTTTTTTTAATTTTATTTTACACGTCAAGTTCCTCAGAACCAAATTGTGGAGCAAATTCCCAAGGTTATGGAACATGTCAGTACTTGCCATTACAACATAAAAGTGAAACAGGTAAAATAAAATGTCTATGAACCCAAAAAAAGACAAGTAATGAATTTATGTAAACGCAATAAACAATATAACACAGGAATCACTTTAATTTTTCAAGCAACTCCTCGACAGAATAGAAGAAGTGACCTATGAGGATTACTGCTAAAATTTCTGAATTCTTATCGTAGCTTATTGAAAATGGATGCATCAGTATACTGCACACATTTCTGCACAAGAGTGAAGGGAAGTGCGATCCAAACGCCGAATGGATTTCTGCGTAGTATTAACTGAGTAAAAGCTGCTAATTCTTGGGTACAAGCTGATATTATTAACAAGAAACGACAGTAAAGAATAGATATATTGAGAGGTCAATGTCAGAATATCCAGACTAGTGAACAGGGGTCGACAGGAGGTTGGCGAACTTAACACCAGTTATTGGCCGAACCGCCCGTTTCTGAGCCAAAAATATCCTTTGAGAATGGGAAGAGTTATCCATAAACATAAAACCAAACGTCATAAGCGAATGAAAATAAGCAAAAGTAGACAAATTTTCGTGTAGAACTGTCAACAGCCGTTCGACACTATACTATACCATCAATTGCAACTAAGATACGTTCATGAGGGGATGGCGTCGCAAATAAATGATTGGCTCGAAGAATATTTGACTAATAGAACCTAGTACGTTATACTGAACTATGCAGATAAGTAAATAAAGTTCCGAGTTCAGGCCCTAGACTTGCGAATCGGCCCCGATCGTCCCCAGTGTCGTCCTCTGTCAGTGGAGTCATCGGATGCGCTATGGACGGACATGTGGTTAGCACAACGCTTTCCGGGTCGTTGTCAGGTTTCTTGGCTTATAATTGCTAGTAATCCGTCGAGTATGTCCTCAGGTGGACTCACGAGGTTGAGTGAACTCTGTACCAGTCCTCTCACTGACGAAAAATCACTGGCAGCGCTGCGAAACGAACCCGGGTCCTCAGCAGGGTAGCCAGCCGTCATGACCACTCAGATGCGGAGGTGGATGTACTGAATTACGAATAGACAAAAAAAGGAAGCATTGGTGTGCACGAAGGTGGCGTAAAGGGGATTCGTAAACACGCCAGACAAAACCCACTCGCCCTTAGGAGACATCACTTTAATACCGCGTAACACCGCCTGTGGCATTGACAATGACTTCATTTCGAGAAGAAGAAGAGTCCACAAGTGTCTTCAGGTATACCACATCCAGTTGGAGTCAGTTACTGACAATAAGATTCTGTAGCGCGATCACATTTTGGGTGCTGAGACGGTCTCTGTCGATTTCAAAGAGGTTACCACTGTCCCGCGAATTCTGCCTAGGTGGAGGGAGGCCTACGCGAAGCCTTCAAGAGCGGTAGAAGAGACGTTCCCTTGGAATTTGACTTCCGGTTCGCACGTGTGAGGTTGCGGGAATTATGTCCGCAGTCGGCTCTTTTACTGCCAGCTCACTTTGTAAGAAGAGCTCCCGATATAACCCAAGATACAAGAGTCATGCCGATGAAATCATATGGACTTGTCGCTGTGTGCTCTTGCAGTAAAAAAGCAGAGTTATGCCTCAGAGATTAGGCGGAGCGTGGAAGTAAATACTAGATTCCAGCCGGGCGAGTGCGGCCTGGTGAAGTGTTGTTCTGTGCTGTCGGAATCGCACGTTCGCCGCACAACGGAAAGAGGTGTCACTCCTCTGAAATTTCCACCTGGCTCCGCGGTGGATGGAAAGCTATGTGGGAACCAGAACCAAGGAGTTCTTACCTAAATGGATTTCATGGTGAACATCCGTTCTTGTAATCTCACGGGAAGGAGTACGTGATGCCTGTTTACTAGTAACTTTCAGTGGCGCCTTTAGGGCCGGTTGGTTAAATAGCGAGAACTGAGTTTTGTACTTTGAGTGCGTTTCTTAAGGGGCCGTTACCTTTGTTCTTGTAAACTGCCTTAAAGCTACATCATTGTAATGTTTAGGTATCAAATTTCGAATCTATTACTCAGTACTTCATGTAGGAAGCGAAATTTTATTGTGTGATCATCTTTAATAGTTTATTTGTCCCGTTTGGACTTTATCTTAGTTAAGTACTCTTATTATTTTAATACACATTAACCAAGGTAGTTTCACCCACTGTTTTCATGTTTAGGCAATTGGTAAAACAAAACAAAAGTTGTTAAGTTCGCTCGAGCATTAACCTCATTTAAATAACTGATGTTCTGTAAAACTTTTATCTATGCAAGAGTGTACACGAATTTCTCTTTCTGTTTTAGATTAATTACTGTTTTAAGGTTGTTCCAATGTTACCTGCCCAAGGGGCAGCTACTGTCGGCATGATGTTTAAAGGGATTATCGTACCTCCTTGTGTGTAATGTGTATATTGATTTGAATTGCAGAATGGCTCAAATGGTTCAAATGGCTCTGAGCACTATGGGACTCAACTGCTGTGGTCATTAGTCCCCTAGAACTTAGAACTACTTAAACTTAACTAACCTAAGGACATCACACACACCCATGCCCGAGGCAGGATTCGAACCTGCGACCGTAGCAGCAGCGCGGATCCGGACTGGAGCGCCTAGAACCGCACGGCCACCGCGGCCGGCGAATTGCAGAATATTTTGATACTTCGTATAAATCTTTAACTATAGTAACATGTCAGTTTTTAATATTTACGACCTGTGGGGATCAGTTAGATTCTAAATTTGAACGTAAATTGTCCTTCCTACTCTCCTTGTACTACTTCTCCCTTTTGTTTACAGTATGCACGTGATGTTTAAATACTTGTTACATGACATTTACCTATGAGACTTCAAGTTGTAAAGTTTTTGGTCGATGAGGTGGACTATGCAGGTGTATTGATTGTTACATTTTACTCGCAGTCTCAGACGTTCCCTTCTTTTCCCTGCCTGAACAGAGCATGTAACTCATATGAAAAGAAATTTATCGGTCGGCAAAATTATTTTGTGAAACCGAAATAACGAAAACTAATTTTACACATCTGGCTAGATATTGCGCACACAAATATTTTGCATGTTCTTATAATGGATCGCCCTCCTCTAACATTACCTTTTTTTGTATAGAGATGACCGGTACCATGTATAAGATCGATTCTTACATGCGTTAAAATTATCTCAGCTGTTTCATTAAAAAGAATCCATATGATTTTGAATACGATGTATTATATTTCAGGCAACAATGTATAAAAAAATATTTATATTACAATGGGGATGTACTAACAGTTAAAGTTACTCTTCTTTTAAAAATATTTGAAATTACATAATTTGTGGTATAATTAAAATTCATATAATTAATTGTACAATCTAAGTCAAATTATTAAATTTAATTCTAGATTGATTTACAAAATAATGATATATTTTAGCGAAGATTCCCTTTTGGTAAAGAAAGTTTGTAAACTCTTTTGCTTTGTAAATTCTTCGGAATAATGTGAGTACCGTAGAATGCAGGTAGTGGCGGGCATGCCTCTGATGGAAGTACACGTTTTCAAAGTTTGTCACCAAGAGTGAAATTATGGTTTCTTTCGAATTTGGAAAATGCAAAAATGGTGTGCTGTCGAAAGATGTGACAAAGAACAAATTTCAAGACTAATACAGGAAAAACTTTCATCAGTTATTTAGTCATCAAGAACCTACAAAATCGAAATTTCAGCTGCAACAATGTACCACTAGTCAAGACTTTGAGCCGTCGACAACAACAACGAGATAATGAAAATAAGTAGAAAGTTGTTGTTATTGTGGTCTTCAGTCCTGAGACTGGTTTGATGCAGCTCTCCATGCTACTCTATCCTGTGGAAGCTTCTTCATCTCCTAGTACCTACTGCAACCTACATCCTTCTCAATCTATTTAGTGTATTCATCTCTTGGTCTCCCTCTACGATTTTTGCCCTCTGTGCTTCCCTCCAATACTAAATTGGTGATCCCTTGATGCCTGAGAACATGTCCCACCAACCGATCCCTTCTTCTAGTCAAGTTGTGCCACAAACTTCTATTCTCCCCAATCCTATTCAATACCTCCTCATTAATTATATGATATACCCATCTTATCTTCAGCATTCTTCTGTAGCACCACATTACGAAAGCTTCTATTCTCTTCTTGTCCAACAGGGAGCGAAAGGCTATTTACAATTTGTACAGAAACCAGATGGCAGTTATAAGAGTCGAGGAACATGAAAGGGAAGCAGTGGTTGGGAAGAGACTGAGACAGGGTTGTAGCCTCTCCCCGATGTTATTCAATCTGTATATTGAGCGAGCAGTGAAGGAAACAAAAGAAAAATTCGGAGCAGGTATTAAAATCCATGGAAAAGAAATAAAAACTTTGAGGTTCGCCGATGACATTGTAATTCTGTCAGAGACAGGAAAGGACTTGGAAGAGCAGTTGAACGGAATGGATAGTGTCTTGAAAGGAGGATATAAGATGAACATCAACAAAAGTAAAACGAGGATAATGGAATGTAGTCGAATTAAGTCGGGTGATGATGAGGGAATTAGATTAAGAAACGAGACACTTAAAGTAGTAAAGGAGTTTTGCTATTTGGGGAGCAAAATAGCTGATGATGGTCGAAGTAGAGAGGATATAAAATGTAGACTGGCAATGGCAAGGAAAGCGTTTCTGAAAAATTTGTTAACATCGAGTATAGATGTAAGTGTCAGGAAGTTGTTAACATCGAGTATAGATGTAAGTGTCAGGAAGTTGTTTCTGAAAGTATTTGTATGGAGCGTAGCCATGTACGGAAGTGAAACATGGACGATAACTAGTTTGGACAAGAAGTAGAAAGTTATTCTTTTGTATATCTTACGCCTCTCGAATCTTTCAAAATTTGTGGAAAGAATGAGAATTTTAGTAGTGATGTGTGAGAGGGTAAGATTACATGCTTCAGTGCTACAAAATGGAGTTCCCAGAATCGTTCGATGATAACGGATGCGCTTTACATCAAATTTCTCCTAGCTACGTCACTTTATATACTATTTTTTCGCCTCAAACCTGATTTTCGTGCGTATTTCACGTGTACAAGTAGGGTAACTTTGAGCCTCTTATCTCAGAAACTGTTAAAGATGCATAAAAAAAATTTAATGTTTATTCGAGATGGGTTGTTTGGAACAGATCATATAAATTTCAGACATTTCTGTGCATAGCCGTCTTGGAATCTTCAGCTGGGCTTTGGCCCACAGATTACGGTGACAATAAAGTAAAAAAAAAAGAGAACTAATTTGGGGGATCTCCGAGGAACCGCCCACGAGCTACTTGTGTCTCCGTAAGTCCCATCAGCCTATTTGCATATTCACATATTGATACTGCCACACAGGTGCTGGTAGTCTTTCAGCAGAATTACGTCTTTTATTATGTAACTTACTTAGTTGTTGGTTAATAACGGCCACTTACTTAATATTATGCTACATTTACTTTTCAAGTATTTAATTGGTTTTTTACTGACCAGTCACGGCCATCCTTGCTTAACAAAAAATTGCATATTTATACATCGATACCGCCAGGTAATCACGGTCGTTCTCTCATAAAAATTACAGCCTAGATTCCGTCGAAATTACTGGCCTGTTTAACATTTTGCGCACCGGCCACTTTCTAAAGAACTGGTGTTATTAACGGTTCCGGCCGTTGCTATTCTTAGACCGAAGGAGATTTTTTGTGTTTTACAACTAACAGAATCTGGTCAGCTGGGCTTAAGCTGGCCCTGACAATCTTGCCTAACGATAACTACTTTAAATTTATCTTGTTCGTTTTGTTGTTGGTCAGCTATGGCCGTCTGGGGACAAGGAAAATTTTTGACGAAAATAATTTGGAATATCCTTGTGGAAATATAACTGAGCCTGCTCTCTCTGGAATTAGTGCTCCCAAATCGTTTTTATGAAAGGATTAATTGTTCCGGATTTTGCTTGAGACAGATTTAATGCAAGTACTGATTGAATAGAAATGTTTTGTATTTTCTACCACAAAAATTTTAATTGGTACTGTTTTCTGGAATTAATAGTGTTTATCATTGGTTTTTGGGAAGAAAAGTTTTTAGTTATGTCTTTTCCCGTATTGTTCAAGTACCGATGTACGCGCTGTTTGCTTTAAAGTCAAAATATATTTTGAGATGAGCTCAGTGGCCTGACACTCAGGGAGTACGGTGTGAAAGCAAACCAGTTGCAAGGTTAAGTACCACCCATCACCTCACACTTTGTAACTTTCAATCAAATCATGAGCATTTACGTGTAGCCTTGTGAACACGGCTGTAGTCATTTTGGAAGTGTCTATAGCATACGGTCCGTGTAGATTTAAATGAAAAACAAAATATCACGTAATGGAAAAAATAGTTTCCCTGTCCAGTCCCTCACTCTCTTTAGCTCCCGTCTCCTTCCCGCCTCCCGTTTCATTTCGCCTCTTTCCCTCCAGTTCACTCATCTCTCTCCCTCTTCCCCCCTCCCCCCCTCCTCACGCCATTTACATTTTCAACTCCATCACTACTCCTTCATTTCTCTTACACATTAATTAAATACATAGTAATATAATTAAACGAAATTGAAACGAATTGCACAATCAAAGAACAGTTTTAAATAAAAATAATCTATTGGCGAACTACACAAATCTTAACCATATATATCTCGCCAGAAAGATAGAAAGTAATATTAGTAGTGCTACACTGTGCTATGTTTAACGCAAATAATGTAAAGTTGTGCAGAGCAGCGTGGGAGTAGGCCAGTACCAACAGTGCCAATCGAAGAAATAATTAAAAAACAAGCAATCAGACGACTTTTCCTGATGTGAGCGAAAAACTAAGTTTGAAACATTGAAACTAAAAACCAACATCTTTTGTAAAGAACTGTTTTCCAATCTATAAAGGCAGTCGAATCGTAAATCTCTCATTATAGTCCACTGATGTTTCATTTCAATGAAACAAAAACACGCTTTTTCATGTTGTTGCAAAGATGGTATCAATATTGTTGAAAATAACCGCAAACAGCTGTTGTATGTTCCTTTAATAGCACTACCGGTTGCACAACTTTAAAGTTTCATCTTCAGTACATCTAAATAAAAAGAATTAACGCATGGGGAATTAAAAATATAAGAAAATTAAATATTTTATTAGAAATGGCAAGAATCTTGAGAGAAGATAGTATAACGTGATATACAACGTACGTAATTGACGAAAGCAAATTTCAACACAGAAGTCAACCTACTTATTTTCAGATCACTTACAGGAAAAAGTTCAGTGCATTTGACGTCTCATAATTACCAGTCATTCCAATAAATTCATTGAAATGACGACGAAAATCAAATTTAGAAACAGGTGGAATGAAGAAGACGGCCATAAAAGATGGTCAGCTCTAAGAGAAGAATAATAAAGTCGTGAAACGAGGAAAAGGAACTTAAAATATGAACGGCGATATTCGTCTCTATTTCGACGAATCTATTGGAACGTGAGTGGTAATGATGGGATGTCCAATGCTCTCAACTTTTCCTTATAAGTGATCTGAATGTAACTTGACTAATACTTTTACAGTTGCTTTTGCCACTTACGTGTTTCGTGTACAAAGTTATACTGTCTTCTCCCTAGATTTTTCCATTTCTAAAAAATTATATTTTTTAGTTCCCCCACATGATATTCTCCTTCATTTAGATGTACCTAAAGATGCAATTCTAACGGTGAGAAACTGGTAGCAGGCTACTGTTAAAGTATCATATAACAGGCGACTGCCGTTTATTTTCATAAACGCATCCATTCCATTGCAAATGCCCGTATTATAAAGTCTTCTGCAATCCAAATTCCCTCAGTAACAACTGTCCCATTTCCATCTCGTTTGACCCATGTAATACGTGTAGCTTTATGTGCTGCTCTGACGAATGATCTTTTGCTTGACACTACATTCTAAATGTAAGTTGTCTGCTGTTCCCTTCACATTGTCAGCTCGGAAACTTCTTTCAAAAGGATTTGCATTCACTGAGAGTGACTGTTCCTTGAGGAGACGTTGGACAGACAGCATTGATACACCAAAAATCAGGCAGCTTCATTTACTACAGCTTCTTCCAGCCATTCTGTCTCGGCACCACGTCAACTCGTCTTACTATACTAATTCCAGACAATCGAATGGCACTACCACGAGTTACTTCACCGGTGCAGGGTCGCCTGACCGTCCTCAAATCAGTTCCAAAGAGACCAGTCTGCTCTTCTGCGGAGCTGTCTGTTTTCTAAGGTGAGCTTGTCACACGGTATAAGAACTCTTCGATTGTTCGCTGGCGATGCCGTTGTCCACGGGGAAGTAACGTCACTGAACGATCGGAAGAAACTAGAGAATAAATTAGGCACAGTTTTCGCTTGGTGTGCTGAATTTGACATCTCCTTAAATGTGGATAAACGAAAGTCAATTACACATAATGTAATTAATTCAAATTTCACATTATCTCAAAGATCAACTTTCTGCATCTCCATTAATGTTTATCAATTGCTGCAGTAATTTCGTTTTTCAAATTTTTAAAAATAGATGTGGCACTAAAGTTGAAACGTCCCCTTTGAAAAATTATGAATGACAGTACTGTAAAAACTCTTACGTTATTTAATACCGAAACAGCTGAGTAATACACAACGTACTCGGGCAGTTCTCTCTTTACTTATTCTGATCATCACTAAACTGACACACAATATTTTTTGCGCAACACAGTCTGACTTTCAATAATTCCTACAAAAGAATGGCCCTGACTAACAATAACCTATACCTTTCATGAATCACTTACCTCACAAAAATCTTCAAAATTGGCTCTGAGCACTATGCGACTTAACTTCTAAGGTCATCAGTCGCCTAGAACTTCGAACTAATTAAACCTAACTAACCTAAGGACATAACACACATCCACGCCCGAGGCAGCATTCGAACCTGCGACCGTAGCGGTCGCTCGGTTCCAGACTGTAGCGCCCAGAACCGCACGGCCACTACGGCCGGCCAAAAATCTTCGTTAGTCGATCTACTGCAATACAGCGAGCGCCAATACTGCCAGCTAAATAAAAGATTCTAACTACTGAAGGCGCTAACTACTGATAGGCATAGTTAGCAAATGAAAGATTTTGATAGAGAACAAACAACGTATTTACCTTCATAGCGTTCAAAAGTCATTATATAATTTTGTGACATCCGATTAAACAAAGTTCTTTTTTCTGACGGACACACGTCCAGATCGTCAGCTCAAAACTCTGGCATCTCGCTCCCCACATCCATCACTGCTGGCGGCTCCCCTCCAACTGCACAACGTTATGCGCTGTTCACATCCAACTGCCCAACACTACACAAGCGAATATTCCAACAATGAGGCCAACCAGCCACAGACTGCACACAGCGCAGTCAGCGAGTCGTGTGAAGTTAGCACCCCTTCTTCGAGAAATATACATTTTTTTCACAGTTCTTGTTAGATGTGCCATAGTTCTAGAGTTCTTTGCACAAAATTTCAATAGTTCTGCAAAATGTAACGAAGGAAACAACAGTACTCGAAAAAATTTTCGTATCGAAAACATTCTCTGACAATTTCCGCAAAATGTAAATAAGTACAAGAGTTCTGAGCACACTTCCGAACAGAGCTGCAAGAGTTCTTTCGAAAATCCAAGTAACATTTTTTTGTGCAGCTGGTAGTTTACGAGATAATTGCAATTTAAGGAGAAAATCTTTTCACTTACTGTGAAGTTGGCACCCTTTTTTTCAGAAACGTATACTTTTTTCAGATTTCTTGATAGATATGCCATAGTTCTAGAGTTCTTTGTACAAAATTTGAATAGTTCTGCAGAGTTTAGCGACGAAAACAATATTCGAAAAAATTTTCGTATCGAAAACATTATTCGTCAATTTTCGCAAATTGTAAATAAGTACAACAGTTCTGAGCACAGTTCTGAACAGAACTCCAAGAGTTCTATCGAAAACCCAAGTAACTTTTTTTGTGCAGTTAATAGCTTACGAGATAATTGCAATTTAAGGAGAAAATCTTTTCACTTACTGTGAAGTTGGCACCCTTTTTTTCAGAAATGTATACTTTTTTCAGATTTCTTGATAGATATGCCACAGTTCTAGAGTTCTTTGTACAAAATTTGAATAGTTCTGCAGAATTTAGCGACGAAAACAATATTGGAAAAAAATTTTCGTATCGAAAACATTCTTCGTCAATTTTCGCAAATTGTAAATAAGTACAACAGTTCTGAGCACAGTTCTGAACTGAACCCCAAGAGCTCTATCGAAAATCCTAATAACATTTTTCTACGGCGATAATAGTTTGTGATAAATTGATTTAATGTGGGACACACTTTCTCTACAGAAAATATAAATATATACGTACAACAGTTCTGATGACAGTTCTGGACAGCACGTGAAGAGCTCTATCGAAATTCCTAGTAGAATTTTTTAGTGCAGGTAATAGTTTAAGAGGTAATTGCATAAGTGCTCCTACTGTGAAGCTGGCACCCTTTTTTTCAGAAATATATATTGTTTTCAGAGTTCTTGACAGATAAGTCATAGTTATAGAGTTCTCTGTACAAAATTTCAGTAGTTATGCAGAATTTAGCGAAGAAAACAACATTGTATAACATAGCTGATTCAGGAACCCTTTCCTTCTGATACAATTCTTACTGTTGCCACAATAAATCACTTGTGCATAGATTCCAACTGTACTGATCATTACAAAAATACAACCATTGACCAGCGGCGCACATTTCTTGCAGCGTTGTACAAAGCATTCGGCTTATCCGCTGTGAAAATACCACACTTAACGCTATTTTAAAATTTACGGTGGCTGACTCCCGTTTATCTACAATGTCAGCATCTATCGAATTATCTTCATGCAAACGTGATGCCTGGGTCACTCACTTCCCCTTTTTAGGTACGGAGGAAACTAGAGTTCAGTCTTGTGGATGCCAAAAAAGGAAATGTGGGCAACCCTTCTTTTACTGATAGCAAACTCTAGAGAAATCTCCACGCTTGTTTTTCTTCATCATGCCAACAAAAGAAAAATTCTCCCTTCATAGCTCTATTATCATTCCAGTACTAGTAAACCAGTTGTCCGCTTTCACATTTCGACCTGACTGATATATAGGTTTACACAGTCACAGAACAACATCAAAATGTTTATTGCTCAGTTGGTAAATCCTTCTGGTTGCAACACAGCGTATATTTCCAAATTGTACAGGTAAAATACTTAAGAATCCACACTTAATAATCCACACTCGTTCGTTTTGATTGATACATATTGGCGAAAGCTGTACCTTCCACAGAATCCTTCCAGCTCTTTGTCTACTGTAACATTTTCTCCAAGGGTGTAAGATTTGTGGTAGTTGCGTACAAACACAGTAAATATTTCCCGAATAGCTGTTAGCTTGTCTAATTGTCTCCTTTCATCACGAATAGCGCGACTGTAAAATCTAAGGCTCTCCAGAATAAATTTGAAACGTTTTATGTTCATTGGCGAGGTGAAATTTTTCAATGCCATCACCATCAGTTCCACACAGATCTTCCAGGCTTTATCTGTTACTTTTGTTAACAACAATTACAAACAAGAGACTGATGAAGGCTTTCAATTCAATATCATCTATTGATTTTACCCCTCTCTCACGCTGAAATGAGGCTCTGATGCTCTCAAAATTCTGATTGGAATACAAAACTACAATAGACAAATATCGTTATCTATGAGGTAATTACAGCATCACAAATGCTGCTTTGGCTGCACCTATTGGTACAGGTAAATTTCGAATAATATTATGCTCTTCGAACAATATGCTTTGGATTTCTTCAACATTATCTAGTACTTCCCACTTACAATAATAAAATTCCTATAAAATAACGCAACCAGGCGCAGTGTATTAATCTGAAATTTGACGTTCAGACAGCGGACACTGACTATTAAACAGTTCAAACAGAATTTAAGTGCAGTTTACATTCTGGATTAGCTTTGTACTACTTATTACGTTGATAAACAAATAAATTAATCGCTGAAATGAAATACGAAAGGGCACAGTGGATAAAAACGAGCAATCGGCTCATATCTCATCAAGAGAGCATTAGCGTCGATACTGAATCATACAACAATGAAAGGCACACATGAAGTGTATATTTTTAGAATCAGGAAGAACCAGATGAATTTTATTACGTAAAACAGTAATTGTTTTGAGCTCTCATGACATCCAGGACCCACTAACAGGTAAAAATATGCCCAGGACCCTCATGGATGAAAGTTATGTGGCAACATCACCAGCCGCTAGGATACATAAAAACATGTGCTGTGTGTAACGAATAAATTTGAAATTGCTGTCGTTGATATTGTTGCAAACATTTGTTCTAGTTAGAATGAAGTGTGGAAGTTTGATGAGTTACACTACAGCGAGAGTTAAAAGTCTTTACAATGTATAGAAATGTAAGTATATTTACTGAATCTATCGTACAAACGAACAAAGTAGTATGTTTAAATTCTAATTCAATACATGAATGATAGAGGTGTTATTATGTTGAGGGGATACAGTATTAAAGTTAATAAGAAGTTTGAAATTTGTAAATAAGAACCTCGTTTATTTGGTCCTCAGTAATCCGGATTTCCGGTTTATCCGGATTCATATTTTGTGTCCCTTGGTATTTTTCTCTTTTTTTCTTATAACACGAAGATGTGTAGTCGGTGAGGTAGATAGGCTGCTTATCACTAGGCCGGTAATTTAGTCTAATACTGAGTGATAAGGAACTCGGAGTGTGTGAATGACATTGTTTCTCAAGTATTGTACATTAATATAACGGTGTATTGATGCCCATCAAGTAAGTTGCATAGTAACCACGCCAACAGCACTCCACCACAGCTCATTGCACCTCTGGTGCGATTCTCGACAGGTGTGACACCATCTGGTTAGTGGCGCGTGTGGATGTATCTGCTCTCTCAGCCATCTGTTTGTTTTGCACTGACGAGCCTTCTCTCCTTGAATCATCTAAGCGTGCACATCCCACGCTTCCACCTACAGTTACTACAGTCAGTCTTAAGAAGGTGTACTGGCATTTGTATAGTGCTGAACATTTAGACTTTTTGTATTTAGTAGAATATACATCCGGGTTTTCGATTTTCGGTTTTCCAAAATAAAAGTGAGAATTTACGATCGTACTCATAGCTGTACTCCCAGCAGTACTTCATCTCCTGCGTTCCCAATTTCGTAGAAGTTGTCCTACGAAAATTGCAGAAGAAGCACTCCTGGACGAAAGGATATTGTGAAGATATTCTTTCGTCACAGCCTGGGGTTAGAGACCCGGTCCGGCACACAGTTTTTATCTGCCAGTAAGTTTCACATCGGCGCACACCCACTGCAGAGTGAACACACAATCTATTTCGTAATCTACTGGCACCATAAAAATGTTATGAGGGTTTTTAAAAAAACTCTTTCGGTGCTATCCAGAACTGTCAGCAAAAGGGTTGTGCCAATTTATTATAATGTAGACCAAGTGGCTCTCTCGAAAATGCTATTATCTCATTAACTGTTATCCCCACAAAAAATGTTATTACAGTTGTCGGTGGAACTCTTAGGGTCGTATTAAGAAATACCATCAGATCTTTTGTACGAATTTATTACTTTTACATGACAAAAGTGAGTCCCACATTAATTATCTCATATAATGTCATCGTCACAAATAATGTTATTGTAGTTTTTGGTAGAACTCTGTGGGTGATATTCAGAACTGTCATCAGAACTGTTCTACGAATTTTGATATATTAGATAAAGTGAGTATCACATTAAAACAATTATTGTATAAACTATTATCGCCACAAAAATGTTCTTATCATTTTCATTGCAACTCTTCCGGTGCTATCCAGAACTGTCAACAGAACTGTTATACAAATTTATTTTTTCCAAACTGACAAATAATTTTTTACCAGACCAAAATTTTGCCGAGTTATTGTTTTCTTCCCGAAATCCTGTAGAACTATTCGTGTTTTGAGCAGGGAAATCTAGACCTATTGCATATATATCAAGAACTGTGAAAAAAAATTATATTTATCGTAAAAGGGGTTCAAACTGCACGGGAAATGCTCATAAGCATTCCTTAATAAAGGCAGTTACTACGTAAACAATTACCTGCACAGAATATGTTACTAGTATTTTCGATAGAACTCTTACAATGCTATCCAGAGCTGGCAACAGAGCATACGAACAGACATAATTTTTTTTTTTTGAGTAAGTGTGCCCCACAATTAATCAATTACCATACAAACTATTATAACCACAAAAAATGTTATTATGATTATCGATAGAAGTCTTGAGGTGTTAACCAGAACTGTTCATCAAAACTGTTGAACGAATTTTCTTTTTCTGTGGAGAAAGTGGGTCTAACATCAAAGCAGTTACCGTATAAACTATCATCGCCACAAAAAGATATTATTAGGATTTTCGATAGAGCTCTTGGTGTTCTGTTCAGAACTGTTGTACGAATTTACTTTTTGCGAAAATTGACAAAGAATGTATTCGATACGAAAAATTTTTCGAGTATTGTTTTTTTCGCTAAATTCTGCAGGACTATTCAAATTTTGTACAAATAACTCTAGAACTACGACATTTCTATCAAGAACTCTGAAAAAATATATATTTCTGAAGAAAAGGATTCCAACTTCACAGTAAGTGAAGAGGTTCCCTCCTTAAATTGCAATTATCTCGTAACGTGTTAGCTGCACAAAAAATTATAATTAGGATATTCGATAGAACTATTGGGGTTCTGTTCAGAACTGCCCTCGGAACTGTTGTCCGAATTTACTTTTTGCGAAAATTAATAACGAATGTTTGCTATACGAATTTTTTTTCGAGTATTGTTGTTTTCTTCGTTAAATTCTGCAGAACTATTCAAATTTTGTACAAAGAACTCTAGAACTATGCCATATCTATCAAGAACTCTAACAAAAATATATATTTCTGAAAAAAATGGTGCCAACTTCACAGTAAGTGAAAAGATTTTCTCATTAAAATGCAATTATCTCGTAAAATATTAGCTGCAGTAAAAAATGTTACATGGATTTTCGAAAGAACTCTTGAAGCTCTGTTCAGAACTGTGCTCAGAAATCTTGTACTTATTTACATTTTGCGGAAATTGCCAAAGAATGTTTTCGATACGAAAATTGTTTTCTTCGCTAATTTCTGCAGAACTATTGAAATTTTGTACAGAGAACTCTATAACTATGACTTATCTATCAAGAGCTCTGAAAAAAATATATATTTCTGAAAAAAAGGGTGCCAGCTTCACAGTAGGAGCTCTTATGGAATTCTTAATTAAGTTGCTATTACCTCTTAAACTACTACCGGCACAAAAAAATTTCACTTGGATTTTCGATAGAACTCTTCACGTGGTGTCCAGAACTGTCATCAGAACTGTTGTACGAATATATTTATGTTTTCCGTAAAGAAAGTGTCCCATATTAAATCAATTTATCTCAAACCATTATCGCCATAGAAAAATTTTGTTGGGATTTTCGATAGAGCTCTTGGGGTTCTGTTCAGAACTGTCCTCAGAACTGTTGTACAAGTTTAATTTTGCGAAAATTGACAAAAAATGTTTTCGATACGAAAATTTTTTCGAATATTGTTGTTTTCTTCGCTAAATTCTGCAGAACTATTGAAATTTTGTACAAAGAACTCTAGAACTATGCCATATCTATCAAGAACTCTGAAAAAATATATATATTTCTGAAAAAAAAGGTGCCAACTTCACAGTAAGTGAAAAGATTTTCTCATTAAAATGCAATTATTTTGTAAACTATTAGCTGCACAAAAAAATGTTACTTGGATTTTCGAAAGAACTCTTGGAGTTCTGTTCAGAACTGTGTTCAGAACTCTTGTACTTATTTGCATTTTGCGGAAATTGCCAAAGAACGTTTTCGATATGAAAATTTTTTCGAGTATTGTTGTTTTCGTCGCTAAATTCTGCAGAACTATTGAAATTTTGTACAAAGAACTCTAGAACTATGCTACATCTATCAAGAACTGTGAAAATAATGTATATTTTTCGAAAAAGGGGTGCTAACTTCACACGACTCAGTCAGCGACTTTCATACAGAACATTACGTGGCGTTACCAACATAAAAACCTGAACAGCCTACTTACAAAGTCTCCTCACTACAACGTCTCTGCTTTTTGTCTTGCATCCTTCTTCGAGTAAGGACGCAATTCTTTGTTGCTTGCAACTTAAGTGAAAATAATGATACTAAAGTTCACTTACGCTTGTATTTAGTAGGCATTTTGTTCAATTCCCTTTACTAATGATGTGTATAGACTTTATTTACCTTGCTGCTGTTCAACTACACTCTACGACACGCACCCCTAGCCGGCCGCTGTGACCGAGTGGTTCGAGGCGCTTCAGTCCGGAACCACGCGGCTGCTACGGTCGCAGGTTCGAATCCTGCCTCGGGCATGGATGTGTGTGATGTCCTTAGGTTAGTTAGGTTTACGTATTTCTAAGTCTAGGGGACTGATGACCTCAGATGTTAGTTCCATAGTGCTTAGAGTCCCCTGAACCATTTTTTTGAACACACACACACACACACACACACACACACACACACACACACCGCCCCCCCCCCCCCAAAAAAAACACGACTAACCACGAAGCCATCACCCAAATGAGATGTAAATCGTCAGATGTTATGTATATATACAGATAAGAAAACCGACTAAAGTTTCAGAAAAATTGGACGATTTATTCAAGAGAATAGCTTCTCAAAATCGGAAAGTCAGTAACGCATTGGTCCACTTCTGGCCCTTACGCAAGTTGTTATTCGGCTATCCACTGATTGATAGTTATTGGATGTCCCCCTAAGGGATATCGTGCCAAATCCTGTCCAACTGAGGCATCATTTCGTTAAAATCACAAGCTGGTTGGAGGGCCCCGCCAATAAAGCTCCAGAAATTCTCAATTTGACGAGATCCGGCGACTCTCGTTGACTAAAGTAGGGTTTGGCAAACACAAAGGCAAACAATAGAAACTCTCGCCATATGCGGGCGGGCATTATCTTGCTGAAACGTAAGTCCATGATAGCTTGCCATGGAGGGCAACAAAACGGGGCGTAGAATATCGTCGATGCGGCTCTGTGCCTTAAGGGCGCCGCAGTTCTACATCTACATCCATACTCCGCAAGCCACCTGACGGTGTGTGGCGGACAATCAAAGGAGTCGTTCTATGTAAAGAAATGACATCTCAGACTATCCCTCTTGGCTGTAGCGCCATATAGCGGTAGGCAATCGAGTTGGTATCCCAACGCTGTTTGAGGCGTCTCCAGACACGTCTTCGCTGATGATCGGGGCTCAGTTCGAAGTGGGACTCATCACTGAAGACAATTCTACTGCAGTTAGGGAGATTCCAGGCCGAACGTGCCCGGCACCACTGCAAACGGGCTTGTTGATGCACAGAGGTCCCTGTTAGCCTGAGCATGGGGAGCAATGAGTTCAGCCCCTTTCTGTGAGCCGCCTGTTAATGATCCTTGTTCCAACTAAACCACCAGTTGCAGGTCGGATCGATGATAATGATGAATCCGGGGCTCTGAGTGCCTCATTGACAATTGATCGATCCTTAACGTTCTGTCTTCGGTCTAGGTCCACCGCTTCCTTCTTCGCGCTTGGACGATGTCTTCTCGGCCCTCTCTCCACGAGAACATTTTAGTTAGTTTGTGTAATGGGCACTGTCTTTTTAGCCATCGCCATTTGTTAAGTGGTGCTTCCCCTACCACTATGTGCTCATTGCCCTCAACATCTGACGGTTCGCTATTTCTTGACAGAAAGCCCTTTTTCAGCCGCTTACATACTCATTTATGTTTGCCCTCTGCGTTACCGACCGTTTAGCGAACGACGTGCGGTCTGTAGACAGCGTTTTTATCCGTCGTAACAATATGGTGAAGAACAGTTAAACTTTAGTTCACGACCTCAGCTTCTCTAAGGCGTGTTTTATGGTCCTTTCCCCAAGCCCCCTTTTTTAGCTGTCCTTCCTTCCGCCGGACGGGGTGGCCGAGCGGTTCTAGGCGCTACAGTCTGGAAACGCACGACCTCTACAGTCGCAGGTTCGAATCCTGCCTCGGGAATGGATGTGTGTGATGTCCTTAGGTTAGTTAGGTTTAAGTAGTTCTAAGTTCTAGGGGACCGATGACCTCAGATGTTAAGTCCCATAGTGCTCAGAGCCATTTGATTTTTTTTGTCCTTCCTTCTGTCAGTTGGGCTTAACGAATAGCCGTCTTTAACTTATTTTTTCTCTTCGTGTTCTACGGTTCTGACATGGGCGCGTATGACCCTAGCTGTTTTTGCACTCTAAAACAAAACAAAAAAGTCGTTGAATAGTGGCATCGCTCCTATCCAAAAAGCCGAGCCATTCGCCCATTACTCCAGCACGCTTCTTTGAGCCCAACTGCATGTCTCGTCACAAATGCTGACATCTGTGTATATTGTGTGCACTTATGTCTGTAAGGCACAGTTAGTGTCCAGCTGTGTTTACCGTATGAAATTCCTACAGATATTATGCCCTAGTATCGACATATCCTTTGTTGACCATCCTTAGAAGCTAAGCGATGAAATCGCGCTGCACCGTCACACTTCATCCGTCGGCTGCCAAAGTTTACAATTTTGCATTTTGCGTCGATACCAGTATGAATTTATTACACACTGCTTTTAATGGTATACATTACAATAACCAATCTCAAAGACAAACCAACACTAAATATCACCATATCACAGCTAACAGAAGAAATATGCGAGCTGCCATATGTAGGAAAATGGTCACATAAAGTAGTAAACTTTTTTCAGGAACAAATGTCAGAATCAGTTTTTACACAAATAGCAAAGCCGTCCACAGTATTAAAGATAGTGTAGCTGAAAGTGAACATTAAAATACAGATTCTCTTTATATAAAAAGTAGCATATTTTTTACAACATTCAAAATAGTCTAATTAAACAGTCACTACTGCACTTATTTAATAATTATACACAGGACTTAACTCATTCGAGTTAACCAATTTCAATTTTTTCTGTTTAGTGAAGTAGAAGCTTAAACCAGAGATAGTAATTTCAGAACCAGTAAGTAAAATCTAGCTTTGGCCGTAGCTGTGCTGTGTGCAGTCTGTGGCTAGTTTTGCATTGTTGTCTCCCATTGTAGTGTTGGGCAGCGGCAGCTGGATGTGAACAGCGCGTAGCGTCGCGCAGTTGGAGGTGAGCCGCCAGCAGTGGTGGATGTGGGGAGAGAGATGGCGGAGTTTTGAAATTTGTCATGAACTGCTATATTTGTATATGATGATATCAAGGTAAATACATTGTTTGTTCTCTATTAATATCTTTCATTTTGCTAACTATCCCTATCAGTAGTTAGTGCCTTCAGTAGTTTGAATCTTTTATTTAGCTGGCAGTAGTGGCGCTCGCTGTATTGCAGTAGCTTGAGCAGCGAAGATTTTTGTGAGGTAAGTGATTTGTGAAAGGTATAGTTTAATGTTAGTCAGGGCCATTCTTTTGTAGGGAATTTTGAAAGTCAGATTGCGTTGCGCTAACAAAATATTGTGTGTCAGTTTAAGCACAGTCGTGTATAATTGTTCTAAGGGGAAGTCTCGTGTATAAATAGTTCAAAGGGGACGTTTCATATGTCGACCCTTAGCCTAGGATACCTCACTGGAATCTTCAGATTTTTCTTGTAGTTTGTGTAATTGGTGTAGCTATTGTTTATTGGTAGCGCGTAATCATAGAGAGAATTTCCTTTGTAGTTGTAGTTTTTCATTGTTGTACAGTAAAACAGTTGTGGCATGCATGTAGATTTGCACCAAGTATTTCGCAGCTGCGCTGGCAATTAAGTAGACATTATTTCCATTGCTATGTTATTTTATTTTGCTCTTCAAATTGTGCTTTTCTGTGTTATCGTGTGAAGTATTGTGACAATTATGGCGTGTGAAAAACGTAATACTAGGCTCCAAAGTAAACTGAGAAATGACAGTGAAGACGAAGGCAGTGTGTTAGCGCCGCAGAGTAATGAATTAACTAATGTTCAAAGTAGTAATTTGGTAATTGCGCATAGGGAAATGGAGCGGGCGGCAAACAATGGTGTAGACAGTGAAACAGGTAGTGAACAGGGAAGCGTTATCGATCGATTGGTCGGCAACAGCTCGCCTCAGGAATCGGGAATGACAGAACACAATATTGCAAATACTGCAGACTCAGGTTTTGGGTTCTCACCGTTTTCTCAAATGAGTCAAGACACATTTTCCGCTTGTCAAAATGTGAATGTTGCCGGTGCAACTTCACTGCCGAAAAGCACTGAGGAACATGTTTCAGACACCAGTGCATTGTTATTACAATTAATGCAACAAATGGGACAAAAGCTTGAAAAGTTAGACACAGTGGAACAAAATCTCAAGAAGTTAGACACAATGGAACAACACCAGAGACAAACACAGCAACAGTTAGACACAATGGAACAAAATCAGAGACAAACACAGCAACAGCTTCAAAAGTTAGACTCATTGGAACAAACTCTTGAACAAACGCGTGAAGATTTAACTACTGAGTTACATAACATTGAATCGAAATGTCAAAAAGTCTGTAATGACGTAAAAACGCAAATTTGTGAGCATTTTCAACCTATTTTTTCGCGGCATGAAAATGCATTACAGAATCACGAAGCAGCCATAAAAGAACTGCAAATTATTGTTCATGAAAATCATGAGACCTTGCAAGCTAAATTTGACTCAGTTGCATCTACCGATTCGGTTACGCAACTTGCAAAAACTCAGGAAAACTTTAAGGACACAGTAGATACTCTGAAACTTGGTTCAGAAAAACACACTGAGGAAATAAGTACACTATCGGAGAAAGTAGCCGAACTTTTGGATCAGTTCACTAATTTATCTACGAAGGTAGATGATAATCTGATTGACGCAAGACCGGTAGTCTTTAATGACACAGAAGAGTGCGAACAAATTAGGAAATTCAAACAAAATCAGAATCAAATTAATACGCAACACCAAAGAGAAATCCGGGAAGTACAAGATCAGCTGACTCAGGTAATACAAGAATTACGTATTTCAGAGGCCACTCGCGCTCCAATACGGGAAGAGGGACTTAGAAATACGGAACAACCACAAAATAATAACACAGGACACTTCGGAAGTTATGAAAGAAATTGGCAAGGTGCACCGAATTTTGAAATGGAACCGCCGAAACGACGTAACAATGACCGATATGCGACTCGCCGACATGATGACTTTGACTATAAGCTGTTCATTACTACACGTAAATTCAAAACATTTAAAAATTCTGGCAACGACATTCATCCACAAGCATGGCTCCATCAATTCTCTCATTGTTTCCCTCCCAACTGGTCATTGGAGCACAGGTTAGAATTTATGTGTGGCTACTTAGAGAGTGAACCAGCTGTAAGAATGCGATCGGTCATTCACGATTGCCACAGTGAAGGAGAATTTTACCATGCCTTCCTCTCAGGATATTGGTCTCAAGCCACACAAGACCGCGTAAAACATAACATCATAATGATGAAACATTTCGAACAATCTGAATTTTCCAGTCTTGTCAAATATTTTGAAGACATGTTGCACAAGAATCAGTACCTGTCAAACCCATACAGCCCCTCAGACCTCATCCGCATTTGCTTAATCAAACTGCCCGAACATTTGAGACATATTATTTTAGCAGGACGTTGCAAAGACGACATTGAAGCTTTTCAGGGACTGTTACAAGAATTAGAAATTGACATAGACAGTCGCGGGATGCGAAAACAGGAAAACAACCACTACAGGTCACATCCGTCACAATTCCGTGACGACAGAAACGATAACTGGACGCGACAAGGCTATTCTCACCACACAAATCGTGACCAAAATAGACACCACCCGTATGACAACCGTTGGCAGAGTAGTAATAATTACAGGGAAAGATCACCTCTCCGCAATAATGACTATCACAGAGACAATCAGAGAAACAGACAATATGGGAACCAAAACAATTATTATCAAGGGAGACAGAATAACTTTAGACGCAATGGTCCAGCACGCAGTTACGATTCAGGGAGAAATTCTCCACCACGTGACCGACAAGAAAGATACTATCAAATCTACCGACATGACGACAGACGATATGATCGTAACGACAGACCTGAATTGCATCAGAACTGGCGAGATTTAAACAGAGCAGAGCACTCTCGTCACGATGAATTTGTAGAAGTTAGGTCTCCAAACCCCAATAACGACGCGCGCCAACAAAGAGACAATAGGCAATGACTCACACCGCAGGCAGCCACCTGCGCCGGCTGGCTCAGAGAAAAATGACATAGACGCTAACCTTCAGAAAAATTCCAGTATTGTTTAACGACGTATACAACATGATATTTGCTTTGAAGCTGAAACTCTGCGTACTAGGAAGAGTAAAGGTTTACACCACATTTCACATGTAAAACCGTTTATTGAAAGATAATCTGCTTTTTAACTTAGTCTTTGTCATAAAATTTTTCGCTTCACATTACTAATATGCTTTGTCAGACTTAGAATCTGTTAACATACAACAATGTTTGAAGTTAAATATCCAATCAAGAACCAAGAGAACTTATTTAAACAGAAATGACGAATGCATTGTTATAGTAAACAGACGTCACAGTGTTATTGTGTGTGTACATTCTTGCTTGTTTGTTGCACGATTACGTAATGACTATAAGGCTCACATACTTAGAACATTTACCAGTACTGCTAATGAGATTTTAATGCAACATTTTGGTTTATTTGAAAATACATTCTGAATTTAAAGTGCTTTCTGAGAGATACCAGATGACACAGAGGTTAGTTTATGTGACAGCTACACGATGTTATCACGACGCTACTAATGAGTGACAATTCACAATGTTGCTTTTGCAGTGTATCTGTTTTATATCTGCACAGTTTTCTGAATTCTTCTAGGAAGAAAAACATGTTTTAGTAGTAACTTTTGTGGTATAGCAACAATGAGACAGCCTTTTTCGTGGCATAACAATACGTTACTGTACAGTACTTTCTTCATCACGCCAATAAGCATAATAACTACGATATCTATACGCAAAGCATTTCACTTTTGTTTATCATGAGGTAAGTACATTGGCTTCTGCAGAACTTAGCTTTCGGAGGAAAATAACTACGACACTTCCACAGAGATTATCTTACAACAAGATGCACATTTAGCGCTACAGGACACGCATTTCAGTGATCAATTTTATACTTAAAACATTTATTTTTAAAAATTTTTGAATTACAAAGAAAGTTTTCCGTGAGGGTATAATGACATTAATCCTCAGGGGGGTACACACTTACTTTGTGTACCATGTGTGTGGCAACCACAAGGAACCCTAGCTAATATGGTATTTGCTTATACAACTTTACACATCGGTACCATATTTCTCTAACACACAAATTACACAGCTATCTGATCATTTAACTGAGAGAGACAAACATTTATTTTACTACATCAGTGACACATGTTTACGCAATTACACAGTTGGATAACTTCACACTTATGAAACTGTATTTTGTCTGTACTTTGTAAACTGTTCATATTTTTTTGGAATCATTGTGATACTATGAGAGCTTTGAATGATGTATTTGGTATGAGATCATGATTTTTAAAGTACGTTTGAGGCAGCTGACACTTTTGACATGAGCAGAGAATTTTTTTAGGCTTAGAAATTATTGGAGGAAGTTACGACGATTTTGAGATTTGACTGAAGTGTTATGATGTTATTATTACGACAACGATGTGTATTATGTTGTTGAGGAATGTTTATTATGTTACGTATTTCTCATGATGAAATATTGAAGAAGTGTCGACGAATATGTATATGTATAATGAGGTAAGGAATAATGAGTAGTGTTTAGGGACTCTGATTTATGAAAAGGATGTTGGAAACCAAGAAACGTACTTTAAGAGTTATGAAATGTGTGACTGTATCACAATGCTGACCAATATTTTTTTTGGACACTTATATTTATAGGATTTTGTTTCTACAGATTTGCAACGCTAATTCTTGACCTGTGAAATATTTTTATATGAGACTGCCACGGTAGCAGAAACTGCTGTCGTAAATATTTCCGTACGAAAGTTAAGTGACCACCTGCACGTAATGCGTCGCAGGCACCCAGCTGTGTCAGACGCCTGGAGAAAAAGCCATTATTGCGAGCCCTTTTCAGCGGCACAGGTAGAACAAAAAAAAAGGGGAGGCCATTATCCTTGGAAATATTCTTACATCTGCAAACCTGATAATGACAAGTGTCTTTCTACGAGAATTGAGAGCTACTGACTTACGAAATGCCACATAGCTATTGAATGATGTTTTTATGCTTTGGTTGGCGTAATTGCTTATTTCATTTGATATCTGGTTTCCAGCTGTGTTGCAGCATTGCTTTTATAAAATGAAATGCATTTGCTAATGTGAACACTTTCTGTCAACAGATCTATTAAATAATTATTTTATGATCCACATTCTTTAAAAAAGGAGCACTTGGAAAGGAAAGAACAATAAGAAGGAACTAGTAACAGTAACACATAATTTTCTTTTCAAGTACATGGTAATATTTCTTTTTACAATCAGTTGTTGTGGTGCACCACTTTAATTACTTAGACATTAAGATGTGATTATACATTTGCCTTATCTGCATTGTTATCTTTAGTGTACTACTTTTTCTGCTTGAGCTATGTCATGTTTCGATATAAGCTGCTGTTTGCCAGGCATAGTGCTACTGAACTTTAATTTGTGTTACTCTGCTAAGCCAGATGTATTTTTTTGTTGCTGCACATTGGCTCATATTAGTTGTAATGTTACATTGCTTGGTAATTTAGATTTACTGTAGCTTGCTTTGCAATTTTCCAATTTTTTGGTCATTGCTGTTTGTGTTACTTATTTTGTGCTGCTGCATTGCCTCGTCCCTTAGTTTAGCATCTGAGCTCAGTAGATTTAAGTTAGCTTAAGAGGGGGTAGCCTCTAAGAGAATGAGTTGCGATGAATTGGAAGAAATGCATTGAGAAAACAGGTTTAGGTAGGATTTTCTTGGAAATAAATGTTGAGGTAAGAAATGTGTGAACATATAAATACAGAAAGCATGCTTAGATGGAATTTTTTTGGTGGAAACAAAGGATGAAATAAGAGGAAAGATATATGAAGTTTTGGGTTGGACTGCAGTACCAAATGTTACACTGAAAACGAACCCTGTCCTTTCCTATTGGTGTTATCCCACTATGTGTTTGTGTACCCTTGAGTATTTGTTTTCTTCCTGTCTCTGTGTAGTTTCATAGAATTTTTTCTTCTTTTAATATTAAGCTACATTCACTATGATGAGGAATACTGTTATCCTCGAATATAATTGGCATTAATAATATGTTATTTACTTTGTAAAGATGTTAGACATTATTAATTCTGTTCTGTTCAATGCTCATGTGTGAAGTTGATGTTTCAAAAGTTATTGTGATCCTTTATGTATGTACTCACGTCATAATTCCACTGATGTATGTGTTTATTTCTATTCTTTTGTAAAGCCTGTGTTACTACAAATGTTATCTGTATTTTTATGTTCTTTAATGATGTATTTTGTACCTTTGTAATTGTATTTTCGTGTTGTAAATTTATAATTGTACAGACACCAGTTCTTCAAATTAAGTTACATTTCACTGCACACGTTTCTGTTGGTCATATTATATGGACAATATGTGAGAAGTAGGGACTGTTCGTGTTTGCACATGTGTTAATAATTCTGCAAGGGACTGGATAACAGCATTGCTGGTTCTAAGGACAATTCCAAAAACGTTGTGAGTGCACAAGTGGTGGTTTATGGACTTGCTATATTCTCTGCAAGACTCTTCGATGGTGATTGTGCACCTGCACAGTCGCAACAGATGGCTGCTGGCCATTTCTACAAGGACTACAGTGGGTCTACACCTTTGCTGACTCACCAGTACCATTATTTCTACAAGGCCTGCAGTGGGTCTGCACCTCTGGTGGCCCACCAATACCGTAATCTCTACCAGGACTACAGTGGGTCTGTTCTATGATGACCTACCTACCAATATTCTTCAAAACGTCGAATGACTCTGCTGTGGGTTTGCTCTGTTGTGGAGCATTACCTGTCTGCATGTCAAGAGTCAGCACTGTTTTTCCGTTGGAAGGACAACACTACTTCTTCAAGACTGCATGGAAATCCACTACTTCTGTGTGCATTTTCTTTTACTGCTCAGACTTTGAGAAAAACTCTGCATTTTTACTGTGATGAACAATGTGGACTGTCTTTATGGACTGTGAGAAATTTTTAGCTTTTGACCAACATTGTATCAATAAGTGTGTGCATTTGATTTCTTTGTTATTGTAATTATGAAAAAATTTTTTCAAATCTGTATTGGCCACTGCCCAATCCAATTTGTAAAAATTTTTGTGGGGAGCATGGGGGCTATGTAAGTAGGCTGTTTAGGTTTTTTTATTGGTAACGCCACCTCTGTATGAAAATCACTGGCTGTGCTGTGTGCAGTCTGTGGCTAGTTTTGCATTGTTGTCTGCCATTGTAGTGTTGGGCAGCGGCAGCTGGATGTGAACAGCGCGCAGCGTTGCGCAGTTGGAGGTGAGCCGCCAGCAGTGGTGGATGTGGGGAGAGAGATGGCGGAGTTTTGAAATTTGTCATGAACTGCTATATTTGTATATGATGATATCAAGGTAAATACATTGTTTGTTCTCTATTAATATCTTTCATTTTGCTAACTATCCCTATCAGTAGTTAGTGCCTTCAGTAGTTTGAATCTTTTATTTAGCTGGCAGTAGTGGCGCTCGCTGTATTGCAGTAGCTTGAGCAGCGAAGATTTTTGTGAGGTAAGTGATTTGTGAAAGGTATAGTTTAATGTTAGTCAGGGCCATTCTTTTGTAGGGAATTTTGAAAGTCAGATTGCGTTGCGCTAACAAAATATTGTGTGTCAGTTTAAGCATAGTCCTGTATAATTGTTCAAAGGGGACGTTTCATAAAGTAGAAGCTTAAACCAGAGATAGTAATTTCAGAACCAGTAAGTAAAATCTAGCTTTGGCCGTAGATATAATTTCCGATGCAAACAAAGATGTCAGTCGGCAACATGGCGAATTCTGTGCCGTTTATGTGCAATTTACAGGACAGGAAGAGGAAGAGGTCAGTGTTTAATGTCCCGGCGACAACGAGGTCATTAGAGGCGGAACACAAGCTCAGATTAGGGAAGGATGAACAAGGAAATCGCCCGAGCCTTTACAAAGGAACCAACCACGGATTTACCTGTACCGATATAGGGAATACACGAATATCTATATCAGGATGGCTGGACGCAGGTTTGAACCGCCGCCCTCCTGAATACGAGTCGAGTGTGTTAACCTGAAGACTCTGTCTAATTCTCGCCTTTCACTATATCTGAATATCTCGTCGCGTCTGTCAGGGGATTCCTGGGAGTGGGTGGACGGTGCTACGTGGTCGCTTTCGGGCTGGACGCGGCAGAAGGCCGAGGCGCGTCAAACTTCTGCGTTCCATCGCCTCACACGACAATCATCGCAAGAACGTAAGCCATATAGACGTGCTATGTTTAATTTCACAGATAAACAACTGAGTGACGATGCGATATCGGTGTTGGAAAAGGGACTAAATTTTGTCCCCACTCCAAAGACCTTGCCTATTAAGGATTTTATCAGTGCTATTGAGCAAGGTGCCTCGAAACTGGTGAAGAAATAAGGCGAGAGGCTTGCAGGGCCGTAACCCGGATGCCAGCACCAAAGCCGGCCGGTGTGGCCGTGCGGTTCTAGGCGCTTCAGTCTGGAACCGCGTGACCGCTACGGTCGCAGGTTCGGATCCTACCTCGGGCATGGATGTGTGTGATGTCCATAGGTTAGTTAGGTTTAAGTAGTTCTAAGTTCTAGGGGACTGATGACCACAGATGTTAAGTTCCATAGTGCTCAGAGCCATTTGAACAATTTTTGGAACCAGCACCGAAGCAGAACACAAACACTGAAGAAAGGAAAGCTCTCTGTTCCTTAAGAGAAGACTCAGAAATTGTGAATTTACCTACTGATAATGGAAATGTTACTGTTCTTTTGCCTGCAACATCCTATTTCGGCAAGATGACGGATTTACTGCAGGACTCATCATATCGCCGTCTCCAGACGGATCCAACAGCCGAAGTACAATGGAAGTCATCCGCGCTCGTCAAGTCCAGCCAGTTTCCTAAACATCTTAAAAAGAGCTAGAGAGTACAAGCTCCAGTTCTACTACGACTTTGTGGGCTGCCTAAGATCTATAAGGAAGGGATTCCTCTTCGCCCCATTGTTAGCAGTATAGGAGCCCCAACATATCACCTGGCGAAACATCTGGCTTCTCTCCTAAGCCCAGTGGTAGCAAAATGTGAACATCACATTCGAAACTCAGAAGATTTTATAAAACGACCGAAGACTTTGCGTCTCGAACCAGCTGACATTTTAGTGAGTTTCGATGTGGTCTCTTTGTTCACACGAATGCCCTTGGTGCATTCATTACAACTTATAGGAACTAAGTTGCAGGAGGGTATCTTACATCTATTCAAACATGTGCTTACCTCGACTTACTTTTTATTTAACGAACAGTATTTTGAGCAGACTGACGGTGTTGCTATAGGTAGCCCTTTGCGTCCCATAGTAGCTAATCTTTTTATGGATGACTTCGAGGAAAAAGCACTTCAGTCAGCTGTGCTGAAACCTAAATGTTTCTGGAGATGTGTGGCCAACACTTTTGTAGTTTAGCCACATGGAGCAGCAACGCTTCCTGAATTTCTGGAACACCTTAACTCCCTCCATTTGCTTCACTGTGGAAGTGGAGAAAAATGGAAATCTCCTGTTTCTTGAGGTCTTGGTCTATAGAAAAGAAGATGGTTCCTTGGGTCACAGTGTATTCCACAAACCAACTCACACTGACCTATATCAACGAGCTACGAACTGTGATCACCCATCTCAACGAAGTGGCGTGTCGCGGACTCTCGTTCATAGGGCTAGAATTATCTCTGATGCAGGGAGCGTATCAGCAGAGCTTGGCTATCTGCTCTCTGTATTTGAACAAAAGGGATACTCTGAAAAACAGATCCGTAGTGCATTTAAACGTGCACGCACTAAAGTTCAAAAACAGCCAGAAGAGACAGAGAACTCCAAGAGGATGATTTTTCTACCCTATGTTGGTGGCGTGCGCTTTAAGATTGGTAGGCTGTTCAAAAAACATCAAATAAAATGTGTCTTCCACCGTCCAGCGCATGTGCAGACTATGCTGGATTCTGTTAAAGACGACCCAGGTCTAAGGAGACCAGAGATATATAAAATCCCGTGCCAGTGTGGGAAAACATACTATGGCCAGACGTGTCGCAATGTTAAGGATAGATGTGCTGAACATGGACGTCACACAAGACTGGGTCAGCCAGAAAAGTCTGCTGTGGCTGAATACCGTCTTGACACGGGACAGAGCATGAATTACGGAGAGGCAGAGATCCTTTCGTCCGCTTCCATGTACTGGGACTCCATCATTAAAGAAGCAGTCGAAATTCGTGTAAGTAATGACCTCATCAATAGAGACACGGGATTTCAACTCAGCAAGGCATGGGAACCAGCACTGGCGGCATTAAGGCATCGTCGGCTGCAGTCGAACGAATCCGAACCAACACGGAAGGAGGATCAAAGTCCGGAAATTTAAACTGGGCCCCAAAACTCTACCCGCACGCGCGCTTGGCGGCTATTTGCCGCCGCGCTTGTCGCGCGTCGCGAGTCACAAGCCAGTAGCCCGATGTACAGCAGGGGGCACTGGATGTCGCCTTGCTCTATAATTCGTCTTTGATGACGTTGTAGCCTTAACCCTTGGCGCCTGCGCTCTTCCATCGACTCAGCGTATATATTGGCGAGCCACTGCAGCAACACATCTCCATTTACTGTGTTTTTATGTCCCCCTTTTTATCCCCATTTCTGTGTAAGCGTCCCCCCTTCTGTATTTTGTAAATCCATTGGCCTTATGAGCGGTGGACTGTGCCACTGCCAGCCCTCCATGGGCAGGGGAATGAAATTACAATAAAGAAAGGAAAAAAACAGCAATACGTCAGTAAGCACCTGAAGATGACGAACAGCAGTCTCGTCGAAATACTGTGCAGCTTCCACAACATTATCCGACGCGACGCCCGCGAACCATTGAAGCAGTTATTACTTCGGGAAAGTCTCAAACACACACAATTGGTATAAATGTCAAATGGTTCAAATGGCTCTAAGCACTATGGGACTTAACATCTATGGTCATCAGTCCCCTAGAACTTAGAACTACTGAAACCTAACTAACCCATCACACAACACCCAGTCATCACGAGGCAGAGAAAATCCCTGACCCCGCCGAGAATCGAACCCGGGAACCCGGGCGCGGGAAGCGAGAACGCTACCGCACGACCACGAGCTGCGGACGGTATAAATGTCCATCAATAGCTGTCCTTATCCTTTTGACCACGTAATGTATATGCAAATGTCTTGGTTGCACTCGGAATGCACCTTTCATCGGCGCTACCTAATTGTTCGAGGAAAAGTGACTTCCTGTTTTCAAAAGAATGAAAAATTATCTCCAGAGTACTGCTTTGCTGCGTAGACTTATCGCATTATCTTTATTGCAAATTAAAAGTGAAGCTGTAAACAGAGTTAATTGTGGTGACTTAGTCTATGACTTAGGCAAAAAGAAATCTCGGAAAGATTAATAAGTATGATGTTAGCTTCTAAAGGTAATTATGTGATATTACAATCATTATTTCCATATAAAATACGTTTACTTCTTTTCTTCCTTTGAACTCGTGTACCACAAATAATTAGAAAAATAAATGAAATCACTGCTCCATGC
Source organism: Schistocerca piceifrons (assembly GCF_021461385.2). Classification (NCBI taxonomy): domain Eukaryota; kingdom Metazoa; phylum Arthropoda; class Insecta; order Orthoptera; family Acrididae; genus Schistocerca; species Schistocerca piceifrons. Next base: position 470,054,437 of record NC_060141.1, on the reverse strand, counting down.
CGTATAGAGACAGTGGGGCAATATGTTGAACACGTTATTGAAGTCTAGGGAAACGCGACTGACATGCTAACCTGCATGTAATATTTGGAATACATTGTTGACGGAAAAAGTTAATTATGTTTCTCTAGAATGGTGTTTGCCGAACCCATACCGCTTCTTTGAGAGGCCCTTCGTCCCCTCTAGGAGAAGCACAGTGTTCGACATTAGAAGATATTCAAGGTTTCTTCGACAGATACAAGTTAAGGGTAATAGTCTGTAAATTCGTATATCTGTCTGTTACCTTCTTGGACTATTTCCTGTCCAGATGTCATACATGAAGACTGATAACTTGTAGCAGTTACGCAGAAATATGCACAGTCGGTTACTTGGTCAACAATATAATTTAAACGAGCCCGCGAGGGTAATGAAAGAAAAACGACCTTTGTAAACGTTACGCTAACACTAATTACGTTGACAATTCAATCTAAACTTAACCCTTACAAGCACATTAGTTTCGTAGCAAGGAGACCCGGCGAATACAACGATGTAATTGTTAATTTTAGGGTGTTAAAATTCGCAAAATTGCCTGGTAAAATTTACACAACCGTAAATTTTATAGTTTTTAAGTGTTCGACAAACTTGGTGGCATAATAAGGCCAGTCAATGAAGACGAAGAAAGGGCGAATGTGCAGAATAATTCGTGCAGTCGCTAGTTTTTGTACAGTAGTAAAAAAATGGCTCTGAGCACTATGGGACTCAACTGCTGAGGTCATTAGTCCCCTAGAACTTAGAACTAGTTAAACCTAACTAACCTAAGGACATCACAAACATCCATGCCCGAGGCAGGATTCGAACCTGCGACCGTAGCGGTCTTGCGGTTCCAGACTGCAGCGCCTTTAACCGCACGGCCACTTCGGCCGACTGTACAGTAGTAGGAGGTAGCGCCACGAACAACATAATAGAAATTGTGACTGGTCGGAGCTGAGTGTGTCAGTCGGGATGCGTTTGAACATTGATTTTGTACGTTTTTCGTGAGCAACTCGGGAAGCCTCTAGCGAAGACGTATACCAATACAGAATTAACTACGTTAAATTTCCTTCAAAATGGTCGTGTTTATTCTTTTCTGTAGGACTAATGGTTTGCGCGTAGCGAGCGAGAGGATATGGAAAATCTGGCGCGTTGCTCATGAAGGGCAAGTAGAATATTGCCGGTTACATCCAATGGCAGCGATAGGGGCAGCTGAATCACCTTGTACATTAGGAGACGGCGCCTTACCTGGTGGATATCCCGGAGGGCGTCTCAGCTGCCTCCAGAGCCAGGTGACCACGGCGGTCGCAGCGAGCAGCAGTGGCAACGCCAGAGGCAACATTTCTTATCGTGTCTGGCCGCTGGCCGGGCAGGAACTAACAGACACCGCGTCTTCCGACAGACAACCTGTATGTCGAGAGCTGCCACGAAGGGGAGGGGAGATCAGCTCGGACCAGCCCAGCTGCTGTTCGGCAGGCCGACGCTGGTAACGCGCCTCCTCGCTGATAGCAAGGACACATTGCTTGTTCCTTCTTCTTCCCCATATTTGTCAGCTTCGGACTACTGCGTGGATCACGTCTAAAATTTCTCATTGTTCATTTGCTGCCTTTCAGTTGCTACACCTATAGTATGTTCTCTGCGCTCCATCCAATAATATGTGCTAGAAAAAAAGTAGAAAATGCTAGCGTGTTTCAGACAAGTTGTTATGTGGTCTTGAGTGAGAAAACTGGTTTTCTGCGGCGCTCCACGCTAGTATATCGTGTGCAAGCCTCTTCATTTCTACATACATGTTGCAATGTGCATCACTTTTAATCTGCTTACTGTATTCAAACCTTCGTTTCACTCTAAAATCTCAACATCCTCTCTCCCCTCTCCTCTTCCCGCACTTCAACACTTCTCTATATTACCAAAATAACGATTCTTTGACGCCCCCCAGGATGTATCCTATAAAACGATCTCTCCTTTTAGTCATACTGTGTCACAATCTTATTTTCTCGTTCTGCTCAACACCTACCCATTGGTTATAGAAAGGTTGCTATCACTGGCGCGGCTCCATCGTTGGACCAGGTCGATTTCTCTGTGCATAGGCACATTCTACTAGTCATTGAGTGTATGTCACCAAATATTCGCCGTCTTAGTGGTGGATTGTTACACAAAGACATAAAGCAACAGTGAAATATGCTGAGATTTTTGCTACACCCTTCTACACTGAAGAGCCAAAAGTATCTGGTACACCTGTCTAATATCCTGTAGGGCTCCCGCGAGCTGCCGCAACACGACGTGGCATGGACTCGACTATTGTCTGAAGTAGTGCTGGAGGGACTTGACACCATCAGTCCTGCAGGGCTGTCCGCAGATTCGTAAGAGTACAAGCTGGTGGAAGACTCTCCTGAAGAGCAAGTTGCAAGGCATCCCAGATATGCTCAATAATGTTCATGTCAGGGGAGGTTGGGGGCCAGCGGAAATGTTTGAACTCAGAAGAGTGTTCCTAGAGCCACTCTGTATCAATTCTGGACGTGTGGAGTATCACGTTGTCCTACTGAAATTGCCCAAGCACGTCGGAATGCACACTGGACATGAATGGATGCAGGTGATCAGACAGGATGCGTACGTACGTGTCACCTGTCATAGTCGTATCCATACGTATCACGGTCCCTTATCACTCCACCGCACGCGCCCCACACCACTACAGAGCCTCCACCAGCTTGAACCGTCCCCTGCTCACATGCAGGGTCCATGGATTCTTGAGGTTGTCTCCATACCCGTACACGTCCATCCACTCGATACAATGTGTAACGAGACTCGTCCGACCAGGCAACATGTTTCCCGTCATGAACAGTCCAATGTCGGCTTTGGCGAGCCCAGGCGAAGCGTAAAGCTTTGTGTCACGCGGTCATCAAATGTGAACGAGTGGGCTTTCGGCTCCAAAAGCCCATATCGATGATATATGCTTAATGGTTCGCACGCTGACACTTGTTGATGACTCAGAATTGAATTCTGCAGCAATCTGCGGAATGGGTGAACTTCTCTCACGATAAACGATTCTCTTCAGTCGTCGTTTGTCCCATTCTTGCAGGATCTTTATACAGCCTCAGAGATGTCGGAGATTTAATTTTTTATCGGATTGCTAATATCCACGGTACACTGGTGGAATGGTCGTACGGGAAAATCCTCACCTCATCGCTACCTCGGAGATGCTGTGTCCCATCGCTCGTGCGCCAACTATAACACCACTTTCAAACTCACTTGATAACCCGCCATTGTAGCACCAATAACCGATCTAACAACTGCGTCAGGCACTTCTTGTCTTACATAGACGTTTCCGACCGAAGCGCCGTATTCTGCCTGTTTACATACCTCTGTATTTAAGTACGCATGCATATACCAATTTCGTTGGCGCTTCACTGTAATTATCTTGTAATAAGGACTGAAACGTCGCAGTGATACGGTAATAGTGATTAAATGTCCGTAGTCATCATTATAGAAGATGAGCAGTTCACACGATTTTGTCATATTTACAATATAAAGTTACGTGCTGTGGACAATGACCAGGTGTTGTTAAGAGATGCAATGAGAGTTGCCTTGCATGACACACCCCGAATTTTGTACAATCTTAGGCCTAAGTAGGTCACTATAAATAAAATTTCACAAATGGTCTTCATTACATGTTTTCTGATGGTATGTAAGTGTCCTGAAATCAGTCATATATGTGTGTGTGTTTCTTTTTTTACATTCGAAGACGACATTTCTCCTTTCAGCCTCCATGGTTTCGAATACAACTTATTCGGTTTGGGATGCCAACACAAGATTCCTAACAATAACAAATATGACATGTATTGACATTTTTTAGATGTGTGTACTACACTGACGGAAAAAAATCGCAGCACCAAAAAATAATTAATGTACAGTAATGAAATTCGGGAATAAATTTGTCAAAGTAACATATGCAATTGATGAACACTGAAAGATCACAAGTTAATGTGAGCGCAAGAAAAGCTATTGCAAGTGTGAAATGTTGGTACATGTTGGGTTAGAACAGCTGTATGTAGATGAGAGTTGTTCTGTTGGGAAACACCTAATGAAAGGTGTTCATGAATGGGATCACAGCTGGCCGAATCACCAGACTGACGTGCAAATTTATAGTCAGGGCGCGTGGGATAACATGCAAGTGCTCCTGTTGTCCTACGAAATCGCACTCCAGACTGTAATTCCACGTGTAGTTCCAGTGCTTCTAGCACGCAGACAGGTTTTTTACAGGCCCTCAAATGGCCTCCTCCTAACCACACCGCCATCACTGGCACTGAGGCAGATCCAGCTTCAATCAGAAACCACAACAAACCTCCCCCATGCTCTCCAATAAGCTCTCGCTTGACGGCCCAGAAGTCGAAAATGACGGTGGTTTGGGGTTAGTGGAATGCACCTGAATGCCGTTTGGTTCGGTGCTCTCCTTCAAATAACCGATTCGTAACTGTGGTGCCAACTGCCACTCAAATTGCAGCCGCTAGATGCAGTAAGATGCGCCAGAGCCATAGACGAACTATGACTTACCCTCTTGGTAGTGCCAAGTGGCCGTCCGGAGCTCAGCCTTCTTGCGACCATGTACGAGGGTTAGAACTTTATTAGTGGAAACTATTTATTTACAGCTCGTACAAAATAGATACGTGTTTCAAAGTTTTACTGACCTTCACAGTACTCACCAGCATTGTGCATAACCCGTTGCCAGCGATGTGGAAGCCGTAGGACACTCTTAGCAGTGCCAGTTGTGTTGACAATTCGAGCGGCGTGGTCTATTGCCCGACGAATTTGTAGCAGTTCCGAAGCGAATGCCGTGACGTGTTTCCTTCAGCTTAGAAATCGATCTGAACTCACGAGGGCTTAAGTCAGAGAAGTGCAGTAGGTGGTATAGCACTTAGCAGCCCCATTAGTCAAACAAATCAGTAACAGCTTGCACTGCACGTGCTTGAGCACTGTCCTGCAAAATGATGGTCAGGCACTTCAGAAAGTGTCATCACTTCTAAGCTGGTCGTAGGTTGTGTTCCAAAAATGAACAGCATAGAGACAGAAGTGATGACACTTTCTGCAGGACCTGGCCATCATTTTGCAGGACAATGCTCAAACACGTACAGTGGAAGATGTTTGATTGATGGAGCTGCTAAGTGCTATACGACCTACTGCACTCCCCTGACTTCAGCCCTCGTGAGTTCAACTCGATTTCTAAATTGAAGGAAACACTTCACGGCATTCGCTTCAGAACTGCTACAAATTGCCGGCCGGAGTGACCGGGTGCTTCTAGGCGCTACAGTCTGGAACCGCGTGACCGCTAGGGTCGCAGGTTCGAATCCTGCCTCGGGCATGGATGTGTGTGATGTCCTTATGGTTAGTTAGGTTGAAGTAGTTCTAAGTTCTAGGGGACTGACGACCTCTGAAGTTAAGTCCCATAGTGCTCAGATCCATTTTTGCTACAAATTCGTCGGGTAATAGGCCGCACCGCTCGAACTTTCAACACAACCGGCACTGCTAAGAGCATCCTACGACTTCCACATCGCTGTCAATGGATTATACACAGTGCTGGTGACTGCTTTGAAGGTCAAAAAAACTTTGAAACTCGTATCTGTTTTGTAAGAGCTGTAAATAAATAGTTTCCACTAATAAAGTTCTAACCCTCGTACATGGTCGCAAGAAGGCTGTGTGACTTAGCTTGCTGCGCTAAGTGTTGGCGCATGCGCAGTGCGCAGTGCGCGTGACCTTGAGTGTGCGAGTGAGAGCGCTGTGGAGTGTGTGAGAGAGAGCGCAACACGGGCCCTAGATTTACTAGGCCCGTGTTGATGGAAAATCAAACTTATCAGCGGAAGTGACGTTGCGATAAGGCGCGCTGGCGCTGTGTCGCTCAGGCAGCAGCACGCTCAGTCGACTCGAGGCAGCCGCACGGAACACACAGCCATGCCGTACCGCCGCAGAAGATACAGGAGGAGCAGACTTCCAGTGTACAAAACAGTTGATACTTTTAGTTTTGTTCCAAATCTTGTTGCTCAAGAGGAACTACTGAGTGGTCCAATAACATTTGTTGGATGCAAGCTTAATTTTTCATGTACGACTACTGAACTTGTTCCTGGTAATTCATGGTTAACAGTTGCTTTAGTGCGAGGCAGTGATAAACCACTAGAAGGATTGGAATCTTACTATGACAGAGATATTATAGCCTATCGCACTTTTTCAATTGGTGTACAAGGTGATAGGAATTATGGAACTGGTGTCGTACTTACTGATAAACCATTTGCAATATATACAAGAAACAGAAGACGTATTAATGCCAACGAAAGAGTGAATATTTGGGCTAAGATTGATGGTACTTTAGCAAATTATATTAAAGTACAAGGTGATATTACTGTATACTCCGCCCTCTTTGACAAGGCCATTGGCAGAATGAGGGTGACTTCTTATGCCGGAAGTCTTCGGCTGCCGATGCTATTTATCAAAATTCAAGCAGCGGCGTTATTCGAACCCAGGACCGAAGACGTTTTGATTATGAATTAAACATGCTATCCCCTTTTTTGTATTTTGTTCGTTATTGTTCATTGTGTTTGGTCGTAGCGGACGTCACATGACATTTGTTAAAGTTAGTCGTTTATCCCTTTACTTAGTTTTTTTTGTTACAGAGAGCAGCCAGCTCCCTGACAGAGCACGCTGAGCTACCGTGCCGGCGTCCTCTAGACCACGCACATCGCTCGCAATTTGCTTTCGCAGGTTACTATTAAATTTCAACTTCCGACCATACCGGTGGTCTTGCTTGTACTGAGAACGATCATTTCATAATTTCAACAATTTTAATAATTTTTATGAGGAAAGGTAGATGTTCTAATTAAAGTGAACTTCCATAAGATATTGAGATAGACCAATCAGAAGCAAGCAGGAAGAGACAGGCGCGTAACGGTGGCTAAGCTTCTGCAGGAGTCGCGATCTGAGCTGAAAGGTGCGCTGTAACTGATAGTATACCGAGTGACACTGAAGTGTTTCGTGTGGTATTACCGGAAGATATATAAACTAAATGCTAAAGCATACTGAGTGCAATGGGACTGTTGTTCATGGTGTTCAGAAAATATTTCACGTTAAAAAATTTACTTTTACTGTCTCTGTGCGTCTGCAGACTGTTCAGAGCAATGTCTGAATGAATTTAGAGAGGAATTTGCGACATCCTAAGTCAGTGTCTGTGCCTTTACCTCTGCCGGATCCTAATTTAGAATTTTATATTGTACCACTGTTCGTCCTTACAGCAATCAATGTAGGAGCAACGAACTCGCGACCCTCTGAGAAGAAGAATCCCCCAAGTGAGCTAAAACACCACTAAATAATCAGTGACGATACAAGGAGCAAATGCAGAACAGTGTTAGGGACTTCAATTTCAAATGGCTCTGAGCACTATGGGACTTAACATCTGAGGTCATCAGTCCCCTAGAACTTAGAACTACTTAAACCTAACTAACCTGAGGACATCACACACATCCATGCCCGAGGCTGGATTCGAACCTGCGACCGTAGCGGTCGCGCGGTTCCAGACTGTAGCGCCTAGAACCGCACGGCCTCTGCAGCCGGCCCACAAATTGTACCCAATCAATATCGGACCTGTTCGATTTCGTAGGCTAGCTCAAACACGGTGGAACTCGAAACACTGAAATCCAAGAAGGCCTTAGGGATCCATCTCATCTGCCATGCGAAATCACTTGTACAATAAAACATGTATAGTTAGACTACCAAGTTAATGTTAAGAATCATTTGTTACTTATTCATTTATGTAGTCATTGTGTTGTTCTTTATTTGTTCGCATTTGCACTCTTTGGGGTGATTTGTTATTTTGATTAACAAATAAGGTCTTCTCCTGTGACATCTGATCAATGAGTTTTGCGTTTGTAGTTTTCTGACGAGCATTTTCTCTTTGAGAATTTACCGCAAATTTGTGACATACTTGTAACCTCTCATGTTTCACAGATAGAAATTTGTTTCTTGGATAGTAGTGTGTCGATTTCTCGGCGGAAAAATCTCGGCTTCATGACAAAACCGGTTGAATCAACACTTGAACATTACTGTATTAGTAGCTTGTCACGCCACAGACCGAGCGAGGTGGCGCAGTGGTTAGACACTGGACTCGCATTCGGGAGGACGACGGTTCAATCCCGCGTCCGGCCATCCTGATTTAGGTTTTCCGTGATTTCCCTAAATCACTCCAGGCAAAATGCCGGGATGGTTCCTCTCAAAGGGCACGGCCGACTTCCCTCCCCATCCTTCCCTAATCCGATGAGACCGATGACCACGCTGTCTGGTCTCCTTCCCCAAAACAACCAACCAACCAACCACGCCACAGAAAGGTTATGTGTTAGAACAACGTGAAAATTGCATTTTTGTTGGTTCAGAAATAATTGCGCAAGTTTTGGAGACACAGTTATTCTCAGAATTCATCTTAGAATGTAGTTAATGGTTCTGTTTCTTCCGTTGATATTGTGTGCATGGCGGGTGGGGAGTATGCACGGTCTGTTCCACCATTCGTATTGAGGAGGCGATAGTGGTGCCACAGAAGTTGATTTGTGATCCGATAGTGGACCTCATTGTGATTTGGATCATGTCACTCATACCAGTGGGAGTATCTTGCGAGATAGACCTGGGTTCTCCACGCCAGAGGCGTGTTCACGTTCGAGTATGGTCATTTTTCTCGCTATGGTTCGATTAGGGTTATCATCAGTGAAGCGATGTATTCTCGTTGATTGTTTTCGAGTGTGGTTACACTTGTGGATAATCGCGTATGGTGCGATATTTTTCGCTGGTGGTACTTTCTCGTCTGTGGTTATCGCTTATGAATGACCATCAGCATTGCGATGATGTTTGGCTTGAGGTATTTCGACTGTGGATCACCAGCGCCAGAAATGCGTCATTGGCAAAGTCTTGTGTTACAGTGGCGTGAGCACGTGGAGTGCGAGTCATGGTGGTATGTTTCTAGACGGATAGGAAGGAAATGGCGAATGGGACTTTTTTATGTCATTGCAGTAGCTGTCTATTGATGATATCTATATGTCGATTTTTGAGAGCTATTGGTCAGTTTCAGAGAGAAAGGTGAATTCTTGCTGATGTCTGATCTGTGCTGACAACACAGAGAGAAGTGTACAGATGGTGGTGAGTAGTATTCTATCAGATACTTCGACAGATATCCGAATCAGCATCACCATTCATTAAGTAGGGATCAAGAGAAGTATCAAATTCCAAAGTAGCATAAAGTAGAAAGGGTTAGAGGTACCTAAGCTTGGTAATGGGTTGAATAATTAGAAGTAAGTCTTGCATGGTGTGAGAGTGCTTGAAGTATGAATGTGCTGGCTGTGCCGGCTTAGCCAGTGGGGATGCATGAGTGGCGTTGGGAACCTAACACAACACTGACATATGGTGGGGCTCGGGTGTCGTAGCGAGATCTTGGACGCAACTGCCAGTGTGACGTTACAGCATGCGTGACAACCCTGGATGAGTCACCAGCTGACATGATATTACCGCAGGGCCACATCAGTAGCTATGAGATACAGAAGCCCTGTCTCCCCAGTCTGAGGCCACAGGGCAGGCAGCCGGTAGATGTGATGACACTCGGGCAGCTCAAGGGCGACATAGGCACAGACAGAATCCTGCTCGTCCCTTTCATTCGTGCCAAGGGAGAGGGGGATCATCTGCAGGGGTGTCTCCCCTGCAGCCAGCAGGTAACGGAGGCTCGCACCTGACGTCACACGACCATCTGGGGTCACTGCTGTCTGACGCAGTTGTCTCGAGGGACCTGACCTGAACATAACGCTGCTACTGACCAGAAAGGAGGGGCCGGAAAGGGCCAGACCAAACGACTGACGTCTCTGGGCACTTGCCACGACACTGACAAGGGCAACCATTTGTCATCTGCTGACCCATCTCTGGTCAGTCAATAGTCTAGATGCCTACGTTTTTCTTCCATAGGCTGTAGACCGATCCTTTACCGTCACCACTGACACTACTGATGATATTAAGCAAAGGGGTAACTCTTCTCTTAGCACCAACTCACCTGCTACACATGCCACATCCAGCCTGTTACACACCTCTTGAGTGCAGTGCTGTGTTTATTTGCCATCTAATGTTAAAGTTAATTTGTGGACTTGCTAAACACCCTTGAGAAGGGAGCAATAAGAGACTTAAAATATGTTTCTATTTGTTGTTGTTGTTGTGGTCGTCCTGAGACTGGTTTGATGCAGCTCTCCATGCTACTCTATCCTGTGCAAGCTTCTTCATATCCCAGTACCTACTGCAACCTACATCCTTCTGAATCTGTTTAGTGTATTCATCTCTTGGTCTCCCTCTACAATTTTTACCCTCCACGCTTCCCTCCAATACTAAATTGGTGATCCCTTGATGCCTCAGAACATGACCTACCAACCAATCCCTTCTTCTAGTCAAGTTGTGCCACAAACTTCTCTTCTCCCTAATCCTATTCAATACCTCCTCATTAGTTTGTGATCTACCCATCGAATCTTGCCAATTTATTCTATTAGGTTAAAGATAATCTTTTAAGGGGCAACATCATTTTTAGACGCGATCTATGGTACAAGGTCACTCTCACCTAAAATCTAAGACTGCCAACAGATCACACGCAACAAATACGCTAATATTCAAACCATCTTTTGAAAGTGATTCGTGTATTCATTTTGTTTCTTGAACTCACTAAAAACACTTTTGAAAAGTTTCTTCGACGAACAACTTCAATTAAAGTGTGCTTAAAGGAAGAAGGCATTAACATTAGTCTCTCATCATGTGGTGCTTTACATGTAAGTGAACATTAATTGGAATCTGGACCTCCCGCTATCCTATATCTAGATAGATGTGCTAGTAGCAGTTGTGAAGTAATCACAAATTCGGACCCAGGCATGTGGATAATGTGTTAACATCCTTCACATAAATAAAATTGTACAGAAAGGCCCTGCTAAAACTCCAAGCTTTGAATATCCCTCAAATTGGAACAGAAGAAAATATTGAACTATTTTTTACATAAGAATTTTACCAAATGCAGAGAAAAGGGATCATAAATGGCTTGTTTATTCGAAATCTACACAGAAAGTCTTTTGTTTTCGTTATAAACTTTTAGGATCTTCTTGAAATAAGCTGTCAATTGATGGTCTCTTTGAATGGGTTCATTTAGGAAATCGGTTTCAAGGGCATGAACAATCATTTAAGCACATAAACTGTACAAAAAATGGATAGAATGTGAGATACGTTAGAAATAAAGAAGTGGTATTGATCAAATTGACCTCAAATTACTGCAAAGAGAGAAGGAACATTGGCGTATGGTTCTAGAAAAAAATATTCTCAACGTCAGGTGCTTAGCTCAACATAAAATCGCCTTAAGGGAAACCACTGACAATCTTAATCAAGAAAATAATGGTAATTTTCTTGATTTGATCGAAGTGATAGTAGAAACTGACCGTTTTGGAGGAACTTTTGAGACAGGTAAAAACCCAACAAATTCATGTCCATTATCTTGGGGAAAACATTCAAAATGAACTCATAAATTTGCTCGCCAACGAAGTAAAAAACACCATTGTTAACTTTGTAAGAGAAATTATTTTTCCATCATACTTGATTTTACACGTGATCCAAGTCACAATGAACAAATGACACCGATTGCTAGGTTCGTAAATTTATCAGAAGACGCAGTGACTTTAGAACACTTCCTCAACTTTCTGAACGTCACTTCAACAATAGGAGAAAATCCAGTCATAGTCTTAATCTTGTGTTAACAGATTTGTCAAAATCTACAGCAAAAGCACTTACGTATTTTCCTGTAATTCAAAGAATATGCATTCTTTTCGGTGCATCAATTAAGAGGTGGGAAATGTTATTGAACAGGGTACAAACTTTCACAGCGAAGTAGCTTTCAGATACTCGATGGAACAGTAGGGTGGAGAGCGTCAAAGCTACTAGCTACCAGACAACAGCAGTCAGAGATGTCCGTCTTGAGGTGAGCAACAGCACTGTTCAATCCAAAAGAAATAGCGAAGCTGTGAATGAACTAGAGTCGATGTCTGGTTTGTGGGGCTCTCAACTGTTCGGTCATCAGCGCCCCTACGAAGTCCCAGTTTTTACACGATCGAATTTTTTACACAGTCCAATCTAGCCACAGTCACGAATGATGACAGTGATGATGATGAAATGATGAGAACAACACAAATACCCAGTCCCCGGGCAGAAAAAATCCCCAATCCGCTGGGAATTGAGCCCGGGAACCCATGATCAAGATGCAACAACGCTAGCCACTAGACCACGAGCTGTGGACATCTTCGAGTTTATCGTAGGCGTCGCTATCTGGTATGATCTTCTCTTTGCCATCAACGCATCAAGTAAGGCACTTCAAGCAAAAAACATGGGTATGGCCGCGCGATGTAGCTGCGTGGTCTGGGACACCTTGCGAAGGTTCGTGCAGCTTCCCCCGTAGGAGGTACGAGTCCTCCATCCAGCATGGGTGCGCGTGTTGTCCTTAGCGTAAGTTAGAATAAGTAGTGTGTAAGCCAAGAGACTGATGACCTCAGCAGTTTGGTCCCACAGCAACTTACCACCACCATGGGCATGAAAGTAGCAACTAAATCCCTTGAAAGTCTAGTTTATTGAGAATCTCCGTGAAGAAGATTTTGTTAATGCGAAGGTAACACCGATAGAGATTGCTGAATGTTCACATATTGAACCAAAATTTGGAGAAAAGAGAGCTGACAAGAAGGCGACGCAGTTTAATTATGAGGGTGACAACATGGTTTTCAGAGCTCAACATTCAGAAGAGAAATGCAAAATCGTTTTTTTCTATCCTGTGGTTGAGACAGTGTTGAAAAATTTGAAAGAAATGTTTGGCCAACGAGCTAAGTATTCCGAAATATCCGGCTTTTTATTTTCTCCAGAAAGTTTAAAATACGTGCAGGGCGAAGAACTGAAAATGCTATGTAAAAACCTTGAGAAAGGGCTAAACGTAAATATAAATGTTGAATATTCAAAAGGCATTGTTGCATCAGACATTTTGACAGAAATTAAAATGTTCAAGGCAGTGGTGTCTAAGGATGTGAAAACTCCCGTGTTAGTATTGAAACAGCTGAATGACTTTGTAAACGCATTTCACAATACTCATATTACCCAAAGAATTTTGAAAACGTTGTCAGTGACTGTCGTCCCCCGCTGAAACGAGCTTTTCTCGTTTAAAGATCATCAAGAATTATTTCAGAAGCAGCATCTCACAAGAATTGCTGTCTTCCCTTAGAATGCTGTCAGTGGAACATGACTTGGTTCCAGAACTGAATTTTGAAGGTATTATTGATGCATATGGTTGTAAAGAAAGCAAGGAAAAAATATATTGTGTAAAGTGTGTTATGCAGATAATCCTTAGTGTTTATATTGTGCAGCTCATTTAATTTCTTGTAAATATTGAGCACAACCAGGTTACGAAAACATTTAAATGTATATCCTGAGCAACACTTGTGAACCTTACTTGATTTTGAATTTCATTAAATGTGAAGGATTCCCATAGCTTTGTTAGTTTTTACTATTAATATTTTAGTAATTATCACAGGTCAACAAAAAATTTTTTGAAAAACTTTTTTTACTTCGATAGCTGATCTTAACAGATTTTTATTAGCTGAATCCAAATCTAGCCTTAGTTCTTTTGTATCGCCCATAGTTTTCTAGCAATATGCTTTTTACTATATATTAGAAAATTTCTATGCTATACGGTAAATGGGGAAATTAATGAAATTCTTTGTTACAACATAAACATGGTTTGTATTTACAGTAAGCTACTTAAAACAATGATATGTGTTAATAGAGGTTTCACTTGTCAGCTGGAATTGGTTTGTATTTTCTTTCTCTTTTTTCTTTGAAGCTTCTTGTATAGCTTTCTCTATAATGAGTCGCTTGCTGAACTTCTCAGTGAATTGACCAACATCACTCTCCCATTATGTCTGTGTTCCAGTGGCCTTGGTAGCGTTTTTCCCTCACTTTAATGTCCTGGTGAAAACGCTCTCCTTGCTCCTCACTAACATCGCCCATATTGGCCGGGAAGTAATCAAGGTGACTGTTCAAAAAGTGAAATTTCACGCTCATTAAACAGTCTAGCCTAAATTTTTAAACTTCTTTAACATTGTAGCTATAATAAAAAATGATGGGTCTTCTTCATGTCGTAAAAACTTTGTAACGACTTGCTTGAATGATCCCCATGTTTCTCTCTCATTTAAGGTCATTGTGGATTCAAAGTTAACATCAAACATGAATTATCTAATGTCAGGTCCGACAAGGACGCCTTTTTTTAGGTTAGCTTCTGAAAGGTGTGGAAACGTTTAGCAGAGATACATGGTCCATCTTTAGGCAAAGCCTTTGCAAACTGTTTCAGTAGGCTTAACTTTTTTTTGTAATCTGCTCTCTGCTCTCGCTTTTGATGCTCTCTCTCTCTATACATGTCTATGCTGGTTCCAACTGCCAATAAGTTCTTTTCTTTTAATCTAGAACCAAGCAATTCAGCTTTTATTTTCGTTAATCCCATATCCCTAACCAAATCGTTAAACTCGGTCTGAGTAAACAATTTGAGCTGTAGACTTTCTGTATTACAATGGAATTCATCATCATCTGCTTCATCTCAATCACATGGTATATCAGAAAATACTTCTGTTGGAATAGAATTTAAATCACCTGGTGGTTCAGGAACTGGCAAATCTACACCATGCCCAACTGGTCGGATGATGGATGGAAGGTTACGGTAGCTTATTACCTTCATGTTTTCGAATTATGACCAGTATAACAATGCAAAAGTAGCAATCATTGGAATGATTTCCTAGCTCCATCAATATCATACGAACAGAAAATATAAAGGCTTTTTTCTACTTTTAGGTCCATTTTCTCAGATCTTTAACACACACATAACATACCTTATGCGGCGCCTAAGATTTATCTTGATCACCAAGTTTAGACCCAAAGTATGATAGATAAACCTTTTTCATGAAGTCTGTAATGTTTCTTTGGTGTTTTTAATCACAAATTCACCAAAAATATAACAAAAACTGTCAGCAGACTTTTTCAACCGCGGTTAGACATTGTATTGAGAACATGTACTGGAAACGGGAAAGTGAGGTTAGGTTGACAGTAAATAAAACGCCATCTCTTAACACAAAAATAGAATCGACCTTTTTTGCCAGCAAATGTTTATTGGCAGTGCTGTCAACGTCATCTACATTCATTACACATCCTTTTTAAATTATTTTAACTGTATGAAAGGTGTTAAATTCCTTAAAAATCGCTTAATTTAATAAATTTTACTGTAAAATGTGAAGAAATGGTGGGTGATACAGATTTTTAAGTATCATATTTGGATTTCTCACCCTAAGAAACATAAGAATAAGGTATTTTCAGCAAAAAAGTTTTTCCATTGTTGGCCTGTGTAATCAGCATTGGCAGCCGAAGACTTCCGGCATAAGAAGTCAGCCTCATTCTGCCAACGGCCTTGTCAAAGAGGGCGGAGGAGTGGATAGAGGTTCAGGGTACTCTTTTGTCCTAGGGGTGGAAAATTGCCCATAAAGGCTGAAGAATCAGTAATGATCAACGACATGAGGATGCAGAAGGCAATGGAAACCACTGCATTAAAGACACTTAACGTGTATCCACAGGACATGTGGCCTGTAACTGAAGAAGTATCATGATGATCTCTCCATTGGCAAAAGATTCCGGAATAGTCCCCCATTCCGATCTCCGGGAGGGGACTGCCAAGGGGGAGGTTACCATGAGAAAAAGATTGAATAATCAACGGAAGGATAACGTTCTACGAGTCGGGGCGTGGAATGTCAGAAGCTTGAACGTGGTAGGGAAACTAGAAAATCTGAAAAGGGAAATGCAAAGGCTCAATCCAGTTATAGTACGGGTCAGTGAAGTGAAGTGGAAGGAAGACAAGGATTTCTGGTCAGATGAGTATTGGGTAATATCAACAGCAGCAGAAAATGGTATAACAGGTGTAGGATTCGTTATGAATAGGAAGGTAGGGCAGAGGGTGTGTTACTGTGAACAGTTCAGTGACCGCGTTGTTCTAACCAGAATCGACAGCAGACCAACACCGACAACGATAGTTCAGGTATACATGCCCACGTCGCAAGCTGAAGATGAACAGATAGAGAAAGTGTATGAGGAAATTGAAAGGGTAATGCAGTATGTAAAGGGGGACGAAAATCTAATAGTCATGGGCGACTGGAATGCAGTTGTAGGGGAAGGAGTAGAATAAAAGGTTACAGGAGAATATGGGCTTGGGGCAAGGAATGAAAGAGGAGAAAGACTAATTGAGTTCTGTAACAAGTTTCAGCTAGTAATAGCGAATACCCTGTTCAAGAATCACAAGAGGAGGAGGTATACTTGGAAAACGCCGGGAGATACGGGAAGATTTCAGTTAGATTACATCATGGTCAGACAGAGATTCCGAAATCAGATACTGGATTGTAAGGCGTACCCAGGAGCAGATATAGACTCAGATCACAATATAGTAGTGATGAAGAGTAGGCTGATATTCAAGACATTAGTCAGGAAGAATCAATACACAAAGAAGTGGGATACGGAAGTACTAAGGAATGACGAGATACGTTTGAAGTTCCCTAACGCTATAGATACAGCAATAAGGAGTAGCGCAGTAGGCAGTACAGTTGCAGAGGAATGGACATCTCTAAAAAGGGCCATCACAGAAGTTGGGAAGAAACCATGGGTAACAGAAGAAATACTGATTGATGGAAGGAGGAAGTACAAACATGTTCCGGGAAAATCAGGAATGCAGAAATACAAGTCGCTGAGGAATGAAATAAATAGGAAGTGCAGGGAAGCTGAGACGAAATGGCTGCAGGAAAAATGTGAAGACATCGAAAAAGATATGATTGTCGGAAGGACAGACTCAGCATACACGAAAGTCAAAACAACCTTTGGTGACATTAAAAGCAACGGTGGTAACATTAAGAGTGCAACGGGAATTCCACTGTTAAATGCAGAGGAGAGAGCAGATTGGTGGAAAGAATACATTGAAAGCCTCTATGAGGGTGAAGATTTGTCTGATGTGATAGAAGAAGAAACAGGAGTCGATTTAGAAGAGATAGGGGATCCAGTATTAGAATCGGAATTTAAAAGAGCTTTGGAGGACTTACGGTCAAATAAGGCAGAAGGGATAGATAACATTCCATCAGAATTTCTAAAATCATTGGGGGAAGTGGCAACAAAACGACTATTCACGTTGGTGTGTAGAATATATGAGTCTGGCGACATACCATCTGACTTTCGGAAAAGCAACATCCACACAATACCGAAGATGGCAAGAGCTGACAAGTGCGAGAATTATCGCACAATCAGCTTAACAGCTCATGCATCTAAGCTGCTTACAAGAATAATATACAGAAGAATGGAAAAGAAAATTGAGAATGCGCTAGGTGACAATCAGTTTGGCGTTAGGAAAAGTAAAGGGACGAGAGAGGCAATTCTGACGTTACGGCTAATAATGGAAGCAAGGCTAAAGAAAAATCAAGACACTTTCATAGGATTTGTCGACCTGGAAAAAGCGTTCGACATTATAAAATGGTGCAAGCTGTTCGAGATTCTGAAAAAAGTAGGGGTAAGCTATAGGGAGAGACGGGTCATATACAATATGTACAACAACCAAGAGGGAATAATAAGAGTGGACGATCAAGAACGAAGTGCTCGTATTAAGAAAAAGCTGTAGCATTTCGCCCCTACTCTTCAATCTGTACATCGAGGAAGCAATGATGGAAATAAAAGAAAGGTTCAGGAGTGGAATTAAAATACAAGGTGAAAGGATATCAATGATACGATTCGCTGATGACATTGCTATCCTGAGTGAAAGTGAAGAAGAATTAAATGATCTGCTGAACAGAATGAACAGTCTAATGAGTACACAGCATAGTTTGAGAGTAAATCGGAGAAAGACGATGATAATGAGAAGTAGTAGAAATGAGAACAGCGAGAAACTTAACATCAGGATTGATGGTCACGAAGTCAATGAAGTTAAGGAATTCTGCTACCTAGGCAGTAAAATAACCAATGACGGACGGAACAAGGAGGACATCAAAAGCGGACTGGCTATGGCAAAACAGGCGTTTCTGGCCAAGAGAAGTCTACTAATATCAAATACCGGCCTTAATTTGAGGAAGAAATTTCTGAGGATGTACGTCTGGAGTACAGCATTGTATGGTAGTGAAACATGGACTGTGGGAAAACCGGAACGGAAGAGAATCGAAGCATTTGAGATGTGGTGCTATAGACGAATGTTGAAAATTAGGGGGACTGATAAGACAAGGAATGAGGAGGTACTACGCAGAATCGGAGAGGAAAGGAATATGTGGAAAACACTGATAAGGAGAAGGGACAGGATGATAGGACATCTGCTAAGACATGAGGGAATGACTTCCATGGTACTTTTACCGACCTCCCAATTCAGAAGATAGAGTTGACGAAAGGTTCAAAGAAAACTTGAGTTTGCTTTCAAACTCGTACCCGACTCCCACGATTATAGTTGGTGGTGACTTTAACTTACCTTCGATATGTTGGCGAAAATACATGTTTAATTCCGGAGGAATGCATAAAACATCATTTGAAATTGAGCTAAACGCATTCTCTGAAACTTATTTCGAACATTTAGTTCATTAGCCCACGCGAATAGTAAACGGTTGTGAAAACACACTTGATCTCTTAGCAAGAAATAATCCTGAGTTGATAACGAGCATCAAAACGGGCAAAGGGATTAGTGAACAAAGGGTTGTAGTAGTGAGACTAAATATTGTAACCCCCAAATCTTACAAAAATAAACGAAAAATATACCTATTCAAAAAAAAAACAAAAAGATAAAAATTCAGTTGACGCCTTCCTGAGAGACAATCTCCACTTCTTACAAATTAATGATATAAACATAGATCAGATGCGCCTTTAATTCAGAGAAATAGGATCAGCTGCAATTGAGAGATTTATACAAAATAAATTAACAAACGACGGAGCTGATCCTCCTTCGTACACTAAACGGGTCACAACACTGTTGCAGAAACAACGAAACAAAGATGTCAAATTTAAACAGACGCAAAATCACCAAAATTGGCGATCTTTTATAGAAGCTCGAAATTTAGTGCGGACTTCAATGCGAGACGTCTATAACAGTTTCCACAACGAAACTTTGTCTCGAAATCTGACGAAATCCAAAGAGATTCTGGTCGTATGTGAAGCATGTTAGTGGCAAGAAACGATCAGTGCCTTCTCTGCACGATAGCAATGGAGGTACTATCGAAGACAGTGCTGCCAAAGCAGAATTACTAAACACAGCCTTCCTAGATGCCTTCACAAAAGACGACAAAGCAAATATTCCAGAATTCGAATCAAGAACAGCTGCCAACATGTGTAACGTAGAAGTAAATATCCTCAGAGTAGTGAAGCAGCTTAAATCACTTAATAAAAGCAGGTCTTCTGGTCCAGAATGTATACCAATTAGGTTCCCTTCGGAGTATGCTGATGGATTAGCTCCGTACATGACAATCATATAAAGCCGTTTGCTCGACGAAAAATCCGTACGCAAAGACTGGAAAGTTGCTCAGGTCACACCAATATTCAAGAAAGGTATTAGGAATAATCCACACAAGCAGCTTGTACTGAAATTGCTTGCTTACGGAATATCGTCCCAGTTACGTGACTCGATTTGCGACTTCCTGTCATTAGTAATCGACGGAAAGTCATCGAGTAAAACAAAAGTGATTTCTGGCGTTCCCCAAGGTAGTGTTGTAGGCCCATTGCTGTTCCTTGTCTATATAAACGATTTGGGAGACAATCTGAGCAGCCGTCTTAGGTTGCTTAGGTTGTTTGCAGATGACGCTGTCGTTTATCGACTAACAGTCATCAGAAGATCAAAACAAATAGCAAAAATATTTATAAAAGATATCTGAATGGTGCAAAAACTGGCAGTTGACCCTAAATAACGATAAGTGTGAGGTCATCCCCACGAGTGCTAAAGGAACTCAAACTTCGGTTACACAATGAATCAGTCTAATCTAAAACCTGTGAATTCAACTAAATACCGAGGTATTACAACTAAAAACGACTTAAATTGGAAGTAACACACAGAAAATGTTGTGGGGGAAGGCTGCGTTTTACTGGCGGGACACCTAGAAAATGTAACAGATCTACTAAGGGAAAGGCGTCTTCCGTTTCGGCGGAATCTTCTCACCAAGTTCCTATCACCAACTTTCTTCTCCAAATGCGAAAATATTTTGTTGACACCGACCTACATACGGAGAAGCAATCACCACTATAAAATAGGGAAAATCAGAGCTCGTACTGAAAGATATAGGTGTTCGTTCTTTCCGCATTCTATACGAGATTGAAATAACAGAATTGTGAACGTGGTTCGGTGAACCCTCTGTCAGGTACTTAAATGTGATTTGCAGAGTATCAATGTAGATGTAGATTTAATTTTTGTGATCAGTTATTCCAAAGGTTTATGTCATCTGTGGCGTAGTGTCGATTCAGTTACATCAACGTTTTATGTCATCTGCATCACAGGATTTACATCTGTAACCTGAGGCCTAGGTCTGTTGCATTTATGTTTTATTGGTGACCAGTAATCCATGTCTATATTGTATACTATTGTCTTTGTTGTATGATTACTTGCAATACTTATGGTACAGATTTACGTTTTATGATCTGTTATACTTAATGTTTGCATCTTGTACATCAACTGCAGCCCGAGGCCTAAGTTTTCGCTGCATGTTTTATTGTTCACCTGTAATTATTTTAGCTTATACAATTTTGCTAATATGTTTCATTGTTCTTGTAATTATAAAAATCACGTTGTCTTACATAAACAGTGTTAAACCTGTTTCTATCATTTGATGATTATGTTACTTTGAACTTGTAACCTTGATTTTACAATGTATATCCACTGATTCTTAATCAAAATATAGATCTACATTATTTACTTAAGTTTATAATTGTCTTTTGTATTATATAAAACATAGCATTCAACCACACTTAGAAAGACAACTAGTGTCTTTAACATGCATGCTGAAAAGTGGGTTTCAATATGCTTATTAATTTGTCCTATATACAAGTCAGTACTACTAGTAATTTTTATTTATTGGCTGTGTTTCGTATTGGTTCAATGATAAATACGTGTAATAGCTGCCGGATGTTGTAACTTATTGTCACTATACAGTATGGTAGTTATGAATGCTTTGCGATAAGATTACCCTTGACATTGCATCATAAATATGGAATTACGTCATTGCATTAGTTGGGTGACAAGTTCACTCACTGTAAATGATACTTACAAATGTCTTTTATATGCCCTTTGTGTAAGGGACAGTAAAATGAAGTTAAGACAAATGATAGGAAAGTAAGTAAATTTCAAAAATTATCGCTATGACTATTAACACATTTGTCGTTTGAGGGACAAGATGGTCAATGTTTTCATGGAAAACGTTGCTGTCATCTACACACCTATAATTGTGCCCAGCATGCACATCATCATCTGAAGTAAATGGATAATCACAGAAGTTTTCTACTGGACTCCAGAAATATCGAAACGTCATGAGGAGAGATTGTGACTGTGCCAAGACTGTGTAATGGGCTTTCAAATGAAATTTTTGCAGCGTAGCTGGAAAACTTTGCAACATGTACGAACAAAGGATTCATGGTGATTGGATTTGCTTCAGATGAAGAGGTACACGTCTGGGCAAAAATCATGGTTCTGTAGGCCACAGCAAACATTTTCCAGGGATCCATTGAACACCTTGTGGCACAGCAGGAAAACTGTAATAACCTTCGGATATTTTACTCTAGTGATTTTAGGTTGTATGTCTATAATGGCTTTTACCTGTAAGTTCTCAGCAGTTTAAGCATCTTGTTGTGTTCTGGATGTTTCCTGCTTGTTATTTATGACATAGCCAAATTGTGTGTATTTTACATTATCACTATGTAACTGTTGTATCTGGTATGCTGAGAAGACATTTTAGATCAGTACGCACTTTTTACGCATGTGATCTACTTCTTCATAAAAACTGACTGGGATTTAATGTTTGCAGTGTAATTCTTACTTTGTCATCTGAATAGCTGTAGAATCTGTTCTTACTACTGTAGGATCAACATAAGACAAGTTGTGGTGACAATTTATGTACACAATACTCTTAGGTCATAAATCAAAGATGTAACTGAGTACTGTTGCAATGGTTTTGTTTTATATAGAAATTTTGGATATGAGACACAGAGGTTAAGCTTCGATAGGTAATAGTGGGCGCGGAGGGGGGGGGGGGGGGGGGGGGGGCGCGCGCGCCGTAGGAGTGGCTTCTTAACTTTTGCATTGCTAATCACTTTTCAAGAAATATGAGATCAGTTACGATCTTAAATACGAGCTTAACTGTTTCCCTAATCATGATCTCAGCTTCATATTACCTCCCAGACAAAATACCGCTAAATACATGTAATATTACTGGAGAAAAAAACATTAACGACTTTTACCTGTCGACACCTCTCTGCAGTATGATCTGAGTAGTTTGACATATTCTCTGTAGACATTATGTGCTCTGCTTTTCTGTAATATTTTAGTTTATTTTTGTGTATTGTTATTGACACTGCACATTTCATTTAGTAACCATTTGGTATATTTCTTTCCGCATTTCATTTGTGATTTTTGTGTTATTTTGTCTTTCAAATTTTTTTTTCCTTTGCTACAATAATGGTCAAACTGCGTACGACCACTAACAGTAAATCGCTATGTTCTAGTGCTACAAGAACTGTTTCTGAGCAAAATTCAGGTACTGACAGTAATTTAATTTCCGAAATTTCTACTTGCAATTTAGTCACGAACATTAGTGCAATAATGCAGCAAGCGCCTGCATCCACTCCCCCCCCCCCCCCCACCCCCCCAAAAAAAAGTTAATTTTCAGTACAGTTATGCAACCGATTACTGATTACAACATTTTTGTCAATGCCGACATTAAGTTGTCTCAGGACAGCTCAAACAGATTTTAGACAAAAAATAAATAAAAATAAAAAAGAAACCAAGAAGGATGTGACAAACGACTCAAACACACTTTTATATGGGTTTGCACACTGTTAATGTGCAAATCGAAGAGAGAGCAAATGACCAGTCAGATTGAAAATATCAAGTCACAGAACAACAGACGGTAGTTGGCGAAAAATCACAAAACATTACAGACGTTCACGAAGAGGCCAAAACTTTATTGATTACCATGATGAATAAGAAAGTTCGAAACGTTTTGATCACTTAGGTCCACCTAAAGACGCAACTGCAGTCCCAACAGATCAAGCACATTCAAGCCTACGTGCATAATGTTAAAGAGCAATTTCTCACAGCACAATTTGAAATTGAGGACGTAGCCAATAACGTTGCACAAATTGATATACATACTAAAGTCAATTCCAACTCAACAGAACCGGCAAATTTTGGAGAATTTGGTGGATTAAAAATGTGCAAAACCTGACGAAAATCAATCAACTGAGAACGACAGACTTAAGCAGGAGATATGCAACATAAATTCTGAGATTGCAAACATTAACAGGATGCTTGCTTCTAATTTTTTGTACAACCGTTTTCCAAACTTGTTCGACGATATACACGCCTCACAGCAACATCAAAAATTAGGCCCATCAAACGTGAGAGTGGCTTTTAACATCGGCTACTCTCAACTTGATTTCAACAGACCAGTATATGGTAATTCACCGAAACGTGACGGCTTTGGCTCCAAACTCTTCATCTCAATTCCTAAGTTCAAAGTTTTACGGAATAGTGCAAATGATTTACACCCATACGATTAGATGCATCAATTTACTTATTCCTTACCATCTCAACGGCCGGTAAGTTAATAAGTGGAATTAATATGTAGCCATTTAAGAGGCGAACTAGTCATTAAAATGCCACCAATTGCACGACAGGCTGGAAGAATTTCGAAACGATTTTCTAGATACATATTGGTCACACAACACAACTTAAGGTCAAGCATAAGCTTCATAGTTTACCACATTTCTATGGGTCACAATTTGCTACCATTACACATTTTTTCAATACATGGTACAGTAAAACCAAATCTTAACGGATTCGTACAGTCCATCCGAGCTTATACAATTTTGTCTTTCAAAACTGCCAAACTCTTTACGCACTCCTTTACCTACTTATCACCAAAAATGTAAAAAATGCTTTTCAGGATGTCTTACAGCTTCTCGAACTTAATGATTTGCATGATTCACAGTGAATAAATTTTTCTTCACGTAATTATCAAAACTGACTTCATAGCTGTAACTGGAGACAGCAAAATTCTGTTTACAATTCTCATCATCGCCATGTTAACAATGGCAGAATTACAATCATCAGAATCTCTGTGATGACCAGTTTTCAGGTAACATAGGCCAAGACTGGAATCATGAGAACTATCAGGATCAGCAGGCTCCCCCGTGATCTTTTTCACAGCAGAATAGTTTTTGCAACAATTTTCACAGCAGAATAGTTTTTGCAACAATTTTCACAGCAGAATAGTTTTTGCAACAATTTTCACAGCAGAATAGTTTTTGCAACAATTTTCACAGCAGAATAGTTTTTGCAACAATTTTAGGAACAGAAACAGCAACTGGCCAAGTAACATACAACAACCGTAACATCGCGAATAGTACAACAGACAGCAAAATTTTAATCAACAAAACAGCGGTAGTTTAACTGTAGGAAAAATATTGACGGATGATGACAATTATGGCAATCACCAAAATTTCGCCTTAAATGAACGATCTCGTTTCCATCCACCACAACAATATTCCAACTGTTCTGAACCACAAGCTTTTCACTGAATTCTCTTTTTTCCCTTGGTGATTACCAACACTTGTTTTTCTATTTCTTCTGATGTTTAGCACTTGTTTAGGTTCGCAGTTTTCTTAGGAGAAAATCTTTAACCATTTTGAATTTTTTCTGTGATATCTTTAAGTATCATCAATACATTTATAACACAATGTCATTTGAAGTATGTTTTCTATAAAACAACCAACTATGCTTTTGTACTGTTTCTTGCACTTATATGATACCACTTTACTGTTGCAGGTTACCATACGTTATTAATAAGACACTGAATTTAGTTTTTCCTGTGCACAATATAATTCAGTGTGAACAGATAAGAGAGATGTACAAGGATGTATGAAAATCAATAATTATCGGTACCGTTGTGGACCATAAAGAAGGAAGGAATAACTGCAGGCAGTTTTTGACTACGTTAGTGACGAGTTACAGTGGTTTTAGCCCTTTTGTGTTGAACTGTAATGAAATATGAAGAGAAGTCTATATTTTCTGGTGATTAATTGCACTAGGATGGTGACATTTGATTACTTGCAATATATAATAGTTGACTATGGATGACGGAGTTTTCGTCCGATAATGGCTCATATGTACTCGGTTGGAGACAGGTCTGGTGATCGAGCACGCCAAAGCAACTTGTGGACACACTGTAGAGCATTTTGGGTACAAGAGTTGCGTGTGGGCAAGCGTTATCCTGTTGGCAAAATGTCCGCTGGAATGATGTTCCTGAATAGCAGCACAACAGGTCGAATCACCCGAGTGACAAATTTGCAGTCAGGGTTCGTGGGATAAGTACGAGAGTGCTCCAGCTGTCACACGAAACCGCATCCAGACCTGAACTTCAGGTGTAGGTCTAATGTGTTCAGCACACAGAGTCCAAGCTATAGAGCGTCTGGCTCGAAGCTGTCTTTGAAGTAAACTATTTTTTATACATTTCAGTGAGTCACTATGGTGTAAACTGCTGCTCAAATTGCTGCTTCAGTTATAGTACTAAGCGCCAGAGCCATACGCCTAACACGCTAGTCTTCGCTGACCGTAGGTGCGTCCGTTCAGAGGCCGGTCTTCTTGCGACCGTACAGTCTCGTGACCACAGCTGTCAACAATCCTGTGCAGTGGCTACATTTCTGCCAAGTCTTTCTGTAATACTGCAGAAGGAACATCGAGCTAGTTGTAGCCCTATTTCACGATCCAGTTCGAACTCAATGAGGTGGTGTTAATAGTGTATCTGTCGCCTTAAAGACATTCTTGACTAACAGCAACTCACCACGACCAGTTCCTAAGGCAGCTAACGCTCACGACCGTTACAGCGTGTCCTGTAAGTAAACCTGATTTGCGTCCTCTTAGTGGGGCTACTAGCGCCACTCTTGTGCGACTGGCGCTAAATGTGTAGAGACATTTTTCAGGTCGAGAAACACGACTAGCAACTCAACTTTCGCATACGTCTCACAAATCTATTTTTTTTCGTCAGTGCAGGCATATATTTTCCCTGGGGAGAATTTTTACCCACTAAATTCATCAATGAGTGCGTTCACCAGGCAACGAAATAACGCCAGTGGGCCGTCACTGCCAGAGTGTCGTCTCCCACACAATACACCACCTTGAGATGGGCTAAAGTATGCCACCACGAGCCGTTACCGGAAACACCTCACCTCAGCCTTCCAGTGATTTTTTGGCTAGCTAATTGGAAGAATGAATTTCAGTGTTGTTGATTATTCCAGTTAAACCGAGATTCAGAAGTATCCACTGTGTGCTTCAGATCACTTGCATTCTGAAGATCATACTTTTCATGGCAAGAATCTACTTTTAATATTAACTACTAGCGGTCTCAGGGTGAAATGGTTCCCTATTGGCTGTGCGGTATCACAATGTTTCAATCCTGATGGTAAAAGCTGTACTGTGACTACCGCTTTTAGGAAGACGCTTGGTTGATTCAGACATTTGTCAGATAGCTACCAGGCTCTTGGCTCGGACTCTTCTAGCGATCTCTACTCGCAGCGTCACAAAATGGCTGTCGCACACAATCTGCAACTACACCTGCTGCGACAAATAAATCGTTAAATTAAAACTGTTTCCCCGTCATTGAAACTTCTTGTGTGGTCGATCTTTTGCTTCGAGCAAGAAGTAATCGTTGCAAACATATTTACTGGGTTCATCCAATAACAAATCATTGCCAATTGCTGCTCAGATTGCTGCTTCAGATACAGTAATACGCGCCAGAGCCATACGCCGAACACGATAATGTTATGTCAATATTTATGGGAGCAATCTGAGAAAAAACTTATCAAAAAAAAAACTTCTCAGCTTATGCTCTATTACATGAATGCCAAACAGCAGTTTTGACGAATTGGTGGGAAATAATAGGTCCATGAATAATATATTACACGATGTAGAGAAAGTAAATACCACCAAAGAAAGTTTGTTAGGGACTAAGTGAAGAATAGTATGATAAACTATTCTTTTTTCATGCATCGACCTAACTTCTTGTGATACATAGTAAGTAAAGATATTAGCAACCTATTTAATGTAGTAATATACAATATTACTGATTCGCATTAATGTTTAATTATATTACTGGTTTGTCAGATCGAACATATCACTCCCACTTGCGGAAGACAGTGACAAAGCTGACCGGAAATTCACTGTAAAATTTCTGGAACGATCCATACCCTGCGAATGCAGATTTAGAATATAACTTTGATCATGCGTGTAGTAATTTTGACCAGGAGCTAGTTCATAATGACGAGATGATTCTGGATAAACTGGTTGCGAATTAAAATATCTTGCGCTCTGCATGATGTTTAAAATTACAATTTTTGCGTAATGTTTTGGCTATTCATTTAGTTTTCCTAACATTGGAACCAACATTAGTGCAAAATTTATATCTTCATTGTGGGTTTTCACAGTGTATTATGAAAGGATGAGGTGCGGCCCCCTACTACGTACCCTCCGACTCAACATTGCAATATTGCAAAGTTTTGGCTGATTTCGTTGTCTAGGGGCTGGGATACATAGTTGCCACATTACAAGGCAAATACTGCTGAGTCTACAGTATACAATATGAATAGACATGAATGGAATGGTTGAAGGTTCTGATCACTCAGAAACTGCGAATTTTGAACGTAATATAGACATTGTAATAGTATCAGACGCCAGGTGTGGCGTAAGACACCAAATGTAGTGGATGGGTTCCAGGAGGTGCCATATTAAAACTCTGCAAGAACTTTCCAAACGATTTATTCGTTTCCACTACAGTGCTTCAATCACCTCGGTGCACAGCACAGGCCCTGCAATGCTGATGCCGCTGCCCCAGTGACCCGTGCGAAGCAACGCTGTGTCGTGCCGGCCTTTTTCACCAGCTGCCGTTCCGATTACGTGAGGATGGCTGCGCCAGCAGCTGACTCAGTGACCACTATTCTCGTCTCCGCGGTGCTCCGCTGGGAGCCGTAGGCTGGCCCCATTGCTTTTTCCTTGGCTGGTGTAGCTGGGAATGCGGCGACAATGACCGCCCGCAATCCGAACCCGTGGCCTCGTCTCTAGAGTCTCCGGCGTGTGTCGGGAGCCGAGATGACTGCCCGCAGTAGCGAGCCGAAGAGTGGCCCGCTCTGGCTGGCTGCAGACCCCGCGTCGGCCTCAGACGGTCGAACCAACTACCCTCTGTCGAGTGGGACGCTGTCGCCCAATCTGTTGCTGCATGTATCCCGGTGGAGTGACACGGCTCACCGTCCAGGAGAGCTGCCACACTTTAATGATTCTCGTTAGATAACAACGCCTCTTTATACTAGGCTGCGCGCCTCTGGTTCGCTAACGGATCGCTTCGCGTCACATACGCACCACACCCTCGTTGCGCCAGTGGGCCTCTTCTGTTTATACCTTGCGCCATGCGAACCGCTGCGTTTACTCTTTTCAGCGGTTCGACGGCCCTGTGGCCTCCATTCCACTTCGCAACGGCGGGTCAGCGTAACTGACTGCAATCCAACCCGCACTTTGCTGTAAGTTGTGCTCAGAATATCGCACAAAACTAACTTCCCCTATCCTAAACGGTGGTGCCGCTACTACATTTATAAGTGAAAGAATGCAATTTAATAGAATCTGCATGTTCTATCCTAACGACTCTAAATGAATACAACATTGGTAGTACTTTTGACAATGCGGTGTATTTCTGGCAACCACTTATTGGTGTTAATGGTCCTGCAATTAAATAAAATATAAGTTAACAGGGAAAAAAGGATTCCTACTGCACATAATTAGTTATGAACGATAACGTAGCTCGCGAGATATTCACTTCTAAACACACACTACGTGTTCACTGTAGAAGCCACAGAAATCTCACGAGTGCACAGGTCGGCACTCTGAAGTATTTCTATCTCTCGCGAACACGCGCAAACCGCTCCACATTCTCCGATTCTCTCCCAAGACCGTGCGTCCCTCACGCCGTACCGTCCCGGCACTTCCCGTGTCCTGTGCCGTACTCTCCCTCCACTCACTTCGGTAGTTGCCTTCCTTAGTAACGAGCGCTGTGATTGGCTAGAGCGCTCCCTCCATGTCTCCAAGCAAATTTACACTCACAAACGTATTGAAACACATTCGAAATAACGGATTTACATTTAAATAACTTGAAATTAAATAAATATTTCTACGGTTGGACCATAAACACGCTCTAACACACATAATTAAATACATAAATCAAACACATATGCAAGGAATAGAAATAGAAGGTAGGCCAGTAGCCTAATGCCTCTGTGCTTTCTAAAATACAGTAAATATGTAACCACTTTCTTCATGAATAGTATATCTCTGATATAAACAAAGACGAATAAATGTATTTATAAGCGTGCTGCTAACATTGCTTCGTGTCACTGGAGTACCTACGGGCTGACGCCATTGTAGTAATCAGCCACTTTGACCTCCAATAACTCACGTACTATTCAAGTTACATGCCTGTAATTTATATTAATTTACGTTTACACGTCGATCGAGGAAATCTGAAGAACCGTTTAGATTTTGGAAATTCGTTGCTAGGTTTTACTTCTATAATTTACCGTCAGATACTAACCTGTATACTAATATATTGAAAATTGATTACACCATCAGAATCGTCAAGCAAATAATAGTAATGTACATGTTTGTTTTTACGGTATCACGAGTCATCTGGCTACTATTAATTTCTATACAAACTCTGAAATAGCTGCCATTAAGGTTTCACAAAGTCCGCCGTCTTTGGCACTCTTGGCATAGAAATCTCCTTCGACACGAAGCACCGTCCTCATCACCAAGAAATTCCCAGCCACGCCACGCTTGGACCCCGGCTAACGTTCGGCACCACGTGGTCCAGCTACTGTGCGGCATCACGCGGTTGTTAACGAGCCACGGCTTTGACGAGCGTCGTGTGCGGCCTCACCAACTCCGAACTGAATATTTCCAGGGCGCCACAACTCGCCCGTTACCTCATGTCACTGACTTCGTAGCTCTGTTTCGCTTTTAATATGTCCAATAATGATGCTTCATATGACTGTACAGTATTATGCTTTTTTCTTTTTGCTGGGCAGTAAAGATGTGGTCTGTTGGTCAACAGAACTGGTATTGGCATATTGATCATGATGGGTGTATTTACCTCAATAAGCCCTTGTTCTTGATTTTCATTGCGGGAAACGTTGCTGCTACTTTCTATACACTTTAGAACTGGCACCAAAATAACTAAATTAAAATCCTTTCTTCGGTTTTTCTTCTCTTTTTTCCCTGATACTGTTTTCTGTTGACTCTTAGAAAGCAGTTCTTTAAATTTGTCCACTTTTTCCGAACCTCTGTTCTTGAACCAATAGTAAAATGTTAATTGTAATTATTATGTCTGTATGAAAAACTTAATATTTTAACTATTCGATTTTGTAAGCTGATTTGCGGCTTTATTTCCATGTACCTTGCAAAAAAAAAAGTTTTAATGTAATGCCCTTTTAGTAGCTTTTGGGCGCCAATACTACTGGAAGCCTTGCAACGTACTTGTGCACAATTTTGGTAACGTGTACAATCACTTCATACATTTGCCAAAATCGGAGAGTGTTGGGGGGCTATTGCGACATTATTTTATCGAAGGATCAATTTTGCTTAACTGCGTTGGTGCAATTGACGGCAAACGCATCAGACTGCAGAAGCGTTTTATCTCTCGACCTCTGTTTTTCCAGTTATTTGTATTATCAATTGTATTGCTTGCTATAGCTGACACTGACTACTGCTTCACAGGAACTGTTGAAGGGTCTTAGGTCATACAAACATCCCGAAGACTTCAGCACTTAGTGATAAGTTAAATGCGGCTAATGTAAATATCCCTCGAGCAAAATCTATGCTTGATGATGAAACTGGGAAGCCAAAACCTTTTGTCACCGTTGGTGATGAAGCACTTTCTCAGTCGAAACATAATGAGCCCCTGATCTAGAAAGAACTTGTCCACGAAACTAAGTGTGCAATTACAGAATAAGCCGTGGTCGAAGGTTGTTTGAATGCCCCTTTTGGCATTTGGACAATGGTGCATCTGATGCCGTCCCTCGGATGTACGAAGTTAGCAGACGAAATTGTAAAATCATGTTTATTGCACAACAGTCAGGAGGAAAGATGGAGTACGCGTTGGAAATTAATGCTTTGGATGTCTATAGTTTAACAGGAATAAACACTTCATATTCTCCCTAATTTTGCTGTTCCTGAAGTTATATCTCTCAGTAGATTTCATATTTTTATACACAAAAATTAACGCAGAATTGCCCGAGATATAAATACATCCTGGTCAGTGTAGTAATGATCAAGTCTGCATAAAATCAAAACACAGGCCTAGCACACTATTGTCTTTCTAGCAACGTTCTTAGTTCTTTCCATTGCAGAATACAATTTTTTGCTACAACAGTGATAAACCATTGATTGAGCAATAGCCGCTCGTTTATCAGCTTCACTAAAAAAGGAACTTTTTCACTTTCAACTCTTCACATGTTAACTAAGAAACCACCTGAGAATAACGAAAGGCAAGACTAATGTTCTCTCTGAAGTACTTAGCATAACATTTATAGCTAAGTCCTGATTCAGGACGTTTCTCCGGTAACATATAATGCCGATCTGTAGCGAGAAACATGTACTGATGTACTGGAAAGGAGTCTGTGGTCATGTACTGGTGTAAGTAGCGTGAATAAAAGGACGCTATGTGCAAGAAGCATGAAGCGCCCTTTGAATGTATCCTGATAGCTAAAAGACCCACGCGCACTTTGAATAAGAAAATGCTATTTGACGCTGAAATCAATATAAAAGATAGGGTCGCCACCAACTCTAGCCACACGACAAAGAAGAGGTAGCACTGAGTCGGAAAATTACTTAATTTATTAATAAGAAAAACTCACAAAAGAACATTCATTGTAAAGTCATTGATAAAGAATGGGATGTAGTTATTAATATGATCCAGACATTCTTCCCGTGAATCAAATATTGAGTAAAGTAAATAGGTCGTGAACACCATGCGTAAGTGCAGCCTGCAGCAAGATTCGTGAAAACACGATCTATTCCAGAGCATTTGTTTCAGATAAAAAAAAGGGACACTAATCACTACACCTGTGCACATGGAAACGCTATAGGTGGGCCAACAAGGAAAACTACAAGGTAAATGGCGAAGGTAACGGCGACGTAACATCGGTACACAAGATAAGATTGAAGGCAAAATTATTCATTCCTTAAAACATTGATGTAGTGCATCTATAGACTGCTGTTGCATGCTAACTATGTACAATTGCTTGTGAAATACTATACGTTTCATAACAGACTCGCGTGCCCACTCAGTCCGCGGAGACAGCTTCTATGGACCATGGCCAAATTTTAATCACATGAGACAAAGAAAATACACAAAAATTACCAAGATCCGGAAAAGATTAGAAGCATACACACACAGTTGTAGGCACAAACATTCACACTGAACCGAGGGCACATCAAAATATGCAACTCCTTTGGGCTGCGTTCCTCTCACGGATCAAAGTCAAGACTGCATTGGGAATCAAACTGAAAGTCTACAAAAGCCTTGCATTCCCTGCTGCAACCCAGCAAGTAAATCTTTTTAAGACGAAATTCGAGACCAAAAGCTAAAAGCTCCCCTCTCTATGTGACAACGCGCCACGCGGTCAGTCCAACTCACCCTTCTTCGACTGGAGCAAAGCTGTGTACGCTTCCCGTACCGGTGGCAGACTGCCTCCCGCTTCTCCAGCCTCTTCCACGCTCCGCGTGGACCGGAAAACCCCAGGATGCCATTTCCGTCACCAACCTAAAGCAGGTGGATTTCTCACAAGTAGCGGAAACCTCTTTGCCGACTTTACCACTACGAGAGTTGGCAATGAAAGGTGGCTACAGGACCCTTTCACTGGTTTCCACCGTTCTGGGGAAAACGCTTTTATTTTTCTAAACGTCTCGTATCTAGAGATTTACCTTTAAGAACAAGGCTCTGTAACCTTCGTACTCTTTTCCCCATTTATTTGCAGTAAGTGAGGAAAGCTTTTCTGCAGACTTCAATACGTCTAGCATTAACTGTCACAAGAAAACGTAACCGGTACAGTTGTTTTACGATGAGATTGTGTCCTGCTGATATTAATTTAATTACACATTTACATTTAACAAGACTAGAAAAGATGTCTTTTCGTCGTCTGTATTTTAATTTTACAATTTTGTGAGCATACTAAGTTGTTCCTTCTCTGAAATCCTGTTAAAGCATCATCTTCGGCTCCCAAAAGAAAATAAGGACAAACGTTAGTGTGATTGTATGAATAATAAACTCGCATTTTCTTAAGTTCT
This sequence comes from Schistocerca piceifrons, assembly GCF_021461385.2. Classification (NCBI taxonomy): domain Eukaryota; kingdom Metazoa; phylum Arthropoda; class Insecta; order Orthoptera; family Acrididae; genus Schistocerca; species Schistocerca piceifrons. The sequence continues at coordinate 470,020,746 of NC_060141.1, read as the reverse complement.
ATTGTAACATACCCGCGAAGCTCCCGGGTTGCTTGATGCTTGTTGCATTTCTAGAATAATTACATGTTTGAAAACATTACATTTATTTTCATTACTACTCCTCTACCCTCTTGCTTTTTCAGCATCTGAAGCTTGTAGTAGAAATCCCCTCCATTTTGACGAACTGTAGGTACAGGAACTACTACTAGGAGCGTTTATTATAGAAAAGGCTTTATTACACGAATCAAGACCTTAAAGTGAAGCCTGGAACGATTTTGGCACTGACTCCATTATGATGGGTGGAATGAAGTCCATTCTATACAAAAATATGCTATTCCTTTGTACGTGTAGCAAGCATTACAGATACTTTAACAATGCGCTATAGTCCAGATGTCACCGTATTTTTTTTATGGGATGCTAAGACCATCTTAATAGGCTTAAGCTCCAATTTGTTCAGTGCGTAACGTGACATTTCTGTTACACCGTACAATTTCACCTGAGGAATGACATGTTTTAATTTTTGCTGTAAGATTTTTATTTTAAGATTTTTAACTTAATAGGTATGACGATAGAACTTAGTACCCAAATTTGTGTGCAACTTATGTAATTGCTTCCAAATAATTTTATTTGGTAAAAAACAATTTTGTAATACAGATTTGTAAATTTTGCCAAACACTTCACGAACTTGCGACACCCGAGTTTCTGAATGTTTTCGAAACATTAAAAGAAACTTATTTTATGTATCAAATGGATGTTATGGATTATATATCACTTGTTTACAGGGCATGAATGAAAAGCCTTAAACTTAGAAATAAAGTCAATAACACTGAGTTAACTGTATGAGCTATGTAAAAATGCTTACATAAAAATTGAGGAGATTAAGCCTTTACGCTTTTAGCGTACCACAGAGCAAAAAATGATTATCTTATACCAATATTTTTTTACAATTTTCAGCTTTAAACGTTAGATCAATTTGAAATACTGATAGCTGCAGTTTTACACAATGAAACTTCCATAGCTGAAGTATTTCATCGTTATCAATTACTCAGTAACTGCATTTAATGATACAGGTTCTTGACTTAACTCATTCAAGCTAACGTAGGTACCAGTAACTAAGCCTAGAAGACCAATAATGACTATAATCACGTGCAAGGCCATTCGCGACCATACCGTCGGTTCTCTTATGTTCTGAGATATTTCCTCCCAGTATGTGATCGCATGAATAATCGTTGGGAGTATAAGCCCGAGCATTGACAGGCACACTGCGCCAACCAGTGAAATTGCTGGACCCAGTCTCGGTACTATAAGTGGCAAACAGGCTGAAACAAAAATGCGAATATTAGGTTTTCAATTCAGTTCCACCCAGTAACTGGGTATTAATATTTGTGAAACTATTCTTCCTAAATGCGAACAGGAATATTACAGAGACAGATCACTATAAAATATCGTTCGACAATTCCATCTCGAATAGCTAACAATTTTGTCATTACATTGAAGAAAACTGAAGCACAATTGAAGCTTTAGTTACCGTCTCCAGAGTATAGGGTAAGAGTGAGTGGTTGTTGGAGTTAGAGAGACCCAACTGTGAAGTCATCAGTTCCTTCATCCTTTATGTAACGAACCAGCATTAATCCTCGGAAGGAGGATACAAAAGGCAAATCCTGAGAAGCCTAACTGTAAGCAAGATACAATAAGGCAGAGAGAAAAATCAAGGAGAAGTAGTTGGGGAGTGAGAGGAGTAAGGTGAGAGAGCCTCTATACCCAGAAGACATTTGGAAGTACCCAGAGCATGGTATGAAGGGAGAGATGCACCCTCTGCCACACAGCAGCGCCACCTCACAGTCTATTACCCAAAGGGAATGAGCAGCACAGAAAAGATGAAAGTTTAGGAACGATAAAACATTAAAAACTGCTAATACAAAACAAGGGAAATAAAAATGCAGGAAGGATGGAGGCCAGGCCTGACCTCCAAGCACAGGCCGCCATGGGACTCCTGGGCCAGAGCAAGCAAGTGGTGCCCCTCCAACCCCTAAGGGGGTCAATGAAGCCAAAGTGCTCCATCTTACAGATAGCAGAAACCACCTTCACAGACCGAAAGTAAACCCAGGTCAGCCACTTCTGCATCTTCCAGTAGCACCAGATGTAGCGTGTAAGGAAGGTTGAGAGATCGCCGAAAAGCAGCCAAATTTGGGCAGCCTAGTAGGATGCGGGCCACTGTCAGGCAGGAAACACACCTGCAGTAAGGTAGAAGCGCGAAGGGAAGACTGCCACATGATTGTGGTGTCTTTTTTTGCCCTCTGTTTGGTGAGTCCAGGACGAACTGTTTTGAGTTCCAGACATCCAACAAACTGAGTAGAGTCGACGAAATGTCGATTTCTGGGTGCCTTCCATTTCTGGAATTGGCATCCTGGTATCTAACTTTGCCAAACGGTCTCCTTGTTCATTCCTGTTGCAAATTGGACCCCGCAGTGGTGAATATGGTCCAGTGACCACAATGTTGAGGGCGATTCCGAACCCATAATCAAGAAAGCACAGGTTCTGGCTTCATAAAGCGGCAGAAGGGTGTTATTGAGGCAACGAAGAGTGTTAATGCAACCAGTACCTTTGCTTAAGATGGTGAAGAAGGGGAAGCCACGTCAGCCAGTCATCAAAGACCAGATCCAAAAATCGTTAAGTCTCCATCACATTGAGCAATTTGCAGTCCAGGTAAAGTTCTGGTTATGGATGGACGGTATGATGGTGACAAGGGCATGACCCGAATCTTTGCGGTGGAACACTGAAACCCATGGGTGAGCATCCCTGAGTGACTTTGAAATGGCACTCTGCAGCCTGCTTCCAGTAACACCTACACTAAAGCAGCGATAATAGAAGCAAAACTCGTCAACATACAAGGAGGGTGTGATACTGAGGACCTCACAGCAGCTGCAAGACCGTTGATGGCCACTAAAAAAAGAGGGAGACCTAATACAGAGCCCTATTGCACCCAATTCTCTTGGCTATGAGGGTGTTACTGTAGGAAGCACCACTCTAACCACGTAAGCACTGTGCGACAGGACGTTTTACACAAAAATTGGAAGCAGTGAAAGGTGTGTTATTCCTTTCATGTTAATTTCTGAAATCTGTTTTCATTTACGGCATAAATTCTTCTAAATTTACTGTGGCGTTTCTATCTGGGAGGAGACTGAGCAGTGAAACGTGTTACTTTTACACATAAACAAGAACGATCAGTCACAGTACTACACTTTAAAACACAGCTTATATGTAATTCATGTCACACAGTCTCATACGGAACCTACATCCGCTTTCTTTTGTATGCTGTATATGATAGGATACTGTCATCCCCCTTCCCTTCTGTGTGAGAGGATGAAAGAGCAAATATATTTCTAGTTGCATGCTTGAGGGTAGCAGACAAGCCTGTCTCCTAGATAACAGTAGGACCAACGTCGGAACAGGTAGCTATGCTTTCTAAAAGCAGAGAGGTTTCTATTCTTATTATGGTCCTGTCCATCCCTTGTCATGTTGGTATAGGAAGCTGCCTCTATGGTCACTTCTGTTTGTATTTGTGAGCCATCCTCAGGAAGGGACCACGTCAGTCTGTCCGCGGAGAGAGTCTGAAGTGGCAAGATCTCCGGCTAAGCGCGTGTCGTAAGTCCGTAGGACAAGGGATTTCTTAAGATCAGCCTAACTGAAAATTTAATCACCTTTATTTCAGGTTTAGTTCTAAAATATCTAATGTTATCTTAAACTGCAACGCAGTTTAATTCGAGTGTGAAGTTCAGAATATATTCCGGTAGTTGCTTTGTCACTACTTTGTGAGTAAAGTGGAACCACGTGTTGAACAGAAACTGAGTTCATCAATCTTAAATGCGAATGTGCGTGAGATTATTAACGTCTCGTCTTGACAATATTTTTCAATATAGCAACTTTTCTTTATGTTCAACCCACGTGCGGTGTACTTTGTGAGACTAGTACCACGTGCTTATACAATTGTTTGACCCATCAGGTTAATAGTTAGACGATAGTAACCAGTTCGAGGTTTTTCTTTTGTAAATTGCTTTTCGATCTAATTTATTTTAATGATCAAAATTATTGTGGAGTTACACTCTTTGTGTAAACCAAGTTGACCACGTGAAGCATGTGGTGTAATCATCAAAGTAGCCCTAAGTTATTCTTTTCGGAAAGATTTCACAGAGTTAGTATGAATTTAGTATACCAGTGTGTGGTAATTACATGACGGACAGGATTGTGCTACGAACGTAACTTCTTTGGGTGAAAATTGAATCGGTTGGTTGTGGTTAATTTCCTCTTGCATATGTTTCAACGTTCTTCGTGTGTTATTTTATGAATGCAGTGTTGTATGCAGTCTCCCAATCTTGGCTCCATATTTGATGTGTTCCGTAAGACTACAATCTCACATTTTCACAATCCTAAATAAGGCACCAGTTTAGTTATGAATCAAGTGTAAGATGCTGAAATTTCAATGATCAATGTTAAAATAAATTTCCAAATATAAACTGATTTCTTTTTATTTAAATTCTCTCTCTCTCTCTCTCTCTCTCTCTCTCTCTCTCTCTCTCATATATATATATATATATATATATATATATATATATATATATATATATATATATATATATATATATATATATATATATATATATATATATATAATGTTGTTGTGGTCTTCAGTCCTGAGACTGGTTTGATGCAGCTCTCCATGCTACTCTATCCTGTGCAAGCTTTTTCATCTCCCAGTACCTACTGCAACCTACATCCTTCTGAATCTGCTTAGTGTATTCATCTCTTGGTCTCCCTCTACGATTTTTACCCTACCAACCGATCCCTCCTCCTAGTCAAGTTGTGCCACAAACTTCTCTTCTCCCCAATCCTATTCAATACTTCCTTATTAGTTATGTGATCTACCCATCTAATCTTCAGCATTCTTCTGTAGCACCACATTTCGAAAGCTTCTATTCTCTTCTTGTCCAAACTATTTATCGTCCATGTTTCACTTCCATACATGGCTACATTCCATACGAATACTTTCAGAAATGACTTCCTGACAAATCAATACTGGATGTTAACAAATTTCTCTTCTTCAGAAACGCTTTCCTTGCCATTGCCAGTCTACATTTTATATCCTGTCTACTTCGACCATCATCAGTTATTTTGCTCCCCAAATAGCAAAACTCCTTTACTACTTTAAGTGCCTCATTTCCTGATCTAATTACCTCAGCATCACCCGACCTAATTCGACTACATTCAATTATCCTTGTTTTGCTTTTGTTGATGTTCATCTTATATCCTCCTTTCAAGACACTGTCCATTCCATTCAACTGCTCTTCCAAGTCCTTTGCTGTCTGACAGAATTGCAATGTCATCGGCGAACCTCAAAGTTTTTATTTCTTCTCCATGAATTTTAATACCTACTTCGAATTTTTCTTTTGTTTCCTTTACTGCTTGCTCAATATACAGTTTGAACAACATCGGGGAGAGGCTACAACCCTGTCTTACTCCCTTCCCAACCACTGCTTCCCTTTCATGTCCCTCGACTCTTGTAAGTACCATCTGGTTTCTGTACAAATAGTAAATAGCCTTTCGCTCCCTGTATTTTACCCCTGCCACCTTCAGAATTTGAAAGAGTATTCCAGTCAACATTGTCAAAAGCTTTCTCTAAGTCTACAAATGCTAGAAACGTAAGTTTGCCTTTCCTTAATCTTTCTTCTAAGATGAGTCGTAAGGTCAGTATTGCCTCACGTGTTCCAGTGTTTCTACGGAATCCAAACTGATCTTCCCCGAGGTTGGCTTCTACTAGTTTTTCCATTCGTCTGTAAAGAATTCGTGTTAGTATTTTGCAGCTGTGACTTATTAAGCTGATAGTTCGGTAATTTTCACATCTGTCAACACCTGCTTTCTTTGGGATTGGAATTATTATATTCTTCTTGAAGTCTGAGGGTATTTCGCCTGTTTCATACATCTTGCTCACCAGATGGTAGAGTTTTGTCAGGACTGGCTCTCCCACGGCTGTCAGTAGTTCCAATGGAATATTGTCTACTCCGGGGGCCTTGTTTCGACTCAGGTCTTTCAGTGCTCTGTCAAACTCTTCACGCAGTATCTTATCTCCCATTTCATCTTCATCTACATCCTCTTCCATTTCCATAATATTGTCCTCAAGTACATCGCCCTTGTATAGACCCTGTATATACTCCTTCCACCTTTCTGCTTTCCCTTCTTTGCTTATAACTGGGTTTCCATCTGAGCTCTTGATATTCATACAAGTGGTTCTCTTTTCTCTAAAGGTCTCTTTAATTTTCCTGTAGGCAGTATCTATCTGAAACCTAGTGAGATAAGTCTCTACATCTTTACGTTTGTCCTCTAGCCATCCCTGCTTAGCCATTTTGCACGTCCTGTCGATCTCGTTTTTGATACGTTTGTATTCCTTTTTGTCTGTTTCACTTACTGCATTTTTATATTTTCTCCTTTCATCAATTAAATTCAATATTTCTTCTGTTACCCAAGGATTTCTACTAGCCCTCGTCTTTTTACCTACTTGATTCTCTGCTGCCTTCACTACTTCATCCCTCAAAGCTATCCATTCTTCTTCTACTGTATTTATTTCCCCCATTCCTGTCAATTGCTCCCTTATGCTCTCCCTGAATCTCTGTACAACCTCTGGTTCTTTTAGTTTATCCAGGTCCCATCTCCTTAAATTCCCACCTTTTTGCAGTTTCTTCAGTTTTAATCTACAGGTCATAACCAATAGATTGTGGTCAGAGTCCACATCTGCCCCTGGAAATGTCTTACAATTTAAAACCTGGTTCCTAAATCTCTGTCTTACCATTATATAACCTATCTGGTACCTTTTAGTATCTCCAGGGTTCTTCCATGTATACAACCTTCTTTCATGATTCTTAAACCAAGTGTTAGCTATGATTAAGTTATTCTCTGTGCAAAATTCTACCAGGCGGCTTCCTCTTTCATTTCTGTCCCCCAATCCATATTCACCTACTATGTTTCCTTCTCTCCCTTTTCCTACACTCTATATATATAATCTCACCGGTTGTCGTATGACTATTAAAAGATTATAATTAATGTTAGTCTGGTTGGGAATTTGGTAAGCTAGACTGGATACCTGGTGAAACAGTTGCGCAATAATGCAAGGTTAACTTCACCAGACAGCTCACAGCTTTTAACCCGCTTTTATTGACCATCAGCACCGTAATCAGAACAAATTAAAGCAACAACATTACAGCAGGTCCTCGAAAGCCGAGTCATGTAAGGTAGCTAAGCTTTTTGTAGGTTGAACACAGCAACATGGTATTTGAGTCTATAAAAAGCTGTCTCGACTTCAGACAAATCAAATTATAAGACGTGGAACAGCATTGGTGGAAACCGCCCTGGGACAAAGCTAGGCCTTGAGGCTCAAGAAGCCAAAACTGGCGTCGGCTCACCACACGTTGAAGTAACTTACAGATAACATTCGTAAAACTAATTGGGCGATAGCTGCCCATCTCTAGGGGATGCTTACCCAGTTTCAATACCAGGACGATGGTGTTTTCTCGCCACTGAGATGGGAACTCATTCTCTCCAGATGCAATTGAAGATGGTAAGCAGATAACGCTGACAGTTCGTTAATAGGTGTTTGAGCAATTGGTTATGGACATGGTGTGGCCCTGGGACTGCATCAGAACAAAAGGCTAGGGCACTGAAGAATTCTTATTCGCTGAATGGAGCTAATAGAACTCCAGGTAGCATGTAGTGAAAGGTAAGTGCAATCGCTACATCCTCTGCTCAAGGACTCAAGAGCAAGGTAAATAGTTCTCAGACGCTGATACCTGAGCATAATATAGAGCAGAATGTTTGGGTACAGCAGCTAGGTCAGTGAAAATAGCACCATTCAACGAAAGAAATATAGCTGCAGAGGACTGGTATCCATAAAGGTCTGATCATTCAGACCTGCAATGGATGTTACATGACCCAAAGGCTGAAATGTCTCATTCCCAACATTCTTGCTTCCATTGTTTTATTCATTGGCGGACCTGGGCCTGTGGCTACTTAAAGGCAATTACGCACTCATTCAATGGATGACACAGGGCGTTTGAGAGCCTGCCTACAATCCCTAATGGCCTCTGCAAATTCTGAGGTCTACCAAGGTACTACCATCTCTTCCTATGAGGTGATCGTAATAGGGGATAGCTAAGGCGACTGCTGATAGAATGGCTGCTCTTGCATTCTGGGCGGCCTCAGTAATGCTTCCATTCAGCGGAGAACTCAGAACGACGTTGGAGTTTAAAGCATCGCAGTCGGCATTTTGAAGAGCCTATGTAGATGGGCATCTAGGGAGTGATGCTGAGGGAGAGACAGGAAAATTGGGAACTGGTCGTAACCAACAGGTCTTATGGACGCTCCAGTGGATGGATGGGAGAGGACCAGAGTTGCAAATAGAAGGATCAATGGCCGAGTAAGTTACATGTGCCACACTGCAGTGTGTGGAGGCACCAGTGTTGACGAGACAGAGGTCGAGCTCTGCGAGCAAGTTTTTGATGTCTACCGCAGCCAGTGATTGTGTTACAAGCGATTATGGGCTTTGACGTAGCCCAAGATTAGCAGAAGTTGGGATGGGCGCTTTGGGGAGCTGAGGAAGCAATGAAGACTATGTTCTGCGATACTCCACCATTAAACATTACAGATGATAAAGTCCTGAAATACCCTTACCCAAACAGCCACAGCCTCTTAAGTTGTATTAAGGGCGAGTTCGCTATATATGCAGAATTTAGTATGTATGTGAAAACTCCACCTGATACTATAAAATAAACACCTGACATGTTACCATCATCAGCAGTATTCTTAAAATATCCTCAGTAACCATAAAGGGCATTGGTCTATGTTGCTAGAAACAAAGTTTCCAGAAGGGAAATGCAAAAAGCAGGCGGAGCAGCTTAAATGTCATAGCTCAGCCAGGTGATGGAAAAAACCGCTTCAGTTCCATAGAGAAACGTGCTGTCTGTATATCTCGAGGGCGTGAAGGAACCAAGGAGGCTAGTTATGTCCCAGGGTCACCTGCTGTCACTGGTTGTGACTGTATGTTGTCAGCAGAGACAGGTTCAAGCATGTGAGCTGCGATATGGAGCCTCAGGGGCCACCTGGGTCGCTGCCATGGCCACAGAAGCAGAAAGTCTGGAGCCTTGTGGTGTAATTTATCTTGGAACGTTTCGTCTTATCTTTAGGGTGTTCTGTTGACTAGGAGGGCTTCCCTGAATTAGTTTCAGAGATTGACGATAGTGAAGCCCTATGACCAGCAGCCTGTGCAGCCACTGGCTGGTATCCAGTTGCAGACCAGGCGAAAGCTTTTAGGGGAGTGATCCGAGGGACCCTTTTTCTGGGATGGGAAGCCATATGTGGGTGATGTGTTTCCAGCTAGCAGATCGAGATCAGCGTCCCATGTGGGTGGGAAGCTATTGGTCATTGCCTCCAAAGTGGGTTTGGGGGATGTAGCAGGAGGAAAGCCAAACATCACTGGGACATGCGTAGTCTAGCAGCTCTAAGCGCTCGCTGTAGGAGCTGTAACAGCGAGAATACTGTCTGCAAAGAGGTGGACACCGTCATAGTTGTGTATGTCATTGTCATGTGTGCAGGTTGTAGGCAATTTTTCTTGGTGTTTGGTATGTCAGTAACACCCGAGTCTCACATTTATCTTATACTTTTCTCTATTGAAGACATTGCAGTCTGGTGACTAGGGAGAATGGTGTTCTCGCTAACAGATGCAGACAGGGGGAAGATCACAAGAAACGTTTTCATGTAAGGGTCGTCCACAATCTCTAACCATTGGGCTGGCGTCTAACACAAAGACATGTGCTCAAATTTCACACATTTTAAGCACTGCAGGGGTGAGGGGGACAGTTTTATTTCAGATCGATATTCTATCACGTTTACCTTTTAGGCAACGAATCAGTGTCAAAGGCGAAGATGAAGGCCCTAGTAATAACCCTAGTGTCCTTTGGTCTCTACAGACAAGTGTACATCCCTTTGATGTTAACCAGCACATAAGAACGCAACGCCTATGAATGGGCAGGGATGCTGTTTCAATCAAAATTGACCCACTCTTCATTTTGGAGATGACTGCAACTTCCCCAAAGAACTGTATAGTCTCTACAAAGGATGAATGTCTTGCAGCCAAAAAGGAATCCCCATCCATTCTTGTACAGACCAGGTATTTGGCAGAGTTTATCCTCTAATTGTTGTTTGGCCTGACCTTCCTCTCACAGCATAGCCAGGTGAAGACATTATAGTGTCTTATTTGTCTGCACTGAACAAGTTCTTTCCTTATCAAGGGACTGCAGGGGCTGTATGTCCACCAGGTGAGAAAGCTGCTTCCGACTCACACCATTCATCTGCCGTGATGTTTCCCCATTCAGAACGAGGGCTCCCCATATGGGCGCCACCCAGCTGCAGCAATGGCTGGGTGACCAGTAATCAATTGCTCACATTCGCAGTGCCCAAGTCATGATGTGCACATATTCCTTGGAATATACACGGAGGTTTCACAGCTTAGGTACCAACAGTGTCATCTCTGCAATGTCTGGGGCAACAACCGTGAAGGATCTTTACGATCCCCCTGGCTAGGGCGGATTTTGGGCGTACTGCCTTACTGGAAAGTAAGTGTCCGAAGGTGAAAAGGCACAAACGTGGAACAGACACCACATTCAGCAACCATCCCTGCATGATCTGCACTTCTGAAAAATTTGGTTAAGTCATGCCACATCAAATACAACAATGAGGTCCATACATTTATTAATCCAAAGCTGTAGAAAGTGCTGGGAGTGAAATAAAAATAAGGTCCTAAATCGAATACCACGTCCCAGCGAGATCTATGCCAGGAGGACCGTCTGATGGGAAGACAGGAGAAAAGGGATAGTGGATGTATAGGCTTGCTGTATAGAAAGGGAATTAGTGCTTCAATGGCTGTGACCCTGTTGTAATCAAGCACATTCTCAGCAGAGTTCTGACCCCATTGGCAGGAGAGCTTGGGGAGGGAGAAAAGAGCTGGGAGTGGTATTCTTGCAAATATGTAGGGAGTGTGAGGTAAGTAGTAGAAAACATTACATGTCTCAGCTACAACCTGCAAGCTACCTTAAGGTGTGTGAATGAGGGTACTTCGGATGTTCTATCTAGTCCATCTGTCCTATCCTGTTCCTTTTACGAAGGCTGCACTGAAGAACCATTACAGTACACCGTTAATGAACTTTCGTGTACACGATGCGTTAGAGGATTATTGTGCTGTCAAGTGTAATACCCCAAGAAACCCAAATAAGAATGTCATGATTATTTAAAGTAGGGAACATTGTTATCCTGACAGGTACGACAAATTTGACAATATAACACGAAGTTTTGATGAACACCAGTTTCAATAATTACTGAGTATTTCATGATATAAAGGTAGAAAGAAGGGTTATTTGTAATTAGCTATCAAATATCTCAGTAATAACTGTAATCAGTACGATGAAATTTAAGTCCAAAGTAATGTCTGTCAGAGATAACATTTATGAGCGCGCGCGCGCGCAGGGGGGGGGGGGGAGGGAGAGAGAGAGAGAGAGAGAGAGAGAGAGAGAGAGAGAGAGAGAGAGAGAGAGCGCGCACCGTCACACAAGGTTGGCGCCGGTGGCGACACCTGCAACGTGCTGACATGGGGAAAGTTCCAACCGATTTATCATTTCCTGGTGAAATGTCGTTGTGATGCCTCGTGTAAGGAGGAGAAATGCCTACCATCACGTTTCCGACTTTGATGAAGGTCGGATTGTAGACTATCGCCATTACGGTTTATCTTATCGCGACATTGCTGCTCGCGTTGGTCCAGATCCAATGACTGTCAGCAGAATATGGAATCTGAGTTCAGGAGGGTAATACGGAACGCCGTGCTGGGTTCCAGGCCTCGTATCACTACCAGTCGAGATGACAGCATCTTATCCGCATGGCTGTAACGGATCGTTCAGTCACGTCTCGATCCCTGGGTCAACAGATGGGGACGTTTGCAAGACAGCAACCATCTACACGAACAGTTAGACGACATTTGCAGTAGAATGAACTATTAACTCAGACCATGGCTGCGGTTACCCATGACGCTGCATCACAAACCGGAGCGCCTACGATGGTGTACTCAACGACGAACTTGGGTGCACGAATGGCGAAACGTCATTTTTACGGATGAATCCTGGTTCTGTTTACAGCATAATGATGGTCGCATCCGTGTCTGGCGACATCGCGGTGAACGCACAATGGAAGCGTGTATTCGTCATCGCCATACTGGCGTATCACCCGGCGTGATGGTATGGGGTGCCATTTATTACTCATCTGTCACCACCCGTTCGCATTGACGGCACTTTGAACAGTGGAAGTTACATATCAGATGTGTTACGGCCCGTTGTTCTACCCTTCATTCGAGCCCTGAGAAACCCTACATTTCAGCAGGATAATGCACGACTGCACGTTGCAGGTCCTGTACGGACCTTTCTGGATACAGAACACGTTCGACTGCTGCCCTGGCCAGCACATTCTCCAGATCCCTCACCAACTGAGAACGTTGGGTCAATGGTGGCCGAGCAACTGGCTCGTCACAACACGCCAGTCACTAATCTTTATGAACTTTGGTATCGTGTTGAAGCTTCGTGGGAAGCTGTGCCTGTACACGCCATTCTTGCTCTGACAATGTGCAAGCGTATCAGGGCCGTTATTACGGCCAGAGGTGGTGGTTCTGGATACTGACGTCTCAGGACCTATGCTCCCAAACTGCGTGAAAATGTAATCTCATGTCAGTTCTAGTATAATATATTTGTACAATGAATACCCGTTTATCATGTGCATTTCTTCTTGGTGTAGCAATTTTAATGGCCAGTAGTGTAGTACTAAAATCTCCAAATCAGATTGAAATTTCCGTTCACATTTAGAGTAGAACTGCCAAAACGATGCTCCAGCAAATCAGGTTTATTCAAATCGGTACCAACAGGGCTGATGGCATGGGCTTTTGTGTTTATAACTTTCAAATCCACAGTTTGCTTTAGCTTCAAGCGCTCACAGAATAGCTGCTTTTTTGAGTTGGCGCATAATATTCTGGGAAATAATTCTTCGATGTATATACGTCCGAATCCCGTAATTTTTTTCGACTGTCACCCTGTGGTTTCCCCCTAACACATTGGGGAATAACTTTAATTGTACCAGAGGGAGCTGTGGAGAGTAGACACTGTAGAGGAGGAAAGATATTGAAATATATCCAACAAATAACTGAGGAAGTAGATTGCAAGTGCTACTCTGATATGTAATGTTTGGCAGACGAGAGGAATTGGTAGCGCGCCTCATCAAACCAGTCAGATAACTAATGACTCAACATTTTTGGGCAGTGTGTAGGTTGGCTAATATCTCGTAGTGCGCAGGGAACAAGCAAGGCATAAATGTTTGCTTTCTCCTCGTCACCAGATCAGGCATCAAAGTGTGGACACGTAACAGTTCATAGTGACAGGCATTGTCAACTTCACAGGGAAATTATGACAGTGTAGGAAACATCAGGTTTTAAATTATTGTTTATTGTTTGCGCGTGAGTGCAAAGACGCATATAAAAGAGAGAAGAACACTGAAGTTCGTAAATACTGCAGTACTAATTACCACAATAGCTGTATCTATACGCTTTACAGCCCCGTATACGTGAAAGAATTATTTCTAATTCATGAAAATTAAATTTTGAGAGTTTCTCAAATATCGTACTTCTAATTAAGTTAAGCAACATCACATCCACTTCATATTAATCTTTTCGTTTTTACAGCACAAATTTATGTGTGTGGTTCTAGTAGATTTGTCATAAAACGCCGGAAAGATTAGTTCAACCTTTAGACGATTTCAGTTCAGCCAAGTTGCAGTAGAGGATATGGAGTACATGAAATTATTACATTTACAGATGAATTGCAGAAGTGGTTGTGAGGTACCAGGTATCGACACATTCTGGCACGCACACATCAGTATGTGGTGCAGCCTCCACATGTGGCAATGCAGGCGCTGGCTGACATCCAGTCGATCGTACATATGCACAATACTGTCCTGGTATACGTTATTCCACGCCTGCCCGACCTATTCACGTAGTCTAAGAGCTGTTGGTTGACGAGTCGTACGATTGACTGCTCGTCCAGCCATAACCCACACACGCTTCCTTGGAGACAAGTCCGGAGATGGCGCCGGCCAAGGAAATTGCTGCACGTCCTGAAGAGCGCATCGAGCTCCACAGGCAGTGCGTGGGCCAACATTATCCTGTTGGAACAGCGCATCACCTTCCTGTTGAAGGAACGACAAAAGAACATGTCTAGTATCATTCCGTGTGGACCGAGCGCTGATTAGCGTCCCCTTCAGAACCACCAAAGGTGAGCGAGAGTTTTAATTTTTTCTTTGACCGCGCTCACCAGGTCTACGCCGTAAGCTCAAACGACCATCACTTGCGTTCAGGCAACTTTTGCTTTCATCACTGAAGGCCACAGCGCGCCATTTACCAAGTGATCCTCTGATGGTGCTAGCCAGGTCGTGCACTGGATGCTGTGGTGTGAGTGGAAAACTCACTGAAGATATGTATGCCCGTAGTCCCACTGCTAATAATCACTTCGCAATAGTTCGCATTGCCACGTCTGGTGAACACAGGCCCTCTTACCTGTGGTAGCTGTACGATCTGCCACTGCTGCCCTTACAGTACAACAATCCTGGCAGGTGTGTGCTGCATGGGCATCTAGAATCTCGTCTACGGATGTGAATGTTCGGAAGACCACTGATACCAGTATCTGTGCAGAACTGAAACGATACGTCCAGCTCGTGTGGCAATTCTCCGAAAGGCCCATCTCGCTACTCGGAAGGCCACACTTTGACCTCGCCCAGTTGGCTATACGAAGCGCGAGTGCGTTTCTGTAGAATGGTTGTCTGCTTGCACCACAGAGTTCCTTCTGACTGAGCATTGCCTATTTAAGGGCAGAGAGAAATCGTGGTCTGGTAGCTACGTCATTACACTATTGGTGGACGACGTTTAAACCAGTATCAGGGCCACTACTTCCCTCCTCCCCCCCCCCCCCCCCGCGCACAATTGGCAGAGGCCGTCATCTGACCAAAATCGACATCGTCTGTACAAGTGTACTAACTTTTTCCGACAGCGTAGTATTTTAACTGTTAGTTTTCAACCTCTTAGAAATACACTGTTTGGTTGATTTTCATTTCTAAGCTCCGTACTTATTTCACGTGAAGTCTGTAGAAGTAAGCAGTTTTATACTTCTAGCAACGTCTTGCCCCTTAGAACGTCTTCGGCATCTGACGAGGTTGAACTGGTAATCATCACTCACTCAATAAGCGAACATGTGATCAAGGGTTTGGGAAGTACTTCGCGAGGCAGAACACTTCCAGAGGCCTCTTGCAGTGAATTTCAGTATGGTATCTCTCCTGCGATTAGTTTTAAGTGATCGTCCTAATTGAAACACCTCTCTATGCACACTCATTTGAATTTTGACTGTTCGGCAATATGAGTCTTGTAGTAACAGTTTCTCCCTGTTTCTACATCTACATCCATACTCCGAAATCCACCATACGGTGCGTGGCGGAGGGTACCTCGTACCTAAACTAGCATCTTCTCTCCCTGTTCCACTCCCAAACAGAACGAGGGAAAAAATGACTGCCTATATGCCTCTGTACGAGCCCTAATCTCTTATCTTTGTGGCCTTTCCGCGAAATGTAAGTTGGCGGTAGTAAAAATTGTACTGAAGTCAGCCTCAAATGCAGATTGTCTAAATTTCCTGAGTAGCGATTCACGAAAAGAACTCCTCCTTTCCTTTAGAGACTCCCACCCGAGTTCCTGAAGCATTTCCGTAATACTAGCGTATTGAAGGTAAAAACTCCTGTACCTCGTTACGACTTTCTAAAATTATTTATCTATACTTAACAGCATCGCTTAATCTCTCAAAGCTTTCGTCGTTAACTCACCGTATTATATGGTCGTAAAACTATACTGTCTTCAGCAATATTCCCTCGGAGTACACTAATACAGTTTTACGAAGCCGATGCCACACGGACCGTGCTTTCGAACGACAACGATGGGCGTGGCCAGTTCAACGTGCTTCTGAACGCTGAGATACGACGCCACTTGTTCGTACGGTACGTGTTTACGTGTTGTACGCTATCGCAGGGCGCTCCAGATGCACTTTTCGTCCTTATGTGGATCGCAAATCACATTTTATGAAATGGCCGGGAGTAAAATTACTACGTTAGCCCAATTACAAAGCACATTTCCTGCCTTATCCATATGCTAGTCATGTATTTCTGTCTGTAGCAGACAAATAAAACCAATGTACGTTTTCCAGTCAGTAAGAACATCGGCTTATAAAAGTTCCATTAGAAAAACTGCGATACAAGTTTGCAATAGTTATTCACATAATTTTTACCTTATTTTATCTTTCTCACTTTTTAGTAAATCCCTAAGGTCATTCTTACTTTAACATTGCTCCTTTTCAGTAGCAGACTCTTCAGAACGCGTGAAACAAATCCCGAAACAAGAATACACGAAATATCTTGTGCAAGTAATGCAAGCCAAACACCCTAGGTAGAGCACACTAGTATTTACCTAACATCGAATTTATAGAATCGATTTTGTTAAACTAATAATAAAGTATCAAAATCCATTCGAAAACACGAAAGTTACTAAAAAACATTTGAATCCAGTAAGACGCGAACCAGCAACACATCACCTCTTACTTTACCATTCTGCATATCCATTCATTCATTACGCTGCATTGAGCATAAAAGACACGACCGTACTTTTCGTCTTACCGTTTTCTGAAAGCTTTATGGTAAGTATGTTTTTGACATTAAATCATAACCATTTGTTCGAACAAAACTTTTTATGGTGCCTCATGTGACATTGCCTTCAAACTGCGTACTTTCGTAAAACGCAAATTACAGCAATTCTTTAACGGCCAATATGACGATTCCCGTCTTATTGCAACCAATCACATAATTAACAACGGGTTTTTGAGAGATCCGAAATTCTCTGGTGTTTATAAACGCGAAATATACATGTTGGCTGTAACTGAAATCCCATACAACCTAACATTGTGTGTTAAATCTTATGGGACTTAACTGGTAATGTCATCAGTCCTTAAGCTTAAACACTACTTAACCTAAATTATCCTAAGGACACGCACACGCACCTACCCGAGGGAGGACTGACCTCCGCCGGGACCAGCCGCACAGTCTGACTGCAGCGCCTAAGACCGCTTGGCTAATCCCGCGCGGCGTCTACGTTCAAACACGCCTTCAGAATGTAGGACATACTGAATACCCAAACGTGAATTTTTCACGGTATGACGTCAGACACTCGGCACGCTCAATGTTCGAACGCACAGTCCGTTTGCAGACAGTTTAAGATATCTCCGTTAAGAATAATATGTTTTGATCTCTGCTAGAATTTTGATATTTAGGTTACTGTACGCACCCGCACTTGGTAACCAAATACCATTCTACTGCATGCTTGAGTGGCCTTACCTGTGGCCAACATGAGGAGTACTTTGAAGAGGAACCTGGGCGCTTGACCGACCTCTTCGCGCCTTCCGGCGCAGTGCGTAAGGCGCTGTAGTGACCCCACACGGAAACGAGACTGTATTATCACGTTCATCCATTTCCATAGGATCTCTTCCGGGACGTAGAACTGCAGCGGGTACGTCAGAAATATTGCCAGCGTCACCGTTTTTCTCACCCACAACGCCAGGCTGCAAAGGAAAGGCGTCATCAGCGGTGTATACGCAGAAGAATCAGCTATTGTTGATAAGCTCTAAGTTTGATTTTACCACTACTATTTCTTCCTTATTTCTGAATTTTGTGACTACCGTGCTGTATCCGTACTAGCGACAGTCTACTGAAAGTAGCTGAAAATACAATAGAAATAGCCAAGTCCAATCTGTACTGTACATACAATTTTCAATTTTCGTCCCCAAAATC
The DNA here is from genome assembly GCF_021461385.2 of Schistocerca piceifrons. NCBI lineage: Eukaryota > Metazoa > Arthropoda > Insecta > Orthoptera > Acrididae > Schistocerca > Schistocerca piceifrons. The sequence goes on along the minus strand of NC_060141.1, from coordinate 470,002,767 downwards.
GCCCTCAGTTGCGTGTGTAATATTCATGGAGCTACTACAACCTGTAAGATTATTAAATGCTGAAATATAAGGAAGGTCTGCAGCTTTATTTCATGACTATTAAAAATGTTTTAGAAGTTTTTCACAATTGACATGCTTGGTGTTTTTACATGTGCCCTTCTGTTTAAGCTACCTTCAACGGGATCATGTCATGAAATGTTTTGGACTTTAGGGCGTTTCAACACTGACGGAAAAAATTAACACCAAAAAATAACTCACAGTAATGAAATTTCGGAAATATATTTGTCTAGGTGGCATATTTAAGTGATTATCATTCCAAGATCACAGGTTACTGTAAGCGCGACATAAGCCATCGCGAATGTGAAATACTGCTATATTAAAAAAAGGGCGTAACCGTGAAAGTTGAATACAAACAGGCAAACGGCATGCATTGTTTGTACAGAAGCTGGATTTCGGTTTGGTGATTGGAGTTCCACGCTTATTGCACCTGATCTGTCAATACAGGGATGGTTAATGTTGGTTGTGGAGACGGACCATGTGATGGAGAAGACCAATGCAACAGTCGACGCTGCAGAGCATGTTGGGTTATGACAGCGGTCTGTGGGCAAGCGTTGTCCTGTAACACCCCAAGGAATACTATTGTTGAATGGCAGCACGACAGGTCGAATCTCCAGATTCACCTACAGTTTTGCCCTCAGGACGTATAGGATAATCACGACAGTGCTCTTTCTGTCGTTCGAAATCCAGAGTAGAGCTCCAGGTGTATGTCCAGTGTATCTAGCATGCGAACAGGTTGGTTGGAGGTCCTCAATTTTCTCCTCATAAGCAACACACTGCCATCGCGGCACCGAGGCACCACCAGTTTTCACCTGAAAACAACAGACCACACTGCCCTCCAAATAGCTCTAGCTTTACAGCACTGACGTCGCAAATGGAGGTGGTTATGGGTCACTGGGATGCCCGCTACAGGGCGTCTGGCTCCGAGCTGTTCTTGACGTAACCCATTTGTAACAGTTCCTTTTGTCAGCGTGGTGCCACTGCTGTTCGAATTCCTGATTCAGATGCTGTACGATGTGCCGCAGCCATACGCTGAACATGGTCTTCCCTCTCAGTAGTGCCATGTGGCCGTCTGGAGTCCAGTCTTCTTGGGACCCTACATTCCTGTGGCCACAGCTGCCAGCTGTCAGATGTCATGTACAGTGGCCACATTCCTGCCAAGTCCTTCTGCATTATCGCAGAAGGAATATCCAACTTGCAATAGCCCTATTGTTGCATATTTGAGAAATGCCATGTCTGGAAGGCAACTGAACAGCAGCCAGAACGAATAAGTTTCTAGGAAGTACTTGGAGTACAAACGAGACGCCACAGGAAGGGTGTTGGTTTGGGAGCTGGCTGGGAATGTTACACAGACAAGATATCACATGAGCTCTTGTGTCTAGCAGCGAGGCGCGGCAGTGCGTTGCCAATGACCATATATAGTTATACACGACGCCCCGCATGGCAGTGTCTAAGCACGAACGTGGAGGGGTGGCATGCTGCACAGTAAAAAGGTGGAGGCATCGTAGCCCATGAGAGAGTTCAGTGCAGACAGTTGTCCAGGATGGATGTCCGTGTAGGTCAGGCCCGGTTCCTGGATAAAGTATTCGCTCTGGCTCTGCTCGCACGCATACTTAGCTGCGTACCGCCATGAGATTCTACAATCAGAAGTACTGTACTTTCATTCGGGTCAGTATCCAATTTTTGTCGAGACGAGCAATTGAAGGTCGTAGTTATTCAGGTCTTGTCTTTGTTCGATTGTTTCCCCCGGGAGTTCCATAACTCTTTGAAACTCCCAGTTAGCCGTCTCCACGTTGGCTGACTGGGCTTTTTTGAGTGTCATTGAGCGTCTGAACCGCTTGCTGGAAGCGACACTATTGCAAGACCTCGTTCAGACTCAATGGGGTGTTCTTAATGACGTCTGTTGCCTTTAAGGCATTCTGAACTAGCATCAGCTCACCACGTCCAATCTCAAAGGTAACTAATGCTCACGACCGTTACAACGTGTATTTAAAGCGAACTGTGTGTTTCTTCAGCGGAGTTCCTAGCTCTAAATCCGAAACACGCCTACTAACTTTAGATTATGTCGCTCAACCCATCGGTGTTTTTTTTTCGCGATCATTGGTTTCAAGACCATTTTCACTAGAATGGAAACCTATGCGGAATAAATATTCATGTTATGACATCTGACTGAAACCTCTTAACACTACTTAAACTCCTTTTTCGCGCTACAATAGTTATCAGAATGCATTCAGATAGTGAAGATTATCACTATTTAGTCTACAGCGATGAAAATAGGTTCCAAGTAGTTTTGCACTTCATGCAAAAATTATAAATCCGTCTTAAAGATGGAAGAGCTTTTCGTGGTTTGTGTCTTTCAGGTACTGTCAGACTATGCAATTTCATTTTGCACGATTCTTTGCCGCCGGAGAACAATTTAGGAGGTGTGTTTAATATGAAACACTATTCAGCCCATTTAAGTTTTAGCGTGAGTACACCGGGGAAATGCAGACAAATTGGTAGACTAGTTCAAATCCCGAAGTTAGTCCATGTTCTCTCTCTTAACAGTATCAAGACTCTTGGAACTGCCGCTGGTTGTAAGTTTGATTAACTTAATACTTTCCAATTAATCCTGCTAGTGTTCTAATAGCTTACAATGGTGTGTCTTCTATATATCTTGGATTCAGTGCCGAAGAAAATACAGAAAATCGTAATGCAACGAAAAATCATGAACTTGTTGCGGAATCACAGGCACGATGTTAGGCTAAGTGGTTTGCAATATGTTGCCTCGTTATCTAGCTTTCAAATTAGACCTGCGCTAGACATGTTGCGTCAGTAGTGGAACACCACATATTGTTACTGCATTTTCTCTTTGGACCACTAAAACTTTAGCTTTTCTCCAATTGTGTTATGTTTCAGTAGGTATACACCATGCACTCCCCGACCCTCTTCGAACTGAAATCTACGAAGCTTAAGATTTACTTACGTGTTATTTGGTGGAAGGTTCAGTGTGATGCTTCCTTTCGTTTTCTCGCCGTATGCCAGGTAACCCAAGGAGCCCATCAGAATGTACAGGATAGTAATTATGGCCATAGCAAAATTCAGAACGCCACAGCCTTTCAGGAAATTAGTAGGATCCTTCATATGATTTTCGAGCGTCAATACCTGTCAACAACGAGCAGTTAGTCACCTCTAAACAGAACACTATTATCAATTAAGTTTAGGCTTCCATCACTTTCTATACTAACTTTGATGATGGAGATTTCTCTAGCTGTGGAAACTAGACTACAGTTTTGAATGTAATTACAGAAAAAAGTTGTGTTACGATGTTCCAAGTCGTCCACCAGCGGATAGCTCACTGTTTTACGCATTGGTATTTTTCTTAGCGAATACTTAAACAGGAACCAGAAAATAGTGCTATGTATTTGCCATGACTAGCTTTCCAGCCTGCTCTATGGCCTGAAATGGACGCGTGGATACCTTTAATTTCCCGAATAACTGAAAATTTTCTTGAGAAAAAGCAACGTATATGTTCTGTTCGTTAAATTAAGGAACATTTGTCTTTCGCGTGTCTGATCTAGCGTATAGGATTGGGGACATACAGGCATCTCACACGATTCTGATCATTTAATGATGCGGTGAATTTAGCTTAATTACTTTTTTATAGATCAGATTGTTTCAAGTGGGAGAACTATGTTTACGCAATGAAAACTACATGCATGCAGAGCACTCAGCCTGCTAGAAGTAAAGTTTCCACACAAGTTACATGAAAATGGGAACTTTGAAGTAATCTTCGTTGGTTGGTTGGTTGATTGGAGTTGAAGGGACCAAATAGCAAGGTCATCAGTCTCTTTTTCAAAGGTGGTCCATTAGGATGGATTTACGTATCAGAAGGGTCATAACGATAAATGGTAAAAGGCTAAAAAACGTAAAAGTGGAATTGTGTTGTCAATGGTGAAAAAAGGAGGGAAGTCAGCCAGTGGGCAACCCCAAGGTTATGCTAGAGGCAGGAAATATCCCACCTTTGATGCAGTACACTGAAGACCACCTGCTATTCAAAAGCGTTCAACCGCTAGAACATAAAAGTGCGTAATGTAAAAGGAGACTAACCAAATTTAAAAAACGATGAAAACAGTAAAAAGGAGAGAAGGAAAGATCTTGGCCAGGGAGGGGAGTCAGGAATCTCCCAACAGCTTTTGAAGCAAACTCGGTATTGGCTAAATCAATATTCATATTTAACGGCTGCTATGGTGTTACTAACCATTACTGATTCTTCAGCTGTATTGGCATTGACTTCCGTGTCTTTATACGGTGACCGTGTGACCTATAGTTGGTACTTTTAAGTGTTTCCTTTCTTCATGTCCACGGGGCTTCCATAGAACCTGATTAAGTTTCCCACTCGCGGCTGCGGGCAGAGTATGAAGTACTGAGATAACGATTATGGCAGTCTGAACAGTTACATCATTCTAGTATGGTTTCACAAGCACACACCTCAGTTTTTCAAGTTCATCTGATAGCGGGAGCCTTGCCTGCACTCTCGGATTATACATCTGTCTTATTAAAACCAGTTCTAACACTCTAAACTTTTAGCATTGTGTGTGGCGACAGATTTATGTATGGAGACTTGGTTCTCTAATGGCGGTAATACGGGAGAAATTTTTTAGACAGGTAGTCAAGTAGTTTTTACTATTCATATTATGCGATGCTGAGAATGTTTCGCAAAGGAATACAAAAATGGATGTGATTTGTGAGAATAGCGACACGAAGTACAAATATTTATGTACGGGGAATTGGAAATGTAGGACTCGGCATGTGCTTTAGGTTACAGTGTTTAGCCATTACAGACTAAATTTACGAGGCAGTTTCTTTCCTCTTACACATATGAACGAGCATGCAAGAACGAAGCCCTATTACATTGTCTAGACTAACAGTTGAACTGATCCATATTATATGAAGCCCGGGACTGCCCTACCACGGGCTACTTCCAATGTGTGTGTCTGCTGCGTAGCCTACAAGGAAGCGTTTGATGACTTCACAAGACTGAGGTCTCACATAGCTTAAGTTACTGGTTTTTTTTATCTTTCACCCTATTACTACAGAATTTTGAGAGGAGCAACTTACGTTTTATCGAGAAAGCTCGGTCAGCGAACGACACTCATTTGCTACTGGTGGTCTCATTTAATATGAAAATTGAGATGTATTAGTTTGGACTACTTTAAACAAAGGCTTTCGCGAGGCTACTTTGGAAAACCAAGGATTATCACTCAAATCAGTTCAGCTGTTACGGTTGCAACAGTAGACTAATTTATGCAGTCTTTAGATTTGAACAAAAGCTGCTAAATTATTGACTGATTATATACCATAATTGAAAATAGTCGTCAAAATCGAGACTACTTACCACGCCTATTCCTTCGAGTGCAAAGACGGCGGTCCCAAAGAAAAGCGGTATTCTATCCCAACCAGCCCAAGCTTCGACTGTAACGTTATATATTGTTACATTCGACCATGTATCCGTTTTCCTGTTGTATTCCACTGATGCAGCTTGGTCAACGTATATTTGGTAACAGATGATGCCTAGACACATCACCACGCCAACAACCATTGTTATGTTTGCAATAGAAGAGACGATGCTGAGGCTACTCAGGTTTGGTATAGCAACCAGAACCATTAGAACCAGCGCCAGATGCAGAAAATAATCAATTGAACTCCACTCGTTTTCTTTGCAGGACACGTCGATGAGCTGTAAAGTAAGTTTTAGTTATTGTTTACGCTACATGAAATGCTTAAAACATTTAGTTTTGTTTCAAACAGTGTGGTTTTATTAGGAACTTACTGTATGCTAGCATGATGCGTCTAACTTGTTTTAGAAATCCCATTTCCTTTTATATCAGCCCTATTTTTCTGGGATCTTCGGGGAAATGTCACAGTCCTCAGCGGATTTGGTGAACTTATTTGAAGGCCATTAAATTTTTCCATTGTTATAATTTCGTAATTTATAACGTTATAGACTTCATAACTGCAAAGTTATATCGTACCGATAGTCACGTCTCTCAGAACAATGAGCAAATGCAAATGGCTAGGGCAGTGTTAAGGTAGCTTCATTTACCAGTAGTGCTCTAACACTTAACTTTTAGTGAGATTAGACATTTCCTCAAAACAAATTAGGAAATTCCTATAACCAATAGCCCGTTAATGAAAATTAAAAATTAGTTTCAGTCGTCCAGTGAGTTCGCGTGAGTTGAGTATTACATAAAATCAGTTATGGTTGCTTGGCCTTTAAGAACCATTACATGTATTGTAGAAATTGATTGCCTAGCAGTCATTGCTACTCCAGTTTTCTTCAAATGCTTAACTTAGCCCCACAGTAATATTCTCATCCTGTCTTGAGTAAATATCATCCGCTAGAGACCATATTTGTTGACCATCTGCAACACGTGGTCTATCATTGATTCCACTGATATTTAAGAATTTCCACGCTTGCACTAATTACTAGGATTTTGTCTTCTCTCCTTCTTAAGAAGTTGTGCTGAATCAGATATTCTAGTTAGTTTCATTTTTTATAGATGAAACATTTTGCTTTAACATTGCCTCTGTTTCTAGACATTTTTGTTACTATCTTCTTCTCCCATACGGAAACCTACTGCTGTTGTGCCACTTATTTTTGAGTGAAATTATTTGTTCCTTAATAGTTCACATTTAAGTCTTAGGGCTTGTTTGGTCATTACGATTTTTGTGATATTAGGCTGTTAGTTACTTCATGGTGCAGACAGTTCCTATACCAGTTTAGTCTCTTGATTTTCTTCGTTCTCAGACGCCATTCAGGTTTGGACATTTACGGTCTCATCGTTTTATCTGTATTTACATCTCAATGTTACAATGACCAAAAGAGCTTCCCATTTAATAAACTTTCACGCAAAATCCTTACGATTAGCAGCGTTCAACCTGCTTGAAGAGAAGAAACCCAAACTTTACCACCCCCATCCTTCAGATTACTTTACTGTACCCAAGTCCAGCACGTCGATATTCTATCACAGACACTAGTTTACTCAGATAGGTTTCAAAGTTTTCGTTGAGTAATAATAGGCACTTTGTCAAGTACTTCAAAATTTTGTTACTTTTGCTTATTAAAATCCTTTGAAGTTCCCATTAAATTGTTACGAAACTTTTAATAGCTCTTAAGTTATTTCATGATAGGGAAACCTGAAGGCAATTTGCAGGATTACTTCACAATGAATTTTTCTCAGGAGCGAAGCCTATCATTATGCGAAGAGTCATCATTCAACCAATGAGACTGGGACGATACCACGACCAGAACGAAATGTTAGCTTTAGTCCTCGGTTTCCTAGTTAAATAGATTAACGTAGCTAATTACTATGGCTACAAGTGCTGAGTGTTTTGGGGGAATGATGGGGCTGTTTAGCATAGACTGCTGCTGTTCATTTCAGTCAAATTGTTTAGAAGTACTTTGCTTCTCTCGTTAACCATCCCTCCTTCAGCGCTCCCAAACGGCTATTCATTTTTATGCTAACACTAAAAACAGATACAAGTCATGTAGTTTCTTGCTAAAAAGACTTATCTGAACAGGTATCTCTCAACAATCTACTTGTCTACTCACCTGTTTTAAGTTTTCTTTAACGAACAGCACGTAGACACTGCAAACTCCTATCATGTAAACCAGTAAGACGACTTCCGTGAAACCTCTGGAAAATGACAAACTTTTAATCAAACTTCTTCTCTGCTTTGCTATTTCTAAGTTTCAATTTATGTTTTGAGACTACAAGTAAATACTAACAAATCGTTACGAACAAGCTAATTGCTGTTCAAATGGACAGGTTTGTCTTGGATCGTACGTAGCGGAGCTGAATTAGCTGGAACTCAAATTAAGTGGAAAGATTGAGTTATCCAGTACTGCAGTTTCTTTTTGTTTTGTTTTAGGGCACAAAAAAACAACTGAGGTCAAACACCCAGGTCATGACCATGGAACATCAATAAAGTCAAGTGACTATGTCAAGCCCAGCCGCCGGACGGAAAGAGCTAAAAGCAAGGACGTCCCCTTTGAGAAAGGTCCACGAAGCACGCTGTAGAGACAGCGGAGGCCCCGAACCAAAAATTTAATGTCTTTCACCATATTGCTATCGGTAGCCCGTCCCTCGTATTCTAAAACTACCGATAACACACTGGAAAGTAAGATTAAAAAAGGGCATTGAATCAGGAAATGGCGAACCGTCAAAGGTTGATAACAATGAACACGAAGTGGTGAAAGGATCACCACGGAACAAATGGCGCTGGCTAAAATGACAGTGCCCAATACGCAACCTAACTAAAATGATGTTCTCGCTATGAGACGGCCGAGACAGAGGCTGGCTAAGCCGTCGGGACAGGTTTCATTTCCATAAGCTTGTTCCTGTTAGGATAAGACAAGTGGTGACGCCAAAGTGACACCGTCTGCCCACAGACGGCCACACAGAGATCATCCGAAGCATTGGAAGACCTTTAGCAGGCCGAGGTAGAAGGACTGCAGCCTTGGCAGCAGCCTCATTTCGCGTCGGAGCGACGTGACCGGCAACTCACATTAACATCACGGTGACTCCCTTAACACAGAGCAAGTGGAAGCTTTCTTGGACCCACTGCACTAAGGCTTCGACTGTGTGCTGCACACACAGGCTCTGAAGAGCACAAAGAATCTGAGCGTGTGACAATTAAAAAGCCTGTATCTCGGGATGTACTAGCTGGTCTGATAGAGGGCGAAAAGCTCTGCTGTGAAAATCGAGCAGTGTTCTGGAAGCCGATACCGAAAATGGTCGATGCCAAAGACTAAGGCACACCCGACGCTACAGTCCGCCTTTGTGCCATCAGTGTACACGAAGGTGCTATCGCTAATTTGACCGCGAAGGTAGAGAAACTGACAGCTATGGATCGAATTCGTAGCAGTGTCTTTGGGAAGCGAATGAGATCCAAGATGAACACGGGCTGCCGCACGAGGCCAAGGCGGTGAAGGGATCACACCCACTACTTCATGGTGGCACATCTGCCGTAGATTTTTCGTAGATAATTCGAACTACTGTCACCGTACATTTATTTTCATTACAAAACCTTAATAAACACGTCAGCGATTTCAGCCTCGGGAGCCAAATCTTTCCGAGGTACTTCGCTTTAAATGTAGATATATTTCAATTTAGTATTTTGACAGCTGAGTTCACTTACCTGGCAAATGGAGCAATTCTCCGCACGACGGGTGACCTCGAGGTCTTGCAAGCTGCAGCAGCAGTGTCGGCGTATTCCAAGGCTGGAACCATTAGTCTTCGTCTGAGCGTACGGGAAGACAGCACCTATTTAACAAAAGGTTCTGTTGCCAAGTTTGTGTTCGCAATTCCACTAATAGCCGTAATTTTACTGTGAAGTAAATGTGCTAGTGCACTAATATTTTGCAACACTACCGAAAAAGAACGCATAACATTCAATCCGGTTATTTTCGATTACCCCCTATGGCACTTTAATCATTTTAATCTTTAGTTGTTCACTCTTCTCGTATGAAGTGGTTGCGCCTAAAATAACCAACCTTTTGACGTTTTATTTGATTGACTTAAGTTTTCCCGTTGCGGTATTAACATTTTAGTCTATGGACTAGGTCATAATTTCTTACAAGTTGGTTTTATTTCTTTTTCAACTAAGGATGACATATCGCTGAAATAACCGGTTTACGACTGTTTTATTCCACCTTAGTTTAACTTAAAACCGCTCAAAATAATCGGTTTCTGAAATAAACGATTTTCGGTTTTTATTCCATTATTTCCTGTGACAGACCTGGGAGTCTCAGTTTCAAGATAGACTCAAATTTAAATAGGTAGGTAGAAGTACACAGTCCCTCGACTGATCGCTGCTTTTCTCTAGAAGTGACAAGTGGTTCAGTACAGCAAAAAAGAATCCCCATTTTATACCTACTGTTTGTAATTTTATGAAACTGCTCAAAAATAATGATGTATTCGGTGATCATACCACTATTTGGGCATTATTAATAGTCGACGCTAAAGGGTGAAAGCTGAGATGGTGATAATTTCTCCGTATTGAAGGGCTACAAGCAGATGATGGCATTTTATGTTGACACAGGTAGCAGATCAGATACTTTTTATTTTTATTGTAACCTATGGAAGAATTAAGTTTGTAATTGATTACTGTTACGGTAATTCCTTTCTCTTATTTTGCAGAAATGAGACAAATCGAATACGTTAAACCAAATAACGCATCGTACTTCATTGCTATGCCACTTCATAGAAGTATTTCCAGACTAGCGTTTGTGCCATTCAGAAATACAGTGGATATCCCGCGAAGACAGCGAGACACTACCATTTAAACCAGGCGGGCGTTAGCTCTTTAGCACTGCGCTGTCACGTGTACATTAAGCCACATCGCTTCGCAAGAGGGACATTGTCTCAGCAATGCGGTACCAATTCTTATGCCATTGTGTTGCTCGTTTAGAGTGTCAGGATAGTTAATAAAACAAAAACACTGATCGGTGTTCGTATTTTCATATTCCAAACCAAGGCAAATTTTAAGAATTACACCTTTATTTTAAGAAAGGTTTATTTACAAACGAAAAATTTTTGCGCTGCTGTTATGGTTAAATGACATTCCGGTTTTCTGCTCTTATTAGTAAAACAAAACCTATTAAAACCAAGACCAAACAAACACCAAAAAATATCGGCTATTCAGAACTAAAATACCAGTGTCGGTTTTAAAAAGTTCATCCCTATTTCCAACAGGAGGCCTTACAACCTGAAGTCGCCTACTGTACAATCAGATTCGAATGAGATCTAATTTTATGGTGATACTGAAAGGCGGCTCTTTATTTGCTATTATAGTTCTGCGTATGTCATGGGCCACAAACAGAATTTGGTTCCTAAGTTTTACAAATTTTCTCAAGCCTTCTAGTATCACTTTAACAGCCTTTGTAATTATATATTTTAGAGAGGTTAGCTTTACTTCGTCAGTGTAGAATCAGAGTGGACAAATAGCAACTGTGTGGTGACGCTTGGTTTAGAACTGACGGAACGCTGGTCTGCCCTGGAGTGGAGGCAGCATTATTTGGAGCGATTTTTGTAATATTCTATTTAAAGAGAGATGGTAAGCAGAAGGATTGTAATACTGGATCAATGAGAAGAGGTAATGTTTGGAGATAACATGGTTTATTATGTTTATAATTACTCAGTACGCTGATTGTTATGACAGTGGTTATGGTTTGGATTTTCTTTAAGTTCCTTTTGTAATTAGGTTCCATGGTTCTTTCACTGCAGTGACAGATCCTAAAGACATTTTGCTAATTAGTTGATGTATGAGAAGTGTGGAAAGTTATTATTGCTATGACTTAACGAAGCTCAGTTAAAACTTGAAGTGTCGATTCAGTTATTTCCTTGTCGATGAGATTAGTTCGTTTGCGTTCATGGTTTTATTTGACTCCACACTCTGATTGTACAACACGAGTTGTGTGCTGAGTGACATTTGAGTACTCATGAAATTCCATCTCCTATTGCACACCGAGGGAACGGTGAGTAAAACTTAATTGACAGCCGGCTCATTATTTTATAAACAAGGTTGCAGAGCAGGCGAGAGTCCCATTACTCAGGTAAGCCATTAGTGGTGTTATGACGGTAAGTACATATTCAGAGTCAAGCACAGTATGTCAAAATGCATTTATGACAAGAATATCAGCATACCTTCAGAGATTTAATGCGAGTAAAATTTTTTATGTGTGCCACATTGTGATTTCAAACAGATTTAACAAAGTCCGATGTGTTTTATTCAGTGATTATTGTGTAGTTACGATTATAGTTCCGGTACAGCAATTTCTAAGCAAATCGGCTACATTCGGGGTCAACCTTTAACACAATCATTTTGTGTCAGACTCAAATAGCGTAATAAATTTTTTTGAGAACAGATGCCTTTCTCGCAGTTCTATTGTTTGATCGACCGATTGATCTGGATTTAATTTTCAGTCAATCCCAGTTCCTCAGCATTATAAAATTCACAATCTAACTTCACAATTTTGAGTATTAAAACACGGTGATACTTTTACCCTATTTTGGCTGTCACTTCTTGCGCTCTCCATCAACACTTCCAAGTACTTCTTTGCCTAGTAATGTACTTTAGGCAATTTTATGATCGCAGTCGGATTTTAGGACCCTATACTTCTTGCATACAGTGCAGACAGAATGCTATGTTAACAGAAATTCAGAAGCATACGTACCAGTAGATGGATGCAGTAGACACAGACAACTGCTATAGCTGCAAACAAGGGAAGTCCTATCAAACCAGCGTTGCGTATAGCCATCGGCATAGCAAGTATGCCCGTTCCCATGGAGGCTTTCGTAAGATTCGTGAAAACCATCCAGTTCCTAAAAGAAACGATCATTTTAATCCACACCAAATATGCTACCAGGAGTGTTTAAAGCTTCATGTGTCTCTAACAATCTGTTATAATGGTTATTTCGTCGATGAACACAAATGGTTTAATATTTTAAATATTAAAAACCCTTTTGTAAGATCTTCCTTGTTGGGAGGTGAATTTCGCGTTACTTTTCTGCAGCTAAAGTAAGGAGCTGAATTCCTTGATTATAGAACCGAAGTTTTGATTCTGGGCAGGTATAATATTGGGTATTCTCTGCGCTTAACTTCATAGCTGTTACAGTGGTAGGTACATTGGCATCAGTGCTTTAATGGCAGTAATTACGAAAGCTGTTACGACATGAGTCGTTCTACACGATACATACAAAACCTAATATCTGTATTAACTTTGAAATATCTAAAATTCATCCTGAATGAGAATCAGTATTAAATTACTTCACAGTAAGGCATACTCACGACAAGTCCGGATTATTCGAAGCATTACTGGGCAGGAGCATCGCTTCCTCATTCTCCGTCTCTGAAGTGCTGCAAATGTTTTCGGATCTGCAGAGAAAATAAAAGGACTTTTTTAATCCCTTGACAAGAGTAACTTATCAAATAGCGATAGTAATTGCTCGTTTGCTCACCAAACTTCATTCGCTAACTCAGCTTTGTGTTATGAAACAAGTAGAGTGATCACCTGTCAGTACGACTAAGTTTTACTACATTTTGCATTGCAAATGCATAATCTCTGAAGTTGGTGCGATACTGTACAGAAGACGAGAGTTATACACACACCAAAAATGTTTTGCATCACCTCGGTTCTGAGAGTTCCAGAAAATTGGAATAGAAAACAACAAACACCATTTCCGCACTTTATTGCTCATGAAAACCATACATTGCATGTTTTACCACTATACAGCATGACGTTCAGAGGTGGTGGTCCAGATCGCTGTACATACCGGTATCTTTAATACCGAGTAGCACGCACTCTTGCACTGATACATGCCTGTATTCCATACTATCCACAACTTTATCAAGGCACTGTTGGTCCAGATTGTCCCACTCCTCAACGGCGATTCGGCGTAGATCCTCAGAGTGGTTGGTGGGTCACGTCGTCCATAGCTAGCCCTTTTCAATCTATCCCAGGCATGTTCGATAGGGTTCACGTCTGGAGAACATGCTGGCCATTGTAGTCGAGCGATGTCGTTATCCTGAAGGAAGTCATTCATTCACAAGATGTGCACGGTGGGGGCACGAACTGTCGTCCATGAAGACTAATGCCTCGTCAATATGCTGCCGATATGGTTACACTATCAGTCGGAGGATCGCATTCACGTCTCGTACAGCCATTACGGCGCTTTCTATGACCACTAGCGGCGTACATGGGCCCCACGTAATGCCACCCCAAAACATCAGGGAACCTCCACCCTGCTGCACTCGCTGGACAATGTGTCTAAGGAGTTCACCCTGACCGGGTTGCCTGCAAACACGTCTCCGACGATTGTCTGGTTGAAGGCATATGTGACATCGGTGAAGAGAACATGCCAATCCAGAGCAGTTCATTCGGCATAATGTTCGGCCCATCTGTACCGCGCTGCGTGGTATCGTGGTTGCAAAGATGGACCTCGCCATGGACGTCGGGAGTGAAGTTGCGCATCATGCAGCCTATTGCGCACAGTTTGAGTCTTAACACGACGTCCTGTGCCTGCACAAAAACCATCAACATGGTTGCGTTGCTGTCAGGGTTCCTCTGAGCCATAATCCGTAGGTACTGGCCATCCACTGCAGTGTTAGCTCTTGGGCGGCCTGACCGAGGCATGTCATCGACGGTTCCTGTCTATCTTCTCCATGTCCGAACATCACTTTGGATCACTCCGAGACGCCTGGTCACTTCCCTTTTTGAGAGCCCTTCCTGGCACAAAGTAACAATGCCGACGCTCTCTAACAGTGGTACTTACCGTCTAGGTATGGTTGAACTACAGAAAACACGAGCTGTGTACCACCATCTTGGTGGAATGACTGGAACTGATCACCTGTCTGACCGTCTCCGTCTAATAGGCGCTGCTCACGCATGGTTGTTTGTATCTTCGGACGGGTGTAGTGACGTCTCTGAACAGTCAAACAAACTGTGTGTGATACAATATCCACATTCGACGTCTGTATTCAGGAGTTCTGGCAACCGGGGTGATGCACAACTCTTTTTGATGTGTGTATTTGTACTTGCGCATTTCACACCTACACTCAAGAGCCAAAGAAACTGGTACACTTGCCTAATATCGTGTACGGCCTCCGTGGGAACGTGCAAGTGGCGCAACATGACGTGGAATCGCCGCGACTAATGTCTGAAGTTGGGCTGAAGGGAATTGACACCATGAATCCTGCAGGGCTGTCCATAAATCCCTGAGAGTACAAGGGGGTGGAGATCTCTTCTGAACAGAATGTTGCAAGGCATCACACACATGCTCAATGATGTTCAGTCTGTGGAGTTTGGTACCAGCGGAAATCTTTAAATTTAGAAGAGTGTTCCCTGGAGCTGCTCTATCAATTTTTGACGTTGGGGTGTCCCATTGTCCTGCTGGAATTGCCCAAGTCCGTCGGAATTCACAATGGACATAAATGGATTCAGGTGATCAGACAGGATGTTTACGTACATGTCACCTGTCACAGTCGTATCTAGACATGTCAAGGTGTCCCACATCACTCCAAATGCACACGCCCACACCATTACAGAGCCTACACCAGCTGTTGTAACGCAAGGTCCATGGATTCATTCATCGCTAAAATTTCGAACGGGACTCGTCCGACTAGTCAACATGTTTCCTGTCATCAACAATCCAGTGTCGGTGCTGGCGGTCCCAGGCGAGGCGTAAAGCTTTGTGCCGTGCAGTCGTCAAAGCTACATGAGTGGGCCTTCTGCTCCGAAAGCCCATATCGATGTTTCGTTGAATGGTTCGCACGCTGTTTTTTATGGCCCAGCACTGAAATCTCTAGCAGGTTTAGGAAGGGTTGCACTTCTGTGATGCTGAACGATTCAGTCGTTGTTGGTCCCGTTCTCGCAGATTTTTTCCGGCTGCAGCGACGTAGGAGATTTGATGTTTTACCGGATTCCTGATATTCACGGTGCACTCAAATGGTCGTACGGAAAGCTCCCCACTTCATCGCTACCTCGGAGATGCTGACTAACACCACTTCCAAACTTAAATCTTGATAACCTGCCACTGTAGCACCAGTAACAGATCTAGCAATTGCGCCAGACACTTTCCTTATACAGGCGCTGCCGACCGCAGCGCGTTATTCAGTCTTTGTTTTTGTTTTGGTTTTTAGGGCGCAAAATTGCTACAGTCATTAGCGCCCGGTCCGTGACTTAGGAAACAGTAAAAAACGAAAATGGAAGCCAGCAGCAATGGGAAAGAAACAAAAAATTGGAGAAACCAAAAGCAGAAGGAAAGCTTAAAAATCCACTACAGAAAGGGGTTGGTTGTCGCCCAAAAAAGCTTCAAATGACTGACGTCATCTCACTGGCACTGATAAACTCGAGGTCGCGATCGGCCGAGCGCGTGTCATCTACTCAAATGGACGATATGTCAGGCGACAGCTGTAGACGGGCGCGTAACGGAGTAAAATAGGGGCACTCCATTAAAAGGTGTCTTACCGTCCACAGCTGAGAGCAGTGGGGACAGAGTGGGGGAGGATCGCCGCTTGAAAAATGTCTATGGCTAAAAAGACAGTGCCCTATCCGGAGTCTAGTTAAAATTACCTCCTCCCGACGACGCGTTCGGGAGGAAGAGGTCCAAGCACAGGAAAGAGCTTTCACGTCCCGCAATTTATTATGGGGAAGTGTCGACCAACGTGCGTACCATAAAAGAACAACACTACGACATAAAACGCTCCGAAGATCGGCGAAGGGAATCGATCGAATTGCTGGCCGAAGAAGAGAGACTGCAGCCTTGGCCGCTATATCGGCCGCCTCATTTCCAGATACCAACGTGTCCTGGGAGCCAGAGGAACGCCACCGAGACGCCCCCCAGGTGGAGCAAGCGCAGACAGTCCTGAATCCGGTGGACCAGAGGGTGGACAGGGTAGAGAGCTTGGAGACTGAGGAGAGAGCTGAGAGAATCTGAACAGATAACATACTGTATCCGCTGATGGCGGCGGATGTATTGGACAGCCTGGAGAACAGCGTAAAGCTCCGCAGTATACACCGAACACTGGTCGGGAAGCCGAAATCGATTTGGGGTGTCGCCAACAATATAGGCACTCCCTACACCTAACGATGTTTTCGAGCCATCAGTGTAAATAAATGTGGCTTCCTTCATTTGTGCACATAGAACAGCAAATGCCCGACGATAAACAAGTGAAGGGGTACCATCCTTGGGAAATTGACAAAGGTCACGGAGCAGGCAGATCCGGTGCTGTACCCCTAATTGTCAAGAAGGTTTTAGGAAAGCGGAAGGAAAGAGAATGGAGCAGTTGACGGAAGCGGACTCCCGGTGGTAGATGGGAGGAAGGGCGGCCTGCATACCATACATCCAAGGAGGCGTCGAAAAAAAAATGTCATGGGCTGGATTAGCAGGCAAGGAAGACAGATCGCTAGCATAACGACTCAGAAGGACTGCTCGCCGATTGGACAGCGGAGGTTCAGTAGTCTCAGCATAAAGGCTTTCCACAGGGCTGCTGTAAAAAGCGCCAGACACTAAACGTAATCCACGGTGGTGGAGAGTATCCAGACGCCAAAGAATAGACGGCCGAGCAGAGGAGTAGACTATGCTTCCATAGTCCAATTTCGAGCTCACTAAGGCGCGATAGAGGCGGAGAAGGACCACTCGGTCCGCTCCCCAGGAGGTACCATTCAGGACACTGAGGGTGTTGAGGGATCGCAGACAGCGAGCCGAAAGATAGGAAACGTGTGAGGACCAGCACAGTTTTCTGTCAAACATAAGACCCAAGAATTTAGCGACGGCCGAAAACGGAAGGTTGACAGGTCCTAGATGTAAGGAGGTTGGAAGAAACTTTACGTCGCCAAAAATTAACACAAACGGTGTTACTGGGAGAAAAACGGAAGCCGGTTTCGATGCTCCAAGAGTGGAGGCGATCGAGACATCCTTGAAGACGTCGTTCAACAAGGCTGGTCCGTTGAGAGCTGAAGTAGATCGCAAAATCGTCCACAAAGAGGGATCCCGAGACATCAGGAAGGAGACAATCCATAATTGGATTTATGGCAATGGCAAACAGTACAACACTTTGCACAGAGCCCTGGGGTACCCCGTTTTCTTGGGAGAAAGTACGGGAGAGAGTAGTGTTCACCTGCACTCTACATGTGCGCTCTGCCATAAATTCGCGAAGAAAAAGGGGCAGCCGACCTCTAAAGCCCCAAGAGAACAGTGTGCGGAGGATGCCCGTCCTCCAACAGGTATCGTATGCTCTCCAGATCAAAAAATATTGCTGTAGTTTGGAGTTTCCAGAGAAAATTTTTCATGATATAAGTGGAGAGAGCAACAAGATGGTTAACTGCAGAACGATGCTTTCGGAAACCGCACTGGGCAGGTGTTAAAAGACTGCGGGATTCCAGCCACCAAGCTAAACGGCAATTCACCATACGCTCTAAAACCTTACATACACTACTCGTGAGAGAAATGGGGCGATAGCTAGAGGGGAGATGTTTGTCCTTTCCAGGTTTCCCGCCATCGTCTGGGACAAGTACTGTCGGTCCAAATTCGATTATAAAGGCGAAGGAGGTAACGCAGACTATGGGTTGATAAATGCAGCAACATTTGGATGTGGATACCATCCGGTCCTGGGGCGGAGGAGCGAGAAGAGTGCATGTTGGAGTTCCCGCATGGAGAAAACAGTATTATAGCTTTCGCGTTATTCTGTCTGTTTACGTATCTATTTGAATATGCATGCCTGTACCAGTTTCTTTGGAGCTTCAGTGTAAAGTAGGTGTCACTAGATACGCCAACGGCCTTAGCACTTAAGATCTGCGCAGTAAACACCCGAAGTAGAGTTCAGGTGGTTCGCGCTCTGGAAACACCAAGAGTTACTCGCGTATGGTTTTATGATGACTATTTTACAACCTCTTAATTTATCAACTTCTGTGTCTGCAAAGACCGCTACATGGTTGCGTTACACTCGTGTTTACGCGCATCAACAAAATTTATCTTACTGTAGTTTTCCGAAAGCTTTAAAATTTGTATTGGATCACGAAAGGCGAGGGCGTTACGTAAATTTGAAATATTAACAGCATTTTCAGCTGTATACGATGCATTACACCCGCGGTACATTTCTTCTAGCTACTAATTTCAGATTACCGTATGTTTTTGGACACTAAATCAAATTACTGCAGAAAGAACATTTAGTCTAGCAAAACTTACATACAATACACAGAAAAAGTGAATAAACAAGCAAGAATAAACCTTCTGGGAACTATCCTATCTTAATTTATACGAAATTTAGTGTAGCTTGAGTAATACTTAACATTTAAAGCAGCTAAATGTGAAATATTTTATGTATCTAGAAGGGTATTTTCTCTGGCGAGAAATTTCATTTTGCTAGTGCCTCGGAGTTGCTTTACGGAGCTAGATTACGATGCGTCATTGCCACACTTAACGTTATTCTTTCCAAAGTAGACAGTGAAGAAGGAGAAGCCATCCAATGATAATAGAATATTTTTAACTACTGTAAAAACCAAGCTTATGGTTTATTTCAACTTTGGAAGCTTTTGGTTCCTGCTTGGAGATCTACAAACTAAAGACAGAGAAATCATCTTAAGTTTGAATTAACTGCCCTATGATACTTCTGAGGATGTAGAATAATTTTAACTGTTCAGGAACTTAATTGATGTTAACCACCATACCAAGCCGCTCCCTCCTCTCCTCCCCACCCCCCACCCTTCCCCAGATAATTTAACTTTTAAATATTGCTGCTTTTCAGGCTTCAGCACAAAAAATAATTTACAGCAACCAATGAAGTAGTAGAATTACATAACGGTTCCCCACACTGCCACTGCCGAAGGAAGTATCCGTGAGTTTATACAAGAGTTTAATAGTGAGGGGATGTATTGGGGTAGGAGGAGAAACTCCTGTTTCTCCAGTTAGAACGGTGTATTTTCTAAGATTGTACTTTGACTACTTCAGCTATGCATTAGTATCTGGGGACTACATTTAAAGCTTGGAGGGAAATCAGCAAAGAACTGACTTTCCTGGGAACACTCACCGTCCGGGCACCGATTCCCCGAAGGTTCCGTATCCCTGGAGCGTTGGACTGGCAGAGCCCGTCTCCGTTGCTGCATCGCTGCCTCTGTCAAAGCAAGATTGGTAATGTTCACAAGGGAAAACTCAGACTTAACATTTTGATAGGTTAATTTTAACATAATGTGATTGTACATTAATTGGTGAAACCATATTTTAATTTCATGGACTTGAAACTAATAAAACTGCTTCCAAACCACTTCCAGTCATTAAACGTCTACAATGCGTTTTAACATTTCATAATTGTCTTCCACAGTAACGCTAATTTCAAAGCTACCTATCAAGCTATTGCGTGCGGCAGAGATTTGAAGTCCATAGATTTGTCTGAACAATAGCTATTTATTGGAGTGTTTTAGTTATTTCCGGAAATTTAGACAATTCTCTCATAATTATGTACGAGAAAAAATTACATCTATGGAGGAATGTATTGTTTAAATTAAGTTTCAGTTTACACACACGTGACAAAAGTGATGGGATAACGAGATGTACACGTACAGATGGCAAGGTGTAAAAGGGCAGCTCATTGCCGAAGTTGTCATTTGTACTCAGGTGATGCACGTGAAACGGTTTCCAACGTGATAATGGCTGCACGATGGAAATTATAGAATCAGAACGCGGAATGGTAGTTGGAGCTAAATGCACAGGACATTCCTTTTGAATACCAAATTTCAGGCATTACCTCTCACCACGGGCAACGAAGTGGCCGACGGCTTTCACTGAACGACCGAGAGCAGCTGCGTTTGCATAAATTTGTCAGTGCTAACAGACAAGCAACACTGCCTGAAACAACCGCAGAAATTAATGTGGGGCATACGATTAACCTATCCGTTAGCACAGTGCTGCGAAATTTGGCGTTAGTAGGCTATGGTAACAGACGACACACGTGAGCGCGTTTACTAACAGCATATGGCCTGCAGCGCCTCTCCCAGCCACGAGACCATATCATTTGGACCCTAGACGACTGGAAACCATGGCCTGGTTAGATGAGTCCCGATACAGTTGGTGAGAGGTGATGGTAGGATTCGAGTGAGGCGCAAATCCTACGAAGCCATAGAACCAAATTGTCAACGAAGCACTGGTAACCTGATGGTGGCTTCATAGTAGTATAGGCTGTGTTTACATCGAATGGATTGGGTTCTCCGTTACAGCTGAACCAGTCATTGAATGGAAATAGTTATGTTCGGCTACTTTGAGGCCATTTACAGCCATCCGTGGACTTCGTCTATCCTAACAACGACGCAATTTTTATGGATGAAAATGCGCCTTGTTACCGAGCTACAGTTACCCGCGACTGGTTTTATTAACTTTCTGGACAATTCGAGCGAATTATTTGGCCATCCAGATCGCCCGACGTGAATCCTATCTAACATTTATAGGAAATAATTGAGGGGTCAGTTAATGCACGAAATTCTGCAACGGTAACACTTTCGTAATGATTGGCGGATAGAGACATCATAGCTCAGTAGTATTAGGTTGGTTGGTTTGTTTGGAGAGTAAAGGGACTAAACTGCGTCTCAATATTTCTGAAGGGAACTTTTAAGGACTTGTTTAGCCGACGTCACGTAGAACTGCTGAACTACATTGAGCAGGATGAGATCCGATACGATATTGGGAGGCATCCCAATCCTCTTGTATGCCTACTCTACCGTTAAGTTTAACATTTCAATTTGGAACGTGTGAAGGAAAATTACTGTTAGTGTGAGTTTCTAACTCAACCGTCAACAATTATTTGGCCACGAAGTACTTATCTACATTAACATGTTTTAGCAGTACAAATTTGTTAGTTTAAAGTTGGCCTTCATATGCCAGATTCTGTTTAAAGAAATTTATGTTTCCGAGTTGAAAATTTCGTGTCTTACTGCATGGTTTGCCTGTTACCATGTCAGTAATTACAACACAGACTCACTGTTTTTGTTGCGCCTCCGGTGCTGTGCTGACGTTACCACTGGTCTCTCTTCCATTGATGATGTCTAATTCATGTGTCACTTCAGCCACATCGACGGGCGGGCTGTCACATTTCACCGCTAGCGTTTCTTTTGCCGAAGCAGTGTCCCTGTAACCAAGTTTAGAATAAGGGATCTGAAACTGTAGCATTGTCTTTCAGAGCATTAGAGTGTTCACGACCAATGACAGGGGGCTTGCACTGTACAGTTTGGATCCTGTCGAAAAACTAAGGCCTTAAGCTCTCTATTGATAAGCGCAGATCTTAAGTTTTATCTTCTAAACCCCATTCGAAGCTACCGCACTAACTTTTTCTGCCTGCGAGGCAGGATTACATGAGGTGTAACTATGGCGAAATCATCTCCATTTTTCCCATTTCATGAAAAATCTTTGCTGCTTATTGGTATCTTCAACACCAGCCGACAGCAGGAATTCTACAGACAGTCATACTAGGATACATGCATTTAACTTTCTGAGCAATTTACCAACATTTTTTAAAAAACTAAGTTAAATACAGATTTATATTTTCCTTCTCCTTGGAAGTAATACATTAACTCGTTCTAATTTTCATATGACGAAGTAGCGTTTTTCGCAATTTTACTTGTATCCGTTTACGAACGTTTAGGCTATAAAATTATGTCTTAGAAGTCAGGGTTGTTTTCTATTTCGCTAATTTAAGGACTGCGGGACGTATTAAGTGCAGTACGCAAAACCACGCAATAACCTGGCGTGCAGGTCGTATGCCTCCAAAGGCCTCTGCGGCTCACCAACGACAGAGGAAGCTGTCTGTATCTGTTTCTCTTCACTGCCAGTGCTTAAAATCATTCAGACGGGATTCGCATATTTGCTTTTCAGAGGTAACTATCAGCAATAGTAACAGTTGCAGTTTCACTACAGATTGAGGGATAGGCATATTACGTTAGTGACATATTCGAAACTAATTTCCAGGAGGACTATCTTGGAATTGCTAGAGATAACGTAATTGAAGGAAGGTTTGTTAATGGTACCAATAAGTGAAGGGACTTCCCCAGGTCTAGCTCCACTGCAGAATATTCCAGAAAGAGAACCGTGTTGATTGTCTTAATATAAAGGTTTGCCGATGACTTAACAGAGACAGCAAAGGACTTTGAAGAGCAGTTTAATGCTAAGCACATGTTCTTGAAAAGGAGATACGAGATGAACATCAGCAAAAGCAAAACAAGGACAATGGAATGTTGTAATTAAACCAGATGATGCCGAGGGAATCAGATTAGGAAACGAGACAAATAAGTTGACGGGTTTTGCTATTTTGGCAGAAAAATACCTGATGGTTTAAGCAGACTGGCAATGGCAAGGAAAGTCTCAAGAAGAGAAATTTAACATCGAATATACATTCAAATGTTAGTCTTTTCTGATGGCATTTGTCGTGAGTGTAGCCACGTATAGAAGTGCAACATTGACGACGAACAGTTTAGACAAGAGAATAGATGTTTTTGAAGTGTGGTTCTACAGGCAAGCTCTGATTAGATAGGTAGGTAGCGGAACCAGTGAGGTACTGAATAGAATTGGGGAAAAAACTTGTGGCACAACTTAACTAAGAAGTGATCAGTCCAATTTAGTATTGGAGGGAATTGTGGATGGATTAAAACATCTTAGAGGGAGACCAAGAGATGAATACAGTAAGATTAACTTGGCCCCCATACCCCGATAGTCTCATGTGTTTCCCATCCATAGTAGCTCTGCACCTTTGAGGCGGTTTGTCAGCGTTTACTAGTAAAACAATCCAGGTGTCTGGGTGCTTTGTAAACCAGTGGATAACAGGAAACAAATTTTATGTAAATAATCCTTATTGCAATTCAACGTGAACAAATAAGTGAGTCGGATTGCAGGAGTACTGCTTCGTCGTGGCTAGAGCACCTGCGTGGTACTCTTGACTAACAGAAGGTTTCGAAGGTTGCCGTATTTATCTGGAGATGAGGCTTGCAGGGGACAGTAGCAATAGGAGTATTACCAAACTAGGCTTCGGACTGCAGACGGGAATGCCACGAATTAATTTCAGCGTATGGAAACTTACAGAAGAGGAGACTTGGGTAGAATAATCTGCTGTCAGTGCTTCGTTGTAACTGCGATTGATGTCATGTGACTAATATCAGTTAATGAATATGTGAAGCAGCTTTACATTTTCAAGGACAAGGTAAGTGAAAAATGCAATATTCCACAGCATTTGAAACAAATGTTACTGTACTTAAACCCTACGGCAAACATGCCGACCCATTTTGCCCTTCGTTTTAATTGACTACATGAGTTAAGGTACTGAAATGGTGCAGCTTATCTACCAAAAATTTTAATTTCATTTTTTCCACTTTTCATAAACACGTATACCAAATTTTGTTCGTCTTTGGGGATTAACTTGCGTTATTGAACATTTAGGGATTGTTAAATTGAGCACTTTGAACTTTAATGATATTTCTCTTTTCCGCGATCAATCTGTGCTGCGCTACTAGCCACTATTTAGTCCCACCAAAGGAGAGAGTCTTGTATGATCTAAGAGAATTAGCTAATTTCCGGTATGCTAAAAATTCGTCAAGGGCGCCTATACGACTGTTTGTGAAGAAAGAAAGAGGGAGGGGGAGGGCGACGTCTGGTGGTATGGAGTATTTTTATTATTTCCGAAGAGGAATGGCGATTATTAGGTAGCCATGAAGTTCCACTTCCGAATCATTTCTCATTTTCTTGAAGGGAAAGCACTTGAGGGCACTCATTTCCTTTCCCTGTGATCGGGGCGAGGGGGGGGGGGGGGCAGAAGGGGGCTGGTGAATCACGTCCTGTAATTTCCACGAATTAAGATAACAGTCCAGACTGCAGGATTCTCTATCGTCTTTGGAGTGGAGCTGAACTTTCCTTTTGTACGGACTACAGACAAACACCAGTACTCACACGCTGGTATGTTTACTCGGTTGTTGTTGTTGTTGTGGTCTTCAGTCCTGAGACTGGTTTGATGCAGCTCTCCATGCTACTCTATCCTGTGCAAGCTTTTTCATCTCCCAATACCTACTGCAACCTACATCCTTCTGAATCTGCTTAGTGTATTCATCTCTTGGTCTCCCCCTACGATTTTTACCCTCCACGCTGCCCTCCAATACTAAATTGGTGATCCCTTGATGCCTCAGAACATGTCCTACCAACCGATCCCTTCTTCTGGTCAAGTTGTGCCACAAACTTCTCTTCTCCCCAATCCTATTCAATACTTCCTCATTAGTTATGTGATCTACCCATCTAATCTTCAGCATTCTTCTGTAGCACCACATTTCGAAAGCTTCTATTCTCTTCTTGTCCAAACTATTTATCGTCCATGTTTCACTTCCATACATGGCCACACTCCATACGAATACTTTCAGAACTGACTTCCTGACACTTAAATCAATACTGGATGTTAACAAATTTCTCTTCTTCAGAAACGCTTTCCTTGCCATTGCCAGCCTACATTTTATATCCTCTCTACTTCGACCATCATCAGTTATTTTGCTCCCCAAATAGCAAAACTCCTTTACTACTTTAAGTGCCTCATTTCCTAATCTAATTCCCTCAGCATCACCCGACTTAATTAGACTACATTCCATTATCCTTGTTTTGCTTTTGTTGATGTTCATCTTATATCCTCCTTTCAAGACACTGTCCATTCCATTCAACTGCTCTTCCAAGTCCTTTGCTGTCTCTGACAGAATTACAATGTCATCGGCGAACCTCAAAGTTTTTATTTCTTCTCCATGAATTTTAATACCTACTCCGAATTTTTCTTTTGTTTCCTTTACTGCTTGCTCAATATACAGATTGAACAACATCGGGGACAGGCTACAACCCTGTCTTACTCCCTTCCCAACCACTGCTTCCCTTTCATGTCCCTCGACTCTTATAACTGCCATCTGGTTTCTGTACAAATTGTAAATAGCCTTTCGCTCCCTGTATTTTACCCCTGCCACCTTTAGAATTTGAAAGAGAGTATTCCAGTCAACATTGTCAAAAGCTTTCTCTAAGTCTACAAATGCTAGAAACGTAGGTTTGCCTTTCCTTAATCTTTCTTCTAAGATAAGTCGTAAGGTCAGTATTGCCTCACGTGTTCCAGTGTTTCTACGGAATCCAAACTGATCCTCCCCGATGTTGGCTTCTACTAGTTTCTCCATTCGTCTGTAAAGAATTCGTGTTAGTATTTTGCAGCTGTGACTTATTAAGCTGATAGTTCGGTAATTTTCACATCTGTCAACACCTGCTTTCTTTGGGATTGGAATTATTATATTCTTCTTGAAGTCTGAGGGTATTTCGCCTGTTTCATACATCTTGCTCACCAGATGGTAGAGTTTTGTCAGGACTGGCTCTCCCACGGCCGTCAGTAGTTCCAATGGAATATTGTCTACTCCGGAGGCCTTGTTTCGACTCAGGTCTTTCAGTGCTCTGTCAAACTCTTCACGCAGTATCGTATCTCCAATTTCATCTTCATCTACATCCTTTTCCATTTCCATAATATTGTCCTCAAGTACATCGCCCTTGTATAGACCCTCTATATACTCCTTCCACCTTTCTGCTTTCCCTTCTTTGCTTAGAACTGGGTTTCCATCTGAACTCTTGATATTCGTACAAGTCGTTCTCTTATCTCCAAAGGTCTCTTTAATTTTCCTGTAGGCGGTATCTATCTTACCCCTAGTGAGATAGGCCTCTACATCCTTACATTTGTCCTCTAGCCATTCCTGCTTAGCCATTTTGCACTTCCTGTCGATCTCATTTTTGAGACGTTTGTATTCCTTTTTGCCTGTTTCACTTACTGCATTTTTATATTTTCTCCTTTCATCAATTAAATTCAATATTTCTTCTGTTACCCAAGGATTTCTACTAGCCCTCGTCTTTATACCTACTTGATCCTCTGCTGCCTTCACTACTTCATCCCTCAAAGCTACCCATTCTTCTTCTACTGTATTTATTTCCCCCATTCCTGTCAATTGCTCCCTTATGCTCTCCCTGAATCTCTGTACAACCTCTGGTTCTTTTAGTTTATCCAGGTCCCATCTCCTTAGATTCCCACCTTTTTGCAGTTTCTTCAGTTTTAATCTACAGGTCATAGCCAATTTATTGTGGTCAGAGTCCATATCTGCCCCTGGAAATGTCTTACAATTTAAAACCTGGTTCCTAAATCTCTGTCTTACCATTATATAATCTATCTGATACCTTTTAGTATCTCCAGGGTTCTTCCATGTATACAACCTTCTTTCATGATTCTTAAACCAAGTGTTAGTTATGATTATGTTGTGCTCTGTGCAAAATTCTACCAGGCGGCTTCCTCTTTCATTTCTGTCCCCCAATCCATATTCACCTACTATGTTTCCTTCTCTCCCTTTTCCTACACTCTAATTCCAGTCACCCATGACTATTAAATTTTCGTCTCCCTTCACAATCTGAATAATTTCTTTTATTTCATCATACATTTCTTCAATTTCTTCGTCATCTGCAGAGCTAGTTGGCATATAAACTTGTACTACTGTAGTAGGTGTGGGCTTCGTATCTATCTTGGCCACAATAATGCGTTCACTATGCTGTTTGTAGTAGCTTACCCGCATTCCTATTTTCCTATTCATTATTAAACCTACTCCTGCATTACCCCTATTTGATTTTGTGTTTATAACCCTGTAGTCACCTGACCAGAAGTCTTGTTCCTCCTGCCACCGAACTTCACTAATTCCCACTATATCTAACTTCAACCTATCCATTTCCCTTTTTAAATTTTCTTACCTACCTGCCCGATTAAGGGATCTGACATTCCACGCTCCGATCCGTAGAATGCCAGTTTTCTTTCTCCTGATAACAACAACCTCCTGAGTAGTCCCCGCCCGGAGATCCGAATGGGGGACTATTTTACCTCCGGAATATTTTACCCAAGAGGACGCCATCATCATGTAATCATACAGTAAAGCTGCATGCCCTCGGGAAAAATTACAGCTGTAGTTTCCCCTTGCTTTCAGCCGTTCGCAGTACCAGCACAGCAAGGCCGTTTTGGTTATTGTTACAAGGCCAGATCAGTCAATCATCCAGACTGTTGCCCTTGCAACTACTGAAAAGGCTGCTGCCCCTCTTCAGGAACCACACGTTTGTCTGGCCTCTCAACAGATACCCCTCCGTTGTGGTTGCACCTACGGTACGGCTATCTGTATCGCTGAGGCACGCAAGCCTCCCCACCAACGGCAAGGTCCATGGTTCATGGGGGGGTTTACTCGGTAGGTATCAGATAATTCATACAGTTTGTAAGATGTGTTGCATAAACTACATAACCTTAACATAGCACAGGAGAGGATATTTGTTTTACTGTTTATTTGTATTATTGATTTTTTGCATTGAAGTAACAGGTTGTGTCGACAGTGCATGTGTAAGCATGACCACTAGCACTGTGCGTTATTTCTTTTGCTGCTTGTGGCCGCTGCTCGTGCACTTCCGCTTGACACGTGCTCTATCTAATGCTGTAATTTCTCTCTGTATCTAGTGTGATATTCGTAAGAGTTGCTTTTGTCTAAATTATTTATTAGTGCATTACTATAAATTGACGGGAAGTGTTAGTAAGTCACAGGTATTGTACCACATTAACTTCTGTCCTTAATCTTTTGGCACATAATTTTTTATCGCAGTGGACAGCTTTTAATGGTCAATTTTCTGGCATCTTCAGTCAGTCCTCACGCTGCAAATGCACACATTCCACTGGGTACTCCATACTTGTGTGCCCTGAATGCATTTGCAGCCTCATGACAGAACGCCAGGAGTGAACATTAAAAGCTGTCCACTATAGCGAAAAGACTATGCGCCACAGCGTTAACATTTTTCTAATAAATACTTCCTCACTGTTTGGCAGTAGATCATTGTTGTTTCAAACCTTTCCGTGATTTCTTAGCTTTAGTAATGTCCTCTGGAGTGGCTGTTTTTCGTGCCTTCTGACGCATCCTGTACACTTCCATTCCTCTCCTCACTGCCGAAGACTTTCGAAGCTGGCACAGGTACCGCTTCACTGGCGTGGCTGAAATTCATTTCTCATTGGAAAACTAAGTCTTTTAGTGATGGATTCTCAGTTGAGATTTACTACATTTTTGTATTAGCATTAGAACACCAAAATCTTAGAACCGGTAAACAAGACACTTAAGTCAATCATGGACAACAAGAAACCATCCGGAAGCTACGGAAGAAGGAATAGTAGCAGACGTTAATAATTAGGACTTAAGCCACCTCCTTGGTGAAGAAAGTACGGAATTACATGTTCCGGATGAGCAGTTTTGGAAGACTGAAGATACCGCTACGAACAAATATTCCTAAGGAAATGTATTTTCGATTATCAGAAGTACAAGGTGGAAGAATGAAGGCTTACTGGCGACACCTTGTGTGATTTTCAAATAACGAAGTTTACCTTTAGTTTACTTCAGGTAGAACTCATGCAAGAGATTGAAATAGTATAAACAGGCGAACTCATCTTGAGGTTGAAGCTCTTTCGACCGCGTTTGCCTTAACAATACATACTGTATGTTCTTTGGTGGGGTCCGCCTTTAGCCCTTTACCATACCATGTGGTAGAAAGGTACGAATACATAATTTTGTGTTCATCAAAAATCTGTAATTACCGTTTAAAAACTAATATTTACATGGATACTAACACTAAAGAACATTTTGTTTAACGACCATAAAATAAAAGCCCACTGATGCTGCAAGTGCAGTGAAACATGTTTGGGACAAAAGAAAAAAACTCTTTTGCTAATGGCGCACCCCATCCAAAAACATATGTAATGTTAACTTAATTCCAAAACACTGAAGAGCCAGATCATCTGCTCTTGTCAGCAGCCTTACGCAAAGTTAGGTTGTCACAGCGTCTTTAGCAGTTTCACAGAAAGAGTCTTTAGCTGCTTCATCCCAGCATTGAAGTAGACAAAATGAAAAACCGAAACGAGCTAGAAGTCCAAAACGTTCATTACAAATATTTTGGAAATTAAGCTGCAAACTGCCGTAACCGACATAAAAGCTCTGTTTCCAAGTGTTACGAACTGTGTTCTAGGCATATGCGAGTGATAAACGTGAACTTTTACGTTTTAATATATCGCAACACCGTCAGTTTTCTTTCCAGCAGTCACAGTATTGTTTTTTCACACATGAGCGTAATCTTTTGCCTTCTTTGTCAAGTGGCATTTTACTCGTTTTTCATACTGAGCTCAAGCCATGTAACAAGCTCTTAGGTTACGTCAGATTGTTCTAATCTAATTGGGACGTCATTGCGGAATCAAAAGTAAATATGAGGTACACAACAAGTTCGTGCTATTCAGCTTCTCAAACAGCCCATCAATTCTGCGAAAAGAAATTGTAGGGATGTAGCCGAAAGACTATTGGTGCGAAGTGAAGCCTACACCAATTATAACCTTCGTTATGTGTAGTACACTTAGACGATTCTTGTCACCTTAGCTAGTCGGCCGCGCCAAGGGAATTATCGCTTTCGAGCGAAAGCTCAGAAACTCACAGGTCCATGTTTACAAATTCAAATTCTTAATATTCTATTCGGAAGGGGGGGAGGGGGGCGCGGAGAAGGGAGGGGGGGGGGGCGGGGGAAGAGGAAAAATTATGCGAATGTGTAACAGCTTTAATAAAACTACGAAGCTGTCAGCTCCATGCCAACATCGCAGACCTGAAGTCGCAAACTCTTGATTTCCTCATTTTATGAACTAATTGTGAGCGAATCCATATAACTTTACACAAGGTGATTTGTAACGTAAGGTTTCAGTTCGCTGCCTAGGACCCCACTTAATTTCGACCACGAGTCATCGGCAAACAAAGTCACGTGCAGAACCATCTGATAGCTGTCGCCCCAAGAAAACTCTACAAAACAAGTTTTCGGTTGCGTACAACAAAAAACACTACAATATTTTGCACACATCTGCGCATCCTACTATTTAGCTACTTACAAGGAAGCAGGATGCCCCTGTGCAGCACAGTTATGGAGATTAATTTTCTATGAAACTGCCCGATGTCTTGAGGGCAAGAACTGAATTAACCATCCACGTTTCACGTAATTCACTAAATTGATATTGGAATACGCATCAACTAAGCTACATATTTTAGAGCACTTATCTACTTCAGTAGTCTCCGTCCTCCGGCCACTGGTTGAATGTATTTCTAGTGCCAATAGGAAGTGGCCATCTTCTGGTAAGAAGCTATTCAACGTTCACAGTTCCACGCCAACACGTCCTCATTCATCCCGGAGTTGATACGGAATGAACTTCACATAATTTCGCAGGGGAAAAGGAGGAGCAGCTGGAGCTAATTTATTAAATTTGTCAGTCGCTTTGTCTTTTAGAGTTTTATACATTACATAAAATCATCATTGATTGTGGCAATTTGAAAATAGACATTCCATTCCGCTGGGTTTTGAAATATTTTATTTACATTACTTGTTGCGGATACTATATTCTCAAATGCATCTACATTAACATGTGGAGACTTAGTCCAAACAACATACCATCTATATTCGGACACAGCACTGCCGTCAGCCGTCATCCCGCAATATTTACTACGAATCATACTATGTGTTTGTGCATGAATGCATGGAAAAAATTTTAATAAAATTATAACAACGTATCCACATCTGTTACTATAGATACATTTGAGAATAGACGATGACCTAAACCAAAAGTGCAATTAGAATTTCAAAAACAGACTGCGGAATGTCATTTTTCAAGCTTATTGAAGCTGTAGGGCCCACTCAGAAAAAATGTGTGGCAGTAACAAACAAGAAAAGACAGTATTTCCAGCGGTTTTCTTTTATTTAAGAATAATGCAAGCTATGGAAATCTCAGTTTAGGGGAAATCAAATTTCGTTACATTTTATTAACATGCAAACTTACTGCACGTCCTATTGTTCCTTCGCCCTTAAATTTTGATCTATACAGGACCAACTACTAAAAGCGCGACTGGTAATCTTTACGAGTGTCTTCATGAGTGCATAAAATAGACTTCAGATTTGAAAATCGCTTAATTTCCTTACCGGTTTCTATCTACGTTATTTAAGTTCGTCAGAAACATTGTGATTTGTCTCAAATAAGTCAATTTACAACCAAGTAAATATTTTGAACTGAAATGCTCACCTAGAAGTGTAAGTATTCTCAGTGGCTAACCGACAATACTTGAAAAATCTTTAGTTTGCAAATTTTATGGTTTCTTTCCTCCTTTCATACTAAATTGTTGCAAAGTATTTCGACCGATTGAAATCTCATACGCTCAACTACAGTACTTACGTGTTTGGCGAAGATACAGCAAAAGCTTCTTCACTAAGTGAACCGGAAGCCGGTTCAGGTTCCCTCGCATCAGACATGGAGATCGGCTCGGATTGTGCAGGCTGCTGCGACAGAAATGACCGGTTCAGCTGGCGCGTCTCTGATGTCTGTTTCTGAAACGACCGTTTTTAGTTTATGCACATACAATCACAGTACGTTTCAAAAGTGACTACTTAAGCTAAGTATTACAGATGTAAACAAATATTTGCTTTCATCTCCTACATCCACTCTACTAATGAACAAGCTGCGGACTATCGTTACAGCTACGATTTTCATTCTTCAATGAGAATGGCGTGTTTAAATGACTACTGAAGTTAGAGGCAACCGCCTTTTGGAGGACGCCATGCAGAATAACCACTCATGATAGCACACTATAATATTTCCTAGAAAATGGATATTCAAACCTGACAGAGCAGAGCACGAGAGACTAAGCCAGGTCACCCCGTATGTTCATTATCCGTTGCACATTTTTACGCAATTTGAGCGAACAAAATGGAAGTGTGAACGTCAATTAAATAAAGGATGGCTAAGCCTGAAGGAGTACTCTTACATCTAAGGCAGTTTCGAAAAGAAAAATCACTGCTTTGACCGGTATTGAGATCACACACAAAGTAATTAAAAAGTATACTACACGAGGTGCGCACAACCACCAATACTCCTCCCAACGTACATCGTGACACAGTCTCCTTACCTGTCTAATGCACGGACGCTGCTACGCCACACACTGTGCGGTTGTTCACAACTCATCGGGAATCCGATGTCTTACTTTCCAAAGAGACGAGCAGATGTCACTACCTGATTATATGTGACGACGCCACTAGTCGTAATATGCATGATATTTGCTGCTGCTGTTAAATAACACATATACGAGTTACCCTATTGATCTATGAGGCATCCTTATTATTTCGTATACTAATCACTATCACTTTTTTAAACCATATTATAAGGAATAGTTGTCGTTCTAACGGCAAGTAAAGCCCCCTACACACACACATATCAATTCATCGATCGACCGACCAATTTTGTGGCAGTCTACATACGTCCCGACCGACTGCATTCAGGGGTTACAGCACCGCCCTGTTGTTGTTATTTGTTTACCGTAAGTTCATTGTGTTTATGTTCTACGAGATCCTGCTTGGTTTTGCACAGAAACAAAAAACGGCGATTTGCCTTGGCTGTTTTAGGGGTAACAAGGTTTGAAATAAAAATCCGAGAGAAACCTGTAGGCAAAGAAGTAGCTAATTCAAGGAAAGAAATTTACCCACGTTCTGTTATTTAAGCAGCTGGGAGCCGATTATGTAATTATCTAATGTAATTATCTAATTATCTACGTAAATATCTAACGACGGATGAATCGTTCGTTTCGGAGCTGCTGAAATCATCAAACCATTCTTAACGAGAAAGAATACAGTAATTCAGAGGAGCTAAGCTGCGAGGAGAGGCTGTTAGCTACGTTACGTTTCTAGCTAGTGGCAGAAGTTAAGGGAACCTCAAACTCAGTGCTATTGTATCCCCACAATTATTAACTAAAATTATTCCTAAAACCTGCAACGTGATTTGTAATTGACTGAGGAAATACGTCAGGATAAAGCAAAATAAACAAAGACGTCCATGTAAACGTTATTAATTTATGTACGTAGCGTGAAAGCTGAACTGTAAGTTTAAGAAACTCGTTTCAGCTTCGAAGAAAAAAGACTGCACATGGTGATGGCGCACATTATCTAACAAAAACAACAACGGATACATAAGAAATGTATCATTAAGCAACTTTTAGACTGAAAAAAAGATTGCTTACGTGGCTCTTGATAAGAAGGCTTAGATGTTGGCTGGGATAAAGGTGTGAAACTACTTACACCATGGAAGGACAGACTTAAGGGAAAATTCTGTGATCACTTAACAGTGAGAGTGTCATTGGAATTTAAAAATTTTACGTCAGTTAAGTTATATCTCAAATAGTCGTGATTGAGTCCGTAATGTAACACACTTGCCAAGCCTGTAGATATTAAAAACTAAATGTTTCTGAACAAATAAATGTAGTAATAAAATAAAAGCTAATGTGTAAGTGAAGGGATGACCTCAACGACTGCAAAACGTGGTTTGTTAGAACTAATACTTTTAAAAATGCTTTGTACATGGCCTCCGGAATTCTTTTCGTGTCAAATACTTTGTCCTGGACTAACTCACAGCACTAACCTCTTAGGAGTCTCCATGTGAACGTACACTCTACCACAGCATTTACATTTCATTGCGGATACAGCCATTAGGCCGAGTCAGTCATTCAACGCTATACTTTCCTTTCTTCCCGTGGACAATGCTGGTGTGGTAAGATAAGCAACGGCAAGAGTAGCTCTACTGGTCATTTTGATACCAGGGTGAATGATGCACGCCTGGGTTACTTATGTGGAAAAATCAAGAACTGTGTTTTGACGAATTTATAGTTCACCACATTTGTGAAATATTTATTTAGAGTACAAACTGCTCTATGATAATAAGCTGTGTTACTAACTTGCAATGCGAAGGAGCGAAACGACATGTGGATAAAACTGAAAATGGTGCGGCCAGTTCATACTACTTCACGTTGCAGAGAATAGGTGTTTCGTGTAGAAAAGAAGCA
This sequence comes from Schistocerca piceifrons, assembly GCF_021461385.2. Classification (NCBI taxonomy): domain Eukaryota; kingdom Metazoa; phylum Arthropoda; class Insecta; order Orthoptera; family Acrididae; genus Schistocerca; species Schistocerca piceifrons. The sequence continues at coordinate 469,968,233 of NC_060141.1, read as the reverse complement.
AAACGAGTGTTGAAAGAAGAGACTTTCAGATATGATTTGAAATTTATTTGCGGACTGTGAACTCTTTATCAGCTGTATCAGGTGTATACTACCTACTAGTGACATATGATAAATTGTTCTCGACCGGCACTCGAACCCAGATTTCCTGCTTATCGCGGTCGTCTTAACCACTTGGCTATCCGTAAGCGGGAAATACGGGTTCGATTCTCAAAAAAAAAGCTCTGAGCACTGTGGGACTCAACTTCTGAGGTCATCAGTCCCCTAGAACTTAGAACTACTTAAACCTAACCAACCTAAGGACATTACACACATCCATGCCCGAGGCAGGGTTCGAACCTGCGACCGTAGTGGTCTCGCGGTTCCAGACTGTAGCGCCTAGAACAGCACGGCCACTCCGACCAGCAGGTTCGATTCCCAGTCCGGCACAAATTTTCATATGTCACTAGTAAATAGTATACACGGTGAAAAGTATTTAAACACACAAACTCTGGGAGGTTGTAGGGGACATCAAAACAAATATTTTTCCCTAATGTTATTTTTTTCTATGAGGATTATTTAAACTGGTGGAGGCCGTATTACGCTCTTCAGTTGTCAGAGGTCGTATTACGCTCTTCAGTTGTAGGCAACTGCTGTCCATTAGTGTAGTAGTGTATTGTCTCTGTTTACTAATGAAGCGATACACCTGGAGTGAGTACACTGATATGGTTGGTGCGTACTACGTAGCGCACCACAACGGACGAGCTGTACAGCGGGTTTATCAACAATAATATCCTAATCGCCATATCCCGGGAATCCTTCAATCAGCACTCGTGCAATTGCGTGTAACATGGGGACGATTCAGATGAATGTAAGAACAGTCCTTCGAGAGCAATTGTTACGTCCATTTCACTTACTGCGTGTCCACAACCTGGAACCAGTTGATTATCCACCCAGAGCACAGTTTTCGCAGTGGTATCTGCAACAGTGTGAAATGCATCCTACATTTCCATCCTCTGTGCTGTTTACCAATGAAGCAACGTTCGGGTGCGACGGAGTCTTCAACATGCACAATTCGCATGTTTGGAGTGAGGATAACCCACAGGCCACAGTTACTAGCGCTCCTCAAGTGCGGTTCTTCGTTAATGTGTGGGTTGGTGTTTTTGGGGACTTTAATTGGGCAGTATCAGCTACCTAGGCCATTAAATGGCAGGCACTGTTACATTATTCTCCCCAGAGCGTTGCCAGAATTACTGGAAGACGTCCCGCTCCCTACAAGACAACGCATGTGGTTCCAACATGACGGGGCACCGGCACATTTCAGTCGTCGTCTGCGTCAATTCCTGGACCGACGGTTCACAGAAGCGTGGACTGGCAGAGGTGGTCCTGTACCATGGCCTGCTCGATCCTCAGATAAGTCCCCTCTGGACTTTTTTCTGTGGAGAGAGATGCGCAACCTTGTTTACGCAACTCCTGTGGCATCAGAAGAGGATCTGGTTGCCCGGATAGTAGCAGGAGCAGGAACAATTCAGGATACTCCTGGGGTTTTTGCTCGTGTCAGATAGAACATGATCCGACAGGTAACCTTTGTTTACATATCAGTGGAGGCATTTTTCAAAATCTACTGTAATTGAAATTGGGTTGTATTAATGTGTTGTCTCTTGGTCATAAAAAAAGGAAAAGTGTTTATTGGTTTAATTAATTCGACGCCAGAGAAATCTTCCTCTACCGGTTTGAATACTCCTCATAGGAAAAAATGGCATTAGGGAAAAATTTTTGTTTTGATGTCACCTACAACCTCCCCGAGTTGTCGGTTTAAATACTTTTCACCCTGTATACCTGATGCAACTGATCTCAAAGTATTCGCAGTCAGCGAATAAATTTCGATTTATTTCATACAGCTGTGTATCTCATATTTAAAAAATGAAACGCCTGAAAGGCAACAGAACAGCACCTAGAACGAATAAGTTTTCTAAAAAGTACTCAGAGAGCAAATGTGGTGTCACAGAAAGGGCGTTGGTTTAGGTGTTGGCTGGAAATATTACGTAGACTCATGAGGTATCATTTGAGCTCACACGGAGAGCTGTGAATCATGGCAGTGCGTTGCTGGTGACCACAAGTGGGCACATGAGACCCCGCAGCGCGGAGGCCAGAAACGCCAGTGTGGAAGAGGTGGCTTGACGTACCGCACGGTATGAAGGCAGAGGTGGCGGGCAGTTCAGTACAGATAGCGGTCCGCGGGGGACGTCTATGTACGTCAGACCTGGGGCCAGGACTTGTAGTATTAACTCTCGCTCTGCTCAAGTTCATACTTAGCCACGTACCTCCCTTCATGGGATTTTGCAATAACGGGCAGTGTACTTTTTATTCAAGTCATTAACCAATGCTTTATCAGATGAGCAATTAAAGATTGTAGTTATTCAAGTCTTGTCTTTTCCAGTAGGCTATGTCCACATTAGCTGACTGGAATGACCTTCTCCAGTCTCCAATGTCATTGAGCGTCTAGATCGATCGCCTGGACGTGACATGGGAATTTTTTTTATGGTACCAAGTGCGTAGGGTTAGGACGTGGGATTAGCGTGCAATTATCACGCCCCGAGTTTCAGGGATGTTTGGACGGTCGAATCTGCTCAACTCGATTTCACGACGGAGTAGCATTGGTAACCCCTTTTACGTTACTTTAATAACCCGTACGCAGGCCAGTGGCACAGCCAGGAGCCAGAACAGAAAAGGTAGAGAGTTCCTCTCTCACTTTTGAGGAGAAGAAGATGGCGCTTGAAGAAAGAAGGAAAGGCCAGGACTAGTCCAACAGCAAATGGCGCCTGGGGGGCAAGGAGGACATCCCGGAAGACATCTAGGGGCAGTGCAGCCTCAGTAGCAGCGGAAGGATGGCGCAAGGAGCCAAGAAGGACATCCCGGAAAGCGGCGAGGGGTGGCCAATGGTAGCGCGGGGAAACGGACGATGGCGCTAGCTTAGCCGGCAGCCACGGCACGGGTCGCAGTGCAGAGGCAGTGGCAGTTGGCAGATTGCGGCGCAGGCCGCAGACTGCACGGGAGTAGCCACACAGTCTAACATAACAGTCACGACACTTACAAGGGAACCTCCCCATCGCAGCCCCTTCAGATTTAGTTATAAGTTGGCACAGTGGATAGGCCTTGAAAAACTGAACACAGATCAATCGAGAAAACGGGAAGAAGTTGTGTGGCACTATGAAAAACATAAACAAAATATACAAACTGAGTAGTCCATGTGCAAGATATGCAACATCAAAGACAGTGTGAGCTCAGGAGCGCCGTGGTCCCGTGGTTAGCGTGAGCAGGTGCGGAACGAGAGGTCCTTGGTTCAAATCTTCACTCCAGTGAAAAGTTTAATTTTTTTATTTTCAGTTTATGTGACAAACTCTTATGTTTTCATCACTTTTTTGGGAGTGATTATCACATCACTAAGAAAACCTAAATCGGGCAAGGTAGAAGAATCGTTTTACCCATTCGCCAAGTGTACAAGTTAGGTGGGTCGACAACATATTCCTGTCATGTGACGCACATGCCGTCACCAGTGTCGTATAGAATATATCAGACGTGTTTTCCTGTGGAGGAATCGGTTGACCTATGACTTAGCGATCAAATGTTTTCGGTTCCCATTGGAGAGGCACGTCCTTTCGTCTACTAATCGCACGGTTTTGCGGTGCGGTCGCAAAACACAGACACTAAACTTATTACAGTGAACAGAGACGTCAATGAACGAACGGACAGATCATAACTTTGCGAAAATGAGGAAAGTAAACTTTTCACTCGAGGGAAGACTTGAACCACGGACCTCGCGTCCCGCAGCTGCTCACACTAACCACGGGACCAGGACGCTCCTGAGCTCACACTGTCCTTGATGTTGCCTATCTTGCGCATAGACTACTCAGTTTGTATATTTTGCTTATTTTTTTCATAGTTCCACACAACTTCTTCCTGTTTTCTCGATTGATCTGTGTTCAGTTTCCCAAGGCCTATTCACTGTGCCAACTTATAGCTAAATCTGAAGGGGGTGCGATGGGGAGGTTCCCTTGTTAGCCTCGATTTTGTTGCCTGCCGCACCAGCAGCGCCCCTAGCGGCCAGTAACTTAAACTGTGAGCTCGGCGCGATCGTGAAAGCGAATAGTGATTGTTTATTCTGATTTCTACAATGGTTTTTACAAGCTGGAGCGTTTTTAGCGCAATAAATTGCAGCAACAACAGGAAGAAGACACCACAACTGTCTTTTTTACGTTTCCTAAGGATCCTGAGAGCATCATGTTACTAAACTGTATCGTCAGGATTCACTTGCAAACTACATGTGTAATTAATGATTAATGTTTCGTTTTAGGAACAGAAAATGGTTAGTTAGTAGCAGACTAGAAGACCTTATGAAAAAAGACCCTTTTTACCTGTATAATAATATTAAGTTTTGTTCGATACATTTCGAACAAAACCAGTTCGTGAACGCAGACAATAATAAACTCGTGTAGACTGCAGTACCCACAAATAAGCCACCTCAACTGACGATGAAGAGGAAACTTCCACAAAGATTCGACAATCCATCTAGAGCTGTAAAACAGTCCTATGACACAGAAGTAGCCAGTTCAACTCTCCATGTATCAGTGCCAAATTCGTGTGAATCGTCAACACAGACATGCTTCGACGATGAAGTGGTTAGATTAAGTGGAGTTATTCGTGTCTTACAAAAGCGTTTGATATGTATTTCATTCACTTCTGTTGTTAGTCACTTAATTTTCCTTGCTTCCTTCGTGTGATGACATTATTTTGTTAGCACCTTGTTCACTGACAGATTGTTTGAAAATTATTCAGATATTTAGTTTTGCGTGAAGTGTAATGTAATCAGCACATTATAATGTTTTCAACATATTTCTTCAACTATTTGGCAGTTGCTTGTCCCACTTAGAATAATATAAAGATGAAGGTCGTACTTGTGGCAACAGGTGACAACAAATTACAAACACAGTAGGCCTACAGAACGATAAATGAGCTGTCGATCGCTTTTGCATGTAGAGGTACATGTCTGTGCTTCTTACGTGTTAATCTGTGTGTTTATATCCTTTTGATATCAATGTGGTAAACTGCAGTTCTATCCAGTGTCACAAGGGTTTCTTCATGAATGTGTTGTATCTTGCCACTCGATTCACGGTTTTTGTCCATACTTGCGCTTATTTGAGAATCATTTTTAGAAACATATATGCCTTCTGATACTACAAAAACTCTTAGAGGAAAGAAAATAGCTCAAATATTTCGTAAATTACGCAGGAAGTGGATGCAAAACAAACATTATGCTTACGACACGTCTGACGTTCATCTTACTCGCCGCTTGGAGCGCTAGTGTCGGTCCATCTGTCAAACAGTAACAACTTTTACAGCAGTTATTTTTTTTATTGTTATTTATTTATTTATTTTGCAGTTTTCATTCCCACCCCTGAGGGGGTGGGCGGGCTACTTGAGTGCTTGCATTACCCTTTTCAGCCTTTTGCTGTACAAGTACATTCGTTTATTTATTAATTGAATATCTCTTGCAAAAGTGCATTTGGTCATATTGACAGCATTGAGTATACAAAAATATAAAATATACCAAGGTACAAAATTATAAATAATACAATAACACAAAATTTAAAATAAGTACAAAAAATTATTATATAAAGTAAGGTATATTAAAAATAAGTTAGAAATTGAGGTTTAAATATTACAGATTTTAAGTCATACTGAAATATAGTGTATATTTTATATATTATACAATATTTTTCTTTATGATTATTCGGTAAATTCTCTTTGAATACTTTAGTGTATATAGAGGTTGTAGCATACGATAATAGTACAGTAATTTTGATGTGTATGCTACTTTTAATGTTTAATTTGTTATTTCTATACTACTTTTTAAGTGTAACTTGGGGCCGAGCGTTTCTAGGCACTAAAGTCTGTAACCACGCGACCGCAATGGTCGCAGGTTCGAATCCTGCCTCGGGCATGGATGTGTGTGATGTCCTTAGGTTAGTTAGGTTTAAGTAGTTCTAAGTTCTAGGGGACTGATGACCTCAGAAGTAAAGTCCCATAGTGCTCAGAGCCATTTGAACCATTTTTTTGTAACTTGGGTCTACAGTTCGTGTGTGTGTTTTTGTGTGTGTGTGTGTGTGTGTGTGTGTGTGTGTGTGTGTGTGTGTGTGTGTGTGCGTGTGCGCGCGGGCGCGTGCGTGTGTGCGTGCGTGCGTGTGTGTGTGTGTGTGTGTGTGTGTGTGTGTGTGTATATTCTGGGGTTAGTTTCTGTGTCTTTGGGTCAGGTGTGGAGGAAGTGGGATGCCTTGTGTTAGTGGTTCCATAATGGGGGCGAGGTCTGGGTATTCTTGGCTGGTGTTGTGTGCCACTGTACGCGCTGGTTGGGTATATTTAAATTTTGGTCGTCTGTTCACTCGTGGTCTTGTTGTCAAAATGTCTACCATGTCTGGGCGTTTCGTTAATATGTGTCTCCCGTAGTTTGCTCTGAGTTTGGTCAGTCTGTTTTGTAGTGGCTCCACGCCTGTGATGTCATATACGTCGTCACTGGGCGTGAGCCTTAGCAGTCTACAGATGCTGCGTAAAAATCGTCTTTCGGTCGAGTAAAGTCGTTCTGCTACCGGTTTGTGCAAGCCTCCTAGGGGGGCTGCTGCTTATTCTATTACTGGTCTAATGAACGTCTTGTAGGTGTGGATCGCCGTGTGGTCGTCACATCCGTGGAATCGTCCTTGTACTTGTCTGATTAGGCATTGTCTTTTTCTCGTCTATTTTAGCAGGTAAATAAGGTATGTTTTCCAGTTTAAGTACACTCCTAGGTACCTAGCAGTGTCGTTAAGTCTTAGTGGTGTGTCCCACAGCGTCAGTTGTATGTCATTTGTATTTTGTTGTCGTTTTTTGGTCAGGTGTCTGTGTCTGAATAAAACCATTTGGGTTTTGGTTGGATTTGGTCGGATTCTCCATTTTGTCATCCAGTTTTCTAGTCTTTGTTGGTAGGTCTGTGTCGCGGCGCGCGGTTAACACACTGTGTGACGTCAGCCAGCAGTGCAGCCAGATGCACCAGGACACAGGCGGCGGCGTGAGACAGCGAAAGGCAGACATCAGCAGCGGCGACGGTGGCGATGAAGAACGGCGGCACATGGGCATCTCTTTGCAGCAGATGGCGCACAAAAGTGACGGCAGCAGTGAGAATTTCAATGGTAAGTTCACCAAAAGACAGCAGGAATGTCACGAGACGAAGATAATGTTTCCAGCGCAGGCTCTGATGGGCCTGATTCACACACTAGGCAATTTGTTAGTTTGCTAGATGTGCTAAAATTAATACCGCAATAGTTTGATGACACTAGGAACACTCTAAATGAGTTTCTTGACCATTGTGATTTTGCCTTTGAACTTATAGACCCAGTGCAGCATGAAACCCATTTCAAATTTCTTAAAACAAAACTTGTGGGCTCAGCAGGTAGCAAGTTATCAGTCAGTGACAGAAGCGCCAGTTGGCGACATGTGCGTGTCATATTAGTAGAAAACTATGCTAGTAAAAGGACACTTGACTTCTACACATGTCGGACGTTTGCAGGTCGGCAGGAATGTGGGGAAAGTGTGGCTCAGTGGAGCTCGAGGATTGATGCGATCCAGTACTATTTCAGGGAACCAATCAGAGGTACCATGCCAGACTCAGAACTAGAAGGCAGATTGCTCCATTAAGCCAAGCACTCTTTATCCAACGGATTTATGACGACAGGATAAAGACAGCCAGCCGCTGTGGCCGAGCGGTTGTGGGCGCTTCAGTTCGGAACCGCGCTGCTGCTACGGTCACAGGTTCGAATTCTGCCTCGGGCATGGATGTGTGTCATGTCCTTATGTTAGTTAGGTTTAAGTAGTTCTAAGTCTAGGGGACTGATGACCTCAGATGTTAAGTCCCATAGTGCTTAGAGCCATTTGAACCATTTCGATAAAGACAATGGTGCGTGCGTGAGGTGAGCAGTTAACGTTAACAGAGCTGTAGAGATAGCGCTGACAGAAGACAGTGCAATTGCCTCGGTCCGAGAAAAAATGATCGTCTGAGGCCGTGTTGTAGTGCCGTGGACCGAGAAGAAAGCCACCAAGTGTTTGATGTGGGGGAAACCAGGGCATTTAGCGCGAGAGTGTCGTGCAGATAAAAGAAAAGGCAGGGAAACAGACAAATCACAAGTTGTGAGTTGCTCAAAATGTAATTCGGAAAGTCATAGAGTCCCATGTGTGCATCTGAAATCCGTGACTTAAGTTAGATGCAAACGAAATAGTCCTTACATGATAGAATGCCTACAAAGCGTTCGCCGCGCACAGAATGCAGAAAACTGAGTAACGGCGTAAGAAAGCAGTCACTTTACGTCATACCTGGAAAGATATTAACATATGAATGAGAATGTAAAAATGTGTTTTACAGGTGAGAGTGTCAGAACGGGATTACTAATTGCCTGAAATTTCTCGTGAATAGCAATTTGCAGATAAGCCTAGTTAGGAGAAGTATTTTTGTATAGTACAGCCAAACGTATTAGGATTTGGGGAATCGCTAATACGGTTGTCAGGACAGAGGGAACTGTAACTCTCGAAATACCAACGAGAAACAGAATGCAAGTGAGACATCGTTTCCACAGCATAGGGAAGGATGTGGATCTTCCATTTGATGGGGTAGTGGGCAGAGACTTTTTCAAAGAACATGGAGTCGTAATCAGTTCTGTCGCAGGAAGCCTGTGGATCTGCAAGGAACGTATCAGATGAAGACAGAGGAAGTGTGTGAGCTCTGCTCAATGTAAGTTGGTATTAGAACTTGGAAACTTGCTAATACGGTTGTACAGGTACAGAAAATACAAAGCTCTTCCACAGAAATCTCAGACACGAAGCGAAATGCGTGTAAGGAAATGAAGACGAAGTCACAGGGTGAGCTCCGCATAGTACATTCAAAGAAAATAGAAGGGTCTTGTGAATTATGCTTAAGCGCAAAGGGAGAAACATGAGAAGAGGCGAGAGCGAATAGTGACAAAAAGTCATTAACTATCGGAACACAGCAGAGACAGGTAACAGGTAATCCAGAGATGAGCGAAGAAGCACAAGCAAATTGTTTCATCACTAAGAATAAGACCCTTGGAGGAACGGATGTGTCAAATAAAAATAGAAGCGAATGGAATGAGAGATGCTATCTTTCCGAAACAGGATATCACCAAGGGCGTGTACTTACCTGAGGTATTAATAAAAGCAGAATCAAGAGAATGCCTAATGAGTGTTCTGAGCACTAAAGTTGTGAATGTCTCTGTAGCAGACTGCCCATGAGTGGCAGCAGAAGCAGTTCCTCAGCAGACATTGTTGCGGCAATCATTCAGTGTGAATTGTCTCAGTAAAAATAAACCACAGCTGAAATCTAGAATAAGTGTAGTAAAGGAGAACAGTCGTACAAGTCATCTGAATGTGAAGATACGGCAGCAATCATAGCTATGCACCATGTACAGCAATGTTTTCTGTTTGTCTGGTGACTTATTATCTTACACAGGTAGTATCGAGCGCTAAATAAAACTGCTATCAGAAACAAAAGATATGGTGATATGTTTGTGACGCTACAGAATAACGAAAGCACAAAAGGAGATGGCTCTGAGCACTATGGGACTTAACCTCTGAGGTCATCAGTCCCCTAGAACTTAGAACTACTTAAACCTAACTAACCTAAGGACATCACACACATCCACGTCCGATACAGGATTCGAACCTGCGACCGTAGCGGTCGCGCGGTTCACACAAAAGGAGATGCTCCAGCAGGAAATTGAAAAGATGTCAGAGGATAACATTATAGTATCAAGTAAAAGTCGTTCGAATTTTCCGAAAAAGACGAATACAAGTGGAAAGCAAAAGTGGCGAATAGCGGAGGACTATAGGCGACTTAATGAGCTCTCCCTAAATCCAGTGTAGCCATTGCGAAAAATAGACGAAATTGTTGACGGTCTAGGAAAGGCAAAGTACATCTCGATCCTCGACTTAGCGTTATCACGTCTTCTGAGATGGACAGTATCGAGAAAAGACGGATTTCAGTACGCCATACTGCCATTACAAGTACACACGAATGCCCATGGGTCTTAAAACACAGCCCCTAGTACATTTCAGAAGTTAATGAACACCATTTTGACAAGGCTACAAGGTGACAAATTGTTCATCTGTTTGGAGGACGTTGTAATATTTGGCTCTTCTTTAGGCGCAAACTGAGACGCGTATAACACGTGTGACGTGACACGACACTGCATATTGCGACGCGTACACCATACTTCGCACGCACCGATTGGCGACGCTCTGCGCTGACAGAACCGAAGCGCGCGCAACCTGTTATCTTCCTCAAACGATTTTACGGAAACTATTCTCTGAAAATATTTGATTTTTGCCTTACTTGTAACGTTATATGTCAGCTTCGTGGTGAAGTGCCAATGATCCAGCTAATGACAATTCTTATTGTGATGCACACATTTTAGTAAGGCACTACGCAAAGCTCAAAAAGTACGCAACGAAAATTAGGGGTCGCTATGATTTTGCGTTTGGTGCGTATTACACCATATGTTGCTGCGTATGAAATTCAGCTAACATGTTGAATTTTTGTTTAGACTTAGGAGGAGGTCTCTATCTGCCTTTGATCTCGAGAAAATGGATCCCATGTAGCGCGCTCACTTCCGATCTCATGCCCGCGGGAATGAAACACTGGCAACATCTTTCATATCTCCTAAACCGCTCGAGACATCGAAACGAAAGTTTGGAGAATGATAGCACACAAGGAGGAGAGTGTTTTGCCAGTTCTTAAACACACGGAACTTTCTTATCTATATATCAGTACTTATATTTCCCTTTTTATTTATTTCACTCCAGTGACTGTATTTTTTTAAGAGTTATCGACAGCCAACGAAACAAGAGCTTACTAGTATGAAAATAAACATGAAATTTCTTCTTTTATGTTCCTGCAAACCGACACTATGAGGTTTTCCGTAAGCTATTGAGCTCTGTGATTGGCAATTACTTGTTTAACGAGGCACTCCGTTTCGGAATTTTGTCTCAATAGCTGCTGTGAGATGAGTTTGGCAAATTACACTGTGACAAAGAAAGTACTATTAAACCAGTCACAAAGAGAAATGTGGCCGTTACTCACAAACGGTGTTGATTCTTCGAATGAGAAAAGGTTAACAACTCACACAAAAATGGTAGAGCACTTGCCCGCGAAAGGCAAAGGTCCCGAGTTCGAGCCTTGGTCCGTCACACAGTTTTAATCTGCCAGGAGGTTTCACACAAAAATAGATTGCCAACTCTGTTGGAATTTTGGTGGAATCCCCGTAACCCATCATATTTTTAGCACTGAGCAACTGGAATGGAAACTTACCAAAGAATTTTATTCCTTCTCTTGATCTGAGCAGTATTAAAATAATGACGAGCGTTCCTCCAGGCGGAATGATAGGCACATGCCAGATACTGGTTACTCATCTACGGTTTTCCAAACTGACAGTGTGTGATCGCGAATAAAATAGTTGTTATTGAGAAAAATAAACAATTGTTCTGTCGCACAACACTGACTATATTGTCAGCAGCGGTGGATAATGGGCGCGACAGGAACGCACAAGCTAGCCATGTGTGCCTTGTGAGTTGGAATTCGAAAAACATTGTCATGAAAGTAGATTTGCTTTTGTCAGCAGTACAAAATGTGTGAAATCTTATGGGACTTTACTGCTAAGGTCATCCGTCCCTAAGCTTACACACTACTTAACCTAAAGCATCCTAAGGACAAACACACACACCCATGCCCGAGGGAGAACTCGAACCTCCGCCGGAACCAGCCGCACAGTCCATGACTGCAGCGCCTTGACCTCGCGGCTAATCCTGCGCGGCGTCAGCAGCACGTTTCAACAAATTAAATATATCTAATCATAACACTCTTTTAGGATATTCCTACTTTCGTAATAATACCGACCATTTCCTTCATTTGTGTAGCCTGTTGTATAATTAGTTTATTAATACTGATAATGTGCATGCGTCAATTGAAATGCTTTTTCTCATCACGGCGAACCAATTAAAACATTGTTATTTGTGACTGTTTCTAGCTTTCAGTGGAAATGTGATATTCTCATGCATGTAGTACAGTGTGTCGTATTACATTATTACATCCATATCCAAGTAATCACAGTGAGACTTCTATACTTCAGATCTTGGACGCTTTTTACCAGGAGCACAAAGGGATCACACCTGTGGAAATTATCCTTTTCTAAATTTTTGTAACAGATCGTACAGATACGCCAGCATACTAGGCAGCGAAGAGATAAGCTTGTTTTACTTTCTTGCCTTGATTCTTAATCACATGATTTTATAATATTCCTTGCTTCCTTATTCACTACCCTTTGCCCCTTCTTGCGATCTGAAAACATCGCGGAGCCATATGATACAATTCCAGTGGCCAATGGCTCATCAGTTACTGTAGCATGCATTTTTCTTGACAGAAGAAAAACAAAACAAAACAAAACTATACAGATATAAATAATAGAAAAATATAATGTAGTAACGAAGAAAGCTGGAGCGTTTAAATGGGGAAAACCTCAACACTACCCAAAGGCAATAAAATTTAGTACACAGTAAGGCAAAATTTATCGTATGGGCAATACTACCACTGCTCATATGCGCCGTTCCGATGTGAGCATATGGCCGTTCTACTTTTCCGCTCCCCGCCTCAAATTTCCCACTGTGTTAGCGTGGCACGCGCGACGCGCGGCGCGAGAAACTGTGCCGCAACCACAACGCCGTGCGACCTGGCGCAGGCGCGTGTCGCGTCCCAGTCGCGTCGCGTCGCAATTTGCCCGGTGGTCCCATTTGAACCTGCGAAGTTACAAAAAGGTGCGCTGCGCTGCTTCGCGCCCCACGCACTATACGTGTCTCAATTTGCGCCTAGCCTTAGAGGAACATAATGTGCAGCTGGCGGAGGTATTCAAAAGGCTTAGACTCTACAATTAAAAGTTACGACTGTACAAGTGCGACTTTTTGCGAAAGGAAGTATGCTGTTTGGGTCATATTTTATGGCCCAGGACTCGAGGCCCGATCCACAGAAGGTGTTAAAAGATTTTCCACAACCGAAAACAATGAAGCGATTAAAGTCGTTTTTAGGCCTTGTGGGATACTAGTGGTGTTTTGCTAGCAACTTCAGCAAAATCGCGAAGCTGCTTCATGAATTATCAAAGAAAGAAGGGATGTCAAGCAACAGTCTGATCAGTCCACCTATACTACACTACCTGGTCTATGAAAAGGACTTCATAATTACCACTGACGCTAGGCAGTCAGTTATTGGAGCTGTTTTAAGTCAGGGAAAAATCGGAAGTCACACCTGTCACATATGCCTCAAGGACGCCGAACAAGGCAGAAAGAGGTTACAGTATGACTGATACGGATATGTTGGTCATTTGTTGGTCAGTGAAATATTTCAAATCATATGTATTTGGAAGGAACTTCCTGATATGTAGTGACCAAAAACCCCTAAGCTGGGTAGTAGTATATCATATCCGTCACCCACAGTAATAAAATTTAGGTTAAAGCTGGAGGAATACGACTATCAGGTCCCATTAAAGTGTGGCAAACGAAATCAAGTCGCCAAAGCAGTCTCGTGTGTGAGAGAGGCCAGGGCAGCTAGTGCGCGATCAGAAGGTGACAGCAGCCTATTTCAGAACACGATGGAAATGGAAGCTGTGACACGTGTCAAGGACCCACCGGCAGGCGCTGACAGCAGGGCTGTTGGTGCACACGAGCAGGCAGCAGGCATGGCCGACAAGGACTCGGTTCACAAAACAGTTCGTCCGAGAACGGTAAGAGATATTATTCAGGGATGTGAAAACTATATCAAAGAAATAGAAAAGTATATCCAGATACAAGAAACAGCTCAGTCGGGAAAGACTGAAGAAATAAGTGCGACTGAAAAAGCCACAATATTAAACGAGTTTCACGATTCTCCCACTGGTGACCACCAGTGCACAGAACAAACCGCTGAGACAATAAAGAAGTACTGAGTACGGAATGGTATGAAGGAAGATATAGAAGAATATAACCCGAAATGCTTAAGTTGTCAACAGGATAAGCTCACTAGGAAGCACATAAAGATGCTTGTAGATATCACGAAGACGCCTGAATACGTTTCTGAAAGATGTGACATTGACATAGTAGATCCTTTAAACCAGACAGACCAAGGGAGAAAGTATGTCCTTACGTTTTAGGAAGCGCTAGCGAAGTTTGTGGTAGCTGAACGCTTTGAAAGGGAAGATGCCAACACAGTAGCGAAGGTGCTGGTTGAGAACGTTATACGGAGGTTTGGCCATCTCCACGTTAGCTGACTGGGCGGACCTTCTCGTCTCCAATGTCACTGAGCGTCTAGACCGCTCGCTGGACATGATATGTGGATCGTCAACAAGGTATGTACTTTCAGACAAGTAGTTAAGTCTTACGTTTCGTTTGCTTACCTTAACTTTGTAGTCCTAGAAAAGATGCAAAGAGCAATAGACGCATCAGAATAGACGACCAGGAAAGTGAAAAAAGTGAGCCAGAGAAAGTTATATTGGTACAAAAATTATTCGGTTTGAAGAACAGCAGATGTAATAACTTTCATGCTGGTTAATAATTTTTGTTGTGGTCGTTTTGACGGTTTTGGTGACTGGTATGTGGTAGCTTGTTTTCGTTGTTCATCACGATGATTTGTTACATGACTGTAGTACAGCTTTAAAATAAGACGTACCAAATGGGAAAAATAAGTTTGGCCTAGATAACGTTTATTGGGCTTAGCACACAATAGACTTTAAGAATGTGTGGTACTCTCCTGTAACCTGTCTTACAGTTGAACGTTCTGAATCGAAAAGTTAAACTAAATTGTAATCGAGGTTAGCTGTTCAAACCTTCATTATAGCCATTTTCCAGAACTGCTACAAATTCGTCCGGCAATAGACCGCTCCGCTCGAACTGTCAACACAACTGGCACTGCTAAGAGTGTTCTACGACTTCCACATCACTGGCAACGGGTTACACATAATGCTGGTGACTAGTTTGAAGGTCAGTAAAACTTTGAAACACGTACCTGTTTTGTACGAGCTTTAAATAAATAGTTGCCACTATTAAAGTTCCAACCCTCGTACTTGTAAAGCTATTTTTTGTGCAAACCTACTTTTTAAATGAAGCAATGCCTACTGATATTAAGAAACTAAAAGTAGGGTAAAGTAGAATAGCAGTAGGGTTTGTTGAAGGATTATAGTGCGCATCACTTACGAGATATCGCATCTGAAAAGTTTCCCCACAGATACTTGTACAATACCTGTGGTAGCACAGACTAAATAACACCACAAGTGCATACACTAATTATGTGACTTGTGACAAGTAACGAGACAGTTGACCATTACAGGTGGTATTCAAAATGATCAGCGGCAGCGGAAATACACGTTTCCAGTCTGGTATGGAACGACTGCTGCACACGTGCTAGCATTTCAGCGGAGGTGTCCTAGCAGGTTGCATGTCATCGGGCGTAGTTGGTAGACAGCGTCTTTCGGCTTTCCCCGCAGAAAAAAGTCTAAAGGCGTCACATCAGGGGAACGGTTTGGCCAAGATTTCTCTGCATCCAATCCAATGGTTTGGAAACAATTCATGAAGGCATTCTGCAGTAAATCGTGCACTATAAGCTGGTCATCCGTCTTGTTGGTACCACAGGTTCCTCCTGCTCTGCAGAGGAACGTCTTCTAGCATCCATGGAAGATTGTCTGTTACGAGGCTGCGATACTTGTGCGCATTCAGTGTTCCGTCTATGAAATACGGACCTATGAGCTGAAGGTTTACTGTCCCATACCAAACGCATACACTTCACGGGCGCAGACGTTTCACCGACGAAGCCAACGAAGATTGCCAACAGACTAAAAGTGCATGCTTCGGCGGTTTACCTGGCTGTGATTGGTAATCGTGGCTTCATCGCTGAACAATATACGTGATACATCTCGAGTATCCTGTCTTAATCCACATGTACAGAAGTTAACACGATTCCCATAGTTGGTTCTATGCAGCACTTGATGGAGAGAGAGGGATGCGATAGCGATGGAACCTTTGACGTTTGCAGCAAGAACATTAATTTCTCCTCTTCTGTCGTCACTTGTTTCCTTCAGTAGCGTTTTCTAGGTGTTACACTGTCACATTTCCATATTTTCTGTGATTCGTGGTTCTCTTAAGCCTTTCTCCGTTTCCTTAAACCAGTTTTTTTTAATCAATTTGGGTTCATTCTGAGCATGTGCCCATAAAACTAAATTCTTATTTTCCTTATTGTGTCCGAGTTTTTCGCTAGTTTGGTAAAGAGTTTTATTTCTGGGATGGATCAGTTGGTTATTAAGGAATCGGGGGCCAAGGATTTTTCTTAATATCTTCCTTTCTTTGATATCCGCCCTGTCAACTGGGCCACGGCTGATGAGGGACAGTATTTCGGCAGCATGCAGGGCCTTCGGTTTGATTACTGCGTTTCATTACTTATTTTTGCTTTCAATGAGAGCGACTTCTTATTACGTGTTTTTAGTGAGCTGAAAACTAGTTCAGCTTCACTTCTTCTAGATTCCTTTGCCTTGCTCTCTAGGACATTCCAGTTGATCCATTCTCCAAGATATTTAAATTCTTTAACGACATCTATTTTTACTCTGCAACTTTAATATGTCTGGGTGGGATTTTTACGTTTGTCACTATTTTTGCCTTTTAGAAGGAGACTTTGGGACCTATTCTTTCTGCTTGTTTTTGTAGTTCGCAGGTCTGTTCTTTGGCTTCTTCCCAGGGCCACTTCATCTGCAAAGGTCAGACAATTGATTCTGAGAGCTTTGTTTTTTTTTTTTCCTAGTCGGATTTCACCATAGGCCTCCATGTTCCACTCAATGACTACTTTCTCAATGCGCAATTAAATAGCAATAGGGAAAGTCCATCTCCTTGCTGTCCATCAGTTTTTATCTCAAAAGGGTTGGAGAGTTGTCCCACGAATTTCACCATTTCATCATAATATATTATAAACCTAAATTTCCTGTATGGTCAATAGTGATAAAACAGCAAAGCTAAATTAACACCTTAATGTAACTGTAGTTTATACGTGCTGAATCTTGCAAGCGTTGGAATGGATCTTATAAAATGATCATATATAAAATGCATGCCCAAAGGAACTTTGCGTCATAATGAGAATAACACAAGCACTGTAACATTGTATTTAGGAGCATATCTCCATGTTGAGAGAAAGAATATCACTGTAATGTTTAATACTTCGTTTTTTATTCTAAAAACGGTTTGACAAATATGATTCATTAGAGGTTAATGCAAATCATTTTTCCTTTTACTGTTTTGATTGCGAAACTGTTACTCTCAAACTTGGATGGATTGTCAATAACAAAATTCCACAAGTGAATAAATATATTTTGAGAGTGTGGTTAATATTCCCAGCTGTTTGAACAGATAACTGTGAGACGTACATATCTGAGCCCCACAGACATTTCTAATTAATTTCATTTGTGCAATGAATGCTTTTTGCCCAACTCAGAAGTTATCCCAGAACATTATCCCATAATACATCACTGACTGAAAATACACAAAATACACACCTGGAAATGGAAAAAAGAACACATTGACACCGGTGTGTCAGACCCACCATACTTGCTCCGGACACTGCGAGAGGGCTGTACAAGCAATGATCACACGCACGGCACAGCGGACACACCAGGAACCGCGGTGTTGGCCGTCGAATGGCGCTAGCTGCACAGCATTTGTGCACCGCCGCCGTCAGTGTCAGCCAGTTTGCCGTGGCATACGGAGCTCCATCGCAGTCTTTAACACTGGTAGCATGCCGCGACAGCATGACGTGAACCGTATGTGCAGTTGACGGACTTTGAGCGAGGGCGTATAGTGGGCATGCGGGAGGCCGGGTGGACGTACCGCCGAATTGCTCAACACGTGGGGCGTGAGGTCTCCACAGTACATCGATGTTGTCGCCAGTGGTCGGCGGAAGGTGCACGTGCCCGTCGACCTGGGACCGGACCGCAGCGACGCACGGATGCACGCCAAGACCGTAGGATCCTACGCAGTGCCGTAGGGGACCGCACCGCCACTTCCCAGCAAATTAGGGACACTGTTGCTCCTGGGGTATCGGCGAGGACCATTCGCAACCGTCTCCATGAAGCTAGGCTACGGTCCCGCACACCGTTAGGCCGTCTTCCGCTCACGCCCCAACATCGTGCAGCCCGCCTCCAGTGGTGTCGCGACAGGCGTGAATGGAGGGACGAATGGAGACGTGTCGTCTTCAGCGATGAGAGTCGCTTCTGCCTTGGTGCCAATGATGGTCGTATGCGTGTTTGGCGCCGTGCAGGTGAGCGCCACAATCAGGACTGCATACGACCGAGGCACACAAGGCCAACACCCGGCATCATGGTGTGGGGAGCGATCTCCTACACTGGCCGTACACCACTGGTGATCGTCGAGGGGACACTGGATAGTGCACGGTACATCCAAACCGTCATCAAACCCATCGTTCTACCATTCCTAGACCGACAAGGGAACGTACTGTTCCAACAGGACAATGCACGTCCGCATGTATTCCGTGCCACCCAACGTGCTCTAGAAGGTGTAAGTCAACTACCCTGGCCAGCAAGATCTCCGGATCTGTCCTCCATTGAGCATGTTTGGGACTGGATGAAGCGTCGTCTCACGCAGTCTGCACGTCCAGCACGAACGCTGGTCCAACTGAGGCGCCAGGTGGAAATGGCATGGCAAGCCGTTCCACAGGACTACATCCAGCATCTCTACGATCGTCTCCATGGGAGAATAGCAGCCTGCATTGCTGCGAAAGGTGGATATACACTGTACTAGTGCCGACATTGTGCATGCTCTGTTGTCTGTGTCTATGTGCCTGTGGTTCTGTCAGTGTGATCATGTGATGTATCTGACCCCAGGAATGTGTCAATAAAGTTTCCCCTTCCTGGGACAATGAATTCACGGTGTTCTTATTTCAATTTCCAGGAGTGTAGCTCGCTCCTGTTGGAAGATCGTAAAAATTTATAACAAATGAACGGTGTACTCGCCTTATTAGCAGCAGGAACATGAGGTGCTCTGTCTCTGATGGTCTATCCGGCACTCAGGGAAATGCTCCTCTGTGGCCAGATGGTGGGACTTTGGCAGGTGGTGGTGACTGGAGGGATAAGGCACGAGGGATCTGTTTTTGTACGAGATTGGGAGGGCAATTATGATCTGTGTAGGCCTCAGTGAGACTCCTGGTATATTTTGAGAGGGACTGCTCGTCACTGCAGCTGAGACAGCCATGCGTATCTAGGCTGTATGAAAATAACTTTATGGTATCGAATGGGTGGCAGCTGTCAAAGTGGAGGTATTGTAGGTAGTTAGTAGGTTTGATATGGACTGTGTTACTGATGGAGCCATCTTTGATGTGCAGGCCAACATCGAGGAAGGTGGCTTGTTAGGTTGAATTGAACCAGATAAAGCAAATGGGAGAGAAGGTGTTGAGGTTCTGGAGGAATGTGGGTAGGGTGACCTCACACTTGATCCAAATCACGAACATGTCATCCATGAATCTGAACCAGGAGATAGTTTCCCCTTCCTGGGACAATGAATTCACGGTGTTCTTATTTCAATTTCCAGGAGTGTATGTTTACTGTCTTCTGTACCCCTAAAATTGCTAATTATTCTTATGGCAACAGTAGCTGAAATTAAATGTATCAGCTGACCCACTATATGGTTTAGCTACTTAGTTTTCATCAAGTAGCACACCTAAGGACTTACAAATTTCTACCCTGTTCACTTTGTGTCATTACTGTGCTGGGGTTAGCTGTCGGCAGCACACCGGTCGGCAAAGATGTAGTGCGAAGATCGATGGTAGGCTCTGGATCAAGCGCGACTATTACGAGAGGCGCCAGAGACAGTCTCGAAAGCAATATGCCGCCAACGCCCTCTCGGCAGCAAGTATTTAAGCCGCCACCGCTGACCAAAGAGCCTCACTAACTCACACTGCAGTTTGGCGTCTGTCAGTATATTCGTAGTTCATGTCACAGGCTACGACAGTCCATAGCGACCAAATCGAGACTAGCAGCGAGAATAAAGTTTATAATAGCAAGATTATCGATATTGTCTGCAAGAGGAGCGTTATAGATGAGCTTGTACCACAACACATGGACTCTAATAAAGTTAAGTAGCAGCTGTCTGTTCATGTAAATAGAGAACCTTGTTAATCCATGTGTGCATTTGCGTTGTAGAAAGTGGATACCAGCCACCTGTAACAACATCCTCTCCCTTGCTTCCTGTGGTACAAGACTCTACAGTGACGATGAGGATTGTACAGTTAGTATAATTGGTTAATAGGAGGTGGGAAATTTTTTAACAGTACAAAAATGGGTGAGATGTTTTTTATTTCATAGTTTAAAGCTAATCTATTTAAGCATAACCAGTCAGTAACTTTCACAAAAACATCATATACCATTTTCTCTACTGATGCTCTTTTCTCGACTTCAAAACTTCGTTTATCACACACAAACAGGATTGCTTCTGACTGGGTGAGGTGGCGAAGTGGTTTGCACACTGGACTCGCATTAGGCGGTTGAAACCCGCGTCTTGCCATGCTGATTTAGGTTTTCCGTGATTTCTCTAAATCGCTTTTGGAAAATGTCGGGATGGTTCCATTGAAAGGGCACAGCCAATTTCCTTCCACATTCGTCCCCGATCCGAGCATGTGCTCCATCTCTAATGATTTCGTTGTCGAAGCGGAGTTAAATGCTAATCCCCTCCTCCTCTCCAATAAAATGGAAAATCAACACAAAACAAGAATACGGTAGTAGTGGGTCAGTAATCGAATCTTGTGGAACTCCCATTGTAATTTCTCTCCATACAAATGATGTATCTTTACTCCAGCCTATGGCAACGGGCGACAAACTCCACCTGCGGACCTCATGCGGTTCGAATCCATTATTAATGCAATCTGCGGTTCCCAGGTGTATTTTATAATAATATGCATCTGGTGACTAACAGCTGAAGCCATTTCAATAAACGTTAAGAGCTTCTTGGGAGTAGTTTTCCTGCTCAGTAACAAATAAAAATACTAACAGAGATAATAATATTTTAGGTTGTGGTTAGTTTTAATTAACGTTGCTGAATTTTGCCATGAGACAGGTAAAAATGATTCAAATGGCTCTGAGCACTATGGGACTTCTGAGATCATCAGTCCCCTAGAACTTGGAACTACTTAAACCTAACTAACCTAAGGATATCACACACATCCAAGCCCGAGGCAGGAGTCGAATCTGCAACCGTAGCGATCGGACGGTTCCAGACTGTAGCGCCTAGAACCACACGGCCACCCCGGCCGGCTGAGACAGGTAAAGCTTACTGCTTAGCTCAGGAGGCGGAGGAGCAACCAGCATGACCACTGCGTTGTTAGGGGATGTGCGGAGGCGAATGTTTTATTGTTAGTCCTCCAGTACTGACAACACACAGGTGAGTGCATGCAATAACATAGGTTTTGCCACGGAAGTAACATGGATGCGTAAATGTACGTTACAGAAAGTCGCCTTCAAATGCGGTACTTAGCCCTATTTGTAGGAAGGGGCATCAAATGAATTGTGGCTGTTGTAATACAGCACAATGAGTAGAAGATCAACATTCAAAACATTTGTGATCGTGTCTCATATTGTATACAACGTATTGCATTTAAATGTAAGTACAGTTGCCGCTATTACTCCGTTAATCCGCCGCTGACACAGACGAACAGACAACACAACAACACTTCGTCAGACAATTACAGTGCCTTAGCTTTAGGGTCACTGAGGGTGGCAGCAATTTCAAACAGAACCTGCCGGTTTTTGATGATCAGTAATTTGGCCAAACATATCGCACCCTTACTATAGACAGTCTATTGGAGGCTCATGAGGTACTGATCTATGCAGGTAACCAGTTAATAGTAAGATCGATACATGTGCAGTCCGAGGTGCTTCCCCATAATGTCAATATTAGCTCTTAAGCAAAAAAGTCGGACCACCACTGGCATCGGTGGTTAAAGTGCTCTACCGACTGAGCTATCCAAGCACTACTCATGACCCACCCTTATAGCTTTACTTCCACCAATGGCGGCCATAATTGTCATGCAATGGGATAAAATCAGGGAATTCTTTCAACACGTTCAATTCAGTGGTAACACTTCGAAAACACGGCAGAGGTGAGCATCAGGTACATCAGTGCTTCCGTGCAAAACCAAAGGCTAAAAAGCCAGATCTCATTCCTGTAGTCCGACTGCGCTTCCATGTCGTTCGCTATTTCATTAGGACATCTGCAAACTGTTCGCCTTGAGGGAAGAACTATTTCGAAAACAGGAATTTAGCTGGGTATAAAATTGTTGCGGTACTTACAAAACATTTTTTCGCAAATTCTCCATCGGTGAAAGGGCGGACTGATTTTGCTATTTAAAGAGCTATCTGATCGTTTTATTGCAGCACCATTAAACAATGCATTATTTTCTTCCGATAAACATTATAAAGATGAGATAAAATAGAGGAATAAAAACGTATAATGTATAGTCTGTAATAGTAGTAATGTAACAAAACTACCTGGGAGTGTACTTTCTTCTTCCCCTCTCCTCTGTTAGCAACAGAAGCTTGGCTCTCATTTTTTCAGGACTGTAGCTGATAACTTGTGTCACGAAGCAGTTAGAAATCTCTCTTCACGTTAAACTACTTAGACGCCGATAATTTTATGTTATAAAACAAAGGGCTGTGTTGTGTTTCAATAAAGTAACGTTCTCACTGTGGTCTCAAGCGTAAGGATTCATCTGATTTTTATTCTCAGGCTCTTAACTTCTCTGTTTTCGTCTCACTGCTTGTGTCTTATTATCACTAACGGTACCTTAACCGGTTCTGGGAGCACATTTTTCTGTGCCTATTACAGGTAACTGTTGGTGGTTCAATATCTTGTTATTAATCGCCTGTGCTTTACGAAAAAGACTTTATGGACACCATTTTCCTGAAAATTTGGTTACGATACTATCAGAACTTTTTAGGACCTTTTTCTTATAGAAATTGCATTGGGAAATAAATTAAAAATTTAAATGATGAGTAGATCCCTTATTCACAAAAGCTTAACAAAAGTTTATTAAATGGATGTTATGGAACACACTGGAACATAGGCTTACATACAGAATGAGAAAAGAATTTGAACAAAAGTTTATTTTTTCCCCATTGTACCGCACAAGCGGCAAGGTCCGTACTCCATGTTTTCTATAGCAGATGTTCACTTAAATTTGAAAGTCTGAGTTCATCAGAAACGCTAATGTCGTCTGCATTTTTCAAAAGGAATACAGATGAACAACCACGTAGTTTCCTTTACGCGAATCTTGATAGTAATTCTGTTGCTAACTGTAAACAATATGCTAGCTGCTCTCCACTTCTTATGACCTCTATTTGCATTACAAACGCATTCACAGTGATTGCGTCATTTAGAAAATTAAAGAAATGTTTGCTACCATTTAAAAGATAGCCGTCCATCTTCATACCGTTCTCGCTTGTGATCAATGATCCACACCACCCATTATACAGTTGTTCAAACCATGGACTAGCTTTGCTGCATATGGAACCAACTCCTCAGTTTCTAGAAACAAATTTTACTACTTTGGAAGATACTGCTGCGAACAGAACTGTTACTATGACTGTTTCGTCGTTTTGTTGCAACAACTGAATCTTTGATCAACGCCTTGATCTTACCTCGCAAAATGTCATATTTTTCATCATTTCTGTAAAATCTTTTCTACTCATTCTTACTAGCTACAGAATATATTCCATTTTCCAGAACTGGTTTCCATTAGCGAGTGGAAGTGAAATAGCTATCTAGTGCAACAATGCCTACGCTGTTCTTCGAAGGCGAGTACAATTAGACTGCAACCCTTTCACCAAGAGAAATATTGACATCACTGTCTCCCCCTTTTCCACACTAGGCCTGGAACATCAGTAGATAACCTGTTTTAGCATCAGTAAGGCACCAGATCTTGCATCTCGTTTCTCATGGGCTTCGTGGGGAGATGCGTTTATGCTCGGTCTTTGCTTGAAAGGTGCCATAGCTTTGTTATTGTATATGACTGATTATATACCTCTAAGAAATTACCATTTATAGTGTCATTTAGAGCGTCATTTATTGGCGTCATTTTAATCAGTTCACGATAACGAGGAGCGTCCTTCCTCACTGTGTTTCAGTTACCGTTGAGATGAATGTTTTCC
Source organism: Schistocerca piceifrons (assembly GCF_021461385.2). Taxonomy (NCBI): domain Eukaryota; kingdom Metazoa; phylum Arthropoda; class Insecta; order Orthoptera; family Acrididae; genus Schistocerca; species Schistocerca piceifrons. Next base: position 469,943,955 of record NC_060141.1, on the reverse strand, counting down.
AAAAAACAGTTATAACATTTTAGTCATCAATCATCACTAGCGACACTGATTCAACATGCAGGGTATTTGAACGTCAGTAGTTCCATTAACGTGCCAGTTTGTGGCTGCCTATAATGATGAGCAATGAGCGCTTTGGTTTCAGTCTACCGCGCCCATACATTTCTTCGTTGTTACAGGTTCTTCAGGGCTCAGTCGAAAATAGTTTGTTCAACAAACGTTACCAAGAAAATACTCATATTGATGTTCGTTTTAGAGAATCCTTTGGCAGCGCAAAACTGCACAGAGGCAGTGTTTCATCCCAATCAGTTTCAGTGCTCTCACCACCATTACCATCATCACCACCACCACCACCACCACCACCACCACCATCATCATCATCATCATCATCATTCAGAGCTGGAATTTAGAGGGCATTCTTGTCGACTTCACGGGAGAATGTGTAGAGACTGAATATACTCCATGCACTGAAAAATTATCTAGTGTAGGGGGCAGTTGTTTAAAGGTAGCGGTATAATGTGGGTTGATGTTCAGAATATTATGTTCCTCATCTGTCGAAACATTCTCTGACTCAATGTTTGGAATCTGCCTCACCCACCGGAAGCGAAAACAGATACTGCAGTACGTCTACCTCTCTGCTAAAGTAATTAAGTAATGAGAACTACCTCAACTAAGTGAATATGCCCAAGAGCACCACAATAAACAGAAATGTAAAAGATCCTTCCAAAATAGAAGTTTTATTGCCCATATCGCAGTCTTTTCTGTGAGGTTAACGTTATTTAAGTCTATAACGTTGGGGTCACCATAAAAAAATTGTTAGCGCTTTCTTTTAAGTAACATTTTTAATTTCACACTTTACCTCCGTGTTTTCAATGACCTAGCGGCAATGTACCACATGTAGTGGCTTTATAATTCACATACCCGATGGAATGTAGAACTGAACTAATATATTGTTCGAAATTATGATATTTATAAACTTAGTGACATGTTTGTAACACTTACAGACCTGAAGACGGCAATATAACTTTGCAGGAACTAGTAATCAGGATATGTATCAATTGCGATCAGGGCAATAAAGCTTCTACTTTGGAAGCTTTCTACACTGATATAGAGATCGCTCTCCTTCTTGCAGTGTCAGGTAATTACAAAACAGAAACGTCTTCACTAAAAGTTGGCAATGGTGCTAGACGTAAGGTCATCTTGGACCGTGGGAGCAAATATTTTCACAAACTTAATACTTTCGTCGATATGTTAGAATGGACTAGAATTTTTTTCTTCGTGCGTCAACGTCAAGATTATTGCGTAAAATACAAAATAACTTCCATTGTGTTACCCACAAATGAGTGTGTTCGCAGATAAAGAAAAATGAAACAACACAATAACGACTCTTCCTGCCACCATATTTGAGCTCAACACGCACAAAATACTCCGTCGATTGTAGCCAATGCTACTGCTGGCAGCGGCGGGAATTACACGTGTTTCTCATTCTAATGATATGGCAGCGGCAGTAAAGCCTGGGAATGCTATGAGTGCGGTTGTACGTACCCGGAGGACATTGCTGTACGTGGGAAGTTCTCTTCCCATTGTCCGAAAACACCATTGACAATAACAAAGCGCTGATTTATCGCGTGGGTTTTAAATCGAGCTATTTTATTTTCAGCTACACAGACCTTGCGAACAAAAGAAAACCTCAATTTTTTTCTGACTTTCGTCTGAAGCGTCACTGTCCACTCACAACATTCACATCTTCGCGCCAGAAATATTTTATCAAGTTTATTGTGACATTTCAGTTGATGGTAGCTTCCGATTTTGACTATAGGCACTACTAAAATAAATAAATACCACGGCATGCAGCGTACAGGCTTGTCAGACAGTGATTCGTCTCTTAAAGCAGTCCCAAAATCTAAATGTCTAGGTATTTAAATACACTCCACGATTAAAGTTAGTCTTAAAACAGCTGAAACCGTTGTAGAAGGAAAGCCATTGCTCAGGATGACTCCAAATTTGAACAGCATACTGTTGACATGGGGGAAACGTCAGGCAAAAAAACTAACGAAAATTTCACCAACAGGTGACGCTGTAAGCGTCTTAACGTAAATGGGTCGTCTGCAAATGACAGGTGAATCGCAAGACGATGGCTTTGATTTGAGCTGCATGTTACACCATTAGTTGTATCACTGTGGGTTAGGTTATCCCATCCTCAAAGGCAAGGTCGTACTATACCAGTGGGGTAAATCGTTTTTTTTTTGTCGTCCTGAGGCTAAACACCACATAAAAAACAAAATTACATAGCTTTTTAATTGTTCTGGGGACCAAAATCCGCATAAAAAGCAATATGACGTCGGTTTCTAATATTGTCGTGGGACTGGCGCAAGAAATATTTAGTGTGCTATCCATCGTTTTGTACCACAGGCTGAAATCGAGAAACAGCATGTTCCATAACAGATCGGACTATCTCAGGAGTCACGTTGAGAACATGTAGGATCAACTTCTTTCTCCCTCTACAATTTTGTACTTCAGGAGATGATGTCTTTTCAATTTTGTAATCTTTTCTCGGGTTGCTTAGCCAACATCGGACCAGGGCCTGTTTTCATACCACTGAGAGTCTGGAACTTCTGCAGTGTTGCTAGCGCACAGTGGCTGTTCTGGTAAACGTGCTTTGCCAGCAGCGAGTGGTCCCTCAAGGAGACAGTCACTCTGTGCATCTCGGATGTAAACTGAGGAACACCGTGTTACGGGCGTCTGTTGGCTTGCATATGCAAGTTAACCCGGCATGGGTCGCCACAATGAAAGTTATACCTTGGTACTGCTTGTATAAAATGATTGAGAATGTAGTAAAATTTAACATAATTGTTTTTTAAAGAAAAACAGACATAAATTATAGTTATTGATTGATTGCTGTAAACAACTAACAGTTGAGTTAAGAGAACAATTGACAAGGATCCTGGGTGACAGGAACTCTGGGCCTAAAAACGTGGATAACGCAATCTGAATTCATCTGACGTTGAGCAGGCTTTGACTGATAATCTACAGACGTTTATGTAGGTGCAGCTGAGACCAAGTGGCGATTGAGATCTGTACGCCCCGACAAGGCCGGAGCAGCAGTATGTTACCCTGTTTAGTTCGTGCGGCGGAGTAACTTGCAGCTGGCGAGATGTGTGCGGCAGAGACGAGGCGTTAAGTGGCACCTTTAAATCGAAAGAAATGAAAAATCTCACAGTCTAGCGATCAAGCACACAGGTCTCATTTTACTCTCTACCAGAGCTCTGAAATCATGGTAGATTTTAGTGTGTGACACACCCGTTCGCTGGTCGTAGCAAGGACCAATTTGGCTCACTTATAGACAGAGCGCGCAAGGATACCAAACGTCAAGACTGGTGAACCAAAAACTAATAAGTGTGCCATCGGCAAACGAGTAGTCCGAGACGTTTGAAGTCACACTGTCGGTATAGTAAGAACTTCACCACAGGCTCTCCAGTCTAACTACTTGCAAGTGAAGTCATTCTCAGGACAGGTTCCAAGCACCAACCATACATGCCAGAGCTTCAACCAGAAGATCACTTCCGGATTCCAGACCAAAGTCCAGAACTCGACTGCCTCGCACCTCTTCAGGAAATATTTCGTTTTCCCGCAAATTGCACGAACGACACCGCCTTCACCACGGCTTGAGCCAATCACAGGACTTTACAGGCGCCAAATCTCTCCTCCTACATGACAGCACAAACCCACGTTGAACCAGCGCAAGAGTTAAGAAACCAATGACTCTGAAAAAGAAAGAAAAAATTACTAGTTTATGACTCCACTGTGTAGACACATTCCTTCAGTCCGTCGGCCCCAGCCCAGCCTTTGTCTGGCGCCAATACAAGTATAGCAGCATTGTCCTGCTGGAGACCTGTCTCGACTAGGGGCTGCTCTGTCTGCCCTGTACAGCTGTGGGCCTGTCCAGCAAGATTTACTGAGAGATAGGCTCGCTGCCAATTGCTTTCAGCTTTCAACAAGCAGTTTCTAAAAAAACCATGCTTTTAGTGCCCTACCAGGGTCCATCAATGTCTGCTCAGGCTGTTACCTTCCTAGAGGCTCGCTCAAGGTGCATAAGGTTGTAACAAAATCTTTAATTATTTTCTGTATATGAAAACTAGGTGAGAGAATAACTTGTCCTCTCTCACATATTCTGACGCTTACAGTGCCATGTATTGGTCAAATTTTAGTTAATTTCTATTTGTTTCGTGATGTTTGCCACTGTGTCGTAATATGCTGCTCAAATTTGACGCCATTCTGAGCACTGTTTCCTCTTTCTATAGCGTTTAGAAACTGGAACTTTAATTATGGACACACTGTACTTGTTCGTGCAGGTAGAGGAGAGGTGGTAAAGAAGTAATTGAGTCAAGCTCCTACAACAAAAACCGTTATAATGTGTGCCATACGACGACGCAATCAAAATGTTTGATCCCCAGCGTATATTCAAAAAAAACCTTTCATCCTGGATAAATGAATAGCATAGTCTTTATTAGTCATTCCTGCACAACAAAACTCACAAAGAAGGGCTACTAGCTGTTGCATAACTGGCATTAAATATTTTCAAATGACGAAATAAGCCAGAGTTATTTCGGCTTTCTGAACTGTTATATGGGGAACCAGTGCTTCTTCCTGAAATTTTAGATGCTGAAACTTAGCTCTTCAATCATTCAGACCTTTTCCTTCCCCTCTTCCCAGGCACAGAAATCACAAGCTTCGATTTTTCAGAGTTCGGAGTCGACATGTGTTCTAACAAGGGTGTGGGGCACGGGTAGAGAAAAAAAAAGGTCTTGCACCCGGGCAATGGGTTACGAGGAGAATGATGTTTAGCTGCGCGGAGTGGCTGAGCGATTAGAGGCTCCATGTCACGGTTTGCACGGCCCCTCCCGCCGGAGCTTCGGGTCCACCCTCAGGCATGGATATGTGTGTTGTTCATAGCAGCAATTAATGTAAGTTAGTTGAAGTAGTGTGAAGGCTAGGGACCGATGACCTCAGCAGTTTGGTCCCTTAGGAATTCACACATATTTTAACATTTTGAATGAGGTTTACTTATTGGCTCGAAACGCTGCTAAATTCTAGCCATGCGTGCGCTAAGCGCGCTTTTAATCATCAGCTGTGACATAAATTACGACACGGAATAGACAATATGTATTCAACGAAAGCACATTATACATATTCTCACGTACAAACACTATGTTCATTGACAGTACCGATCACAACTTCGGGACGAAGTTCAGCGTACCTTGGGTATAGTGTACAGACACACACACACACACACACACACACACACACACACACACACACATGTACCTTACCAAACGTCCCTCCCCATCGCAACACGTTGATGACCTACTGGATCACCCATTTTCACATACACTGGTGCTGGCGTACCAACAAATTTAATACATGTGTACTATTTTAAATTTACGGTGCTGACTCGACCCAGTGACTAAAAATAAAATCAATCCCTGGGGGGTACCAGGACGATTTTCCAGTACGTTCCGGCCGAATTAAGCCCTGTTGGGAACAAATATGACACTGCACTTTATTTCCAAGGGCATCTCTGAAATATTCTCAGGTCGAAGATTTCGTCTTTGCAGCCATCAATAGACGCTTAAGGTATTATTAGTATAGCTCTCTTCTGCTTAGGCCAGACGAATAGTACAGACACGAATGAAGTGACAGAACATGCACTGTTTGGCATTGTAGGCCTACCAGATTCCACACACATTAATGGCTGGGAATAGATTACCGCACCTCTGTATGACTCAGTCTATTAGCCCATTTCGCAAGAGTCCAAACTTGTTATTGCTGTCAGTGCCTCGAGAAGTTTCCAAGTATGTCTACTGATTCCCATTCCTAAGTAATAAGTTCCGAAAACCACACGGAAGTGAGGAATCCTCAAATAAAGTACAGCCTCTTGTGTATCGCACCCATCAGGATCTCGAAGACAGATTACACTAAACACAGCGATACAGGTGCTTTTATGCTTTCTTCTCGCTCTCCACATGTAAATGGACCGATGAGAAACCCCACTACGCGGTACATTTGTAAGTCCTTTCTGCCACATACTTCAGTGGTTTATAAGAGGTGAGAAACAAGGGTGTCGTCGGGAATTCCCTAGGTAAGTGTGACAGGATCGCTCTTTTTCTCTATACATAAATTCTGGTTAGACACACTCACGGTTCGTATAGAATCAGTGAGTGTACTGTCCGTGAGTAGAATGGGGAAAGCGTGTGATCTGTATGAGTATGACCGAGGGCTGACTGTGAGGGTGGAAAGTTCAACACGAGCGTTTCGGAAACTGCACGACTTGTCAGGTGTTCAAGGAGTGTTGTGGTGATAATCTTCATCACGTGGCGAAACGAAGGTGAAACCACGTCCACACGCCGTGGGGCTGGGCGGCCATCCCTCACTACAGATGTCGTACTTGTAGGATGCACAGACCGGTAAAACAGGACCAGCCGCGAACTGAGGCGGAACTAATATCAGACTTTAAGGCTGGACAGAGTAAAAGTGTGTCTGAACACACGGCGCACCGAATGCCCCTAGAATGGGCCCCGACAACAGACGACCCATGCACTTGCCGACGTTAACGGCACGACATCGGCAACTACGACTGAAATGGGTACGTGACCATCGGCACTGGATGTTGGCGCAGCGGCAGAGCAGTGCATTGTCTGTTGAATGCCGATACCTTCTTCATCACACGGACAGGAGGGCGCGAATCCGTCGCCTTTCAGGGAACAGCTCCTTAGCACCTGTACTGCGGGACGGAGACAAGCTGGCAGCGATTCCATTATGCTCTGGGGAACATTCACTTGGGCATCCATGGGTCCAAAGGAACTCATGCAAGGTACTATGACGGTCAAAGAGTCTCGTACACTGATTGCAGACCACGTACACCCCTTCATGTTCCCCGATAGCAGTGGCATTTTTCAGCAAGATAATGCGCCATGTCATAAGGCCAGGAGCGTGATGGAATGGTTCGAGGAACACAGTGGCGAGCTACAATTGCTGTGCTGGTCCCCCAGCTCGCCAGATCTGAGCACAAAGGAACACATCCGGGATGTGACGTCAGAGCACATCGCCCTCTCCCCGGAATTTAAGGAAAATAGGTGACTTTGTGTGCAGATGTGGTGCCAGCTCCCTCCAGCGACATACCGAGGCCTGATTGTTTCCATGCCATGAGCCATCAACGTCGTTATACGTGTCAAACGTGGACATGCTGGCTATTATATAGATGGTCATAATGTTGTGGCTGATCATTGTATTTGGGCGTAACGTAGCAAGCGTCGTGAAATAGACTGAGAACGTCAGGTTGATAGTAGGAAAGGCGAATGGCTGACTACGTTTTATTTGGAGAATTGTGGGAAAGTGTAACTCATCTCTAAAGGAGACGGGGTAGAACACTAGTGCGATCTTTCCTTGAGCACTGGATGTGTGTTTGGGATCTACACCATGTTGCGTTAAAGAAAGACTTCGAAACGGTTCAGAGGTGCACTGCTACATTTGTTACTCGTTCGATAAACAGGCAAATGTTACAGAAATGGTTCTTCACTTCTAATGAGAATCCCTGGAGGAAAGACGAAGTACTTTTCACGAAATACTATGGAGAAAATTTAGAAAAATGGCGTTTGAAGCTGACTGCAGAACGATTCTATTGTCTTCAACATGCATTTCGTGTAAAGACCACGAAGATAAGAGAAAATAGGGCTGCTACAGGGTCTTATATACAGTCGTTCTTACCTCGCTGTGTTTGCCACTGGAACAAGAAAGGAAGTGAGTAGTAGTTGTAAGTAGGATCCTCCGCCACGCACCGTACGGTGGCTTGCAGATCGTGTATGTAGCTGTACATGTAGATTAAAGTTATAACAACTCCGATTGTCTTCCTCAGGAATTTGTTTTATAGTGCTTGTTCACGTGTTGTGAATGCATGAGAGGTGGAAGCACAGCACAGCTCACAGAACTTAAGCAGCAGTGGCGAGAGTGAGGACTGTTTTTGACACTTAAAATGGCGGAAAGTGTCGTGAAGGTGAGCGTCACGAATGCCTACGGACTACCACAGGGCTGTGCGCTTGCCATGTTGTCAGAAAACTGTGATGTCATCACCGCCGCCTGAGAGATCGATCCGCCGCATGCGATTCTCTCGATAAACGGAAGAGTAGAACGGCTGTGTTAGCCAAAGAGTACACAGCCAGTGACAGTACTTATGCTCGCCGCTAGGCCACTTCATGTGCAGCAGGAGAGTAGTGCAGTGGTGCCAGTCTACAGCTCGTATCCGCGCTCTGCGGTCAGCCAGCGCCGATGTTAGTCATCGTCTGCAGCTCAGTCATTGCTGCCATCAAGTCTTTGTAGCTCCGTTCCAAGTTAGTCTTCAAATTCACCGGATTCGACATTCAAGATTACGAGAGATTAATTCGTCACTGCAAGATTTGTGACTTGTAAATTATGTCATTCTACAGACGCTTAGTCTAGTCGCGTCTTCTATAATTGTCAACCAATTGATCATGGACTACAGCAAAGTTAAGTAATAAATATTTTCTTATTTTGTACTCCTGCTAATTGATTGTGTTTTCCTGTTGTAGCTACCATGCTGTCTTGGCATAGTAGAACCCACTTTTACACCTCCTTGGCCACATCATATTTGCCACCTCATGTTGATGGACTCAATTATGGTGGAAGATCGAGAGCCATCAAAAACATTGACACATTATGATAATGTTATGAATGGGATTTTCTTTTCATCGATTGTAACAATGGACGAGACGTGGATGCGATTTTCCAGTAATCAGACGAGTCTCCTGCAGTAGCGTTCACAACGTCCATGGAATCGCGGCGTCAACGTTGCGAAAAATGTGTACGGCTGCAAGGAGATTACGTTAAGAAGTAACCCAAGCTTTCAAGTTTTCGTGCGAATGGTTTGTGAGGCAAAAACTGTGACTTTAAACGCCTACATTTCTATTGTTCTGCTCGAATATCTGCTCTAAGATAATATGGGAGGTATCAGATTATCACAAAAATGAAGTGATACAGAACTAAGCCCAGTATCTAAAAACAAAGGGACACATTTTGTTTTCTATTGACTAAAATTGTAGTTGCTCTACCATTCAATGACTTGTCACTTGTCTAAAAAGTCATAAATTCCAATTTAAGAAAGAAAATTATTCAAAGACGAACAATTAATAATTCCTTCTAAAGAGTGCTTGCACAGAAAAATAAGACTTCACGATGGAATATAATTGTGCAGTATGTGTTGGTTCAAATGGCTCTGAGCACTATGGGACTTAACTGCTGAGGTCATCAGTCCCCTAGAACTTAGAGCTAGTTAAACCTAGCTAACCTAAGGACATCACACACATCCATGCCCGAGGCAGGATTCGAGCCTGCGACGTAGCGGTCGCGCGGTTCCAGACTGTAGCGCCTATAACCACTTGACCACTCCGGCCGGCCAGTATGTGCTTTTTTAAGTTTTCTGTGCCTATTGTTTTTTAAATGCACAATTTGAAATTATCACAGTCTTATGTGTCTTCTGTCACGATACTTCATCGTCACATAACTATCAACGCCGAACTGACGTCGAACAAGAACGCCTTTATTTAATTTCCAGTTTCCGAATACTTGAAGCAGTTTTCAAATATTTTAGCGTTTAAAGTAGTTTTACGTGACGCAACGTTTAGTTTGAAATTATTTAGTGTACTTTAAATTCACGAGGGCATTCCGGAAAGTAAAGAAAGTTTTGGCACAACTAAATAAAAACGAAAGATATCAACACAAAACTTAATTTGCAAAGTTACTGTACTTCACTTTTCAATGCAATCCCATTACTGTCAAGGCACTTCCTGTAACATGGGACCAATTTTTCAATTCCAGTATTGTGACCATCTTCCACCAAAGATCTGAGCCAGGATGTAGCTACCCGTTTGAGATCTTTATCGTTTGCGAACCGTTTTTCATCCAAAAATTTCGCCATTTTCAGGAATGAGTGAAAGTCACTTCGTGCCACCGCAGAGTTGTTATAAGGGTGTACCAAAATTTCTCACTTGTAACGTCCCAAAATTTCTCACTTAAAACGTTGGAGTTCTTGCTGCATTCGAGCTGAAGCAATACATACGTCACATTTTGTGGGATTTTCGATGGGCGCCGCTGTTCCGAAAGTCGACAGAAAACAAGAGGCGTGACAGCTCGGCAAAAAAACTTGGCTCACACTGAGGCGAAGCAAGGAGCTAACTGGTACGCTTGTTATCGCAGTGCTGGGCGGATCGATGCTGGGTATCGTTCTTCACTTTCTGAACGACCCTCCTAAATCAAATTAAGTGGCTCAAAGTAACGGGAAGGATCGCAAGGTTTGAAGATGTGCCATGTAGGATGGCTGAATTTTGCACACTACTGTTTTGAAATAACCCAAAATTAAAGGTGAAAGCCTTGCTAAGAAAACTGCTTATTACTAATTTTGTTTGCATCACTGAACTGCATTCATATTTCAAGAACGCTGGAAATAAATGCCCAACTGCATGTTAAGTGAAATGTATTTTCATCTATGTTTTGAAATAACAAAAAGAACATTCATAAAAATAAAAGAGAATTTTAACATGAATTAAAACATAGGGCACAATCTAAAGAGTCGTTTCACACACTTACAACAATGGCTTTGCTATGTGTTTAAAAACTCAAATATTTGCTTCTTTTGAGCACATTCAGAAGTTATTGCCTTTGGATTAAGTACATTTTTTTCCAGTGTGCTTCTAACAGCAATCTTAAATCCGTTAATGTAAGTAATCATAAAATTTGTCATAGCTAACGCTAATAATTTTCTTTTGATTTGGAGATTCCTAGCTTCCTACTTTGTGTCTTCTGACAGCCTGAAGCGGGTCAGCCCAGGGTTGGGATGATACGTTTCACATTTCATTTTTATTCCACTGCTTTATATAAATCCGAACGATGTCTTTACTTACTCGTAGATAGCGATGTGTTGATGTCGTGGGTAATGTCACTGACTAACTCCAGTGGTTGCCCTGTGGGGCCGTGGATTCTTTCAAAAAGCTCGACTCTGGGAGCATTGTTGCACACCTGGGCAATGCAAAATAAAGTGGAGATGCTGAGTCGCAGATAGGCACAACAAAAACAGTCAAACAAGTAAGCTTTCTGCCAAAAAGGCAACCACCAGAATTAGATAACACACACACGCACACACACACATGTACCCAAATGCAGTCCACACATACACGACACAGTCTCTGGCTGCTGAGGCCAGACTGCGAACCACACTATATCAACCATCTGCACCCAGCTGCTCTATCCTCTCCCCACCCCAGCCTGGTATGCTCGCATAAGCAGCACCCCACCTCTACCGTGCTTTCCCCCCCCCCCCCCCCTCCGTCCTGGCATCTTCCTTACTCCATCACTCGGATTGCTTCTTCCATTATGCGCTGCTGCTTGAGTCTGGCTCCGGCAGCCAGAGATTGTGATCATGTGTCTATAAATTGGGTTTTCATGAGCGCGTTTCTGCAAATGTTGTCTAATTCTGATAAAGGTCTTTTTAGCCGAAAGCTTACTTGCTTTACAACCTTTTTGTGGTGCTTATCTGCAACTCAGCATCTCTGCTATATATTATCGTTATTCCATCCTGGATTTTCTGTTGTCTGATTTTGTCTAACAGCTTTTCTTCCAGCCTGTAACCCAGTGCTGTTTTCCTTTGTTACTATTTTCTAATGCATTTCTATACTCAGTATCCATCCTTCTTTCTCTTCTATCCTGTGTTTTACTTGTCACCTTCTAAGCTGCACCACACTCTCTACACACTCTCTACTCACAAGCCACACTGTATCAACCATCTCAGCTGTGTTCAACAGGCCGGCCAGAGTGGCCGAGCCGTTAAAGGCGCTACAGTCTGGAACTGCACGACCGCTACGGTCGCAGGTTCGAATCCTGCCTTGGGCATGGATGTGTGTGATGTCCTTAGGTTAGTTAGGTTTAAGTAGTTCTAAGTTCTAGGGGACTTATGACCACAGCAGTTGATTCCCATAGTGCTCAGAGCCATTTGAACCATTTTTGTGTTCAACAGATGGCTACAAGACCACGCTGGTTGTTGGTGCAGCATCTCATGTCTCACATTACTACCGCTGATATCTTTAATCCTATCCCTTAAACTCTTCCTGCATCACTCTCGCATACTTTTCATACGCTATTTTCCTTACTTTTCTGCGTCACATGAGCCTGTGCCTCATCCTACCAACTCCTCCCCACCCCCAATCCATCTTCTCTCTTATTCCAGTTTGCACATACTAACTTCACCCATTCTAGTCACATCTGCTGTGGCCCTCTTCACACTTTTCCACTCATAGGCCTGCAACCCACGTTACAATCATTTTTTTTTTCTTCTTTGACCTCATTGTGTTTTCACGTCGATTTCAGTTGGTTTTCACCTTGCACTGTCGGCATACTCCCTCAGATTTCATCTTCTTTCCCCATATTTCATCAGTTTCGTCCTTTTTGTGATTTTTCCCACACATTTTAGTGTAGTTTTTAGAATTTTGCCACCCACATTTCTACATCATTTATGTATTTTTTACTTGCTTTTATCCCGTACCTTGTATCCTTGTTCCTTCCATCTGCGTCAATACAGAAAAGTTTTCTTATACCTAGCCAGAGCCCAGTTCCACATACTGTTCCTGGTTTGTTTTCTGGCTCATGGAATCCCCCCAAATGGCCTTACCATCAGATTACCTATCTCCAGCTCCTCCCCCAATAACCTCCATCTATTCAGATTCAGCCAGTCCTTAACCCTCACCAACATAATCCTGCAAAGTCATATCAATCAGGCCCAAACTTCCTTGCAACATCTCCTCTTCACCTATAAAATTCTGCTGCTATGCAATCCCAAGTTCCTGGATTGGTTGGACGGTGCCTCATGGACCCAAGCTGACTGGGAGTACAACTCCGTTACTGCCCGGCATTTGGCAAAGTTTGAACGTTTTCATCGCGCGGAGTCGGATGTTATATCTCGACGTTCTGTGATAAATCTCACAGAGAAATCTTTTGACGACGCAACCTTATCCGTGCTAGGGAAAGGATTAAATTTTGCACCCACTCCGAAGAATTTGCCGGTAGTTGATTTTATTAGTTCAATTGAACAGGCAGTTTGCAAACTACCTCCTGACGCTGCAGAGGAAGTTAGGAGGGAGGCATGCCGTGTTTTGACTAGGGCTCGTCCACCCAAGAGTAATGTAACAGCAGCAGAGAGGGCTGCTTTACGCTCTCTCAAGGTTGATCCCAGTATTGTTATTTTACCTGCTGACAAGGGCAATGCCACCGTTGTTTTAAATAAACATGATTATGTACAAAAGATGCAACGTTTACTATCTGATTCAACGTATCGCAGAATCGATGCTGACCCCACGAAAAGTGTTGAGAGAAAGACCAACAGCCTCCTGAAGAAAAGTGGTTTGTCGCAGGACACAATCAAGAGGCTTAACACCTATAGTGCGGTTCCCCCTAGGTTATATGGCCTTCCAAAGGTTCATAAGGAAGGGGTTCCTTTCCGTCCTATAGTGAGTAACATCGGCGCCCCGACATATCGTGTTTCCAAGCATCTTGCATCTCTGTTGAGTCCACAAGTAGGACGGTGTGAACATCATATCAGGAACTCAGCTGATTTTTTACGTCGTTTGGAGGGACTGAGGCTGAATGACTCTGATATTTTAGTGAGTTTCGATGTGGTCTCTCTCTTCACTCGTGTTCCTCTGTCTGATTCGTTGCGGTTAATTGAAGCCAGGTTTGGTGCTGATTTAACTAATCTCTTTAGGCATGTGTTGACATCCACTTACTTTTTATTTAATGACCAGTATTACGAGCAGACAGATGGAGTTGCGATGGGTAGTCCGTTGTCTCCTGTGATCGCAAATTTGTTTATGGAAGACTTCGAGGAACGTGCATTGGAGTCGGCGCCTTTAAAACCCGCCTGTTTCTATAGATACGTTGACGATACCTTCGTTGTTTGGCCTCACGGTAGGGAGAATTTGAATGTCTTTATAGAACATCTGAACTCGATCCACCCGAACATTCGTTTTACGATGGAGGTGGAAAAGGATGGTTGCCTTCCCTTTCTCGACGTGTTGGTTAGGAGGAAGGATGATGGATCATTGGGACATGCAGTATACAGGAAACGTACTCACACCGACTTGTACTTACAAGCTAATAGTTGTCACCATTCGGCTCAGCGTGAAGGGGTACTTCGTACCTTGGTACACAGGGCACATATCGTTTCTGACGCTGAGACTTTGCCAGCTGAGCTGTCCCATCTTGAAGTTACATTTCGTCAAAATGGTTACAGTGATAGACAGATTGAACGTGCGTTGCGCTATCGACCAACTGTACATCAGGTGATTGATGATAATTCTGAGTCAACACCTAAGTCTACTGCCTTCTTGCCTTACGTAGGAAACACGTCCAATAAGATCGGTCGTATTTTACGGAAATACGATGTGAAATGTGTTTTCCGACCTCCATCTAAAATTAGAGCACTTTTGAGTTCCGTTAAGGATGATCTTGGACTGCGTAAGGCGGGTGTATATCGTGTCCCTTGTAGCTGCGGCATGGCATATATTGGTCAAACTATCAGGACCGTGGAGGACAGATGTACTGAGCATAAACGGCACACACGATTACAGCAGCCAAATAGATCTGCTATTGCCGAACATTGCTTGGATACTGGTCACTCCATGTTATATAATAACACCGAGATATTGGCATGCACGTCCAGCTATTGGGACAGTGTGATTCGGGAGGCAGTTGAGATTAAATTAGCGAGCAACCTTGTTAACAGGGATGGAGGTTTCTGTTTAAACTCTGTTTGGATTCCGGCTCTCTCCCTTGTCAAGAAACAGAGGGACAGACTCAATGCTACCTCACCTGCGAATTCATAGTCTCACTATCGATAGCTCTGACTTTGGCCATCTTTGGTGGCACTAGTGTTCAGTGTGTGTGTGTTATCTTTCCTGCTTGGGTCCGAGAACCGAGGTATTAAATTTGCATGTACGTCGCCCGTCCGTTGCAGTTTGCCTTGAAAATGGCGGGGTGTTCTCCCGCCGAAATATCGGCGGTCGCTGAAAGTGTTACCTGGCTGAATTCCCGGAAGTTATTTGAAAGTTGTATACGCCAGGAGAAACTCAGGTCTCACATTGTTAAAAACTATCACTCCTTCTCCTAGTCGCTGCAGTGGAAACACTCTTTTGCCATCAACACTACCAGTCAGATTCAACCAAAGACCAATGTTGAACCCAGCTTGACTCAGTTCACTCCAACCGTGATCAACACCCGCTGCCCCCAAATCACTCCCTGCTAACCTCCAGAATTTCTTAATCTCAAATCTTGCCTCATCATCATTTCTCAAATCGCATAATATGTAAGCTAAAACTGAATTCGCAGAAAGTACCACAATCCACCTTCTAAAAACTGATTCTGACCTTGTAATTCTACCTGCTGACATAGGACCTACCACTCTTGATGTGAACTGCAAGGAGTACCTGGCAGAAGGACTGTGGCAGCTGTCAGATTCATTACCACGCGGATCCCATTCCATAAATCAAGAAGGATCACCAATCTCTCCTTATATGCTTAGGCTCATCCCAGAACCTCTCCATGGAGTCCATCTCTCTCCTCACCTCTACCACTCCCTGTACTCCTACCTTCTGCATGCTTCCTAAAGTTCGTAAACACAACCACCCAGGATGCCCCATTGTGACCAGTTACTGTACCCTCACTGAGAGAGTTTCTATTCTCAGCTAATTGTACACAACCTACTCCCTACATTAAAGATACCATTTAGTTCCTCCGACTCTCAACAGTTCCGGTTCCATTACCACTTTGTGCCCCACACATCACTATTGATGCCACCCCCCTGTACACAAACACTCCTAATGCCCAGGGGCTTACAGCTATCTTTCCCAGTACCCTTCAGTTTCTCAAATTACAACTTCCTTCCTAGCCAACATGACCAACTACGTCCTCAGTCACAATTACTTCTCCTTTGAAGGCATCACCTACAAACAAATCCTGGCACAGGCATGGGCACCCACATTGCACCAGCCTACGCTGGTTATTCATGGGCCATCTAGTGGAATCCTTTAAACTACCTAGAAACCTAAACCTATCTCCTGGTTCAGATTCATGGATGACATGTTCGTGATTTGGATCAAGTGTGAGGTCACCCTATCCACATTCCTCCAGAACCTCAACACCTTCTCTCCCATTTGCTTTATCTGGTTCAATTCAACCTAACAAGCCACCTTCCTCGATGTTGGCCTGCACATCAAAGATGGCTCCATCAGTAACACTGTCCATATCAAACCTACTAACTACCTACAATACCTCCACTTTGACAGCTGCCACCCATTCGATACCATAAAGTCACTTTCATACAGCCTAGATACGCATGGCTGTCTCAGCTGCAGTGACGAGCAGTCCCTCTCAAAATATACCAGGAGTCTCACTGAAGCCTACACAGATCATAATTGCCCTCCCAATCTCGTACAAAAACAGATCCCTCGTGCCTTATCCCTCCAGTCACCACCACCTGCCAAAGTCCCACCATCTGGCCACAGAGGAGCATTTCCCTGAGTGTCAGATAGACCATCAGAGACAGAGCACCTCATGTTCCTTCTGCTAATAAGGCGAGTACACCGTTCATTTGTTATAAATTTTTACGATCTTCCAACAGGAGCGAGCTATTTACGGATACCTGTGTAGTTACTAGATTCTTTTTGTAACTTCTTGTGTGTTCGAGTACTTACTAGGCACAAGGTTTTATTTTAATAACAGTGTAGTGTACAGTACCACCGGTGCTATCGACCATTATATCGACCCTCATATCTACAAAATGGTTCAAATGCCTCTCAACACTATGGGACTTAACATCTGAGGTCATCAGTCCCCTACAACTTAGAACTACTTAAACCTAAGTAACCTAAGGACATCACACACATCCATGCCCGAAGCAGGATTCGAACCCGCGACCGTAGCTGTCGCGCGGTTACAGACTGACGTGCCTAGAACCGCTCGGCCACACCGGCCGGCTCATATATACAGGCTTTTGTTTATTTTGGTTCGTATAGCTCAGTGTTGGATAGACCATCAGAGACAGAGCACCTCGTGTTCCTGCTGATAATAAGCAGAGTACACCGTTTGTTTGTTATATATTTTTACGAGCTTCCAACAGGAGCGACTTATTTACAGATACCTCTGTGATTACTAGATTATTTTTGTAATTTCTTGCATGTAGGAGTGCTTACTAGGCAGAAGCTTTTAATGTAATAACAGTGTAGTGTACAGTACGGCCATTGATATCCACCCTTGTATCATATAGGATTTTGTTTGTTTCAGTTAGTGTAGCTCAGTGTCGTTTAGACCATTAGTAAGAGAGCACTTGGAATTCCTGCTGCTAATAAACCGAATACACCATTCGTTTGTTGCATATTTTTACGAGCTTCAGACAGGAGTGACTGCCATAATGGATAGTAACTGTGATTGCTGTGTACAGATGCGAGATGTGTTGGCGACCCTTCACTTACAACTCCAGGCAGTATTGGCTTCCGTCACACAGTTTGAGGCTGCTGCCAAGGGGCATCACTGTGGGGGGTCAGACGTGGGGATGTGAGGGATATCCAGCACATCCCAAACGTCCACCAATCGGTCGACTGCCATGCCCGCCCCTGGTAATGCCTGCACTGAGGTTGACCCCTCACCTGTCGTCAAGTGGGAGATCGTGCCAAAGTCTGGCAGGCAGTGAAACTCTTTCTGAGGAGCCATCATAGGGCCTCCCCATTTCGTTTGATGAACAGGTTTCAGACATTATCTGTGGCTGACGACGTCTCTGAGCCAGATGCAGTCGTCCACCCTATTCCTGAGGAAGCTTCTCGACCCAAAAGGTCTGTGCATTCACAGAGGGTGGGTTTGCTGGTAGTTGGGAGCTCCAACGCTAGGTATGCAATGGGGCCCCTTAGGAACATAGCTGCCAAGGAGGAGAAGGAAGCCAGTGTGCACTCCATGTTCATTCTTGTGGGAGTCATTCTAGAAGTGGAAAGGGTGCTTCTGGATGCCATAAAGAGTATAGGGTGCAGCAAACTGCAGGTGGTGACTCATGTCGGTGCCAATGACATGTGTCCCTTTCGATCGGAGGAGATTCTGTCTGGTTTCAGGCGGCTAGCGGCAATGGTAAAGACTGCCAGTCTTGCTTGTGAGATTAAGGCGGAGTTCACCATCTCCAGCATCGTTGATAGAACCGACTGTGGTCCTTGGGTACAGAGCCGAGTGGAGGGTGTGAATCAGAGGCTCAGACGGTTCTGTGACTGTGTAGGCTGCAGATTCATTGACTTCTACCATCTGGTGATGGGTTTCCGGGTTCCGCTTAATAGTTAATGGATCAGCAGTCCACTACACACAGGAAGCGGCTACACGGGTAGCGGGGGCTGTGTGGAAGGGACTGGGCAGTTTTTTTGGTTAGAGGGTCTCAGGGAACCACAGAAAAGGCATCCATCTAAAAGGGCACAGGTAAAACACAGTATGGTAGTTATGGAAACGATCGGTATTGTAGTTGTAAATTGTCGTAGCTGTGTTGGGAAAGAACCAGAGCTCCAAGCCCTAACAGAAAGCACTGAATCTCAAATAGCTATAGGTACAGAAAGCTGGCTGAAGCCGGAAATAAGTTCAGCCGAAATTTTTTCAAACGGTGTAACAGTGTTCAGAAACGATAGATTAAACACAGTTGGTGGTGGAGTATTTATTGCTGTCAGAAGTAGTTTGCCTTTTGACCACCGGACTAAAATATTAACGGGATCGTTTTACCGAACCCCCCGAATCAGAAGATCTAGTTTCTGAACAGTTCAAAGAAAACTTCAGTCTCATTTCAAATAGGTACCCCACTCACACACATATAGTCGGTGGTGACTTCAGTCTACTCTCGATATGCTGGAAAAATTATACGTTTAAAGCAGGTGGCAGGCATAAAACGTCATCTGAAATTGTACTGAATGCTTTCCCAAAAGATTGTTTTGAACAATTAGTTTATGAACCCACTCGAAGCGTAAATGGTTGCGGAAGCATACTTGACCTCTTAGCAACAAATAATACTGGACAAATATTGAGCATCGGGACGAACACAGGGATTAGAGACCACAAGGCACTTGCTGCTAGGCTGAATGCCGTAACACCTTCAACCATCAAAAAGAAACGCAAAGCTGATAAAAATGCTCTTAACGCCATTTTAAGAGACAGTCTTCACTCCTTCCGATCTGGTCATGTAAGCGTAGAAAAGTTGTGGAAAGATTTCAAAGATATAGTATCAACAGGAATTGACAGATATATACCACAAAAATTAATAAGTGCTGGTACTGATCCCCCATGGTACACAAAACGGGTCAGATCGCTGTTGCAGAAGCAGCGAAAAAAGCATGCCAAATTTAAAAGAACGCAAAATCCCCAAGACTGGCAAAGTTTTACAGAAGTTCGAAATATAGCGCTAACTTCAATGAGAGATGCTTTTAATAATTTCCATAACGAAACTGTCTCGAAATCTGACAGAAAACCCAAAGAGACTCTGGTCGTACATAAAGCACACCAGTGGCAAGACGCAATCAATATCTTCATTACGCGATGACAACGGTGACACTGATGACAGTGCCACTAAAGCAAAGTTATTAAACACGGTTTTTCGAAACTCCTTCACCAAAGAAGATGAAGTAAATATTACTGAATTCCAATCAAGAAAACCTTCCAAGATGAGAAATATAGAAGTAGATATCCTCCGTGTTGCAAAGCAGCTTTAATCGCTTCTGATCCAGATTGTATACCAGTCAGGTTCCTCTCAGAGTAAGCTGATACAATAACTCCATATTTAGCAATTATATACAACCCCTCGCTCTCAGAAAGATCCGTACCTAAAGACTGGAGAATTGCTCAAGTCACACCAATACCCGAAAACACATGTAGGAGTAATTCGTTGAATTACAGGTCCATATCATTAACGTCGATTTGCAGTAGGGTTTCGGAACATACACTGTATTCGTACATTAGGAAGTACCTCGAAGGAAACGATTTATTGACACATAGTCAGCACGGATTCAGAAAATATCGTTTTTGCGAAACACAACTGGCTCTTTATACTCATGAATTAATGAGTGCTATCGACAGGGGATGTCAAATTGATTCCATACTTTCATATTTCCAGAAGGCTTCGACACCGTTCCTCACAAGCGTTTTCTAACCAAACTGCGTGACTATTGATTATCGCCTCAGTTGTACGACTGGATTCATGATTTCCTGTCGGAAAGGTCACAGTGCGTAGTAATAGACGGAAAGTCATCGAGTAAAACAGAGGTAATATACGGCGTTCCACAGGAAGTGTTAAAGGCCCTCTATTGTTCCTGATTTATATTAACTATATAGGAGACAATCTTAGTAGCCGTATTAGATTGTTTGCAGATGATGGTGTCATTTACCGTCTTGTAAAGTCATCACATGACCAAAACGAATTGAAAAATGATTTAGATATCTGTATGGTGCAAAAAGTGGCAGTTGACCCTGAATAAAGAAAAGTGTGGAGTTATTCATATGAGTACTAAAAGAAATACACTAAATTTCGATTACGCGTTAAGTTTCGCAAATCGAAAGCTATAAGTTCAACTAAATAGTTAGAGATTATAATTACAAATAACCTAAATTGGAACGATCACACAGATAATGTTGTGGGTAGAGCAAACCAAAGACTGCGATTCATTGGCAGAACAGTTAGAAGGTGCAACAGGTCTATTAAAGAGACTGCTTACATCACGCTTGTCCGCCCTATTCTGGAGTGTTGCTGTGTGGTGTGGGAGCCGCATCAGGTGGAACTGACGGATGACATCGAAAAAGTACAAAGAAGGGCGGCTCGTTTTGTATTATAGCGAAATTGTGGAGATAGTGCCACAGACATGATACGTGAACTGGAGTGGCAATCATTAAAACAAAGGCGTTTTTCGTTGCCACGGGATCTTATCATGAAATTTCAAGCACCAGTTTTCTCATCCGATTGGGAAAACATTCTGTTGGCACCCATCTACATAGGGAGAAATGACCATCACGATAAAATAAGAGAAATCATGGCTCGCACAGAAAAAATTAAGTGCTCGTTTTTCCTTCGCACCTTTCGAGAGTGGAACGGTGGAGAGACAGCATGAAGGTGGTTCATTGAACCATCTGCCAGGCAGTTTATTGTGAATAGCAGAGTAATCATGTAGATGTAGATGTAGATGTAGACGCCGTACCACCCAGGGCTGGAGGAACTGAATCATATCCTCTGCCAGGGTTTCGACTACCTCCCGTTGTGCACTGAAATGAGGAATGTCCTATGCACTATCCCTCCCATCCCTCCCACAATGGTGTTCTGCCACTCACCAAACCTACACAATATCCCTGTCCATTCCTAAACTCCCCATCTTGTCCCAGTATGCTCCCACAAGCAGCACTTTACTGTCCACCACTCCTACCCTGTTATTTTCCCCTCTCCTTGCCCCAGTCTCCTTACACCCACCACCCAGACGGCGTATCCCATGATGCGCTGCTGCCTGCAGTCTGGCCTCGGCAGCTAGAGACTTTGGTCATGTATGTGTGAGTTGCGTTTGTATGTGTGCGTTTGTGAGTGAGTGAGTGTGTGTGTATGTTGTCTAATTCTGATGAAGGCCTTTTTGGCTTGACAATATTTTTCTTGTACCAATCCGCGACTTAGCATCTCTGTTATATGGGGAGTAGCAACTGTCCTTTTCATAATATTGTCATTAATCCACCCCGAATTTTCCAATGTTTGATTTTTTCAATGCAAAATTAATCATTTTAAGAGGTATCTGTGCTCAAAGAAACACCCCATTGGTTCTTTTTTTTTTCTTTGGTGACCGTCTTTCTGAGAAAAATAGAGGAAGCCATCATGATTGAAAGATAATCACTTCACTGCTTTCACTTGGGAAAGTTCTGCAGCAATTATTGTCGCAGTTTTCTTTCTCCTGTTTCGGGGAGGGGGGGGGGGGGGGGGGAGGGGGGCAGTGTGACCCAGACAACCGTCCACATGAACAACAGATTCTCTCTCTCGCAACATAGAAGGCAGTTCACTGGTTGAGTTTAAGAAGGTCTGCTAGGTGACAGTTTGGGCAGCTTCTCAAAATTTCGTTACGTGAGAAGGCACCTCATTTGGTGACAACAGAATTATTTGCTAAGCGGGGTGTTGGACTCTCGTTCTTAAAAGTTCGTTGGTTAATCATAGAACGTGTCTTCCCATTGATGGAGTAACATTTCCATGGACTTTTTATGGGAAACACTGAAACAGAGGGAAAATGTATCACGTGTCTCCATAAATTGACACGTGATCACAGGACAGAGGCAAAGACACTTGTCTGGAGAGATGTGGAAAAAGAAAATTGAAGAGAGCTTTAGTCTAACATTTCGCGATTCAGCTCGTCACTCCATGACTGATGGCGTTGTTGCCGTCAGCAGGCCACAGGGGACACAGATCTTGTCACTATGAGTCGTAGATTCTGATGAAAATAGCTTGCAGTGCAGGCTAGCACGAGAGGAGAAGTGTTAGGTGTTTTCGATTGTTTCTTCAAATCTGATTTAACAACACGACTTGATATTTCGGCTGATATCAGAGGGCCCATCTGTGACTGATCAGGCTTAGGTATTTGGATGTCATTTCATTTTTCTGATTTCTGGTACGATTGGAAAAATTATTTCGTCTCCAAAAGCAGTTACGCATTTGAGGGACAAACTTGTTGAGATCGTTCTTACACTTACCATTAAAAGAAATCTGCTAAATTTCGGTTATGCAGTACATGACACAGACCTAAAGGCTGTAAATTCAACTAAATACTTAAGGATTACAATTACGAACAGGAAAGCAAACCAAAGACTGCGATTTATTTTACAGAACAGATAGAAAATCGCAACAGGATTACAGGCTTACTAAAGAGACTGCTTAACCTACGCTTGTCCAGCTTGTCCTCTCTCTTTCGGAGTATTGCTGTGCATTGTGGAATCAGACAGGATTGACGGAATGACGGAGGACATAGCAAAAGTCCAAATAAGGGCAACTCGTTTTGTATTATCGAGAAATAGGGGAGAACGATGGGGCAGGATCTTCTCTCTCGTCTCTCTCTCTCATCAATTTAGTGGATCAGACTATTAATCCTTCATGATTATATAAGAATGTATTTAAGAGTGACTTTCTTTTCTTATTATGTGATCCGTCGCATGATAAATTCAATTCCATATCTGAGTTCATGCGCAGCGATCTGTCTGTCACTCCAGCCAAAACACATTATAAAAACGACCGAAAGGCTCATCAATTCAAGTGAGCCTCTTAAAAAATGAAGTCGGCATTGCTTTGGATTCATTTTCCAGGCATTATCTGATAATAGACGTCGTCTTGCATAAAAAGGTGGTCCGTGCACGATAGTGTTCCAAAAAGTCGCTTGCGAAAATTCCGTTATTAAGGGGTTAATAATTCTTGTTGTATTGATCACAGAGGTAAGGAGTTAAGTGTTCTGGATAGCCCTTCACTTAGCGACAGTTCATATATCCATCGGAATAACGGGCTCACTGTAGCTATCCTGCAGTTCAGGGTCAAAATTTAAACATTACACACTTTCTCTAGCCTAGGCTAATTGAACAAATCAGTTGGTTCTTTTGCATTAGGTGTAGTCTAGGATGGGCCTTAGGCGGCTTATAAAAGCACCATTTGTTCGTGGGTGGTTCCTGAGAAAACCGAGAAAAACAATTATATTGGGGTTCCATAAGTAGCAGTTGTGGGGGTGCCCAATTCTATAATTTATACTTGCGGCGCATTGTCGAAATTTTTACCATACATTCATAAGATTCTTTTCTTGGGGAAACGTGAAACTTTTTTTCGATATCAGTATCCGTTATCGATATTCAGAGATTCAAAGTTACCCTACTTGTGCACTGGCCGTGTAATATCCTGTCTGAGGCGTAAACGCAGTTTTAACTGATGTAGTGGAAACGTGGCAAGGGTCTGGGGTCATCGTAACGGTTCTGAGATCACCAAATTATGCTTTAGTCGACACTTTTTCGCTCTCTCTCTATGATGGGCATTTCACGTCTGTACAGGCTGTCTTGACCTAGGAATCATCCGATGGCGCATCTGGCGGCATATGGACGCCACACACCGTCAGGTGGCTTGCGAAGTAAGGATGTAGATGTAAGGACCTTACAGAAATTTGTCATACGAAATTCTTCGTAAATCGCATTTCGAATCCCACCATTTTTGGTATACTGCAGCCTAAAAATGTTGAGTATCTTTTTATAAAGTAGTGTAAAGTGAACTGGTATTGGATGGCAAACAATTTTTTGTTAAGCTTATATTGTGAGTACTTATTTGTTGTTTATACATGTCAAAGTATGTAAATGTGTCAAAATACATAAATAAACAGTCAAAATTTTACTGAACTACAGTATTCGTTTTACATAGGCAGCACACCCTGCTGTAACAGAGAAAAGGCGGGAATCAGCTGAAAAATGCTCATGTTGGAGCACTAAAAAAGGCGAATGTGCTAGTCTTTGGAAGACTCTGACAGAAAACCAGATGCCTGAATCCTCATTCTGCCTTCTTCACCAAAAGTTTTGGCATGCAAATATATTTGTGCTTTTTTGTGCCGAACGACAGTAGCAGAGAGTGCCAAAGGGAGAGAAAGAGAGAGGAGAAAGTGCCAGTGGGAGAGAAAGAGATTGGAGAAAGTGATGGTGAAGGAGGGAGGGAGAAGAGGGAGGAAGGGAGTGAGGGAGGGAGAGAGCGAGAGAGAGAGAGAGAAAGAGAGAGAGACAGAGGGAGAGAGAGAGGGGGGAGAGGAGGCAGTGACAATGGTTGACAGAAAGTGGCAGTGAGACAGAAAAAGATGAATGAAGACAATAGCAGTGGGAGCCAAAGAGAGTGGAGATACTGATGGCCAGTAAGACACAGTGGCAGTAAAAAGGAAGAGACATGCATGGAGATAGTAGAGGTCTGAGGAAAAGGAAAGAGAGAAGAGACAATGTAAATGAGAGAGATGAACGGAGCCCATACATAAGCTGGGGGAGGGGGGGGGGGGAGGGAGAGGGCCTAAAACTCACCAGATCATACCACTTAAATACGAATAAATTTGGCCAATTTCCCCCATCCTATACACCCATGCATTAAAGTTTCTTGATCGAGTGGTCAAAACCCCGAGAAAACTATCTACATGGATATGTGTGGTGAGGAGGCACTGGTGGTTCAAGAGAGAGACAGCAGACTGTAAGCGAGAAAAAATGAGACAGTGACAATGGGAGAGAAAAAAAACAGGACAAACACAATGGCACTGCAACATAGAGACAGTGAAAGTGACAGAGATGGAAATGATGGTAAGGGAGGGATGAAGACAGTGACATTGGGCGAGGCAGACAGGAGGAAGTGCCAATGAGAGAAAAAGGAGACAGTTGGAGTGACACATATGTAGACAGTGGCAGCGAGTATACTGAGTATGTGAGTATGCTGAGTATGAAGTCTTCACTAAGGCACTGGGTAAAAGGATTTAGAATGTTGTGTGCTAAGAGTGCAAATATCTTTGCATGCCAAAATTTTTGATGAGGAAGGCACAATGAGGGCTGAGACATCTGGTTCCCTTCCTTTCTGTGTCTTTAATACAGGAACACATTCGCCATTTTTGCCATCTAACAGGAGCATTTTTCAGCTGGTAGCAATACTGTCTAGTATTCGCTTGTTTCAAGTTCTCTAATAATGACAGGGAATGTTGTACAGCCAACCGTTGTGGCGGAGCGGTTCTAGGCGCTACAGTCTGGAACCGTGCGACCGCTACGGTCGCAGGTTCGAATCCTACCTCGGACATGGATGTGTGTGATGTCCTTAGGTTAGTTAGGTTTAAGTAGTTCTAAGCTCTAGGGGACTGATGACCTCAGAAGTTAAGTCCCATATTGCTCAGAGCCATTTGAACCAATGTCGTACACAAAATGAATAAACTGTCATTGATATAGCTACTGTGGGATTTCAATGACAAGAAGTCAGTTCAAAGTAATGTTTTCGATAGCTAAAATAAATTGCGAAAGCACTTAATTAAACCTATGTTTATTTCTTTCAGCACATTTTTCTTATATTGTGTCTTGTGTTTTCCTTGTCGTGTTGTCATTATAGAGTAGTTTGCCAGCATGGAAAACTTTTGGAAGGGCTATAATTGGAAGGAGAAACAGTAATACGACCAATGCTGTTTCTCCTTCCAATTATATCCATTATCTGGTCGTGGTGCACAGAACACTCCATGGAGTCGCCAATCAATAAAATTTTGGAAGGCCTTTGTGTAGATTTATTTGTGATACAGTGCTGATACGTCGTCTGTTGGTTGGGCTTGTGAGGACAAAATTGCTTTCTTGTGTTAAACTGCCAATGAATAAGGATGAGGAATCGGAGCGGAGGAAAAAGGGAGTTAGAAAGGATCACTTGGTATAGCGTAGTGAGAGCAAACATGTTCTGAACAGCATACAGATACGGTGAGAGGGCGCTATTAGTTTAGAAAATAGAGAGTAAATTGTGGGAAATTATAACAATGAAGACGTGAATGAGAGCGTGGTAATGATGCAAAATGTATATGTGATCGTGACTGATAGAATTTTCGAGGGAGAAGGCAGCACCAGATCAAATGTCACTGTACGTGGATAGGCTCAACTGAGCTATCTCAGCACGTCATAGTCAGAACCACCTGGAGAGAAGGATAAAATTGATATATTACTCGAGTTTTATGGCAAAAAATGAGCCGAGATACAAAAGAGACGAGAAACAAAAGAGCTGAAACGAGAAACAAAAGAGAAGTTAAGTAAGCAGAGTGAAGACACAAAAGAAATTAGGGATAGTCAACAGAGGTGTTGAATAGGCAGGACGTGCATTTGGTCGAAATTAGGATCCAACTGGAACAAACATCTATAATGCAGAAGATTAGCTATGTAGAACACCGGCACGAGGAGCACGGGAACCATGTCGAGAGCTGAAAAAAAAAACACATAAATGTAACGGAGCGAGTTAACCAGAGGCTGGTTGAGATTAGATGTAGGATGTGTGGGTCACAGAACAACTTAAGATCAGTAAACATAAGATAGTAAAGCAGGACTGAAATGTGCGTAGGGATCAGACAGTACCTGTCCAATACCAGAAGTGTAAAATGTGGAAGTACAATTGCTTCTCATGTTTAAACAGAACCAAGATGGAATAAATCAATGACAACATCATAGGAATGAGACTTTGACTAACGATTACGGATATTTCTAGATGAAGGTCACACGGGTGTTAGGCTGCCGAGAAAACACAACTGGTGCACATAGCTTTGCACATTTCAGAAAATTACACATGTGAAAGAGCACATGCTAGGCCGGAAATAATTCATGGATGGGAATGTTTTCGTTCCTCACACAAGTGTGAGGAAGAACAGCATACAACTACTAACAGTCGAACTAAATCACAAGAAGGCGAATCTTTTGACTACATGCACTTCCTCACCTAGAGGCTTAGACTGTACAGTTTGACCACTCTTTTCCAGTTAGTTCGCTACTAAGACGTCGCTTAGAATTTCTGCGTAGTTTCCTTGAGGGTAAAATAGTGACGAGATTGTTACCAACATCATAAAAATGCACATCGTACAGGGAATTTAAGGATATCCTTAGCTAATTATTGGTCTAGTGCAGCGCCGAACTGAGTCAAATAGGATATAATGAAGAGCCAAAAACTGAAAGAACTTAATTTCCTAAGTTCAGTGAAATTCTCTGAAGCAAATCAGTACCATTCGGGCCTTCATAAATCATATGGTTATCTTGTATGAAGCTACCCACCAACTGTGAGTGGGATCTTGCCAGACATTGTGAAGAGGATACAGAAGCTTTCAAAAGCTTACTCTAAGACCTGGAGTTTGCCCAGGATGAGGACAATGTGTGAAACAGACAATAACAACCAGAGTGCGACTCTGATGGACCACTACTCTGTCACAACGAATGACATCATTATCGATTCTGATCTTAAGATTCTGATCTTATCATCAGAACAGAGTTAAATGGAACAACTGCTGATACAACCATGGTTACTGGTTTGTGCTGAGACGAGATAGACAGGAGGGATTGACGCCTCAAACCGAGGTTGCTGAAATGTGGTTTGCTGAGTCATGTAATCATCGCAGTGTGATACGATGATGGGAGGCAGATGGAAAGGGAGAAACCTGTCGAAGACCTCAGAGACTGTGAAGTAAGTGTGATAGAATATGGTGATGTAAGGCAATTATTTTACAAGAGAAGAAGAGTCTCAGTACATGAAATTTTCATCTGATAAATACCAATATGGTAGGGAAAATTGAATTAGAAACGATCCTGAACAATGGGAGTCAGATTTACAGCATTTCCAATACAGTGTTTTGGAGGTACACTGAGAACAATAGTTGGTCAACGTTAGGGTTAAGGAAAATCAAGTTATAGGTGCTGTAGTTGGCGGAAATATTCATGTATACCAGCAGGTGCAATTAGAATTCAGTTTCCATGGTCACAAGCTGGAAGGAGTTTATTGGCGTTTCTGAGGTTACTGACTAATCCTATCTTTGGATTTTTTTGTGAAAACTGTGCGGTTCTGGATCTCAGACATGGGGAGATAGTATTGTGGAAAAACGCGCCAATGCACATCACGTAATCAGTGAACAGACCGTTCCCAATTTTCTAAAACTGTGCCTAGAGTCCGAGGAGATCGAGATAATTTCAGAGAACATATTCATGAGCTGACAGGAGTATTCTCCAAACGATGAGTCCTTGGTTGAGAAAGAAATTAAATCCCGAATACAGGAAAAGTAGAGGCAATGAAGGATATGTGGCGCCTGGAAGCCAAATAACATTATTTCGAGGTAATTGAACTTAAAGTTAAGAAAATTTCCAGTAGGTCATTTTTGGAGTTACGTAGTTTTGTTTACATTACCATGTACCTCAAGGATATAGTTCAGGTTATACAAAACAGGGGTAATGAAATTTTGCCTAGTTTGAGACACTTTCTTGAGACTGTAAGGCTTTAATCAATACTTTAATAAGCTGAACTGTGTAATTATTGCTTTTTAGGAAAGTCATCTTTGACCGTGAGGATCTGATTTTATTTATTTATTTTTCCAGTGATCCATGTTGTGACAATATCACAGGATATGGAATGTGTCAGAAATCTATGGTAGCAAATAAAAACAAAACAAAAGGATTTCATATTACAGTAAGCAGTAATTTAGGTTCTAGTACAGAAAATCAGTTTTGAGAGATAAATAAATATTACAAAATAATAAGTGTTACAGGAAATAAACATTGCAAAATATGTGTTTACAAAAAAGAATAGTCAGGATTCCAAATGTAGAGTTGGGCATATATTTGCAGTTAACAATAGAAGAAATGCTAAACACTGTATTTCAGAAACTCTTGTATAGTATAAAATGATCTTGCCTTTTTTTAACAAGAGCTGATCTTCTACCAAACACTTAATTCTTCAACAGAGGGCGTTAAAAATCTTACAGGCAGTGAAATGAACTCCTTTCTGTACCATACTTGGATTTGCCTGTTTATAGTGGATATAATGTTTTCTTCTCGTCTCATGACTATGATACTCATTATTCAGTTTAAAAATGGATTTTTCTTTCTTTATGAAGCTCAACAAAGAGAATATATATTGCACAGTGGATGTAAGGATTCTAAGCCTGCATGTGGCTCTAGGTTGGACTCCACACATGATCCTTATGGCTCTTTTTTGTGCTAACAGTGATTTTTTAACCAGTGACTGATTTCCCCAAAATATAATTCCATATACCATAATGACATGAAAATAACCATAATAGGCTGACTTCATGTTTTCCATACTTCTACAAGAAGAAACAATGCGTAATGTGTAAGTTGCTGAACTCAGTCTTTTGCATATATCCAGGATATGGTTTGACCAGTTCAGTTTGCTGTCAATATGCAGTCCTAGGTATTTTGAGGTATCCACCCTGGTTAAAACCTGCTCACCTATTTTTCCTAATATTTCTTCATCTTTGAATATTGTATGGAAATGAGCTTAGTTTGTTTTAGT
This sequence comes from Schistocerca piceifrons, assembly GCF_021461385.2. Taxonomy (NCBI): domain Eukaryota; kingdom Metazoa; phylum Arthropoda; class Insecta; order Orthoptera; family Acrididae; genus Schistocerca; species Schistocerca piceifrons. The sequence goes on along the minus strand of NC_060141.1, from coordinate 469,913,813 downwards.
GTAATGTAAAGAAAGGCCATTAAAGTTAAACCAGCTCAATGTTTCACTCAAAACCTTATCTCCTGTTTCCTAAAGTTTATCTGTTCAATTATCAATAAGTAGTGTGGTGTGATCAGCAAAAATGGTGAATCTACAATATTCTGTACAGAGAAGCAGATCATTTATAAATACAATAAAAAGTAGGGAGCCCAGAACTGAGCCTTGGGGCACTTCATACCTAATGGTACCCTATTCTGAAGATAATGGGACTACATTCTGACTATCTACTACAACTTTCTATTTCTTGTTTGACAGGTACGACTCAAGCCATTTCCCTGATGAACCACTTCTACCGAGATGTGCAGCTTTTTGTAAAAGAATCTGGTGATTGACACACTCAAACTCTTTTGTTAGGTTACAAAAACTCCCAAGCATCTTCGGTTTTTCTTGTTAGAGTCCAAGACTTTGCCAGCAAATGTAAATATTGCATCTTCTGTTGACAAACCTTTCTGAAAACCAAACTGACTTTCGCTGAGAATATTTGGATCTCTGAGATGATTAACTATCCTGGCAGGCATTAGTTTCTGTGAAACCTTTGAAAAACTTGTCAGTAGTGATAGTGGCTGATAGTTAGCACCATCTGTCTTATCGCCCTTCAGAGAAAGCGGTTTTACTACTGCATATTTCAGCCTCTCAGGAACTATTCCTTGCTTAAGTAATGCTTAAAAAAATGTGGCAAAGGACTTTACTTGCATGGATTTAGCAGTATTTTAATAATTTGTTAGAAATACGCTAGACTCTCTCTAATCCGGCCACTCCTGGCACATGTGGGTGCCGGATTAGCGGAAGTGCCGGATTATTGAGTGTCTGAAATTTATTTTATTTATTTATTTTGTGTTTTATTTATTTTGAAAACATAGCTGATATAGTGTACTGTTCTTTATTAAACTGAAGGATACAATTTTAAAACATAGTGGATATACTTTATTACATCCCAAAATACATTAACTTTCAAAGAAAACTTATTCCTTGAGTGTATACTGTACATAATTATACAGTCGAATCACTCACTATGAAACATGTCTCTTAATTTTTCACTGTCGCAGTGATGATTCGCGATGGTGGCATGTTTTATCACGCTACCACTTTATAAGCATTACGTCGGTACTGCATGTATCTGGTTGTTGCGTAATGTACTCCAGGAAGACCTCAGCTGCTTCAGCACCAGCCGTATTATCTCCTCCTGTGTCCGCTTCATCACTTTCATCATCACTTTTTTGCACGCTTTTGATTATTTCTTCATCTGTTAATGTTTGGTCCGTATCACAGTTTTCCTCATACAGTCGCTTAGTGACATCAATTTATTCTCCTCCTGGCAGGTTGTGGGACATGTCAGTGTACAAAGTAATTGATAATTGGTAACTGACTGGCTCATCACTGTCACTCACTGCTGGATCCATCTCAGCATCAATGGATGGACACAATTTTCTCCAGCTCTTCGCTATGGAAGCGTCCAATTCCTTATTCTCACTCCTTCACATAACCTTCCGTTTTCCCAACTCACTATCCATTTGTGATGAGTACTGTCGAATAATATCATCTTGCTTTTTGATGTCATAAATGGTTGCTCGTCCAACACTGAACTCAGCAGCAATGGTTTTCTGCGAAGAACCTCGACTTAACTTATCTAAAATTTCGAGTTTCCTTTAAGAAGACATGATTCCGAACTGTAAAGAAAGCTACAATTTAAAATACAGTATGTAAAGCATTATTTAACCAAACACTGTTGCGCACAATAATTCATTGTGCACGTGTTTTAGGATGTGCGTTGGTTTACTGAGAGACCGGACTACAGAGCGCCGGATTAGCGAGAGTCTACTGTATTGTCAATTCCAGTAGAATTTTTACTTTTTAGCGATTTAATAAGTCTTTCAATTTCTTGAACAGTGGCTGTTGTTACATTCATGTGTTGTACTGAGCTAGGTACTCTGGCTTTCAAAAGATTGATGACTTGGTTCATGGAGTTTTGTAAACCTATTTTTTCTGTTACTGTTAAAAATGTTTGATTAATGTGTCTGCAACTATTTTTGGATTGCTAACAAGATGACCCTCATTTTTTATTTGCATGTTTTCACTACAACCTGTGATTTTCCTTGTTTCCTTCTTCACGAAATTGCAAATAGTTTTTACTTTATTGTTCGAGTAATCAGTTTCTGCCTTCAAGTACATGTTCTTTGCTTATTTATGGTCTTACTCAGAACTTTATTGTAGAGTTTATAGTGCACACTCGTACTGGAATCATTTGATCTCCTGGCTGCTGTATCTTGTTTTGTTTTACAAGATATTTTGATGCTTTTAGTAATCCAAGGCTTTTTCCCAGATTTTAGCTGATTTTTTTCTCAAAGACTGTTTTTCGAAAGGTTTCGTCAAAAAGACTTGCAACTCCATTGATAAATATATTAAATTTTGACTGAACATCAATTGCAGCATAAACGGAAGTCCAGTCCACTAGCTGTAATTACTGATTAAAGTTTTCAATGGTGTGTTTCTTAGTAATCCCAAAGTTTTTCCAAGTGAAATTTTCTTTCCTTTGTACATTTATTTGGTTTAAAGTGCGGAATTGCCCTTCGTGATCAGAGAGGCCATTTATAATATTTTTCACAGTTGAATTGTTGTAAATATCCTTATCTACAAATAAAACTAGTTATTAGTGCTAGAACTGGCTGTTACACTAGTTGGAGTGTCTACCACTGGTACTAAGTTGTAACACTACATCAGGTGTTCAAGGTCGTTTTGTTTCTATTTTACGTTAAAAAGTCCACATTGAAGTCACCTATAACAATGGTTGATTTAGTTTTCCTACATAGGTAGGGCAGAAGTGATTCTATCTGTCTCAGAAATACGTTCAGATTTCCAGCAGGTACCCTGTAAATACCCAGTACAATAACTGTTGCACTGTCTGCTATTAACTCGATGCCACACACCTCAAAATTCTGTTCATCACAGTATTTGCTTAAATTTATATACTACCTTGTTTTTTTACAAGTATTGCAACTCCATCTTTTCTCATAAGAGAATTACAGTGATGTGCAACTAAACTGGAGTTTTCAATTTGTGGATTCCACTCATAACACGATGTTGTGAGAAACACAGTATATCAGGCTCACTTTCAAACTCGTCTTTTAAATTTATTAAAAAGTGGTCTATTTTATTCTTGAGACTACATATGTTTTTGTGGAATAAAGTAAAGGTTTGAGTTTTGCTCACCCCTGCATTTGCATGATGTTTGCTCGGAATGGCTTTTTCCTGTACACAAGTTGATAGTATTGTTTGAGGTGTGGAAGACTCATATTGAACATACGTGACATATGTTTCACGAAACTTGGAATCCTATTCCCTCGCTTTACTCACTATAAAAAAAACGACGGGTTTGCTTTCTGTTCCATGTAGTACGGTGCATGTGTTGATGTTACTGCGATTGGTCCTGCCACTGATGAGTGTGCTGATTTTGATGATTCTGCTTCTTCTGCTGCTGAGATTGGTCCCATACCGATACACTGAAGTTTGCTGTTCGCTCCACAGTAGCTGTTGCGTCGTATTTTTTGTTTTCTTTGAAAAGGCACATTATGTTTTTGCCGTACTGTCCGTTAAAGATAATACACTACTTTCGTGTTTGCACTGTTGTACGTTTTCGTTGATATTATTTTTCTCATTCGTCCCATTACTACGTGCAAAAGATGGCATGCTCAGTTTCTCATTATCACTGTTTGCCTTAAGGCTGAACTTAGAGCCTGTGTCACCATTCTGTTGATAAGGTTTGTTCAAAAGTTTATGATCCCTTACCTATGTTAGAGATGAAATTTGTTTTTAACCACCAGTTGTTTGTTGTTTTCACTCCTCGGTGATGTCATCGTATTTAGGCTATAACTTGGATTTATATGGTATTTTCGTTCACTCGTGACAGTTTTTTTGCGGAAGAGAAATGGACTTTTGTTTGACTAATGGCTCACTTATCTCTTTTCTAAGTTTAGAAATCTCACTACTGAATACTCCTACGATTTTGTGAAGGCTAGAAATACGCCCATTTAGCTTCATAATTTCGTTCCTACAATTTACACACACTGTATTTTTACTGAAATATTTTCGTATCTAGCATGAGCACCACTCACTTGTACACACAATTTCTCCGCCATATTGGATTCTTACAGTGCTATGAATCCACTTTTCCTTTAAAATATTCGGGAGATAACTAAAGTAGAACCAGAAAAAGTTGCCAGCATACGGGTAAAGTCTGGCACCGGCTGGCCAGCGCTGAAGCCGCGGTGACATCAAAAGGACTGAAGCAGACGTGTCTGGAACCGTCTTCCTCTCATTGCCTTGATGCTTCAAAGACATTATGACACCGTGGCTATATAAAGCCCACCCTGCTGTCGCAGTCATTCAGTGTGGGTAGTTTCGTTCAGTGCAGACATGTTTAGTGTTCTGACTTTAGTGTCTAGTGGACTATTTTGTATAACTATATTTTATTCAATTACTTTAGTCTCTTAGTGTATTGTGAATTAATTTTGCAATGGAAGTTAATGATACTGCAAATCATTGGGTCATCAGTTGCTTCATCGTCTTCAGGCAAGAACCATTCACAGCCAAAACCTGGCAATCCATTAAGGGAAGATCATTTCTGAAGTCTTGGTTGATCAAATATACATGGCTAGAATATGAAGCATCTACCAAAACGTTTTTTGCAAAACCTGCAAAGAGGCATATGCTAAAAATCTATTACAATTTTCTTCAAAAAAGGAAAATGTATTTACTTCCATAGAGTTTTCTAACTGGAAAAAGGCTTTGGAAAAATTCCGTCTTCATGAAAATACGTTTACGCATAAATAAGGTGTTCTGAAACTAAATTCTATCACTAAGAGAAGTGTGGTCTCCCAATTGAATGGAAAGTTAGTGATATGAAGAAAGACCGTTTAGCTCTTGAGACAAATTTTACTACCATGCAATTTCTACGCCGAAAAGGACTAGCAAATAGAGGGCACAAAGATGTAAACTCAAATTTTTTTCAGCTGTTGGAACTTTGAAAGAATGACATGCCTGAGTTTAAAGATTGGTTAGGGCATTCAGGGTATAAGTGGACGTCCCACGATATTCAAAACGAGGTCATTGATCTACAAGCAAAGTCTGTGTTGAGAAAGGTATTGGCTTCAATAAAGAAGACTGAACATTTATCTATTATGGTTGACGAAACAAGTGATTCTTTGATTCACGAACAAGTGTCATTTTGTATTCATATTGTCGATGATTCCTTAATCAGCAATGAAGACTTTATTGACTTATACGACACCCCCAACACTACATCACAAACTCTGTTTAGTATTTTAAAAGACGTTTTTGCTCGTCTTGATTTGTCAGTGGATAACTTAAATAGACAGTGCTATGATGGTGTCTCGAATATGAGAGGTAAGTTCAAAGGACTAAAGAAAATTACTTTTGGATATGCAACCAAAGGTACGTTATGTGCACTGCACTGCTCACAGTTTAGACTTGGCAGTTGTAGACGTGTCCGCCAACTTATGTCTATGAGGAATATTATAGCTTTAGCCAAAGACTTAATAAACACTGTAAGGGAATCCAACAAAAGGATGGGACTTTTCAGAAGCATATGCTGTGAGAGTTCCAATGACCAAGCTGGTCTACGACCCATATGCCCGACTCGATGGACTATGTGAGCTTCTAGTATCTTTAGAATATTGAAAAACTTTGAAGAACTTCTAGAGTTCTTTTTAAAACAATTTCTGCAGAGGACAAAACAGAGGGAGTTACATATGTGCAGGTTACCTTGAACCAATGTTACAATTCAAAACTTATTTCTTTTTACATCCTTATTCCCATGCAATTAACACAGTAGAGGATGTCAATGAAAAAATGTAATGCCATATAAGTGTTGCTGATCTGGAAAAAGTATGTGATGGCTTGGTTTCTGTGTTGAATGGAAGACGTAACAGTTTTGAACACGTTTGGGAATTGTGTTTAAAAGAGAAACCTTCACAAGTTAATGATCCTTCGCTTCCTCGGAATCAAAGTATTCCAAAGATGTATGAAAACAACGAAGCCAGCTCACCACACGCTTTCAAAACCCCAAATAAATACTACAAAGCTAATTACATTGAAGTTCGTGAAACGGTGCAGTCTTGCATTACTAAGCGGTTTGCTTATGCTGCACTCACACAGGTTATTGCATTTGAACAAGAGTGCTTGCTTTTAGTAAACAGAGACGAAACAAATTTGGAAAAACCAACTGAGTTTTTCAAAAATGACCTAGACAATTAGAGACTTGAATATGTTAGCTGATATTGCTAACAAAAAACAACTGGTCGTAAAAAACATGCGTGATGTAAGAAAGCACATTACACAAGAGCCTGCAGTTGGAGAAATGTTATGTGAAGTAGTAAAGTGCATTAAGCTTCTCCAAGTAGTTCCAATCACGACAGCAACAGTAGAATGGTCATTTAGCGTCCTTAGACGTCTGAAGTCATATTCCAATCAACAATGGGACAGAAGCAATTGAACAAATTGGCTGTTCTTCATGCCCACGGAAATGTTTCAGATGAACTGGATATCCGACCAGTCATCAATGACTTCATATTCAGTAATCCAGTGAAACGGTTGACATTTGCTCCTTTCTAAAGACACTCTAGCCCTAATAATGGCATTTAGAACAATATTAAAAATCTTTATGAAATAGAGAATTAAACACATATATAATGTTAAATTTTCCATTTCGAAATATTAGTACTAGTTTAGTACCGTATTACTATAGTACTGTATTAGTTATTTTCAAATACTTTAGGGTGTAAGATCCAATTAAAACCCACTATTTACATACTTTTGACAAAGTATTGGGCATACTGTATTAACTTTATTAACTGTATTAAAGCATTAACTTTGAGATATTGTTTTTATTTAATGAACCCTGAGCCTTATTCGAAGTAAGCTTAAATTAGCTTTTTACGAAAATACCATGCTTGTTTATGTTTCGTTTCTTTTTTCAAAGCCAAAACATGTGTCAGGATCATTGAGTTATCGAGAGTCCAGTTTTCGGGGTTCTAATGTTGGTCATATGACTCTAAAATGCTTTAAAAAGCTTTAAAACTCACTATTTTTCATCTAAAATTTAGAAAATCTCATGGGGCAAAACCCCCAGTATGACCCCCACCCAATATTTTTTATAAATCAGCGCCCCTGCTGGCAGAACATACATGGGGGCAGCATAGGGGAGAGGGACACTGGATTCTGTTCTAGTGTCTATGGGGAAATGAAGGTGGTTGTCATGATGTAACGTGTGCAGCCTTCCACTAGGAGAGTCTGCCATGTTCAGAGACTGTTGTGTGTAATGGCACCATATTGCATTGTCATGAGCTACGGCACATATACTGGCCCACTGCAGAGTTTGAATGTCATGCCAGATAGACAAATAGTTTCTTGATTGACTGATCTGGGGGAAGGGATCAAACAGTGAGGCCATTGGTCCCATCAGATTAGGGAAGAATGGGGAAGGAATTTGGCCATGCCCTTACAGAGGAACAATCCGCTGCATTTGCCTGAAGCGATTTAGGGAAATCACAGAAAACCTAAATCAGGATGGTCGGATGCAGGTTTGAACCATCATCCTATTGAATGCAACTCCAGAGCGCTAACCACTTTGCCACCTCACTCAGTAACAGATTCATGCTGCATCACCGATGGTGTTTTGAAACCAACAGAGCGGATAGACAAGGTAGGAAGTATACTAATTGTCACCCACACCATCAGATGTGCTTCACTGGAGATCTACTGTACAGTAAGGTGTGGGGGTCAGTGGATGGCATCAGTTAAGGCGGAAACGACGCAGATAGTGCTAATGACCAGCCAAGAGATGGCAGCTCTGTGTCCTCTCATTTGACCTCTGCTAGTCAAGTTCATTGGAGCTGAGGGGTAGGGGTGTTGGGGGGAGGGGGAAGTAGTGGGACACGAGGCACTGTTATGAACCCTCTCATCTGCCTAAGGGCTTGTGGTTGGAAGTAGCTGCCAAAGATGGATGAATCTATGTTCTTGATATACCAGCCAGAGCTTACCCTCTAAGAGACCTAATGGGTGTGAGAGCAGTGAAGTAGTAGCCCAACAAGCCATAATGTCCCAAGGGTGACACTTGGCATTATCTTGCAGCCAACCTGTGCTCATAATTGTCTTGAGAGCTGTGAAGGTGATCTGTCGCCACATTGGTCCTTGTGGGTGATATGAAGAATTGCTTTTGTGGTGAGACACAATAGATATTCGATGTAATTGACTTCATGGTAGCATACTAGGGTTGGGCAGAAGAGCTCAAAATCAGGTTGCGAATGAGGTCATTATGGTCATGAAGGTCGCTGACCAAACAAGTGAATCGATCATCATCATTTAGATGCCACATATGCAGAGAATGATATGAACCAAGGTGAACCACTCCTTTGGCTTGTCCTTGTGGAGCTGTGGTAACTTGGAGAATCTGCCCACTCAGACATGTTGCATAGAAGTTGGTTGGCTCAGTTTATAATGGAAGAGGGGCAGCAATGAGGGTGATCGCAGTAGTATCTCCACAACAGGGCGAGAAATCCTGATTGAGAATGTTGAGCGAAGAAGGAGGTCAATGTGGTTTGTCACCTGAGGTTCCTGCGGGGAGTGGAATGGGGCAGAGGAGAGGCAAAGCATTGACCACATGTGCTACACAATGTAGAAGGTGCGGAATTGTAAGCAACTGATGCAAATGGGAGTACCATGGTGGTAACTGGAAAGTGAGATAGAAAGTTCATGAGAAACTACTTGGGTGGCTGAATGGAACAATACAGTGCTTGTGTGTAATAAATGTCCACTGCCTGTTCTGTGTGACAAACTGATGAAGCTGGTAAACACATAGAAGCAAGAGATTGTGAGGTGAATTCTTACTTCAAATGATGTAGACCTTGATCTGTTTTGGCAGAGCTTCCCAGCCATCGTATGTTGCAGTATGCAATCGCACTATTTATGAGGTATCCGCCATGGTGGTGTAGTCATGTTTACATTAGGCACTTGTGGGCCAATACACAAAGAATGTTCATGGGCTCACAAAACTGCTACTTCCACTGTTGATTATGTCTGTGCTTCACAATCGACACCCTGTGTGTAGTCAGGGACTGTGGAGTCCAATGTATTCCATTGTAACTGATTTTTTGTGTATGTAGGCTGACTCTGAAGACAGGCAACACACAAATCGTTAGTCACAGGTTGGAGATGCAGATGTAGACTATGTAGTCTTGTAACCAGCTAGCTGGCATCAGCCATTTGCCTGCGTGGGAAAGAGGGATCTCCACTGCATGAGCCTGGTTGTGGGGAAGTTTCGGGATGTAGTGGTTATACTGCAACATCTAACAATGGTGGCCACAGGGTTGACCTCATTTATGTCATTCAGTAACTGGAGTGGGTGAAGAAGGGTGATGCAAGTTGTGGATGAGTCATCAGGAGAAGGAGGGAAAGTGACAAACACAAAAAACACTCTGTCAATAAGCTGAAGAGATGGATCCTTGATGAGAAAGACTAACACAGAGACAGTGAAGACTACAGCAATGGGAGGGGAGGGCAGGATGATGCAGAAACAAAATGCCCACATATCTTAACCACTTGTTCAGGATGAGAAGCATTACATGAGGTACTGGTTCATGTGACACACTGGCAAGGAATGAGAGAGGGAGGGGGGAGGGGGGTGTACAGGGCACTGGAAGGAGTTATCATTACCCACAGCGAGGATATTGTCTGATGGTATAGCATGTGCATCTGTAGTAGTGGAAGCTTCCTCATCTAATGTCCAAGCAGACTTAACTGTGCTTAAGGAAGCCATCTGATGTTTCCTTTTGAGAAGATTGTCCACTGTGCTATCCACAAGGCTAAGAACCCTGTGCAGACCAGAGTATACTGGTTGAAGAGATGTCATAGCATAGTATCAAAAACTCAGTGTTCCAAATCGTTATGTATATAGATTCATGGCCACGTGTGAGGGCACAGTGCTAGTGTACATATATTACTGATGTGTGAATAGATACCTCAACTACAGCAGGGAGCTCGTGCTGAGACAGAAGCTCAGTGTCCACAACGAACACAGCAGATGGAACTAAGGACTAGCAACAGAGGACATCAGCAAGGGAAGAGTTCAGGTCATCTTGTGAGCCAAATGAATGCTGAGTAAGACTCACAGCAGGGCCTTCAACCAGGATCCATCCTTGTGCATGAGAGCCACTTTAAGGGCATGGTGCCAATGTTCAACCAGACTGTTGTTCTATGGGTGATGCACAGTTGAATGGAACCTGTCAACTCTGCACAGAGAGCATAATTTGGTAATGAGTGAGGATTCAGACTGGGGTCTCTGGTTGGTGGTGATGGGTGTGGAGCATCTGAAATGTGAAGTCCGCACAGAAGCAAAACTATGTGAGACAGAATCAGCCATGATATCTGAAATAGGTACTGTCAGCCCATCTGATTACGCGATCAACAACCAAAGGGATATATCTGGATCTGTTGGTGCTGTACATTATGAAAGTGTCCATTTGGTATGTTTGAAGTTTCCCAATAGAGACTGAGTGTGACGTCCAACCTTACTCTGTTGACATGGTATGTGCATGCATGTTAAAGAACACTAGTCATTCTTGATGTCAGACCAAACAAAATGTTTAACGACAAGGCATGTTATAGCCTTGATGCCTGCATGATAAGATCATGGATATCCAAGAAAACTGTCTGTCATAGAGGAGCCAGAACAAGGGAACAGATTTTACCAGTTGAGATATCACAAAGTCTCAGAGTGGAGGTACCAGAAAAGGGCAAGGCACCGAGGTGCTGGCTGTGGTGGCCGAGCAGTTCTAGGCACTTCAGTCCGGAACTGCGGTGCTGCTATGGTCGCAGGTTCGAATCCTGCCTCGGGCATGGGTGTTTGTGATGTCTTCAGGTTAGTTAGGTTTAAGTCTAAGTCTAGAGGACTGATGACCTCAGATAAGTCCCATAGTGTTTAGAGCCATTTGAACCATTTTTGAACACCGAGGTCAGTGCCAAACTAGAGTCCTGTTGCAGGATTGAATCTTAGGACTGTCCACTTCCTGGTGAGATAGTTCACCCAAAACCAAAGTGGAAGTAATGGAATTTGCTCATAACAGGTAGGCAGCTACACTTGTTGTCCCACTGGAAGTGCCAAACGTTAGTGGTATACTGGCTAACAAGGTGCATGTGTTGGCATCTCTGTGAGGGGTAGGTCCTGTGTGTGGTGGCAAATCACATGCATGAGTGGCTTGTGGCCAGTAAAAATTGTGACCTCACATCCTTCATTGTCCTCATGGAATTATGTCATGGCTTTGAAAACTGTGAGTAGTTCATGGTCAAATGCTGATCATTTGCATTGAGGAGCAGCGAGTTTCATTGAGAAGATATGAGAGGTTGTATAGTATCACTGAAGTGCTGCTGTACAACTGTGCTGATTGATGTGTTACTCATGTTAGCAGTGCTGGAGATACATGCATCAGTGTGTATGTGTGTAACAGTGTTTCAAAGTAAAATCTTAATTGTGTTAAACACTTGAATCAGTTTGTGTGCTAGAGGCATTTTGGCAGTCAAAGTATCTTTCAGAGGGGCCTGGAGAGAAGTAGTATGTGACAAATGTCTTAAAAAAAAAGTTCACTATTCCCAACAAGCAGCAGAACCCTCCATAAGTTGTGGATAATAGGAGGTCGTGTATTAGTGGGATGTGTTCAGACATTGGACAAGTACCTTTGGCTGCGACAGTGTGACTGAGGATGCCAAGACTCATTCAGCTCAGTTGTGGCTTATCACAGTTAATTTCCATGCCATTATTGGTGAGAGTAGACAGAACTTGAGTTGGACGTTTTTCATGCTCCTCAGTGGAGGGGGAGTAGGTTAGCACATCATCGAGGTGTGCGTAGCTATAAGGTAGGTTATACAAAACAGAATTAATGAATCTTTGCATAGTTTGAGACACTTACTTGAGGCTATAAGGCTTTAATCAGTTCTCTAATAAGCTGAATGGCGTAATTATTACTGTTTTAGGTTAGTCTTCTTTGCACACAAGGATCCGATGGTATGTCTTGCAACAGTCACTAACACTGCACAATCCGGTTCTGTTAATTAGTTGGGGGAGTCTTGAATGTTTAGGATGGGATAAATGTCCAAAATGGCTTATATACTGAGTTTCCAGTAGTCACCACACAACCATAATGAACTATTATTCCGAGGAACAAGATGTATGATGGGAGACTAGTTACTGGATAAAGGGTGTACAATGCCTGCATTTAAAAGTTCTTCAAGAACTGTTTTCACATGGTGCAGTTTCTTAAGTGTGAGGTGGCACGCATTGTAGAGTATGGGAGGACCCTTTGTCATTGTTATCCTATGTCAGGTAACATCTGTAATTGTGCCTAGGTATACTGCCTGTACAGGCAGCATTCCATATGAAGGCAGCATGATCAGATGAAATGTTAGTAGGAGAAAGGTCACTGACATTTGCTTGTATACACAGAGACTCCAACAGGTATTATGTTGCTGTGGTGGGCACATATGCAATGTGAGTTAGCCACAAATCAATTAGGCTGTTCATACTGTAGTGAATGTGCCACAGTTTGTCCAGTGCAATGTTAATCAGCTCTTGAAGTTTGGGGATTGAAGTCTGTAGGGTGTTGATCTCAGAGGGCTGGGTAGTAAGCTCTATCAGGGAGCTGATGAGGTGAGGAGTCCACAAGGAGCACTCAGAGGGAGCAACTAGTGTTGGATCGCTTTTCATCAAAGAAGGGGGCATTGATGGGCTGAAGAAGCCTGGAATACATTTGCCTGTCACATGCTGTAGTAATGACTCCAAATGTAGATCCAGAGAGAGGTGAAAGCTTTCAAAAAAAGTCAATGCTGAGGACTGCACTGTACATGTCAACAACATAAAAATTCCAGAGAACCTGTAGATCTAGTATCTGGAGTTGGAGCAAGATGGAGCTGAAGTTCAACCATGTAATAGATGTTGGTGTAAGAAATGTTGGTGGTGTAAAGGGCAAGTTTCACTGGGAGAACATACATGGGGGCATAACAGGAGGGGGGGGGGGGGGGGGGGGGGAAGCGACAATGGATTCTGCTCCAGTTTCTATAGAAAAATGAAGGTTACTATCATGTTCTAAGGTGTACAGCCTTCCGCCAAGAAATTCCACTGTGTTCAATGACTGTTGCATGTAATGAAAACTTGTAGCATTGTCATGAGCTGTGGCACATATACTAGCCCACTGTGGAGTTTGAATGCCATGCACAGAATGGCCAACGGTTTCTTGATTGATGGACTGGGGGGAAGGTACCAAACAGTGTGGTCATCAGTTCCATTGGATTATGGAAGAATGGAGAAATAAGTCGGCCATTCCCTTGCAATGGAACCATTCCATCATATTCCTGAAGTGATTTAGGGAAATCACCAGAAATATAAATCAGGTTGGTTTGGCACAGGTTTGAACTGTCATCCTCCTAAATGCAAGTCCAGTGTGATAACCAATTCGTCACCTCGCTCGGTCACAATTTCTATCTGCATCACTGAAGGTGGTGTAAAACCAACAGTGTGGAATCTGTCATGTGTACGATCTGTTGAGCTTCACTGAAGATCTGCTGTATAATCAGACAGGGTGTCAGTGGATGGCATCAGTGGAGGGGGGACCAGCACATGTAGTCCTAATGGCCAACCACCAGAGAGCAGCAGGGTGTTCTACTGAGTTGTGTGAGCTCTTGCACGACATCTGCCAGCCAGGCACATCGGAGATGGGGAGCAGGTGGGAGAGGGGAGTGGGGGCATATGAGAGGATGATGTAAGTATTATTACTAACCTTCTCGTCTGCTGAAGGGTGGCTGTAGGAAGTAGCTACCAATGATGGATGAGTCTATGTTCCTGATCTGCCAGCCAGAGCTTAGCCTCTAAGGGGCCTGCTGCATGTGAGAGCAGCTGAAGTTGTAGTTCATGTGGTAGCCAGCCAAGCTATAATGTCCAAAGAGTGATATATGGATTGATCTTGGGGCCAGCCTGTGCCCAAAATTGACATGAGAGCTTTGAAGGTGATCTGTCACTGGGTTGTTCCTCGTGGATGCTATGATGAATCGCTTCTGTGGTGGGACACAACAGATGTGCAATGTAATCAACTTTATCGTTGCAAACTCAGGTTGTGTGAGGAGCTCAAATCTGGTTGCAAATGAGATCAGTATGGTCATGAAGATGGATGACCAAGCAAAGAAATCAAGCATCATCATTTAGATGCCATGTTTGCAGATGCAGGATGAACTACTTCTTTGGTTTGTGCTTGTGGAGCTGTGGTAACTTGTCAAATCCACCTGCCTGGACATGCTGCATAGAAGTTGGTTGGCTCATTGTATGATGGAAGAGGGACAGTGATGTGGGTGATTCTAATGCTATCTTCACAGCAGTGGGCATGAAATTTTTAGTGAGAATGCTGTACAAAGAAGGTCAGTGTGGTTTGTCATCTGACATCCCTGTTGGGGTTTTGAGTGGGGCAGGGGACAGTCAAGGCTTTAACCACATGTGCTGCACAGTGTGGAAGGTGCGGAATTGCATCCAACTGATGCAGATGGGACTACCATGGTGGTCATTGGAAAGTGAGATGGAAAGTTCATGAGAAACTACTTGGGTGGCCAAATCGAACACTGCAGCACTTACCTGTAATAATTGTTCACCACCTGTTGTTGGTGACAAACTGAAGGAGATAGTAGACATGTAGAAGTGAGAGGTTGTGAGGTGAATTCTTACTTCAAATGATGTAGACATTGGACGTAAGAGAGATAACTCATCTATAAGAAACAATTTGCACTTTATTGTCTGAATAAACTGTATGCCCAACTGTACCTCACAACAACATAGCAGAGACAGAAGGCCAATGATTCTGGTGTTTATTAATGTAAATACTTTCTGGACTATCATTAGTTGACACAAATTTCTTATTAGTCAGTTTTCATACAATTTAGTGGAATACTTTGACTCAGGAATGAATATTTCAGATATTCCATACTTGCAGTAAATAGGTCCACACTTTGCCAGTATGAGGATGAATCAAATACAAACCTGATTTCTTAATAAGCTTATTTAAGCTTCTGAAAGATTTATACACACACACAAACACATTTTTCCCAGTAGGTAATATCTTGATCCTGTTTCCATAAAAAGAACTTGGCTGTGATAGGAACCAGTTAAACTAAGCACATCAACAGCACTATCATTGTCAAATCTGTGTCCTCTGGTGCTTCCCTTAGAGATCCAAACAAGTGAAAATTGCAGAGAAGTAAATCTGAATTGTAGGGTGGATTCTCTAGTGTGATCCAGAACAATTCCTCAATTTTTTATTGAGTTCAAGCAGCTATGTGGGATAGAGTTTTGTCATCAGTCACATTCTGGATTTAAAATGCACACATTTTCCAATGATATTCATGTTTCATGTGGTCCAAGAATTGGGAACATTATGCAGTATTCAAAGTATGATGTTTGTGGAAAAAGTTGATTAGAAGAACTGCTTTAAAATGAAAAATGTTGGACAAGCCTTCCCAGTGGAGAGATAGGTTTTGTTTTTGATGGGTGCAGATTCTTCCTTTTTTGCACCATTCTGTGGTGCCTTCTGTTTTTGTGTGTGTGTGTGTGTGTGTGTGTGTGTGTGTGTGTGTGTGTGTGTGTGTGTGTGTGTTCACTATTGGAATTTGTGCTCTGCAGTGGGAAGATGAGGTAACCATCTTGCAGACACCTTCAAAAATCCAAGGCTGTCAGTAACGAACATCTGAGCACTACAGTAGCTTATGCTAACCTCAGTATTAACTTCAGCAACTGTTATATGGCAACCATCTTCAATGAGCTGGCTAACATTGCAAATATTCTCCTCAGTAATGCTGGTCCTTGGGCAATGTCAGTGAGCTGCATTATCAACTGCTTCTCGTCCTCATAAAAACTGTTTGTGCTGTGCTTGCTGTTGAGACTTTCCAGGGATTTGTCCCCAAACTGCCCCACAAATCTTTTCAGATGTTGATTATAATGTGTTCCACAAAGATGATGCTACTTCTTACTCTGACATTGCAGTACTAAGTAAAGAAATGGTATGACAGTAATCGAACTGTGGATAACAGCCACTGGAAACAAAAGCAACAATAATCAGAGATCATGTCACTCTCCATTCACAAAAAGGTACATAACAACAAAAATTCTCATTTATATTTAATTCATCCCCATGTATAGGTAGTTGACACTGTGTGTGTAATATTACACAAATGTATTGCATATGAAACTATGAAAGTCAGCACCAAAAATGTGACTCTGAGGCTGAGAATAAATTACAGTTTAGCTAGGATTTAGGAGATTGACCCCAGTAAGTTCCATTGTCTAATTTTGACATTTGCACAGTGCAATTGTATAAAAGGAAAACTGCTGCTGGTTACAAGAGGAAGAATGATTTTTTTTTCAAAGCAGTACATCTTCTTATAAACAGTTAGAGTAGGTTAGGGACGTACATATTTTATTGTTAGTGTACAGAAGCATCCAGTAGTGGTTGATTCCAATAACATATAATTGCACTTGTTCAACATCCGTGGAGGCTCTGCCTCATGTCGGGTTTTATAGAATGTGATGGGTGAATTAATGAATCATCTGTTGACTGTTTATGAAGCATCATAATTGACTGTTTTGGTTCTGTAACCATCTGACTGTGGGTAAAAGCAAACAACAGTGGCTTTGAATACCATTCTTCACTCTATTTGTGAAGTGGGTTCCATGATTAGATTTTTGCCTGAAAAAGGTTCTACAGCTGGTTACACTCATCAGGTTTTATGCCTAGCTCATAGCCTACAGTAATTAATGAAGGATAGGTGAGACAATTGTCCCAATACTTTTGATATTTATATATTTCTTGATTTGATGTTTTGTTCCCTAGGGAGGCGTTTACATGGTACTGGCCTTCATTTTCCCCTGCCTTCTAACATGCTTTTTGTCATTTTATTGCTGTTTTGCACTTTCTCTTTATTTATCAACTGGTATCTATTCATCTTTCTTTATCTTTCTCCTTTCACCATACCATCTGAAGCATCTGTCAGTAAGCATTTTATTCTTGGACATTGCCCCAACAAATTCTTTTTTGTCTGTAAAATCTCGATTAATATTTGTTGATGACATACATGTTGCACATTTAACACCTAATTGTAAGAAGAAACTTAAGTAACTGCCTTGGACTCGATGTATTTTTGTAATGTTTATAACTTATGCATGCCCACCAGAACAGTCTGTGTACGTCTAATGTCATTTCAATTATTTTACTTTCAACTGGTTTTCACATAAGTATAAATTCAAATAAAATTATGTGTCCTTCTGCTTGGAAAAATGAAAGCACTGAAGTAGTGACAATAGATATTTTAAATAATTATGGTTTAGAGATAGAATTTTCCAGATTGGGATGCCTATGAGGCTTCTGTTTACGTTCCGTGACTTTAGATTAAATAAAAATGATTGTTTTTCTAATTCTAACTACATTTTCATAATCACATGACAACTATTTAAATAATGGATAATAAAATATAGTCTACAACAGTATTAATAAAATTTTATTATTTCACAAACTTTGTTGACATTTGCTATTTGAATCAATTAAATACTGAAAAGTTACAATGTTTTTGACATATATTTGTTTTCAAAATACTGTGTATTCTTTTCAGTTTAAAAGTGGTATTAATAAGGTGGTTAACTCTTTAGAATATTATGTTTATGTATTGGAATTGGTAGGAATATTCTCATTAATCAGAGACAATAAATAGAACTATTGTTGTTGTAAAGGCTCCAGTGTCTTCAG
The DNA here is from genome assembly GCF_021461385.2 of Schistocerca piceifrons. NCBI lineage: Eukaryota > Metazoa > Arthropoda > Insecta > Orthoptera > Acrididae > Schistocerca > Schistocerca piceifrons. The sequence continues at coordinate 469,895,937 of NC_060141.1, read as the reverse complement.
TGTTTCATCAGAAGATAAGTATTGTATCATTCAAAACTAAAATGGTGTCTAAAACTATAAATCCAAAAGCAGGTTCAAACAGTTCATTTTGTCAAACTGAACTGAATCTTGGCTCTTTACAAGTTGCTTTAATAAATGGCTTCACCTTTGTCAATATCAAGATGCAGAATAAAACAGCAAGACTTCCAAGTATTAGTCATGTAGATCCTTTGATAGTATAGGTAATTTCTAACATAAATAAGCTATAATTACTTCACAGCAGTACTGTAACTTAGTTAACATCTCTTTAAATACTAACATTTTTTCAGGTTATTGTTCCCAAATAAAAAATTATACAAGCATTTGGGTTTTTAAGTTCCATGTTTTTATTTATTGACTTTCGGGAGGACACAGCCCATTTCCTTCATCATCCTTCCTAAGCCTGAACTTATGCTCTAATTACCTCCTTGTACAAGAGACAGTAAACCCTAATCTTCTTTTTTCCTATGTCATTCATATTTGATTCCCACAGAGTACTATATCAAGATGGTTATCGACATTTGCACTTTGTGAATGACAAGAGAATTTACTGTGATCATTTTTCTTAATCCCTGCTAAACCATAATTTACTCTCAACCATAGAATCACATTTTGCAACTGAATTTCATCGCTTCATGTATATAACATAGAGAAACTGCATTTAATAAATACAAGACAGAATTAATGATAAATACTTAACTTCAGGAGATGAGATGTTAACACTGCTGAACAGACATACATAAAAGTGATGACACGGACCTCACTTTTGGAGCTGTTGCTTCCATTCCCAGGGAGGAGAGAGGGATATAGTAGGTAGGGTTAAAGGAGAAGGATTACTTGTAGTGAAGACAATGGTAGACGTAAGTTGTATTTTCAATTAACTGTTTTATAAAGTACTGGTCAAACAAATTAAGCTATTAAAACTGGTTGAAGAGAAACAAGCTGTTGTCTTGACTACCTTTGGTTTTTTCCCAAAGGTCAGAAGTCTATTTCCCACTTATTTTGTTTATCATTTTTTTTTTTTTTTTTTCATTTCAGAAAAGTTTTTCGGAAATCAAATATTCCACAATAATTTTAAATATCTACTCACTACAGCAGTTTGTTTTGTTTTTGATTGAACATAATTTGGTGCTTGTTTTAGTGACTTAGCATAGCATTACACTATCAAATTTTCTTTACAAAAGTGTCTTTCTGAAATAAAATTTGATAGTGTAATAAGGAACTTTGTCAAAGTTAGGCATTGGTGAAATTTTCTTTGGTCGGATCTAGCACCTTGCCTTGGCTTTGATGAAATAAACTATTTATTATCTGTCTACTGCATGAAAAAATGTAACTGCTTGGATCAAAAGCATTCCTGAAGCTGTTTCACATCTAATGTTTACCAATATGGCATTGTAATTTATGTGGTACATCACATCTATGATGAAATTGATATAAATGTACGAGGCAGAGCTACATCTACTCATACATCTACATGAACACTCTGCAAATAACACTTACCTGCCTGGCACAGTGTGCACTACACCACCTTCACAATAATTCTCTATTATTCCAGGCTTGAACAGCGTGCAATAAAAATGAACAGCTGTGTCTTTCTGTATGAGTACTGATTTCCCTTATTTTATTATGATGTTGATTTCTCCCTATGTAGATCAGCATCAACAAAATATTTTCACATTTGAGAGAGAAGGTTGGTGGTTGAAATTTTGCCACAAGATTCTGCCACAACAAAAAGCATCTATGTTTTAATTATGTCCACTGGAGATCCTGTATCATGTCCATGGCGCTCTCTCTCCTATTTCTTGATAATACAAAATGTGCTGCCCTTCTTTGAACTTTCTAAGTGCTCTCCATTAATACTATCTGGCAAGGATCCCACACCATGCAGCAGTACACCAAAAGAAGATGGACAAGTGTTGCGTGGGCAGTCTGTTTACTAGATCTGATCCATCTTCTAAGTGTTCTGCTGATAAAAGATGGACTTCGGTTCCCTTCCCCACAATATTTCCAGTGGGTTTTTTCCAATTGCAATTCCTAGTTATTTAATTGAATTTATGGCCTTAGATTTGACAGATTTATTGTGCAACTGAAGTTTAACAGATTCCTTTTAGCATTCATGTGGATAACCTCACACTTTTCACTATTTAGGGTCAATTTCCAATTTTTGCACCATACAGATATCTTTTCTAAAATGTTTTGCAATTGGTTTTGATCTTCTGATGACTTTACTAGGCATTAAATGACAGCATTATCTGCCAACATCCTGAGGCAGCTGCACAGATTGTCTCCTAAATCATTTATATAGATGGGGAACAGCAGAGGGACTGTAACACTACCCTGGGGAAAACCAGAAATAACTCCTGTTTTACTCAGTCACTTTCCATCAGTTACGGTACTATGCACTGTGACTTTTTTGACAGGAAATCACAAGTCCAGTTAAATAACTGAGATAGTATTCCATAAGCAAGCAGATTGACTAAGAGCCGCTTGTGAAGTATAATGTCAATAGCCTTCTGTAAATGTAAGAAAGATGTTTCCTAAATCCATGTTGAATGTGAGTCAGTAGACTATCCTCTTCAAGATAATTCATATCATTTGAACACAAAATATGTTCCAAAATCCCACTGAGTATCAATGTTAATGATATGGCTCCGTAATTTAGTCAATTACTCCTACTGCCTATCTTGAATACTGGTGTGAACTGTGCAACTTTCCAGTCTTTGGATATGAATCTTGCATCAGGTGTGCAGCTGTATATAATTGTTAAGTATGGAGGTACTGAATTAGCATACTCTGAAAGTAACCTAAATGGTACACAGTCTGGACCAGAAGACACTTTTATTGAGTGATATAAGTTGCTCCACTACTCCGAGGATATTGTTGTTGTTGTTGTGGTCTTCAGTCCTGAGACTGGTTTGATGCAGCTCTCCATGCTACTCTATCCTGTGCAAGCTTCTTCATCTCCCAGTACCTACTGCAGCCCAGATCCTTCTGAATCTGCTTAGTGTATTCATCTCTTGGTCTCCCTCTACGATTTTTACCCTCCACACTGCCCTCCAGTACCAAATTGGTGATCCCATGATGCCTCAGAACATGTCCTACCAACCGATCCCTTCTTCTAGTCAAGTTGTGCCACAAACTCTGCTTCTCCCCAATTCTGTTCAATAGCTCCTCATTGGTTATGTGATCTACCCATCTAATCTTCAGCATTCTTCTGTAGCACCACATTTCGAAAGCTTCAATTCTCTTCTTGTACAAACTATTTATCGTCCATGTTTCACTTCCATACATGGCTACACTCCATACAAATACTTTCAGAAACGACTTCCTGACACTTAAATCAATACGCGATGTTAACAAATTTCTCTTCTTCAGAAACGCTTTCCTTCCCATTGCCAGTCTACATTTTATATCCTCTCTACTTCGACAATAATCAGTTATTTTGCTCCCCAAATAGCAAAACTCCTTACTACTTTAAGTGTCTCATTTCCTAATCTAATTCCCTCAGCATCACCCGACTTAATTCGACTAAATTCCAATATCCTCGTTTTGCTTTTGTTGATGTTCATCTTATATGTTCCTTTCAAGACACTGTCTATTCTGTTCAACTGCTCTTCCAAGTCCTTTGAAGTCTCTGACAGAATTACAATGTCATCAGTGAACCTTAAAGTGTTTACTTCTTCTCCATGGATTTTAATACCTACTCCGAATTTTTCTTTTGTTTCCTTCACTGCTTGCTCAATATACAGATTGAATAACATCGGGGAGAGGCTACAACCCTGTCTCACTCCCTTCCCAACCACTACTTCCCTTTGATGTCCCTCGACTCTTATAACTGCCATCTGGTTTCTGTACAAATTGTAAATAGCCTTTCGCTCCCTGTATTTTACCCCTGCCACCTTCAGAATTTGAAAGAGAGTATTGCAGTCAACAGTGTCAAAAGCTTTCTCTAAGTCTATAACTGCTAGAAACGTAGGTTTGCCTTTCCTTAATCTTTCTTCTAATATAAGTCGTAGGGTCAGTATTGCCTCTCGTGTTCCAACTTTTCTACGGAATCCAAACTGATCTTCCCCCAGGTCGGCTTCTATCAGTTGCTCCATTCATCTGTATAGAATTGTTAGTATTTTGCAGCCATGACTTATTAAACTGATAGTTCGGTAATTTTCACATCTGTCAACACATGCTTTCTTTGGGATTGGAATTATTAAATTCTTCTTGAAGTCTGAGGGAATTTTGCCAGTCTCATACATCTTGCTCACCAGATAGTAGAGTTTTGTCAGGACTGGCTCTCCCAAGGCCGTCAGTAGTTATAATGGAATTGTCTACTCCCGGGGCTTTGTTTTGACTTAGGTCTTTCAGAGCTTTGTCAAACTCTTCACACAGTATCAAATCTCCCATTCCATCTTCATTTACCTCCTCTTCCATTTCCACAATATTGTCCTCAAGAACATCACCCCTGTATAGACCCTCTATATACTTCTTCCACCTTTCTGCTTTCCCTTCTTTGCTTAGAACTGGGTTTCCATCCAAGCTCTTGATATTCATACAAGTGGTTCTCTTTTCTCGAAAGGTCTCTTTAATTTCCCTGTAGGCAGTATCTATCTTACCCCTCGTGAGATAAGCCTCTACATCCTTACATTTGTCCTCTAGCCATCCCTGCTTAGCCATTTTGCACTTCCTGTCGATCTCATTTTTGAGAGGTTTGTACTCCTTTTTGCCTGCTTCATTTACTGCATTTTTGTATTTTCTCCTTTCATCAATTAAATTCAGTATCTCTTCTGTTACCCAAGGATTTCTGCTAGCCCTCGTGTATTTACCTACTTGATCACTTGCTGCCTTCACTATTTCATTCCTCAAAGCTACCCATTCTTCATCTACTGTATTTCTTTCCCCCATTCCTGTCAATTGTTCCCTTACGCTCTCCCTGAAACTCTGCCACAACCTTTGGTTCTTTCAGTTTATCCAGGTCCCATCTCCTTAAATTCCCACCTTTTTGCATTTTCTTCAGTTTTAATCTACAGTTCATAACCAATAGATTGTGGTCAGAGTCCACATCTGCCCCTGGAAATGTCTTACAATTTAAAATCTGGTTCCTAAATCTCTGTCTTACCATTATATAATCTATCTGAAACCTTCTAGTATCCCCAGGGTTCTTCCATGTATACAGCCTTCTTTCATGATTCTTGAACCAAGTGTTAGCTATGATTAAGTTATGCTCTGTGCAAAATTCTACCAGACGGCTTCCTCTTTCATTTATTAGCCCCAATCCATATTCACCTACTACGTTTCCTTCTCTCCCTTTTCCTACTATCGAATTCCAGTCACCCATGACTATTAAATTTTCATCACCCTTCACTATCTGAATAATTTCTTCTATCTCATCATACATTTCATCAATTTCTTCATCATCTGCACAGCTACTTGGCATATAAACTTGTACTACTGTAGTAGGCGTGGGCTTAGTGTGTATCTTGGTCACAATAATGTGTTCACTATGCCGTTTGTAGTACCTTACCTGCACTCCTATCTTTTTATTCGTTACCCCTATTTGATTTTGTATTTATAACCCTGTATTCACCTGACCAAATGTCTTGTTCCTCCTGCCACCGAACTTCACTAATTCCTACTATATCTAACCTCAACCTATCCATTTCCCTTTTTAAATTTTCTAACCTACCTGCCTGATTAAGGGATTTGACATTCCACACTCCGATCCATAGAATGCCCGTTTTCTTTCTCCTGATAACGATGTCCTCTAGAGTAGTCCCCGCCCGCAGATCCGAATGGGGGACTATTTTACCTCCAGCATATTATACCCAAGAGGACGTCATAATCATTCAATCATACAGTAAAGCTGCATGCCCTCGGGAAAAATTACGACTGTAGTTCTCCCTTGCTTTCAGCCGTTCACAGTACCAGAACAGCAAGGCCATTTTGGTTAGTGTTACAAGGCCAGAACAGTCAATCATCCAGACTGTTGCCCCTGCAACTACTGAAAAGGCTGCTGCCCCTCTTCAGGAACCATACGTTTGTCTGGCCTCTCAACAGGTACCCCTCTGTTGTGGTTGCACGATACGGCTATCTGTATCATTGAGGCACGCAAGCCTCCCCACCAACGGCAAGGTCCATGGTTCATGGGGGGGACTCCGAGGATATCTGCTTCTAAATAGCTCATGTTGGCAGCTTTTCTTGATTTGAATTCTGGTCTATTTACTTTTTCTTGTTTTGTGAAGGAATTTTGGAAGGCTGTGTTTAGTAACTCTCCTTTAGCAGCACTGTCATTGATAACATTTCCATTGTTATCATGCAGAGAAGACATTTATTGTGTCTTGTCACTAGCGTAATTTACATAAGACCAGAATCTGCCAGTTTCTGAGACAAAATTTTGCTGTGGAATCTATTTAAGTATGTTGCATGGGTGTCTCTACTAAATTTTGAGCATCTGTAAAATTAAGTTTGACGTGCTCTTCTGGCTATTTCTGCAACAGTGTTCTGACCCGTTTTGTGTGCCAAGGGGAATCAGCTCCATTGCTTGTTAATTTATTTGGTATAAATCTCCCAGCTGCTGTCAATACTATTTCTTTGAATTCAAGCCACATCTCGTCTACATCTTACTGGTACATTGTTAACTTGGAAGGAATGGAGACTGTCTCTCTTTTCAATGTTCAGTATGCTGAACACAAAAACCTGATTCATTGAGGTGAAAGGTACCAAGAAATGATATAAAGAAGAAGATCAATATTTACTATATATGTAGTAACTTTTCCTGGAGGTTGTAATGGTCGCCTAGTCGTAGATATTGCTAATTGCTATAATCGCACTATTTCACTCCCATTTATGGAGCTTGTTAGCACTTGGTGTTAGGTTGGCGCCATTAAAATGCATTGTAGTAATCGCAGCTGCTTGCTGGATCGCTGCTATGTCTCGATGCTGATGCTGGCTCTAAATCTGGTTGTAGTCAAATTAAATCGAGTGATGCTGAGGGGATTAGATTAGGAAATGAGACACTTAAAGTAGTAAAGGAGTTTTGCTATTTAGGGAGTAAAATAACTGATGATGGTCGAAGTAGAGAGGATATAAAATGTAGACTGGCAATGGCAAGGAAATCGTTTCTGAAGAAGAGAAATTTGTTAACATCGAGTATAGATTTAAGTGTCAGGAAGTCGTTTCTGAAAGTATTTGTATGGAGAGTAGCCATGTATGGAAGTGAAACATGGACAATAACCAGTTTGGACAAGAAGAGAATAGACGCTTTCGAAATGTGGTGCTACAGAAGGATGCTGAAGATAAGGTGGGTAGGTCACGTAACTAATGAGGAGGTATTGAATAGGATTGGGGAGAAGAGAAGTTTGTGGCACAAGTTGACTAGAAGAAGGGATCGGTTGGTAGGACATGTTTTGAGGCATCAAGGGATCACAAATTTAGCATTGGAGGGCAGCGTGGAGGGTAAAAATCGTAGAGGGAGACCAAGAGATCAATACACTAAGCAGATTCAGAAGGATGTAGGTTGCAGTAGGTACTGGGAGATGAAGAAGCTTGCTCAGGATAGAGTAGCATGGAGAGCTGCATCAAACCAGTCTCAGGACTGAAGACCACAACAACAACAATGTTTAAAAACATGAGGTCCTGTGTTTTTGATGATAAATAACGAGCGAAACCAACAAATATTTAAACTTCAATTATTTATTACTCTGGTGGCCACCTTCATTCCACTGTCCACCAAAGACGATGACACAACACAAAGTAGTACTTCTTTTTCTTTGCATTGTTTATCTACCTCGAACTATAACACACATAGTACACAGTACACACCTCATCAAAGTGACGTTCCGACTGCGCTCACTACCCTTCTTGCTGCTTGTATTTATAACCTTGTCAAAGAACTACTAAAAAGAGATATAGTTTATAAGTCACATGTACATCTGTTATCATAATTTGTGCAGAAAAGTTGATAATTTACATCGAGTGACATATTTTAACATGTTATTAAAATGACAGACAGGTTTGTTGACTTGACAGAATAATTCTTTGGTACAAAAAGGCCGTTTTTTAGAAGTTTGTCAATTGACTTCTCTAATTTGCATAAATAGGTAAATAACATGAATTATTAAGAATTACATTGGTTTTTGTCTAATATAGGAGTGATTACGTGAATACTGAGTGAAAACAGACCTAGTGAACAAATAGGTTTCACTGGGTGATTTTTATTTAAGGAGATCCAAAATACGTCAGTTGGCCACTATTTTTCGTACTTCATATTAATTATTTAAGATGAACTTAGTGTTTTTACATGATGACATTTGCTGTATCAGTGATCAAGTGATATTAACTTTTGTGTGGGTCAGTTATTCAGTATAATTTAATGGATTGACTGTTTATGGAGACATTTTATGCAATCATTGGTAACATACACAATAACTTTACTATAATCGTAAATATTCGTTAAACTGGTTGAATTTGGAGGGTATCGCATACTTTGGTAAAGTAAAGCCTTTAAAAGGTTCCGTTACAAGGTACAGAAATAAGAAAACCCCTAATGTGGCTGGCAAGAATAGAGAAGCTGCTTTCTACTAGTCTTCTTCGTCGTGACCACCTGTAATTAAAACCTGTAACAACCCCCCTAGTTCAGGGATTGTATTATGTCAGAATGACAAAGAGGTATGATTTGGGAGAGAGGGGTGACTCATACCAAAATATGCAGAGAAACACCAGCAAGTGTGCCATTGACTTTATTGCATCGAAGGCACAAAGCTAACTTTTTGCTGAACCCAGTGCAGGTGCCACATGGCATGATTGTGTGAGTCAGCACCAACGCCAGTGCTGGAATTTGCTGCATCAGTGTCTGGTTGCCCAGCCTTGCAGATGTACTGCTCCTACTCATGCCATGGCTAAGTGGCAGCCACGTATGTTGACTCCACAGATACCCCATGACTTGGCTGACTGCTCCCTCAAGCGCAGCCCCATGTGTAGCACTGAAGGGCAACAGCCATCTGCCATCATTGTAGTGAGCCTTAGCAGCTCTGGCCATCTGACCAGGGCAACTTGGTCAGCGCGCACAGGAAGCTCCGCTCCCTGGCAACTGCCAGTTCATGCCGTACGCCTACCCCTGTGGACAGCAGCTTGTAGTGTGCTGGATGGTGTCATCCAGGGAGCAAAGGTCAGTGGCCCTCTCACTCCTCATGCCAGTGCAGCTTCAATGTGTGGCCCACCCTGCCATAGTTATGATGTGCAGTGGAGGTTGGAGGTTGGAGGTAGTTTCAGCAGGCCAGTTGGCTGTCAATATCCATCACCAGAGGTTGTTGTGGTTGGCCAGCAAGTTAAACAATCATCATTCTCTCCAGTTCTAGAAACGGACAGAATGGTGACATGACTGCATGATCTGAGCCTCCGGGCTCGCTTATTTATATTTATTTCCCCTATGCTGCTGACGTAGTTCCTCTGGAGGAGACAAGTGGAGTGCTCTTTAATAATTACAACGTCAGCTTTCCTCAGCCCACTTTGGCCCCTACACACAGGTCAATAGATGCTGTTCTAACTGCTACATATGGTTTCATCACAGTATACATTTACTAAGCCTCTACAAGGGCAAATTAATGTTACAGCAAGTTTGTGTTTTGTAGATATAGCACGTCTGAGATGAATTTTCTGCTTGGTAATATGAGGAGCCACTTCCTACATCACCTATTGAGATGTAATATCCATTCACAAGTAATTTTTGTACAGCCTTACATCATTAACTTCCAGCTCCTGCAACTCACCTAGAAACCCACAGCTTCCTATGTTTACTTTCTCTTCTCTTCTGCTCCTCTTCAAAATGTAAATTCAGTGCACTTGTGGTATCTGCACCAGCATAACACTGTAATAAGGCTTCATCAGCCATTCCAAAGGAACTATGATATTGAAGATCTTCATCAAAGAAAATATTATTTGAATATAATACTGCTACTTGCACCATATCAAATATATTTGTCAAACAGAATTTGATAGTGTAATATCAGCCTTATAAAGAAAAAATTATGATTAGGCTCATGGAAAACCAAGGCAGTTAGGGTATCTCAGTTAGTCGAGTTAACCAAATCATAGTTATTTACTTTTGTAATTCAAAGATCTTTTTAATTTTAAAAATGTTTAGATCCTAAGTTTGTAAGGTTGTTAAAATGGCCAAAAGTCAGTCTTAGTATTTTTTATTTACTTCTTTCACTCTTCAAATGAACAAGAGCATCATTAGAATATACAGTTTAAAGTTGGTTGGAAACACTATAGATTTAACTGGTTGTACTATAGTACTTAAATTTACATTTAATGTATGTTTAAAGTACAGTAGTAAATGATGTCATTGACAGCACCAAATTTTTGGCCTTTCAATGTCATCATTTACTACTGTACTTTAGATATAACTTTAGGTACTATAGTACATGCAATCCTATTTAGGAACAATGAAAGAAAAACAAGTGAACTGACAAATTTGTAAGAGCTAGATGTAAGAGCAGTTGAAAGTGCTAAATTTTTGGGGATCACCGTGGACAGTTGTTTAGGATGGAAAGATCATATTTACAATAGAAGCAATAAATTTAGCAGTGCTGTTTTTGCTCTGAGACAAATTAAGTCACCAGTAACTGAAGATGATGTGCACATGGTGTATTTTTCATACTTCAACACTATAATGAGCCATGGTATAGAAATCCACTTGACTCAGGCAATTAAAATATTCAAATTGCAAAAGAGAGCAATTAGAATAATAGGAAACAAAAGAACAAGAGATAGTCGGAAGCCTCTTTTCAAAAAATATAAGATTGTAACGTTCTATAGCTTGTACATAAATAAAATTCTGCTCCTTGCTTGGGATCATAAAGATGAAGATGTACACCACCACCACACCAGAAACACAAAGAAATTAAGAATTCCGCAGAATAACACAACTCAGTATCAGAGAAGCAGTGATTGTATGGCAGTAAAGTTGTACAACTCTTTATCACCACACATCACTAATGCCAAATCATAGGATAAGTACAAATAGTCAATCAAACAACTGCTACCCCTCTATATTCAATCAGAGAATTTCTTTAAAATGAAAATAACTGAAGCAAATAGGCATAGTACACTAAAAAAATGTAAACAGGTGTAGAGAAAAAGAAAAAGTAAAATGTTTTAACTTCTTAACAGCATTGTTTTTCCTAAATATTTTGTTTTCTACAGTATTATTGCTGTTAACTTTTTTTTTTATAAATGTAAATAAAATGGGATCTAGAATATGTATGTGCTATATGACTGTACTATACCATATATATAAAATTATCGACCCATAGTATAGAATTATTGCAATTAAACGTTCTGTAATTTAGGTACATAGGTTATGTATGCCTCATATAATCCATTCAGTTCACAGTATCTAAAATTTTGTAACTATGATGTAAATTTCTAGAAATATTGTGGCTAAAATTTATTAGTTATCTTAGCAAAACTGTAGTTAGAATCAGTAAAAGTAATATATTTTATTGGAAAACTGACAAAGCAAATATGTACTTGGACTTACTCCATAGAGGTACATCATACGCTGCTAAATAAATAAATAAACCAGTTTAATCCTTAGAGCTGCCAGCAACTTCAAACACAATCTTTAGTGCTGTCAACCAACTTGAAATTGTGTATGCTGTTGATACTCTTGTTCATTTGAAGAGCGAAATCAGTAAATAAAAAATACTAAGTGAAATTTTCAGCTGTTTTCAAAAGCTTAGTTTTAACAGCTGCTCCCTCTGCAGGCAGTGCCTACTCTTGCTTTTTGATCATGCTACTGGTGATAACTTTCTTTGTAAAAATTCTGAATGAGTGCATATTAGACCTATTACTGTTGAATTGGTAATATTTATTTTCGGATATCAAGAGTTTACAATCATACAGCAGACCACTAGTCATATGCAGCAGCAAATCTGGATCTAGTAGTGAAAACTATCAAAGCAGGAATTAGCATTTGTGCAGCATCCAAGCAATTTAACATGCCTCAAACAAAATTAAAATATTTCACTGGCAAATCTATTGAGAACCATAAAATAAACTTTCAAGTCATCGAATGAATACAAAGATGTTTTTACTCCAGCAGAACATCTTTCTCTGCATTCCACCTTAAAATAAAGTGCTGATATGCATTATTGTTTATTGTTCACAACTGTGAGGACATCAGCATATAAATTTACTCTAGCTAATAACAAGGAACGTAGGCCGAACTGGAAACTACAGAAGGGCTTTATTTTTTATGAAGAGACAAAAACTCTCTTTGTGACAAGCTGAAGCTACTAGTCTGAGTTATGAAAGTCATTTCAGTAAATCAAACATTGATAAATTGTATACCAGTTAGAAAGAATCTTGTCAAAAATTGAAATCTGGACTGGAAGACATCCACAACCTTTACGAGACTGGCCTCACAATTGTACAGGAGCCAGAAAAGCTAGTGTCTCCATGCGGGCAGAAGCAAGTGGAAAAAAATTCTCCAGAGAGGGACAAACTTGTAACCATTTGTAGCATTATTGGGGGCACAGTAAAACATTTACCACATTTCTGTGTGGATGTGCTCCCACATGTCCATTTTCATGATCATATGCTTCACAAGAAACCACTTGGAAGTGCAGGTGCAGCACACCTGAGGATGTATGACTGGAGACATATTTGTGGAGGTATTGGCACATTTTGTCAAAAGTGAATGATCAGGCAAAGTTATTATCATTGACAATCACGAAAGCATCATGTCAATAAGAGCATTAAATTTGCCAAAGAAACTGTTTTAGCATTACAATGACAGTGCAGTGATAAACTGCAACATTTGGATGTTGCCATTCACTGTCCTTTCAAGTTCTATTAGAACAAGACACATGACATGTGGCTATTAATCATCATTTTAGGTGTGTGATGTAGTAGGCATTGTGTGAGAAGCATTTACATCTGCTTTCATGCCTTCTAATATCAGGAAAGATTTCAAAGCTACAGCACTGATGCCTTTCAATGAAGAAACATTTGGTTAAGAAAATTTTCTGTCATTATTTGTGACATATAGTCCTGCTGAGCCATCTGAGATTGAAAGAGTTGTCACTAAAAACAATGTTCCTGCTACAGTTCCAGATTCAATTCCTCCATCTTCTCCTGTGTCTATCAGTGATACAGTTCTTTCAAGTACTGATACATTTGCTTCTCATTCCTTCAGACCCTCATGAACAAGAACTCCAGATGGAACTATTTGTGCCTCCTAAAGCATTGCTTCCATTCCCACAATGTGTTTCCCAAAAAAGGAGTGATAATAGCTGAATATAAGGAAGATCTTTTATTCTTACAAGTTCACCTGTGTGGATCCATTTGCAAGAAGATTCTGTGTCCAAATAATCAAAGAAATATAAAAATAAGAAGACTGCTGCACAAAAACTGGATTTCTTGTCAGAAGAAACTGTTAACTTTGTGTTAGAATAATGTGACTGTTCTCAAAATGAATGCTTTGAAAATGGAGACAATTTTTCAGAAATGAAAACTGATTTCTACATAGGTAATTGTTGAAGGGTATGGAGTAAAAATGGACTGGGATTACCATTTTACAGCTGTTGTAAATGAGTTGATTTGTTCTGGCATTCAAGTGACTATCTAAAGCAGCAGTTGCCAAAAGATTTTCCATGACATGAAGATGCCTTTCTTGCCACTGTTAATACTATTACAAAACTTCCTCATCCCCTTGAGGACATACATCAAGGATTTGAAGAAATTGTTTATTTCAATGATGATTCACATGGAAACATATTTTTATTAAGAATGATTTTATTTAAAGCTTCAGGCAGTTGGAATGGAATGGAATACTGGTATGAACAAATTGAAAGATAATAAAAAGGCATGAGAATTGTTTATTAAGCTGCAGAACAGATATGAATCTCTAACAATGGAAGACAACTTTAACATCGAAGGCCAGTGGAAAATGATAAAAACAAATGCAGACACAGCATCAGTAGGTGTGAGCAAAAAGTGAAAGAAAGAAGAGTAACAAAGGGAAAACACCTACAGGAATATTCCAAAAAAGCAAAGAAGCATATGAAAATGCTAACAGGGAAACCAAAAATTTTCTCAGAAGGAAAAAGAGAGGGCACATCGAAAGTCTAGTGATATTCAGAAGAGGATAAATACAATGGATGTATAACATTGAAGATTAAAGAGGCAATAAGGTTTTGAAAAGAGTATTTTGAGGGGAAGAGCTGTTAAATGTTGGAGATGAAAGTACAGAAATGGAGAAACAACATAAATATCAGAATTTAGAGCCATTACTGCACTGCTGAAACTGAAAGATACAGCAAACACAGTCAGAATACTAAAAGACAACTAAGGGAGAGATGGAATAACATCTGTACTACTTAAGAAGGGAGGAGATAAAATTGTGAAACAAGTACACCAACTCATGATCAATATTTGGAATACAGGAAGAATCTGAGCTGAGTGGAAAGAAGTGGTCATAGTACCAATCCATAAAAAGGGCAAATAATGAGAACATAGAAATTATAAAGGCATCTCATTAATTAACTCAACTATAAAGTGTTCTCCAAGATCCTCCAGAAATGATTGGAACCATATTTAAAAGAGACAATAGATGAGCAGCAAGTTGGGCTTATCAAGAACTGGTCCTACATTGATAAGATATTTGTACTGCAGCAGCGATATCAAAATGCTGGAAAAAAAACAGTGGCAATATCATTTGTTGATTTTAAAAAAATCTGTAATAGTCAAACAAAGAAAAGTTGTTGGAGGAAATGCAACAGTTAGGAATACCAAAGAAGATTACAAATCTTGTGAAAATTACGCTGGGAGATTCAAAAGGGATAGAGAAAATGCATGGAGAATATTCCTTTGCTTTTGGAATAAAAACAGGAAACAGAAAATGAGATGGAACATCATCAGTCTTTTTCAGTGTAGTAATACAGGAATCACTGACTGCCACAAGTGAAGCAGGAAGGGAATTAGCATAGGAATAAAAATGAATGCATTGGTCTTTGCCAGTGATGTAGCATTAATCACTGAAAATATAGATGGCCTGAAAATATTGGAAAGAAAGCTAATTCAAAGAGCAAAGAATTGGATCAGAGGTAAATGATGAGAAAGTAAAATTCACAAGGGGAGAAGGAATTATAAAACAAAAAGACACGCAGCCATACAGATTGATGACCATGCATTTGAAGAAGCAGAAGCGTTTAAATATTTGGTGGTTGGTGTGAATAACAGAAATGATGAGAAACAAGAAATATAAGCAAGGATAAAAGTACCATCTAGAGCATCATATTCACTCAACAAACTACTGTCATCCAAAATTTTATCATGAGGAACCAAATTAAGGATATATAAAACTATCATTAAACCAGTATTATTATATGGGGCCAAAACAGGAGAGTAGATAAGTGCACAGAGAGAAAGATAAGGGTTTTCAAAAATAAAATCCTATGGAGGACATTTGGACCAATTTGTGAGGGAGGAGAATGGTGAAGAAGAAAAAAAAAGCTGTCTCAGTGAGGTGTATAATGAACCTGATATTACTGTGGAAGCCAAGACTAAGAGACTGAGATGGTCCAGGCACATCTATAGAAGAGAGGAGGGATTGACACTATGAGAAGTGTAAGAGAAGAAACCCAAAGGAGGATGACCTATTTTCTTTTCTTTTTTGAGTCATCAATATTCTGCCTTCCTCTACAGTTTTCGCCCTCTAGAGCCATGGAAACCATTTCCTCACATCTTAAGAGACATCCTATCATCCTGTCCCTCCTTCTTGTCAGTGTTTACAATATATTCCTTTCCTCTCCAATTCTGCACGGAACATCCTCATTCCTTACCTTATCAGTCCACCTAATGTTCAACATTCTTCTGTAGCACCACATCTCAAATGCTTCAGTTCTTTCCACTTTAGTTTCCCCACAGGCCATGTTTCACTATCATACAATGCTGTGCTCCAGACGTACATTCTCAGAAACTTCTTCCTCAAATTAAGGCCTATGTTTGATACTAGTAGACTTCTCCTGGCCAGGAATGCCCCTTTGGCAGTGTCAGTCTGCTTTTGATGTCTTCCTTGCTCTGTCTGTCATTGGTTATTTTGCTGCCTAGTTAGTAGGATTCATTAACTTTATCTACTTTGTGACCATCAATCCCGATGTTAAATTTCTTGCTGTTCTCATTTCCGCTGCTTCTCATTAATCCCATTTTTTCTTTAATTTACTTTCAATCCATATTCTATACTCAATAGATTGTTCATTCTATTCAGCAGATCTAGTAACTGTTCCTCATTTCGCCCAGGATAGCAATGTCAGCAGTGAATTGTATCATTGATATACTTTCACCTTGAATTTTAATTTCACTCCTGAATCTTCCTTTTATTTCCAGCATTGCTTCTTTGATGCATAAATTAAATAGTAGGGTCAAAAGACTACATACCTGTCTTATACTCTTTTTAATCCATGCACTTTGTTCTTGGTCATCCACTTCTAGTCGAGCGGTCTAAGGCGCTGCAGTCATGGATTGTTCGGCTGATCCCGGCGGAGGTTCGCGCCCTTAGCAGTTAAGTAACATAAGATTTCAAAAACATGTGAATATTTTTTTCATCCACTTCATTATTCCCTCTTGGTTCTTGTACATATTATATATTACCCATCTCCCTATAGCTTACTCCTATTTTTCTCAGAGTTTTGAACATCTTGCACCATTTTACACTGTCAAATATTTTCTCCAGGGTGACAAATCCGATGAAGGAGTCTTGATTTTTCTTTAGTCTTGCTTCCATTATCAACTGTAATGTCAGAATTGCCTCTCTGATGCCTTTACCTCTCCCAAAGCCAAACTGATCATCCTATAACACATCCTCAACTATCTTTTCCATTCTTCTGTATATTATTCTTGTCAGCAACTTGGATGCATTAGCTGTTAAATACAGGGTTATTATAAATGATTGAAGTGATTTCACAGCTCTACAATAACTTTATTATTTGAGATATTTTCAAAATGCTTTGCACACACATACAAAAACTCAAAAAGTTTTTTTAGGCATTCACAAACGTTCGATATGTGCCCCTTTAGTGATTCGGCAGACATCAAGCCGATAATCAAGTTCCTCCCACACTCAGCGCAGCATGTCCCCATCAATGAGTTCGAAAGCATCGTTGATGCGAGCTCGCAGTTCTGGCACGTTTCTTGGTAGAGGAGGTTTAAACACTGAATCTTTCACATAACCCCACAGAAAGAAATCGCATGGGGTTAAGTCGGGAGAGCGTGGAGGCCATGACATGAATTACTGATCATTATCTCCACCACGACCGATCCATTGGTTTTCCAATCTCCTGTTTAAGAAATGCAGAACATCATGATGGAAGTGCGGTGGAGCACCATCCTGTTGAAAGATGAAGTCGGCGCTGTCGGTCTCCAGTTGTGGCATGAGCCAACTTTCCGCGGGCTATGCGTGAAACTTGCCCGCACGCGATCAACCGTTTCTTCACTCTCTGCAGGCCGACCCGTTGATTTCCCCTTGCAGAGGCATCCAGAAGCTTTAAACTGCGCATACCATCGCCGAATGGAGTTAGCAGTTGGTAGATCTTTGTTGAAATTCGTCCTGAAGTGTCGTTGCACTTTTATGACTGACTGATGTGAGTGCATTTCAAGCACGACATACGCTTTCTCGGCTCCTGTCGCCATTTTGTCTCACTGCACTCTCGAGCTCTCTGACAGCAGAAACCTGAAGTGCAGCTTCAGCCGAACAAAACTTTATGAGTTTTTGTACGTATCTGTAGTGTGTCGTGACCATATGTCAATGAATGGAGCTACAGTGAATTTATGAAATCGCTTCAATCATTTGTAATAGCCCTGTATTGTGTGATAATTCTTGCACTTGTCGGTTCTTGCAGTCTTGTGGATGATATTGTGTGGATGAAATTTTTCCAATAGTCAGATGGTATGTAACCAGATCATACGTTCTACAAATCAACATGAATAGTCATTTTGTTGCTACTTGCCCCAGTGATTTTAGAAATTCTTATGGAATGTTATCTATCCCTTCTGCCATATTTGATTCTAAGTCCTCCAAAACTCTTTTAAATTCTGATTGATACTGAATTGCCTATCTCTTCTAAATTGAGTCCTGTTTCTTCTTATACCACATCAGACAACTCTTCCCCCTCGTAGAGACCTTCAATGTACTCCTTTCACCTATCTTCTCTGTCCTCTACCTTCAACAGTGGAATTCCCATTGTACTCTTAATGTTACCATACTTGCTTTTTGAAATTTCAACAAAAGTTCTTTTGACTTTCTTATATGCTCAGTCAGTACTTCCACAATCATATCTTTCTCAATTTCTTCACATTTTTCATGCAGCCATTCTATCTTAGCTTCCCTGCACTTCCTATTTATTTCATTCCTCAATGACCTGAATTTCAATGTTCCTGAATTTCCCTGAACATATTTGTTCTTCCTCCTTTCATCGATCAGCTGAAGTATTTCTTCTGTTACCCATTGGTTTCTTTGTATCCGTGTTTTCCTTTCCAACTTCTATGATTGCCATTTTTAGAGATGTCCATTCCTCTTGAATGTTACCGCCTACTGCAATACACTTTATTGCTATATCTGTAACCTTAGAGAACTTGAATGTATCTCACCATGCCTTAGTACTTTCATATCCCACTTCGTTGCACACTGATTCTTCCTGACTAGTCTCTTCAACTTCAGACTGCTCTTCATCATTACCAAATTGTGATCTGACTCTCTCTCTCTCTCTCTCTCTCTCTCTCTCTCTCTATATATATATATATATATATATATATATATATATATATATATATATATATATATATATATACTTACCGAACGAAAGCTCTGGCAGGTCGATAGACACACCTGCCAGCGCTTTCGTTCGGTAAGTCACCTCATCTTTGTTTATATATATATATATAAAATGGAAGGAAACATTCCACGTGGGAAAAATTATATATAAATTATATATAAAAACAAAGATGAGGTGACTTACCGAACAAAAGCGCTGGCAGGTCGATAGACACACAAACAAACACACAAAATTCAAGCTTTCACAACAAACTGTTGCCTCATCAGGAAAGAGGGAAGGAGAGGGGAAGACGAAAGGAAGTGGGTTTTAAGGGAGAGGGTAAGGAGTCATTCCAATCCCGGATGGAGAGCAGGTGGCCAAGGAACATCATACACTTGGAGCAAGGAAAGTAGTTGCCAAAGACAGAACACTGTGGAGGAGGCTACTTGATGAAGCTGCGAACTGTGTGATGTTTGTGAGGAGAGGAGAGTAAGAGCAAGTCAATTTAATCAGTTGCATTTGGTGTAACAGCTACTGATGGTGCAATGCCTGTGCAATCTTTTGAAATAAAAAAAATTATTTAATTTATTTCCACTGATCTCACTACCTGAACCAGTTAACATTACTGGTTAGGTCACTTTGCAGATGACTCGATTAGTTCATATTTCACAATTACTGAAAGTAATAGAGAGTCCTTGAACTTCTCATTGTAAAGAAAACATGTAACACAGACTTACCATGAAATTAAATGTAAATGAGTTACGTACATACATTGTCAGACCAGTTTTAAAACATGTGATTCAATTAACCAAACCTTCTATGATTTCGACTCCAGGTCCAATTTTGTTGCTCCCCCATCACACACAGAATCTTTCTGATTTCATGTTATGATCAATTATATTAACTGCATGTCTTAGATAGGAAGGACAATAAAGAGATGATACCACAAATAAAACACTCACAGTTTTTGTAAAATAATATGTATTATGTCACATCAGTACATCTGCAGATTTTAAAAAAATGAATAGAGAAATTAAAAACTCACAAAGACAATTTCAAGTTATGAAGAAAAGAAAAAAGTATGTTGTCCCTGATAAATATTCAGTCAGATCTGAACTGCTAGTAAGTGTAACACAAATACATGATCAATTGAATGTTGCACATTCTGTCATGTAATCTCCACTGAATATCTGTTCAATAAGTTACAAGTACAGCTGATAGGCACAATATTATGAAGCTTTTAACAATAAATTACATTCTTTTTGGTAAGCTGCAGATATTTTTTGCAGACTAAAACGTTTTTCATATTTCTTTCACTCATAGCACCACCTTACAATCACACAGCATTCCAATAATTTACACCCCACAACTATCAATAACCTTCAATGTCAAACATTTGGCATGACTGCCACTGTACCACTTAATACACCTAAAAAACATTCCTGAGCTCTGAGCAAAATACTTTGCCAGGAACATTCAGTATACACACAGGATGCAAAATAACACAATGAATGGGACTAGACTACCAAGAAAAAGATCTACACTATATATATGGCATAAAGAAGCAACAGCCTCTTTCACTCATACATGAAAACTTAACAACAGTATCAATCAAACAATGGAACTTTGTTTCAAAAGTACAAAGAAAATCTATTGGCTAATATGGTACTAAAACTGAGGAAGCTGGTTTCCATGTGGTACAAGTATTAAAAATAAATATCTGAAATGTGTTGTTCATTGTAAAAAACTACCTGTGCAGAAAATACTATTATTTTGTATGCAACAGCATAACATAACTTGGTGTCATAAGATTTTATCATGCAGTATGCATGTAATGGTTCAAAAACTTGAAAGTATTAAAAATGTAAAAGCTTCATGGAAATCTAACTTGAAAAATGTTTTATTTTCACTTCTGTTTTACTAGAACCACTGGTTAATCGATTCAATAATTTGCTTGAATCTCATGATAGCAGTATTCAGAGTAAATTGAAAAATAGTGCTACATAACAGAAGTTGCTTGTGCTTTTATACAGCAGAGATTTGTATAATTAAGAATTTTAGTGAGCAATAATAATCCACAGAAACCAGCGAACATCACTGAAAAGTTTTATCACTTTTGCTGATTCTGATTTCAAACAGTATTTTATTCAATACACAAATGCTTTTTTGAAAATAGTATGTTGAGCATCATTGAAATTTAAAAAAATGTATAAAGCTGTGAAACAGTTTAAATATAGTTTCTCATATCCATCATTAAATTTTGGAACTTTGTTTAAAGCATCAGCATTACAAAAATATATCTACTAAAATATAACTGCTTTGTACATTACAGTGTTTGTCGAAAATATCAGATAATAATCCTCACTTAGATTGTACAATTTATCACAGTTGGCTTCGTTATTAACTGCTGAGCTTAACCTTTCTTAAATTTCTTGACAATTTTTGCAAAGTTGTTGTAACAGGTGAAATGAGTTAATTTCAATTTTAGAGACATATGTTTCTTATGTCAGTTTCTTTGTAAAATGTGAATAAATTGTTCTTATGTCATTGTATGAAATCAAAGTAAATTAATCTCTGAACTGCAATAGCAGCATACACATTATACATGAATAGAAACAAAAGCAGGAACAATATTGGAAATCTTTCACACTCTGCAGTTGTACATCATGCCAGTTCTCTAAGAAAGCACACTGAGAAAGCTGATATCAAACTCTTTGTTAGTTGTGTGGCACTATTCAGCATTTCCAACCCACCCACCTGTGCAAAAACACTTAAAAATTATCTTTCCATTTATGTATACAAATACTGCATTTAAGAAGAGTAAAATAGGTTACTCTTCAATCCAATAAAATTTACAACTTTTACATGCTATATCTACATATTATTACATTCACATTTGTTAAATAACAATAAAAAACAATTGAGATAGCACCTTACACAATAACTCGTATCTTATTTACGGAAACAATTAATAACATTAACAGAATGCGGCTCAGTGAAAGACTGCATTGGAACAGACTATAGTGCATGACAAACAATGGTTTTAAAAGTTTGTCATGTTTGGTACAAAGCTGTTGCTGCATTAACTGAACTCCAAAATGGTTTTGGATTACTCTGTTCCCTTACTATTACTGCATAGCCCTTTAACTGCAATGCAAAAAGAAATGGATGTTGCAGTTTTCTAATGCATGTAATGCAGTTTTACATTATATAAATTAAATTTGCTTGTGGGCTATGACTAGATAAATTTGCTTAAACGTGTTCAACACATTACAGCAAACAGCTAGTTCTTCCTGTAGGCACTCTTTGCTAACTCATTATCACTAATAAAGCTCCCTTTTCGCTTGCCACATGGTTATAACACTAACTAAAACATTAGCACCATATGGCAAGCTCTGCAGTCTAATAGGCATGTATATCTATGTTAACAGTCTATCTCTTCCAAATTACTGGAAATGGCACACCCAAAAGGGCTTATGGCAGGGAATGCCAGTGCCACAGTTGGTTTTAATAAATCACATACCAACTCTGTAACTACCCTGTGGTGCCTGCACCTAGGTAGACAAAGCTCTGAATCCGCCTCTGTTTACTGACTACTGAGATTAGCCTCCCACAACCTTTGCATGCGGACGGATGTAGGATGTGTGAGGCAGTTCCCACAGTAATTCTCCCTTAATATCTCACATCCTTACATCTCTTCGACAATTTCTTGTATGCTTGTCCAGGTTCCAGTGACAAACCCAAGTACTCCAAACAGAATGATCAACACGTTTTTCCAGAGACGCCAGTAATAACTCCCCAGTCCAGGAGATTCCCAGTAGGTGGCCAATTCAATGATGGCAGGGAACATCAGGCCAAGGGTTGATAAACACACAGCACCCACCAATGAAATTATTGGTCCTAGATTTGGCACAGCAGCTGCTACACCCACTGTAAAGAAAGTGTTCCATTTTATACACACAATTGACATGGCAAACATTGTAAACATTATGGCATAGGAGTTTTTATGTATTTGCAAGCAATGGATGGAAATTCAGAAACAACTTGTGATTTTATAGAAATGATGCAGAATAGTTATATTGCTTGTAAAAATCAGTAAAAATAATGCAAGATTTGTGAGTGACTGATTGTTTTCTGCTATATATTCCAACAGAAATGTGCCATTAATAATTGTAACTCCAGATTTCCATATTTATTATGTATCTAAAGGACTAGTTTTCAATTTACAGTTAATTCCATGAAATAATGTCTTAGCATAGAAACTTTTAAGTTCAAAATTTGAATGGTGTTGTGTCAAATGAATCATATAGTTCTATTGCATAGACAAGAAATTATTTCCAGAATGAGATTTTCACTCTGCAGCGGAGTGTGCGCTGATATGAAACTTCCTGGCAGATTAAAACTGTGTGCCCGACCGAGACTCGAACTCGGGACCTTTGCCTTTCGCGGGCAAGTGCTCTACCATCTGAGCTACCGAAGCACGACTCACGCCCGGTACTCACAGCTTTACTTCTGCCAGTACCTCGTCTCCTACCTTCCAAACTTTACAGAAGCTCTCCTGCGAACCTTGCAGAACTAGCACTCCTGAAAGAAAGGATATTGCGGAGACATGGCTTAGCCACAGCCTGGGGGATGTTTCCAGAATGAGATTTTCACTCTGCAGCGGAGTGTGCGCTGATATGAAACTTCCTGGCAGATTAAAACTGTGTGCCCGACCGAGACTCGAACTCGGGACCTTTGCCTTTCGCGGGCAAGTGCTCTACCATCTGAGCTACCGAAGCACGACTCACGCCCGGTACTCACAGCTTTACTTCTGCCAGTACCTCGTCTCCTACCTTCCAAACTTTACAGAAGCTCTCCCGCGAACCTTGCAGAACTAGCACTCCTGAAAGAAAGGATATTGCGGAGACATGGCTTAGCCACAGCCTGGGGGATGTTTCCAGAATGAGATTTTCACTCTGCAGCGGAGTGTGCGCTGATATGAAACTTCCTGGCAGATTAAAACTGTGTGCCCGACCGAGACTCGAACTCGGGACCTTTGCCTTTCGCGGGCAAGTGCTCTACCATCTGAGCTACCGAAGCACGACTCACGCCCGGTACTCACAGCTTTACTTCTGGCAGAAGTAAAGCTGTGAGTACCGGGCGTGAGTCGTGCTTCGGTAGCTCAGATGGTAGAGCACTTGCCCGCGAAAGGCAAAGGTCCCGAGTTCGAGTCTCGGTCGGGCACACAGTTTTAATCTGCCAGGAAGTTTCATATCAGCGCACACTCCGCTGCAGAGTGAAAATCTCATTCTGGAAACATCCCCCAGGCTGTGGCTAAGCCATGTCTCCGCAATATCCTTTCTTTCAGGAGTGCTAGTTCTGCAAGGTTCGCAGGAGAGCTTCTGTAAAGTTTGGAAGGTAGGAGACGAGGTACTGGCAGAAGTAAAGCTGTGAGTACCGGGCGTGAGTCGTGCTTCGGTAGCTCAGATGGTAGAGCACTTGCCCGCGAAAGGCAAAGGTCCCGAGTTCGAGTCTCGGTCGGGCACACAGTTTTAATCTGCCAGGAAGTTTCATATCAGCGCACACTCCGCTGCAGAGTGAAAATCTCATTCTGGAAACATCCCCCAGGCTGTGGCTAAGCCATGTCTCCGCAATATCCTTTCTTTCAGGAGTGCTAGTTCTGCAAGGTTCGCAGGAGAGCTTCTGTAAAGTTTGGAAGGTAGGAGACGAGGTACTGGCAGAAGTAAAGCTGTGAGTACCGGGCGTGAGTCGTGCTTCGGTAGCTCAGATGGTAGAGCACTTGCCCGCAAAAGGCAAAGGTCCCGAGTTCGAGTCTCGGTCGGGCACACAGTTTTAATCTGCCAGGAAGTTTCAAGAAATTATTTGTGACACAACTGTTATTGCATTACTGGCATGTGAAAAATTACATTGTAGTTATAATACAAAAAGTACATGATAAATACACTGAGTAAAGGTGTTTGGAGCAACATATATAGTCTTGTTACTTTTAAACATTATTCCCATTATCAGAGGAAATGTTCCAAAGCTTGGAAGTGAGAGCTTAGTGGCTGTGAGTAAGTTAAATGCATAGATGTTTAAAACAATGGACTTGCATTTGGAAAGAGCAATATACAAATACCCATCTGTTTCTTATAGTTTTCATAAATTACCTAAAGTTGATGTTAGAATTTAGCCTCCAAAAAGACACAGCTAATTTCCCACCATAGGCTTATCCAATTTAACACTTTGACTGCTGTTGATAGATTAATTCATCAAACCCCACTGTTCTCACTAAGCTGCTGAAGAACTTAATTGTGACCTCTGCATTTTCCTTCAGCATTACTGATCAACTTGAACCTCCTCTCTGACCGCTGAGCACTCTTTACCAATACAGACATGTCACCACTCAGGAACTTGAGTACTGTTTCTGAGTATAAGTACACAGCAGAATTTCCGCCCCATATCTTAGTAGCTTTTTACAGTTACTGCCATTAAATTGTGTTGGGATTCTTTTGTTTGTTGTGACCCTCTTTTGCTGCATTCAGCTTTGCTTTACGTCTTACTGTTAATCAGGATTGGCATCACAATGTTTTTCCCATCATCGTTTCTGCAAACAAAATGACAGGGCATTGTGGTTGCACTGAGGAAGAGTTCATGGAGATACTCAGGAAGAGCAGCACTGAAGATGAATTATTTGCTGTTGATGTAAGTGATAACTGCTCCTCATATCCTGAAAGCCATGGTCCTAAGCAGCAGATGTAGAATTATAGTTCCAACAAGAGATGTAATTGATAGTCCTTCCAAATATGAAAAGCTGAAAGTGGTAGTAACTTTCACATGGGTACTGATTTCCTATCAGAACTCTTGATATTCATAGAGCTGCTTTGCTTTTGTCCAAAGTTTCTTTAATATTTCTATAGGTGACCTCTGTCTTTCCTCAAGTTATGCATTCTTCTACAGTCTTACATTTCTCATCTTGCCATCTCTACTTTGCCATTTTGCACTTCCTGTCAATCTCATTTACTAGATATCTATATTTTCTGCTTTTGTCAGTTAGATACCTTATCTCATGGGTTATTAATAGAGCTCTACTGGGCTTTCCCTGTTTGATCCCATACTGCTTTCACTATTTCATTTTTCAAAATAAACCAATTATCTTCTATTTATTTCAGTCAATTATTGTCTAATTCTCTTTCTCAAACTCTAAACTGCCTCTGTTTCTTTAAAGCTGTTCAGGCCCATTTCCTCAATTTCCTACCTTTCTGAAATGTCATCAGATTTAATCTGCAGTTTGTAACCAACAAATTACGGTCAGAACCCACATCAGTGTCTAGAAATGTTTTGCAGCTTTAAATCCAGTTTTGAAGTTGCCTTGCTGTTATGTAATCAGTCTGAAAGATACCAGTGTCTCCTGCTCTAGTCCACATGTACAATCTTCTTTCATGAGTTTAAACCAAGGATTAGTAGTGATAAACTATGTTCTGCACAAAATTCCATCAGGTGACTTGCCCTATCATTTCTTTCCCCTAGTCCATATTCCTCACTATTTTTCCTTCTCTTCTTTTTTACACTGCTTAAATCCAATCTCCCATCACAATTAAATTTTTGCCTCCTTTAACTATTTGAATAATTTGTCCCATCATACATTCTTTAATTTCTTTATCATGAATGGAGCTGATTGGCATATAAACTTGTATTATTCTTGTGGGTGTTGCCTTCATGTCTATGTTGACTATGATAATGCATTCATTAAGCTGTTCATAGATGCTTATTTGCTTTATTATCTTGTTATTCATTATTAGACCTACTTTTACATTAGCACTATTTTTTATTTTGTTTTTATAACTCATCTGACCAGAAGTCATGTTCTTCTGCCACCACACTTCACTAATTCCAACTATATCAAACTTCATCCTATCCAATTGAGGGATCTAATGCTGCACACTGAAACCCATAGAAAGCCACTTTTGTTTTACCTAGTGATGATATCTTCCTCAGTAGGTCCCAGATAGAGATCTGAATGAAGTAATATTTTCCCAGACTCAACCATACAGTAGAGTTGCATGCCTTCAGGAAATATAATGGCTGTTGTTTTTCCTAGCTTTCTCCTGTTTGTAGTACCAGCATAACAAGGCCATGTTGCTTAATATTACAAGGCCAGATCAGGCAATCATCCAGCCCGTTGCCTCTGCAACTACTGAAAAGCGTGCTGATCCTCTTCAGGAACTACATGTTTGACTGGCCTCTCCACAGATTGATTATTCCTCCCACCCCATCCCCACCCCATCCCCACCCCCTTCCTCTCTCTCCGTGACTGCAACTATGGTAGAGCTATCCATGCCACTGAGGCAGACAGCGACCCGACCTTGGAAATGTCCCTTATTAATGGGGGTGGAGCTAATTTTTACACCTTCAATTATGTCCATTTTGGTGGTGGCAAATCCTAGAGTAACAGGAGGAGACATACAAACATATTCAGCACAGTGCAAAGCAGGCTGTATGGGTAACATGGGATTTAGTGTGGGTAGATGTGATCAGGGGCTAACACCACAGCTCTCAGCCTGGCATTTAGCAATCTCATCTGCAGCAGCCATAGGGTTAAGCCTGTGATCCATCTTCAATAATTTAATCAATGGTGGTGAGTTCAACGGTAATATTTCACCTTTGAGTGACCAAACACACATAAAAGTGGTAATATCAAGAGGAAAAAGGGCAGGTCAGAAAAATTTGAGACACAAGCAGATCAGAAACTAAAAGGCAGTACATGACATTACTAGAAAAAAGGAATAGAGTAAATATTTGGCAATGGAGACTTTTAATGTTAGAATGAGCTACTCAGTAAAATTCCACATGCTTGTGAATATAAACTTGTGTTACATTTTATGTAAATTAGTATGTTTCATTGTCATTAATTATGTTTGCAATTAATATTGCATAACCATTTAAATCTGTAACAAATGTACCTGTGCAGATAACGAGGATAGTTCTCAGTATGTACTCAGCAATGGTTTTGCGGGAACCAAAACGATGTTTTGTCGCCTTCCAGATGATCTCGAAGGGCACGTAGAACTGCAGTGCGTATGTGAAGAAAATTGCCACCGCTATCATGACCTTAACTGACTGGGCCAGTCTGTAACAAACCCGCACTAAAGATGGACCTCCATAGTTGGTTCCATTGGCATTTTGTCACTTCATTGTATCTTGTTGTAAAATGTGATACAGTGACATCCAAAAATGATTTGTGTTTGTATTCAGTACAAATTTATATTTGTACTCAGATCACAAATATCTGTCTACTATTTGAATTTTAAGGTGATTCGTCAGCTGTATATGTAATAATTGTTTACACTATATGTTGCTGGCAAGTGTCCTGAGGAAGTGCTGTAAATTTAATATTGTTTTAAAGCTAAGAAAGTTAGCGTTAGATAATATTTAAGCACTTTGGACAAATGATAGACATTGTGACATTAGACGGTATTAAAAATAATGTAGAACAATAATATAAGACCATACTGACTCTGAATTAATACTCACACTTCTTCTGTTGGCAAGTTCAGTGTTATGCTGCCTTCAGTCTTGTCACCATATTTAAGGTAGCCAAAGAAGCCAACAGCTGTGTAAAGGGACACTACAACTGTCATACCAATATTGAGCACACCTGGGCAGCCAATAAAATGTGTCGGTGTCTTCATACTGTTTTCGAGTGGCATTACCTGCAAAAAGATATTCAAATTAAATAAACAAAATTAAGGATTGATTAAGATAATTAGTAATATAGTACAAATATTATGGACAATGTTGCTAAGTTTTTTGACAATTTCCTCCTTCAAAGATAACTAATACAGTGGACATACACAAATGTGGCTACATTGTCCCAACTCTGCTGATTAACTGTGGTGTTGAGTTGTGTCAGGTCAAGTGGAAGGAAGGGAAAGTAGGCAGGGAGCAGTGGAAGTGCAGGTGCTGCATGTTGGCAGGGAGAGGTAATGAAAGAACATGATAGGGATGTGGAAGTAGTGAGTTTCCTTTGGTCCAGGTACCAGAAGTGTTGTGTGGCACATGATGAAGTGGTTTCATGGATTGTGACTTAGACAGGGAGGTAGAACAGAGGAAGATAGAAACTGCAGGGAAATGAGTGTAAGTGTGGACTCAAAAAAACTGAGGCATGGGGACAGGGGTAGAGATAGATGTGTGACAGAGAAAAGTATGGTACATCATTTGTCCCATATAGACGGCTGCATATATATATATATATATAATGAATAAAAGTACAAGTACTTTGAACTATGAGAAGAGACTGCGACAGTCATTAAGAAATTAGTCCACTGAGGTTTATATACAAGTCATATAAAATACCAGAAGCTGTTCGTGTAATATGAATAGGTTCATGGATCATCCATCAATGCTGTCTCATTACTTTACTGAGTATTACAGATAAGCAAAAAAATATTGCAACTACTACAGTGATAGAAAGTATTTTCTATACATGTGTATGAATGTCCGAAATCAGATATTAGTTGAGTACTTTAGAGAATCATTCAGAATAAAGGTGAGTGAGTCAAACATTAAAACATTAACACTAAGCCTGGTGTGCAAAAACCAAGCTACTGTGAAAGTCAATGACTCAGTTGTCAGAATCGTAAAAAACAGCAGTGCTAATAATGTATATCCTGATTGAGCTTAAAATCCTAAAATGTCTCATTAATTTGAATTCTGCTCTATAATTAAATCAAACTGAATGTATCCTACAAAAGAGGTTAATGCAGAAGATTTCCATTTTTAACTGTTAGTATTTTTCATTAGTTGACATAAGAGTTAACATTTATTTAACATTAAAACCACACATAAATTGTTGATTGTTTCCACATACCACTCCTATTCCTTCCAAGGCAAAAATGGCAGTTCCAAAAAACAACGGTAGTTGTCCCCATGATGAAAAATTAGGAAGGCCACTGTTGGTGATGGAAGGCAGATCACTGAAGATGTAGTAGAAGGTAATTCCTAATCCAATACTGATCAGTATGTTTGCCAGCATTGAGAAAGGAGAGAGGTATTTCAGATTTCGAACCCAGTTGATTAGGATCAGTACAGGAGCCATTATCAGCATGTAGTACTGAATAGGCCACTCAGTCTCTGAGTAGAAATCAACAACCTATGACAGAAAGAGAAGCAGTTACAACCAACAAATAAATTTAAAAAAAATGGCTCTGAGCACTATGGGACTTAACAGCTGAGGTCATCAGTCCCCTAGAACTTAGAACTGCTTAAACCTAACTAACCTAAGGACATCACACACATCAATGCCCGAGGCAGGATTCGAACCTGCGACTGTAGCGGTCGTGCGGTTCCAGACTGAAGCGCCTAGAACTGCTCAACCACCACGGCCGGCAAGAATAAACAGTTCAAACAGTTCATTATTTTTGTGAATACCCTCTGTGTCTTCAGTTTTTTTCAGATAACAACAGCTACATATATAACTACTTTAGTATTAAAGGAGACCACTCACCAAAAAGCAGAAGCATTGAATTGTTGATCGGCATACACAAAAGAAGGAAAACTTGCTAGCTTTCAGAATTACCTTTTAATGGCCTAGAGTAAAATACACAAACACACACACTCACAAACATGGATACATGCCCTATGCCCGGCACCATGGAGGGGCTTGGGAATGGATATTTGTGTGTGTGAGTGAGTGTGTATGTGTATTTTACTCATTAAAGGATGACACTGAAAGCTAGCAAGTTTTCCTTCTTTTGTGTTTGCCTATCAAGAACTAAATGCTCCTGCTTTTTGGTGAGTGGTGTTATCTAATCCTAAGGTATTTACAAAAATGGTTCAAATGGCTCTGAGCACTATGGGACTCAACTGCTGTGGTCATCAGTCCCCTAGAACTTAGAACTACTTAAACCTAACCAACCTAAGGACATCACATACACCCATGCCCGAGGCAGGATTCAAACCTGCGACCGTAGCAACAGCGCGCCTCCAGACTGGAGCGCCTAGAACCGCACGGCCACCGTGGCCGGCTAAGGTATTTACACCCAACAAGAACTTTACAGCAAAGTTTATGTATATAACTAGTATTCAGTCACACCAATGACATCATCCAAATAGAATATCAGCATAACAAGCATTTTTGCTACATAACAAGCAATAAATTGTTGGATTCAGTGATTGATGTGAAACTGCATTTTACCTAACCTGAATGACATCACCTGTGAAACACATTTAAAAAATGTATTTTGTGGCTTGAGAGGATTTATTTATTGCATTCTAAAGATATTAATCTGATCTCAGTTCATGAAAACTGTAGTGGTAAATTACCAACCAAACTAAATAAATGGTCTTGGACAACATGTTAGTAGGAAGCCTAATAAATTTTTGATTCAGAGTTATCTTTTAAATATGTCAGGATTAGCCTGAAGATGTAGATCAAGTGTACACATTAAATTACTATAGGTGATATAAGTCACAATGAATTACACAAAAAGGTAAACAAAATGTTTCCTCATATCACAATGTTTCTGTATTTTCACTTTGAAACTGGAATAATTGAGTGCACGCAAGCAAGAATCATACGGAATTCTGTAGAGGCAACAAAATTACCATGTTTATCATTATGCCTTCTACATATCATCTGTTTAAAAAAAGGTCAACAATGCATATTTAATTATTTCTGCCCTTCATGGAACTGTTGCAGATTTGCTTAGTCACTGTTCAGCTATTAACAATCAAATGATACTGCATCAGTTTCATTTATTCTGTACACCTCACCCAAAACATATATCTATTTATTTTTATTCATATATTAATTTATTTATCCTTTCATCCAGCCATGTACTTTACATAGTTTACATTAAGTTAATTACAGCACATGTTATAACAAGTCTTGCACCACTTAGAAATAATTATGAAGGTGTGTTGAAGAGTAATACTTCCAAACTTTTATGTGAAAAATCTTAAAGCTTTTTAAATAAAACAAACATTATTAACATTCTCCTTATATATATTTTTTCTGCAGTCCTCTGTCACTAGAGAGCTCTGAATGGTAGCGTGTAACAAGGGGGTGTGTAATGTAACCATGTCAGTGCAAGAAAAACAGCATGTTGTAATCGAGTTTTGAATTCATGTAGTTCATTCATACATGGAGCACAGCATGACAATGCCAGGCCACACACAAGCACTGTGACGTCCATAACAGTCCGATGGCTCAGGTTCACTCTCATCAGTTGTCCTCCATACAGTCCAGACTTGGCCTCATCCGATTTTTGTCTGTTTCCAAAACTTAAAGAAAGGGCACCTTTAGGACTTCACTCTGACCTGATGAAGAGGTGCAAGCCAGAGTAAGGCTGTACCTCTGTCAATGAAGTTAAATATTCCACAAGAAAGGTATCAATGAACAGGTCTCTCATTGGGAGAAACATATTTATTACAAGCATGACTATATTAAGAAATAAGTATGTAAACATGATCTAGAATTTTAATAACATTTGTTTTATTAAAAAAAGCGTTAAGATTTTTCATGTAACACTTTTAAGTGTATAACATAAATAGTGGTAACAGTAGTAGTTACCATAAATAGTAAAAATAGATTTTATATAATTTCATGGAAAGTGAAACAACAAAGACAAATTATAAGGAGGTAGATGTAAACTGAAAACTCTGGATACTGGTAGCAATGAATGTTGGGAAAGAGGTGGGGGAGGGAGATAAAAAGGAACATCCAGAATGAGGGGTGGGGATAGAGAAAAAAGCATGACTGTATAAAACATGAAAATGGAAATACAGATAGCCAGGAGAAGATGGAAGCACTTGCTTTACTGTTTAACAGAGATAAATTGGCCATGTCTAGCACTGAGATCACTTAAGAAATTTTTATGCCTCAGATTTTACACGTAAGTAACGTGGTCAACAGACACACATAACAGTTACACAATGCCAGCCTGTTATATAAAATTTGTTAAATTTAACTAATTTCTTACCTGTTTAATATTTTTTGCAACAAAAACAATGTAGACACAGCAGCATCCTATTAAATCAATCACCAGGAATGTGTTTATGCAGCCCCTGAAAGAGAAACAATTTCATACATTTTCAGGAAATAGATACCTTGTGTTACAGTATTGTTGTAAACTATACTTCAATGCAAATAATCTTTTTAATTTGGTTGTCAATAGCTGTGTAATTAAAATGTGAAAATACAGAACAACACTTTGACAAAATTTGTGAATGTAGCATGTCTGTTTTACGTATTTCAGTATCCAAATTTCAATATAGTATTTTTTTAATATTGCATTTTTCTGACAAAAAAGTTATTTAATTTTTTTATGATAAATATGTGCACTCACGCTGCAATTCCCGAAAACTTCTGCAAAACTGGTGGTCCTGTCAAAAATGCTGCTTCAGCTACTTCAGAAAAGCCAAGCGTAGGAACTTTGGATCTACGACATAGGATATGTGCGCATTTCACCTGAAAAAGAGGTTTTTGTTATGCTTGCTGCAGAAAATAGAGTGTACAGAAGTATCCACTCAG
Organism: Schistocerca piceifrons; assembly: GCF_021461385.2. Lineage (NCBI taxonomy): Eukaryota > Metazoa > Arthropoda > Insecta > Orthoptera > Acrididae > Schistocerca > Schistocerca piceifrons. Next base: position 469,862,598 of record NC_060141.1, on the reverse strand, counting down.
TTCTAATGAACTGCTCAACCATTTCATAGCCTGTTCAGAAATTTATGTAAACTGAAGGTAATAAAGACAGGAAATTGCTTTTTGCCTTATAACAACATGTTTATCAAAGTAATTCTTCTCTTAGGGAGATATAACTAGTTCTACTTATGTCATTCAGACTGAGTTTGTCATCAAAATATGCTACAAATGTATATATCTAATTTACATTCTTAATATTAGAAAAATCATTATTGATTGTTTATATTTAAATGAATACTTGTGCAAGTAATCACATGAAATACTCACCAGTATGTGTACACAGTATGTGCAGACAAAACCAACAATGAAAATTGCAACAAGGCCAAACAGGAGACCAGAATTGTAGAATGCCAGAGGCATTGCCAAGATTCCTGATCCAAGACTTCCCTTTAGCAAATGTATTAGTGTCTCACAGTCACTGAAAAAGTTAAAAATCACAGAATCTATCAGTGGTCTACAACAGAAATAAGTGAAAAATATTAACAGTTAATAAAATTGAATGTAAATTATGTTCCTAACTTGTGGAGACCTACTAAGCCAGTAGATGTGAAAAACATGGAACAAAACTACAATAAAATGTGAACTCTTGTTATAAATAGTTTCCTCAGAGTACTCAGATATGCATTTGACTTTGAATTTTAAAGCATATCATAAGTATGTGAATTATGTCTTGTTGCTGCAGTCAATAATTATGTCAGAACTGACCGAGAGAAACAAAATTATTATGTACATATTTCTGCAGTGACATACTCTTTCAGTTTAATCTCATAAAGAGGGCTGAGGGTAAGGGAAATGACTATTAAATGAAAGTCTGAGGTTTATGTACATTTCTCTCGTGTTAATATTATTTCAAAATTTATAGATGCAGGTCTACTGCAAAAAAAAAAAAAAAAAAAAAAAAAAAAATTATGTCAATCCTATAAGACATGTCAGCAGAGTCCATAACTAAAATAATAGAAACAGTTAAACAATGCTTGGTAGAGATATCATGAGATAAAATATGCACATGCAGTGGATAATGAAGCGGAGAGCTCATGATAATCACTATTCATAAGAAGCCTTAGAAGAATCTTCATTACACACATAATGTCAGTTTTGATAATATTATCAGTCTGTCAAGAAATAAAGAAAACTGCACAGCAACACTTACGTGGTGGGATGTGGATGGTCACGATGTTCAAAGGGGTTATAACCGAGCTCCTCATCATTGGCAGGCTTTTCAACAAGTGGAGTAGTTGATCCAGCAGCAACAGTGATGGGAACATCATTTTTATCACATTTATATCTGTGAAAAAAAGTGGATAGTTAGCACACTCAAGGGGACTTTAAAACAGATAACATGAATTAAGTATTTCCTGATTGTAATAAATAAATACAACCATGTCTCTGATGACACTTGTTTGTATAATGTAAGCCATACAGTGAATTGCAATCTTGGATTGAGACGCCCACTTATGAGAGTGTTATCTGGATTACCGAAGGACAAACAGTTAAAATTGTACAAGCAAGTTGTGTGACATTGCTGTAACAAATAATATGTAAAGTAGTGTTAGTGGACAATAGCTAGGATGGATCTTGTATGGTTGGTGCCAGTGGAAGCACAGATCACACTTTGAGAGATTGTGATACCAACCAATTCCTACATTAAATATGTGAAGCTTGTAATCATAAATGTAATTAGGATTCTCAACTATCTGAATTAAATTTTTCTGATGAGAATTCATTTCTAATGCTTTGGGTAATGGATATCTATTTTTAGCCAGTTTCCAAGATGTTAATGAAGTTAGAAACAGATAACACATGAACTTCTGCCACATCAAGTTAGTTGAAGTTTGATGAATTACATCAGACACATTTATTAAAAGGAGAGAAAAAAAAATCAGTCACTTTATAGAGTGTGAGTTCTTGATGAAAACAAGTTCAGAACATGTTGTGGCAGACACTGATTGCTTATAAAGATAGATGTGTAAATTACATGTATGGTCAGACACATGTATGACACAAAGTGGAATTCAGTACATATGTTATATTTTGTCAGTAACATAATTAATTTTGTTTTCAGTTCTCCTGCCATGTGTTACCTGTATGTAACTAGTGTCCTTATTTTCATTTTTTTATAGTGTGTGTTTCAGTTAGAGTGACTGAAATATCACTGATTGCTTTTTTAAATTCTAGCTTATCAATGCTGTATCTAGCATCTCCCTCTTCAGGTGACTCTATTTGACTCGAAACCACATTTTTCCTTTAATGCTTTAGTAAATTTGTTTTAAATTCTCTATGAGTCAGCCAAACTAATAGATCAACCACTACCAGTTAGTTTGAGATGTATTTACACTGTCTGTATTTTACCAGATCCTCTGGTAATATTGACTTACATCTTTGCATTTGATCAAACATACTACATTTTTTATACTCTGAAACATGAAGACTGTTTCTTTAAGCTTACTTCATTTGAGCACATTACTTACTTGTTAAGAACAAGGTCTGCAAGTTCTGTTCGACAGCCTCTCTTCTTGGAATCATATTCAGTGATTATAGGTCGCAGGTTGCCTGCCTGTAAAGAGAGAAATTGGATATGATTAGATAGTGCTGCATGTATTGACAAAAATTATGTTGATAGCAATTAATGCCCCCTACTGCATTGTGTGTCTCAGGTAACTTACTTAATTGATACCTTATTGCCAGACGTCTCAGACAATGGCCACATATTTGCTTTTGGAGGAAACAGTGAATGTACTGCTAGTGCTCGACTGATGATAAGTCCTAGTACACTGATCAGGAGACACGTTTCCGGTGAATCTCTGATGAAACCCCTTTTAACTCATCCTCTTATTAGGTGAGTGGCCATTCTCTGTTTATTGCCTTCATTCACATCTGCATCTCATAAACAGTCCAAAATTTGACAAATAGCCTCATGGTGCAGAAGAACTACTCTTGAAATATGATGCCTCTTTAGCTGAAGTTGTCAACCGATGATAACTTGGTGGCACTCAGTTGGAGATAGTTCAACCCATTCCAGGAGGTGAAAGAAATTTCCTATTGCAGAATTTGGACTGCAAGGGAAAAGTGGTAGTGCCTGATCATCACATTTTGCAACAATGTCCCGTGTTGAAAGTCAAACCTTTCCACAGTGTCTAATAGAATGAGGACATGTAGCACTGTAAATTAAGATCCATCCCTTGTATAGGGGTGGTTGGTAGCCCTCCTTTTACTATTTGAGAGGGATGGACATGTGCTAGTAGTGAGTTTCACCATGCTTTTGTTCCATACTATGGTCATCAGTAACAATACAAACACCTCAATAAAGTGCACAAGCATGCTTCAAAGTATCAGTTTCACACAGATGTGCACTTGATATCATGTAAGATCTGAGGAATGTAATGATAAACCATCTCAAGAAGGAGCTTCATCAGGACAATGAATTGAGATTCCCACAGTGTCTTCAATGCTTGCTGATCAGTATGGGACTAACTTTGACTATGACTCCACTCAGATTTCCTCCAGCCTGTTTCCATTGCATAACTAGGCAAAACTATGTGGCTGCAACAAACTTCTGGCAGTGTACTAACTGACTGACTCCATCATTGAATCCTGAAGGCCACACAATAGAGACTCACCACCATCACTGTCTGCCAACAACTTCAATGGATGCAGTATGGAGAAGTATGGGATCAGTATACTAGTCTATTGTCAGCATTCTGACCTTTAGAGATATTATTATTTCCTATTTAAGTGGATTCTCACCCTCATGATTGCATTCAGTCTATTCCAGCCCTTCTATTAAAAAAAATCCCGTGTAAAACCAAAATTCAAAACTAGGTCCTCTTCATGATTGTCAGACATGTTGCTTATGAGGTGGACACTAATTATTCCTTTAAATGAAAAGTAAAATAGCAATTATACGCTTCTGCCAGACCACATGGTGCTAATTCATGCATTATAAATGCCTATCTTTCCTGTAACTTGCATAATAGTGTATATGCTATGAAGGTTCTGATTGCACCATCATAAATTTATACTAACACCTAAATTACCGCTCAGTCATAGCTTATGCAGTATTTTAGTATTGACAATACCTTTCAAGGATCTAGTTACCACTATTATATGTAATAAATTCAAGTTAAATTGTGTTTTTGTGGAGATCTTGACAGAAATGAATCAAGAACGTTTTTCAGCACAAGTGACATATCATTCAGTGATTAGATTCAACTGCCATTTACACAAAAATAATGGAAGTTTGGAATTTAGTGAAGTAGGCACACCAGCCACCAACAGTACTTAGCCACCAAGGACTTGAGATACAGTATCTAGCACCAATAATCTGGATCTTCAAAGGCTGAATTTGGATTTGTACAGTTACAAGCATGGAAGTTTCCTTCAGCACCTGACTAGAAGGAAAATGTAGTCTTCTCAAGTTCTTCCTTAGTTGCTAACAGTTGCCTCAGGAGCCCTGTTGACATGCCGTGCAGTCAGACCCTGCCAAGTTTCCAAGAGATAGCAGAGGCAAAGTCATACCTCTCTGCCAGCAACTGTTGAAGTCGGCCACCCATGTAGTGTTAACCAGCTCACTTTATTCCAAGAAGCGTTCTGCCTGTGTGAATGGCTCACTGCTCCACAGTATGTGGTCATCACGTGCACTCCCTGGCACCGAGGCGGTGCTCATCGTGACAGTCACACTATACTGAATTTTTTGCTAGCCTTTAACTTGACAAAATCTCTCAAAACAGAATATGAATCTATTGACTTCTAAGTACCATTTTCAATGGCTACAGTTGACATTCTACACCATCATATATAAACGTTCTTGACCTAAGGCATGTCTTTGTCAACTAGAGTTTTAAAAATCTCCTCTCACTACTGGCTACAGATAAAGGATAAGTCAAGAGGTTTTGTAAGGTTAAAAAAGTCGTGAGAAAAATGTCAAATTGCTTTATGGAAAATAAGGTAGGTCTGACGAGGCATGTGGAGCACTTCCAGCAGGAATATTGGGCACAAAGATCAAAACATCATCTTTCAGTTCCTTCCCACTGGTGCCACATTCATCACCATCATTTAATGCAGTCTCAAGAGCCGTAAATACGACTTCTAGTTTTCCACCATCCCTCGTCTGCAGATCATAAATAACGTACAGAAAGCAGAAGCTCTTACTATAAGTGTAAATAACCTAAAATCCATTTCATGGACGACAATGCAGAAAAAATTATCGTGAAGGAACTTTCTGCTTCCTGTTCATCAACAGGCTCATTGTTAGACTCGTAGGTAAAATACTTCTTCATTCTCGTGGGACTAATTAATTTTTTTCCAACTCTGTATGAGATCGACGTTCGTGTTAGCAATTACATTTGCATCCGTTGTCACTTCTTCTGAGCTTTCCTGCTAATTATGATATTGCCTGTGTACAAATCTTGGACTTGAACGCCTCTTATCTACAGGGTTATTACAAATGAATGAAGCGATTTCACAGCTCTACAATAACTTTATTATTTGAGATATTTTCACAATGCTTTGCACATACATACAAAAACTGAAAAAGTTTTTTTAGGCATTCACAAATGTTCGATATGTGCCCCTTTAGTGATTTGGCAGACATCAAGCCGATAATCAAGTTCCTCCCACACTCGGTGCAGCATGTCCCCATCAATGAGTTCGAAAGCATTGTTGATGCGAGCTCACAGTTCTGGCACGTTTCTTGGTAGAGGAGGTTTAAACACCGAATCTTTCACATCACTATGCATGAAACTTGCCCTCACGCGTTCAACCGTTTCTTCGCTCACTGCAGGCCAACCTGTTGATTTCCCCTTACAGAGGCATCCAGAAGCTTTAAACTGCGCATACCATCGCCAAATGGAGTTAGCAGTTGGTGGATCTTTGTTGAACTTCGTCCTGAAGTGTCGTTGCACTGTTATGACTGACTGATGTGAGTGCATTTCAAGCACGACATACGCTTTCTCGGCTCGTGTCGCCATTTTGTCTCACTGCGCTCTCGAGCGCTCTGGCGGCAGAAACCTGAAGTGCGGCTTCAGCCGAACAAAACTTTATGAGTTTTTCTATGTATCTGTAGTGTGTCGTGACCATATGTCAATGAATGGAGCTACAGTGAATTTATGAAATCGCTTCAATCATTTGTAATAGCCCTGTACTTGGCACCCCAAGCTGCCGCTTGGGTTGGGTCCTCATTCCACCAATGTGTCATCAGTACTAGGCTGTTAAATGAATTGCGAGTTAGCTCAAACTGTGTGGTAAATGTGACGTGGCACTGATTCCAGAACATGTCCAGATGCGCCATTCCGTCACGCTGGAGATTTCCTAACTTTGCGTGAAGTGTAGCCAAGTTTGGGACTTGCGCTGATGTCTTGGCAAGAACGGCGTTACGTTTCTCCATTAGACGAAGCGTGTTCTAACAATAACGGTTTTCGGGTCTCCCACTGCCTGTTGCGAAATCTGCCCTGTCTAGCCGCCATGACACGACGGGCGACTTGTGTTCTTTTCAGTCTCCTCTAGCAAATTGTCAAAAAGTTCGTCAGCGATAGTTCAGATGATAAAAAGAATTATTTTACCTATCCAAAATATTTCATCCTTGTATTCGAGACGGTACGGACAAATGTTTCGAGCTTCAGCGCAACACATTGTACATAGACCGTAACTTAGGCGCGGGAACAATATTCTGCTCAGATTTTGCAAATTTGGTAATTTTGTAAGCAGGTTAATTAGAAATGAAGCATTACTGAAAAATATTACTTAAATTAAGTATGTAGATAAAAATATTGCACACACCAAATTACATGTTTCTTTGCAGTAAAGAAATAACAAATTGTATAAACTTCCTCAAAAAAAATCTTACTGTTTATGGCTGCTAATGTACATCCGTTTTAGTAAGACGTATAATAAAGAACAAATTTTATTTGCTCCTCATAAATTATCAATATTGTTTAGTTGTTGAGAAAATATCACTTTCCAGGAACTATGTGTGTGTGTGTGTGTGTGTGTGTGTGTGTGTGTGTGTGTGTGTGTGTTTATAATTTTATTTTGCGTTTCCTTGCTTCAAGCGAAGCAAACTCACCGCTTAAGTCACTGACTTGAGCTTAGGAGTTGTGTCGCATACTCGTATTCAATCGACAATGTAGCTAAATCTGACAGTCTGCTTCAACGAATACTTACTGCATCCACAGGATGATGCTGTTACTGGCATTGTCGTAAATATCCTCAAAGCCATTTCAGTTTTGGATCAGCGTCTCTCAACCGTAACTTAATTCTTAAAGCACTCTTTAAAAAAAATAAAAAATCAGTTTTTGCGCTTCCTCTGTGGCTGCATTGTTGGCGGGAGCCTTTTTCGCCAGCCCCTCGTGCAAAGGGAGACAGAAAGACCGTGCCAGTTTTTTAAAAACTTCTTGCATTAAAACATTAGCGTAATTCCTAGGAGCGCTTAGTGCTCGGTTAACTAAGAACCATTATGGCGTCACGTTCGGTCGTCAAACCTGACCCTGCATTGTTTGCCAACCCACACCTGCTACGTTGCCTGAACAAGACGTAAACAAGTCTGCAGCGGCATTCTGAATTTTGCAATCTCCCTTGCCCACTACCGCGTTTGGTAAGACAGCTGGACGACATGAGAGCGGTGTTGTTTAAGTTGGAAGGGTTCAAGGCGCAAACCATTTACTTATCACAATTTCGTAATCTGGGCGTTCGAGCACTAGAAAAGACATTCGTTAGACAATGGATCGCTCTAGGTTACGGTAAACGTCTGCAGACTGGCCAACAATTTTTTTTTTTTTTTTTTAATGAGGCATTGGATAATTCAGAGCAGTTATTTATCTGTACTGTAGACTTCTCTTTAATATCTGTCGCTTGGATCTAAATGTGCCAGTATATTGCTATACTTGAAACACTTGGTTAAGCCAGTTGACTCATGCTCGAAAGGATCGGAATAAATACAGCAACTTGGTAACTTAATGTTTTAGTGATTTCCGCATGTGATTCTTCACTTCAGCCAGTGATCCATCTGCAGCGATGTTGCTGTCGACGAGATATTAAGCCCGACAAAAAATAAACAGCTTCTCAGTAAAGAGCCACTGCCACGTATTTCGTGACAGTGTTTGCTAGTTTTCACTTTGTTGCCATCATTATTCGCACTGACTTGCTAAGCATTACAGCTGAACTTTACTCACAGTGTTTAGCTTCGCAGAGGTTTTGAGGGAACTAAACAAGTAGCGGGTGCATATATCCTTGCGTATACATAACATCAGTAGAAAAAAAAAATGGCTCTGAGCACTATGGGACTCAACTGCTGAGGTCATTAGTCCCCTAGAACTTAGAAGTAGTTAAACCTAACTAACCTAAGGACATAACAAACATTCATGCCCGAGGCAGGATTCGAACCTGCGACCGTAGCGGTCTTGCGGCGCAGACTGCAGCGCCTTTAACCGCACGGCCACTTCGGCCGGCTTAACATCAGTAGAGGTTTGTATGACTGTAGTAGTCTTTCGAGCCTTGTAAGAGCTTTTGCGTGCAGAAAGCTTAGTCACAGATACAGGAAAGATATGTTCATTTCTGCCTCTGTACAACAACTCTTGGAATGAATGTCCAGGAAATTCTCTTTCGAGTTTAGTGAACAGAATTTGTCTGTTTTAGTACTTATTACGACATTTAAAAAGCTATGAATATTCCTGTCGTATCACATTATTGTCTGGCAGACCCCGAGGCAAGTTTAGCCTCCAAATCGGAAACCTTGCCACGCATGGTGGCTTTCTGCCTTCAGACAGTACGAGTGTTATGTCCCGGTAAGTGTAGCTTTTTGGTGTATGTGAAAATAACGTCGGGATTTTAATGGGCAGTCTGATGATCAGGAACTGCACAAGATACCATCTCTCCTCAACTTGCTGGCTAAGTAGCGGAAATGAACATTTGTTCCAACACCATGATTCGAGGCAGCGCATGTCTTGGCTATGAAAGCGGGTTTGTTCTTGTCAAATTCCGGCGATTTTGGTGTATCTGTGTTACTGCAGTCCACTGTTTCTCCACGATAAATGTTCTCAAAAATTACTGATGAAGTGAAGTTTCTTTTCCCATGTCGCTGTCAACTCCTGTTACAATCTACAGGATGTTCTAGAAGTCACTCTCCCGACTTGCCGCCTTCGTTCAATCTATTGAGTAGTTTCCTATGAAATCCACTCACAAAAGAGCAGCAGAACTTCAAGTATCGCGGCCAGCAAGGCACGATTACGTTAGATAAAAATTTAAAAATGGAAGGCAGTGAGGGCCGAACTTTGGTTGCAAATTTCGAAATGTCGAGTCTCGCTCAAGAGTGTTATTTTCTGATGAATTTGGGATGTATCACTGTTTGATTGGGAGGGATGTGGTTTTCTGATCTAAGGAAAATCCCTATTATGTGCAAGAGTCGGAAAACAAAACGCCCCATGTCAACACAATGCCTGTTCGGACCATTTTTTTTTAAGGACACTTGAACAGAAATTTGTATTTAGACAAGTCGCCAACGTAGTTTATTACTTCAGCTCGAAGACATGGAAATCAATAATGATGTGTGTCTACAGCGGGATGGAGCTCCAACACACTTTGCTATTTAGTTGCGTGAGCTTCGTGATGAACAATTTCCAGACTACTGGATCTGGCGTGGTTCAGTAGCATCTCCATCGGCAGTGAAACGACCACCACGGAGCCTTGACCTCACCACGCCGGCCGACTCATTATGGAGAATAATCAAGTGCCACGTGGCTCACCGTTGGCAAGACTTGTGAAGAACTGAGCAAACGTGTTGTGGAAACCTTTCGAATTGAAACTCATAACATCATCCACAAGACGTCGAAAAGAACATGGATCTCTGTGGAAAGCATGGTAGTGTACATACAGAATCACGGGATATAGTGCATGGTTTTCATTACTTCATTATGCTGGGTAGTTATAATTGAAGTGCAACTCCTCGCGGAGGTCCAGAGTGAGCTGTAATTATCGTGTGGGAGCCAAACTTGGTAGATGTGCTTGTGTGTCAATGCGAGACCGATTTACGCAGGAAAAAACTTAGTTCTAATTTTAGCCACCAGGTGCAAATCTGGCGCTGTACATCTAGTAAACGTCTTTGGTGCTCGTATTGAGCTAACTATGCAAGCGCCGGTTAATAATAAAATCAACATCATGCCTTTCTCACTTGTTTGACCTTTTCTTTCCAGGTCAATAGAAACATTGTAATTGGGACTAATGTTTTCCCAGCGTAAGTCGGATCTGCATTAACGCATTAAAATATCTACCAAGTTTCGCTGCCATACAATAATTACAGCCCAAATTGGGCCTCTGTGAGTACTTTCACTCTATAAGCAACTGGCATAATATACTAGTTTGACCTAGTGGTACAAGAACTTCTCGGATACACGGCACTTATCCAGCTGTTATGACAGCGTATGTTACGGGACGCTTTGATGAGATGAGTGCGTGATAGACTTGTGCAATGCGGCGCGGCTCTTCCCACGAAGCTGCAAACGAGTCCCGAAGGTTGACCACGGCGTCAGGCAGGGATCGCGTGGATGTGGCCCATTGCGGTAATGGTCAACATCCCCCGCGACGGCTTCAAGTGGCTCAAGTACCCACCAAGGACGGCCAATTGCGGATCGCGAGCTGCGCTCCCTTGTCACCTGCCTGGTGAGGGGGGGGGGGGGGGGGGGGAGGGTGACAGCGAGGTCGCGATCGCTTTTTTATTTTTAGCTCCCGCTGCTCTGATTGCTACCAGCTACGTCATGCTAGCGCCGTCGCTCTCGGGTGCGTTGACTCGCACAGTGTGGAGCGTAACTTTGGGTTAGTTGTTAACAATTTTTAACTGCTTAATGAAAGTGGTAGCTGGACCTTTTATCGTGAAATATCTGTTATTATAATTCCTTGTGGATAAATCTGGTCGGATATAGACATGGCAAGCATATGGCCGTCCTGTAGCTGCAGCCATTATTGAAACTTCCTGGCAGATTAAAACTGTGTGCCCGACCGAGACTCGAACTCGGGACCTTTGCCTCTCGCGGGCAAGTGCTCTACCAACTGAGCTACCGAATCACGACTCACGCCCGGTACTCACAGCTTTACTTCTGCCAGTACCTCGTCTCCTACCTTCCAAACCGGGCGTGAGTCGTACTTCGGTAGCTCAGTTGGTAGAGCACTTGCCCACGAAAGGCAAAGGACCCGAGTTCGAGTCTCGGTCGGGCACATAGTTTTAATCTGCCAGGAAGTTTCATATCAGCGCACACTCCGCTACAGAGTGAAAATCTCATTCTGCAGCCATTATTGTTACACTGCTATCATGGATCATACTTCAGAAGCCATCTAGCCAATTTCGCCTTTGACTTACCTGTCTCAATATAAGCTCAATATGTGGATCTGATCGTCCTGTAACATACCCTACTCCCTATCATTTCAGGATTTACGCATCGATCAATGCGCTGTATGTTGTTTAAAACATTCTTTTACTGCCCTTTTGTTGAAGCGCAGGTATGCTAACGGCGTCTAAGTAATCAGTTGTTAGAGGAGGTAAAGAGATCCTACAGGCAGAGGGTGGGTAGTCCTTCATGTACAATTCGTAATTACGTGGTTCTCTATATAGTCTTACGTAACTCTGGAAGTACGCCTAAACTGACACTGCTAAAACTTTTATCGAACTTGCGCTTGTTCACTTTGCTGCTACAAAAACCTCTGTTGAAGTTTTTAAATAATTCTAGATAAATTTTTTTTACGGGACAGTTTTATGAAAGTCTTATTTCGTTTTCTGTTAGTAGTCTACTTTTGTCACTCATTAAAAAAAGAAAATGTTGTTATCAATAAAACTGAAGATACAGTTAAACTGAATAATCACGCGGTATAAATCTAATGCAGTTAGGAACTCGTATTACTATATGATATTACTTGGTATTAAATTCAAGTAATGTTCAGTTTAGTGAAAAAATAGAGAGCACACAGCCTGTTTTTTAGTTGTTGTTACGAATTAATTATGTGATAAAGAACTTATTCAACCACATCAGCCTTATGAGAAATAATGTTGTAGATCATCACAAAAATCCTTCGTAAACTGTGATATATTATGCATCTAACAAGCGAAATCACTTTTGGAGGCGCTCGTGGCATTTACCTTCCACTTCACAAAAATCTACCACGGATTGTTTTGTGTTATTAATCAGTGGTTGAAGCTGTATCGCTACAAGACACGAAACACGATGTCTCATGGGTAAAATGTAGGCAAATTAGTTGGAGATTGCTTCGTTTTGGCGTCCTGATTGACAGCCCGTGATTACGGCCTTAGCGGTATCACCTGCCAGATAGCGACGTCAATCCTATCGCCGTCACCGTAAAAATCGAAGTCTGCGTCATTCCAGGGAAAGGGTGTGTAACGGGATACTAGAGATGACTTCTGCGGTTTACAAACTATGTACGAGGGCGAGTCAGTGTTCTTAGAGTCGTGGAAGCGAAAAACACACATTGCTAATAATTCGTCTACAGTGGCCAACGCGACTGAACACCTGCCAAATGTCGAATCCTTTCGGTAATACTGATACTAGTGACAAAAAATGTCCAAACTGTTGACATTTACGTTAGTTTGCTCGCCCATCTTCCGCAGCAGCCAGGAAAACCGGTAGTAATTGTTGACATGTGTCACGGATGTTCTGTTCTTTACAAATGGAATGTACTGAACGAAGGTGTTGTAAGTTAATGATGGTGTTTGTTTTAAGAGTTGAAACAAAAATTCTCATATTGATATCAAAAGTTGACTGTTGGTCAAAAACAGCTCGGCAAACACCGGAATTGTAGTGTCATTCAAATGGGACGTGTCTGAACATCCGCCTCGTCGTCCAACTGGCTCCAGGAGACATCCACCTGCAGAAGCTCATGACAAAGTAGCATGGCTCCCAAATCCCAACGGTTTGCATCCGACAAATAACAGCAAGACATTGTGGCAGGCTAGCTGCAATCTCTTGTTAAGAGATACGATAAATGCTTAAATATGAATAGCAACAATGCCGAAAAGTAATATAAAGGTTCAGCTTTAAGACATTCACGTCAACCATTCCAATACGTTATTTCTTGACTAACGGAGGCTATTTTCCAGGTGACATTGTTGTATTTTACCGCGAACGGTAAGTATGCAGTATTCTGAATACGTTGCAAGTGTCACTCGGGGTCAGACCAGTGTTCTGTGTAGATGCGACTGTATTAGAACAGAGCTAAGTGAATTAGAACATGAATAAATTGTTCGTGCTCATATGATGGGTGCTTCCGTAACGAAGGAAACAGAGATGTTCGGTGTTTCAAGAGGCACCATTTCGAAGATTTATTCCGCATATAAGGAAAGTGGAAAAACGTCATCCGCTAAGTCACAACACAGACGAGGAAGTGTGTGTTGAGTGATTGTAACAGACTGTCATTGAAGAGGATTGCTACGGAACATAGGAGGACAACAGCTACAAAATTCATTGCAGAATTCAACCATGGCAGCACCAATACAACAGGAAGGGAGTTCCACAAGCAGTGAATTACAGGGAAAGGTGGCATTTCAAAAGCACCCATCAGTGATGCAAATCCCGTAACAAGAAAACATGGTAGCGAAGCCATAAAATCTGGACTTTAGAGCAATGGAAGAAAGTCATTTCGGCAGATGAGTCTTGTTGCACACTGTTTCTAACTTCTGTCCGAGTTTACGTCCTAAGAGTGAAAAAGGTGGGGGTTCAGTGATGATTTGGGAAGGCATATTGTGGTAGTCCGCTGGCCCCATGCGTACTCTGCGAGGACCCATTACCGCCAAGCATTGTGTGACCATTCCGGCTGATCAAAAAAATAGTTCAAATGGCTCTGAGTACTATGGGACTTAACATCTGTGTTCATCAGTCCCCTAGAACTTAGAACTACTCAAACCTAACGAACCTAAGGACATCACATACATCCATGCCCGGGGCAGGATTTGAACCTGCGACCGTAGCGGTCACGCGGTTCCAGACTGAAGCGCCTAGAACCGTACGGCCACACCGGCCGGCTCCGCTGATCAGGTCCATCCCATGGTACAATGTTTGTTCCCCATGGCAGTGCTGTGTTTCAAGGTGACACAACCCCTCTTCACACAGATCACATCGTACTGGGCTGGTTATGAGAGCAAGTGGATGAAATGACGCGTTCCTTTGAAACTGCACAGGAACTGTTTTTATCCATTCCAAAATGACTGGAAGTGTTTTGAATGCCAAAGGTTTTCCTACTCCGGATTGGGATGGTTTTTCCATTTTTACGTGTTTTTGTCCACCCCATGCAAGTGCTCGTTAACGCTCTTCATTTCGACAGAACTTCCGTAGTCGTACTGTGTACAGTGTATGTTCTTAAAAAGCGGGGGCGGCAACCGATGTTAAGAGATGAAGAATGAATTGGAGAGATGAGAAAGTGGCTCGAGCAGGGTTCACTGTCGCATGGCTCGAGCATGCTTCGCTTCAGAGTCGAGGTCACGAGACGGCCGCCCCGTGGCAGTCTGGTGGCGGCACGTGGCCGTTTACATTGGCTATCGCATTGTCGTTGCTTCCGGCGACCACAAAGAAGGCCGCGCGCGAGCTCTGCATTCGCCAGCGCGCCTCTTCCACACAACGGCTGGCCCGCAATCTTCCACTTTGGCGACGGTGGCCAGACTTGGCGTAATAGGGCGTTATATTTAGAGGCGCTGGAGACACTCATCTCACGGGAGGTGCTGATCCCAGCGCTCTGTACGGCTAACGGGCCAATGCGCGACCAGACAGACGTACGTGCTTCACTTTGACACTGCTCGCTTTGTAACTGATAAATTAATGGCGTTGCCAATGTTCGTCGTCTGTGATTACATCCGCTTCAGCGTTTACTTGGTGCCTTCTAACTACAACTGGATTTATTCTTATCTCTTTCTCACACTGACCTAGTCTCTAACGGACACCACCTATTTCCAGAACCAGCACTACATACAAGAACGAACAATCTGGGGGAGCACGTGTACTGTTGATCAGTCTCTTTGTCGAAGCAGTATTGCTCCTCGCGTTTAAGAGTTGAATACTCGTAAATACAGAGGACTAGACAGAAAAATTATAAAGTTATTGGGCGTAAAGCAGCTCGTCTTGAGCAGAGTTACACGTACAAAATACGTAAACCTGACATTACTCTAGTGAAGTAGTATTTTTCGTCACTCTTTAGTGCCTCAGGGTATCTTTCAGACCAGTGAATGCCAGGACAGTACGGGGAAGGTCAAGAGCAGTTGGGAGACACTGTTGCCATGTCACTTCCACTCCGTCCACGGTTGGAGAGCGAGTAAAAGACAAATCGAAACACAGTCACAGGTTATTTTCGGTTCGTCAGTTGCAAACAGGACTAGTTTTGAACTGTGGTTGCGAAAGCGAGCAAGGGGGAAAACCTGGAATTCGTGGGGCACTCACTGTTAATGCGTGTTTAATGTAGAAAGTGACTCATTCCCATCTCTACGAGAAGGTTTTGATTGTATTGGTATGTTCATGTTCACGCGAAGATACGAGGTGTCCGTAAATTATCCTTACAATTCAAGATTTTAATAACCTTAAAACTATACGAAATATTAACAAAGGACTTTCAACAAGTGACAACGCATTTTTTTTACCCTCCAGACGACACAATTTTGACGCCAAATTGAACCTGAGAACCTGGTAAAATATTTCTGGAAAGGTGGACTCGACGAGATGGTCCAATTCGATGGTCGCCACGATTTCCTGACCTCACACGATTAAACTTCTTCCTGAGGAGTTTTGTAAGGGACCTGGTGAAACAATCAAGGTTAGGAACCTACAGTACTTGAAGACACACATTCGCAATGCATTTGAATATGTCACCGTTGAGATCTTGAGTAGCACATGGAGACGAATGGCATTCCGACTAGACATTATCCGTGTCACTAATGGTGCTCGCACTGATGTAAATGAATGAGGAAACAAAACTTTATGAGCTATCACAAATATGAAAATCATTTCTTCGTATCTAGCATAGTTTTCAAGGTGTTAAAGTAAAAAGTTGTAAAGATAAATTGTAGGCACCCTGTAATGTAACGATACTGCACAGCTGATCGAGACAGGCCGGCGGACTCAACATGCATGACATTAACCGAAAGTGTACTGCGTTATATATTAAACGAATCACCCATTTGTTGGACAAGGAACCTCTCATAGCAACCAGTTGGCTCTTCCGAACCTTAAAATCCACCGATATGCATCCACCCATTGATGTAGGTAAAATACATTACAAACTACGACATGTCAAGCAGTTTTTTCTTGAAGTAAGCTATATTGATGGACATTATTTGACGCAGGATTTACCGACGACGCACCTGTTATTAAAAAGATGGACACCTCCAATAGTCCGGAATCCCACTGAACTTCAATACCCGAGTGTTCATTGGAAGGCAGTTTGGGACAACATCAGTTTAATTGTCCACACTGCTGAGATGGCATCCACATGGTATAAAGTGGTAAACGATGTTATACCCACTAATGAAAGGTTGCATAGAATCGGTTTCAGTGACAGTGATAAATGCGTCCGCTGTGGTCTGGTCGACACCCTACGCCATCGCTTCACTTGTGGCGGTCATCTCATTAACTGGAAATGGGTGCAGCAGAGGCTGGGCCTGATTACTCGCAGCAGCCCAGCCAGCCAATGCACCGACATCCTGCTCAGGCCGGACACGAAACATTTTTCCGCTACAAAGAACAACACCGTGATGTGGCTGTTAGGACAGTTTTTGACGTATATCATCATCCACAATAGAGAAGATAATCTCATTAGTTTCGAGGCTTACATGAGAACAGCACGCTGGAAGATGAAGCGTTACCCAAATTTCAGGAAGATGTTTGCTAACATGTTAGATATAATATTTTAAAAACAAGGCGTAGGGTAATTCTCGAGCCCGGTAAGGACACAAATCACAGGCAAGACTACGTAGCGAACAAAATACACAACGAATAAGGGGTTATACCAGTTCCTAGGACTACTCCCGACTTCTCAATGGTGTTATTAACTTCATTATGACGTTTTCATTAATTTAAGATCCTGTGGATCTCTTGTTATCCGTTTGTATGCTCCAAATGACTTTGAGTTTGGACGGTTATGAATCAGTTAAGACAATCAATTATATATATGCTTGCGTTTCGGTTCTATGTCTCTGTCTGGACTGAAGAGGCTATTGTCAGTTTACTATTTATGTTCTCTTTTGTAAGCTTACAAATGGCACTACATTGAAATGTGTTCTTCAGTCTATTGTAGGATACAATTCGTGTTGAATCAGTTCCAGCACTTCAATATTTTGTTTTTGTGCTTATGTACATATATGGTTGTTTTAATAAAGGAACAAAACGTAAAAAAAAAATCGTAACTGCAATATGCTATACACTGGACCAGGCTACGTGCTGTCTGGTCAACCATAGTTGTACTACACATTATTTTGCTGTTGTAATGCTTGTGTTTATGACTCTTTTAATAATTTTATGTATATCTTGTCTTAGACAGGAATGCCAAAAATGTTCCGGTAGGAACAGTATGTATTAAAGCAACCTTAATCCGTGTATGCATTCTCCATCAAGAAACTGCACAGAACTGTTGACCAAGTTAATTAGGTACATGACTATGTACCTTATTAAATTATTATTTGTCTTTTGTATTGTGCCTCTAAACATGAGCATGAGGGCCGATACCAGTTCTGTATAATAAACTGTATATTTTAAATAAGTTCTACTATGCAACCGATACTGGCATTTTGGTTACTACAGAGCTCCTAGAATTCATCGTTTAGTCATTCTCGAAGTTAACAGAGATCGAGGCGGAGATCAATTGAAAAACGATTAACGAAGTAACAGGCCGTGACCTCGGTGAATGAACCATCGCAGAAATTGTGTAACGTGGTTGACGGAAACCACTCTTCCTAAATTATAGTATGCTGCCTTCTCTATGACCCTTCTCGCTTTATTCTTGAGTATCAGCGGAATGGAGGCGTACAATAATGCGACATACTGTCATACTACATGTGCTGTTACGCTCAGGGTCCAAATCTATGATAATTGTGGGATCTCTGCTACAGAGACTTACACTGCACGAAAAGTCTTCAGTTACTATGTACCACTTCTACATGATAACTCTTTGTTCGTCTTCAAATAAAGTAAAACAGAACAGCAAAGGCAACAAGGAAAAGAACAGCAGGTGTTTCCTCCGGACGTCGCCCTTTGTTAGACACTTTCCCTAGACACATGGCGTTTCCGCTTTGTGAAACAGATCGAGAATATTCGGCTCGTCTTATCGAACAATGATCTTGAGTAGTTGTAACTCTAAGCTTTTTACTGTTCCTCCCGCGTTTGCACCTAAATAATTTTGGAGACTGGGTCCTTCTCATCTAGAACACAAATTCGCTTCTCTTCAGCCATACACATTTTGCCACTGTTGCAGAATCGTTAGTGGTTACATTGTTTTTTATTGTGCAATTTATGTAATTATTGGGTAGAGCTATTAGTGTGCCAACTAAAAAGAGAGACAGTGCGAAACAACATTAACATTAATTTCAGGATAAACGGTATACTAACTGATGACGCCATTGCAGTGACACCACGTGTTTGACTGAAAACAAACCAAATTATATTGCATAATGTGGGTTCGATCTCCGGGGGAAGAAAGAAAAATATTTCTATATCTTGTGCACACTATACTTGAAGCGATTCGATTTATCATATTATCTCCTCCTCAGTTTTGTCTTTCTCACCACGAGCGCAGATTTTCAGCCAAGTAGTTACTCCTACAGACTTCTACTTCAGTTGTGCAATTGGCTTACTGTCGTCTATCGGAATTAACGACTGTAGTGGATAGACTTTATTAAAAACGAACGCCAAAAAGGAATAGCTATTTTTTGTTTTTAAATTAGGTCCCTATTATATGTACAGTACTTGACGTTGGTGGTTTGCTATGTCCTAAATGAATGTGACTGAAAGATGGAGCCAATTGGATACCAGTCAGAACCCTCTTTTCCCGGTCGTAACAGTCTAAGCAAAGATGGAAGATATGTTGGAACTGTTTGCTTTTCAGATGCGTTACAGTAACATAAATCTTATTGCAAGCGATAAATCCGTGGCTGGATCACCCACTTCTCATACAGTTGTCGTCCAGTTCATCACAAGTGAATCTGGACAGCTTAAATTGGATAGATACTTAGTGGAATTGCCTCAGCACTCACACGCAGCCTTGTGTTAGCCTCGCTCTGTCACAGAAAATATCTTCTAGTACCAGTGGAGACAGTGATGCCAAATCGAATGCCAACAGATTCATTTCAGTTACTCTACGTTAAACCGCCGACGAGTCCGAAGAACAGTTAATACTTAGTTATTTCCATGAAATTCAACGCCTATGTCAAACGATTTTTATTCTGCATAATAGAAAATGCTATTTTAAGACATAACATGCGTAGTTCTTGTAGTAAGTTAGACACACATGGGAGCGGCTGTGTTGAACAAGAGGGCAGAAGTGTTGTGTAAAATGCACGCGCAGCCAGAAGGAGGTCAGAAAAACGGGGACGCTTCGCCGATAAAATTTTTTCCGAGCCGTTGACTCCTCTGGGAGGTGGAGTGGCGGAAGTCTTTCTCTAGCATTCAAGAAACGGCCTTGAAGCTGAGCGGAGCAAAAGAGAGACGGGGTGGCGAAGCGAACACTCGCATGGTTGAGTGTTCGGTATTTTTGCCACGTACGCATTGTTACAATTCAGTGTTGTATCTTCCACTGCTGATTTTTAAGATAACATTTCGTAACGGAGACACATGTGATCTCCCATTTTTTTTTTTACTTTTTTTGTTAAAACTTACTTTTACGTACTGTACATAGAAAAGGGCGTTGACAACGATTTCTGAGGGTTAGTTTTCATAACTGGAACATTTTAATGAAGGACGTTAACCAGTGGTGGTTTACAGAACGGAACTTTCACTCTGCAGTGGACTGTAAGCGACAGCGTATTTGCCTGACACACTAAAACTGTTAGCCGGTGCGGGATTCGAACCCAGACCTTGGAATCCAGAAGAGTAATAGAGGCGTATTAGCAGCGATTGTGAAGCGTATTGGAATAGTGCGTTGCCTGTGGAACGATAAAGCTCCGATTTCCGGTCTCTGGCGCACAGATATTTTTTATTTTTGTTTTGAATTAATTATTTGTACACACATATTGTCAGAAATACTGCATGTAACGAAAATACAAGACTACATGTGACATATTTTGCTTCTACAATGCAACCAGCTATATACGTACGCAAGAAGTAACTGGCGCTAGCATAGCAACGAAAACATTGTCCTCCTGAAAGTTCTTTTGTGAGCAGAAGAAGACTGCAAAATGTAGTAGCTTCAACATATCACGGATTAAGAAACCAGAGAAGTAACAGCTTGACTGAAGTATTTCAGTAAGAAATGAAACCTGATCTGGTATGCTCGTAAAAATGGTCGACAAAGGGTGAATCTTGGGGTGTATCCTATTTTATTGAACAACGTGCTGAAAAGTGATTCTTCAGCAATGTGCAATGAAAGTATTCACAGCAATTGTAAATTTATTGTCTAGTCTGTGTATGCTGTGCGGGCTGTTTTGAACTGCTTAGCTTCAGTGAGACGCTGCAGTCACAGAACTGTGCGTTCGTGTTACGGAGAGCTATCATACTGTGCAAATTTATGTTGCCCCTGGCTTCCTGAAGATATTCGACTCGAAAATCTGGGTTGAAAAATCTTGAAGCAACATTATGGCAGATAATGTATCACATCGTTATGAAACTGAACAAGTACTTTGTTGTAAACAGATCTGTAACTTGAACGATTAGCAATCGGAAAGGAAATATTGGAATCATCGTATTGTCACATCTAGGAACACTTCTTTTTCATATGGCAAAATACAATACAACCAAACAGGGAAGAATACTTCTTCAAGGCGTCCTACGAGACGTAGTCATAAAGTTTTAATTACCAACTCGAAAAAATAAAATTGCGTAATTAATTTTTTGTTTAGAGGTACACAACTGCAGTCCTGGTTCGCACTGAAATATCCGCATCACAGTAACGTAGCACGCCCCTAGGCGAAAACAAAATGGCGCCGCCAACTGACAAAATGGAGAAGGCCGCGCTATTTTTTGGCTCCCCTAGTGGTGTGCTAAAGTACTGTGGTGCGGATGTTTCAGCGAGCACGAGGTATACCTGTAAACAGACGAAAAATTACTTACGTACTTTTATATTTTTTCAGGCGATGAAAAACTTTATTACGGTACTAATTCTTGTGCAAGAGAACATTTGAGAGAGGAGGTAAAGAAGAGATGACGTAATCTGAAGTCGGAATACTGGTTTGATGCACATCGCCACGATACTCTGTCATGTGCAAGCCTGTTTATCTCTGCATAACCATCGCAAGCTAAAAGTATTTGAACCTTCCCACCAGTCAAGTCTCGATCTCCATCTAGAATCTTTACCCACCGCATTTCCGTTAATTACCAAACTGGCGATTTCTTCATGCCTCAGGGCGTATCCTGTCGACCGATCCCTTCGTTTTGTCCAACTGGATGTACGAATAACATTCTTTTTTGCTTTTCTGTTTCAAAAGTTGTTCATTAGAAACGTTCGGAAAACTTTACAGAGCATTCCTCAATCAAAGAGGTCTTTTTAGTAGTTACGAAATTAACAGCGGCGGCTGGCTGTGTCTCGTGTAGCAAGGCCGTTGCTCACACGCTTGAGGAAAAAGTCCTGAAAGGTCTGTTGTCTGCCGGAAATATACCGGCTACAGAGCTCAACAAACCGGTCCTCGCCGTGGCACGGTGGAACCGACCTCGCTTGGCAGCGGTTCCATGTACGGGCCGGGTCCCCCGTCGGCGCGCCTGGACAGCTGGATTCCGCGTGCCTCGCAGCTGACGAGGCAACGACCACGCGCATGGAACACGGCCAATAGGCGGTCCCCCGCGCCCTGGAGAAACTGGAAGCGTTCCAGCGAATGGCACCGACCTACGCTGGCGGCTCTGCCTCAACTCCCATGCCAGTGAGCGCTCGCCCCTCCACGAGCGATCTGCGCATGCGTCATTCCGTTCTCTTGCTGAGGAATGCTGAATGAAAGCGTGGGCCCTACACTGCGCCGAAGAATGTGACGGCGAGTGTGACACAATGAATATACCTACTGAACGTTTGGCCGGCCGAAGTGGCCGTGCGGTTAAAGGCGCTGCAGTCTGGAACCGCAAGACCGCTACGGTCGCAGGTTCGAATCCTGCCTCGGGCATGGATGTTTGTGATGTCCTTAGATTAGTTAGGCTTAACTAGTTCTAAGTTCTAGGGGACTAATGACCTCAGCAGTTGAGTCCCATAGTGCTCAGAGCCATTTGAACCATTTTTTTTTACTGAACGTTTGAATTTGTTGCTGCGGGCGAACGGGAGCCCTGTCGGTTCTGTTGCACTGTAAAAGGGTGTGCTAATAGCGAACGTATCGTTAAAAAATTAAATCGAGTTTAGTCACGAACGGAGTAGCCAGAGATGTGCTAAGAGGACAAGCACTCCATAGGCATATGCACACTCTGCCATTTGAATGACCACTTTTGATGGTAAAGAGATGTGGTGCATGCATCACGATTTTTCGTACAAGCGCACCCCATATGACATAAATCTGCTGGTCTTTTAAAATTGCAAACTATGATGATGCTCGTTTCTCAATAGGAATTCAAAGACAAATTGAGACTTTTTCTTTCCTTCGTCTGTTTGCAATGAAACGTCATGGATGGAGTACTATCTGAGCAAATGGGGATACAAGCAGAGATAGATCCAAGGTAGATAGACAGGCTATCTGGATCCGAAATCTGCATCTACGGAGAAGAGGGCTAGTGTTTTACAAGTGTGCAACCTCAGTCACTACCATGTTGAAGAAGAGTGATTTACATGACGTTGATATTCAAACCTAGGTGTAGCCGAATGAGAGTGTCTAGTTAGCACAACATTTCGGTGACGTACATCACCATCATCATGTGCTAATGAGACCGCTGAGGTATCAGGAATGTAACTGAGGTGTCAAAAATAATATAGTCCATGCTTATATATCTAGGTTAGATCTGTCGTAAGCATCGAAGATTTTTTTGGCATCTGAGGAGCAACAGATGCAGCTGGTGAAGACAACGAGCTACGTCACCTCAGTGGAAGACACATTCCCAATAATCAGTTTTGCACGAATCACATTTGTTTTGTTAAAGTTTGCCGTCCTGTATGTAGTGCATCATTAACAGGAGAACAATACAACGGTTATAAATAGTTGGAGAAAAGATGAGAGGAGTAGGAAAATCATCCATTGCAGCGTTACTTCACTAGATTACATCACCGTGTTACAGAGACACTGCGGTGTCACTGATCGCGGTTGATAATATATAGATGTGAGGTATGCACCACAATATATTTGCCGTAACTACACAAGTGTGGTCCAGCTTGTGAAGATGACCAAAACGGAGAAAAAAGGAAAAAGATTGGGGTTTAACGTCCCGTTGACATCGAGATCATTACAGGAGGACCAAGACGAACAACGTGTTAACTGACACAGTCATCTGGTCTGTGATGAAGTGGTTCGTTGATAAGGCCGAGAGCTATGGTCTTATGTGTAATAGCGGCCTTTACTTCAAGCAGGCAGCAAATACACATAAGACCACCGCACACACTATTTGAAGATGGCGATCAGGTAAACCGCCGAAATACTGTGCGCGGAAAACGGAACCGATGGCTTGGCAAAAAACACGAAAGCACTTTACCAATAAATTATGACGAAAAAACTACATAAATCGCATCCGTAACAACTATAGCCACTAGCTTTAAATCAGTTAGCATCAGAATGTGGTAGCTCAGTTTGTTTACTTTGAAGCTAATATCCACTTGTCGATATACGAATCTCCGTCGTTCCCCGAGTCCTTTTAGGACGTATTTTCACTTTCGCCTTTGAATACTTTTTTGTGCGTGAAATATTCGATGATGCGACGTGATTCCGATGATAGAATGACACCCACAGGTGTGCGGGCGGCTTATTTACAGTTCCAGTGAGAGCAAGGGTAGCTCATCTCCTCTAGGAACATTCCTAGTAAAGCTAACTTTTGAATTGGTGGCTATCCTAGCCTTCTAATTGCAATCTAGATGAAAGGGGTCGAAGCGAAAATCCTCTCCTTTTACAAAAAGTGTAGAGCCGTATTAAATTCTGTAATACGGAAATAAGGAAGGGACAGTGACGTTTCTAGACTCCATATTTTGTGGTTGCCCTCTTCATTTGGTGATCTCCAGCCCTGACCACGTCACAGTTTTTGCAATGTCACGAGTGAAGGAGCCAGCGAACTCTTTATTGCGCTTGTCAGGTTGCTTAGTGGTGATGGAGTACGTTGAACGGTAGCTGTAGTGAGATTTACAGCACCCGTTGAGTGCTTGGTGTCGCTATTCCTGTTAGATGACCGGTTTAGCAATTGTTTCAATGGAATAATAGCCATCCACTTGACTGCATGCGCGGCTGGGGCGTCTGCGAGATGAAAGAGCGTCGACAGCCGTCTCATCTCTCATCTCAAACTCACGTCGTCCGCCTGACATGCTCTAAAAATATTACGTCCGAAACCAGGCTGGCAGCAGCGACGTTTCACACACAGCACGGAGTGTAGGAAGGAAAGAAGGAAGCACTAGCTGTCCCCACTTTGGGTTGCGGAGCTCTGTCGTTTGTTGCTGTAGAGTACAAGGCGCAAAGCGGCGTCAGTAATATAGCGATGCCCTCGACACCGAGAGACCACAAATCCAGACAGTCCCAAAGTCTAAGATCGAAATAATTAATACCAAGGTAATAAGGATTAGAAAAGAACTGCATGCAGACTTGGAGACTACCTTAGCCGCGATCATGTGGATGCGGAAGTACTGAAAACGGGTTGATTTGTGCGGTTTGCTAACAGTAACTTGCGATTTTCTAACAGCGATGCACCATGTCGTTGAGATGAGGAGCCACCGGAAATATATTCTGAAGGAGCAAGGACTAGATGGTAGCTGCAGTGATCGTGGGAATTAGAAGGAGATCACATCGGACATTACGCCTGGATTTAAAACCAGGGCATCCACAGAACATTTGAAAAGTGATGATGAAGCTGATAAAATAATCCACTACAGACTGGGACAGTGGTATCAGTCACTGAAAGATTCCTCTGTAGCAGAAAACGAAAAGCTGAACATTTACTGGAACTGCAGCATATTAACTGATGAAACAGTTCATTGTAATGGAATTTATGCAATAATGACCGATAAAGGTGAGAAAATCACTTTACTCATAGACATCACTCTACCCAGCACTCATAATTTACAAACAAAAAGCAGCCCACAATTTACAGACATAAAGCCGAGGAAGTGATGTTCCATATAGACTCAAGACTCAGAGTTTATAAATCATCTGCAACTTGAAAACTGCCAAGCAAAGGGATGTGGTAGATGAGGTAAGGGCCGTATGGACACACACAGCATCGCTATTGTAATATTGGACATGGATGTTATCTCAGAACGGACTGCGGAAATACTACAGAATGTAACCTGCAACCTTCACCCTACTGGCATTACAAAACGCAGTTGTACTAAACCCTAGCAGAATAGTTCGTTGGATTCTCGGAATTCACAGTTAATGCAGTTGCAACCTTTTCTTTAAACCATTCTCATTACATCGATACCTTGTCATAATCAGAGGACAACATTAGGACCTTCCACTAATGTTAAGAACTGGATAACTTATCCTAGTGTAGACTGAGTCGGAAGTAAATGCGAAAATAGAACATTTTTAACTGCTACGTTATCAAACGTAACGTGTCATCCAGAATGAAATTTTCATTCTGCAGCAGAGTGTGCGCTGATATGAATTTTCCTGGAGATTGAAATTGTGTACCAGACCGATACTCGAACTAGGGACCTTTGCCTTTCTCGGGCAAGTGCTCTACCAACTGAACTACCCAAGCACGACTAACGATCCGCCCTCACAGCTTCAATTCTCCCTGTACCTCGGCTCCTACCAGTAGCCGATAGAATCATTCTAGATTTTTACATTATTTTAAGTAGTCTTAAAGCAGGAAGTGTGTCTGTATGCATTCATACAACCAACGTCTTCGTTGAAGCAATAGGGAGGGGGATGCAAGGTACATCAATATATAGAAATACAGAAAGAGAACAGAAAGAAGGGGAATGCGAGTGATCAGGCAATCTGCACTAACGTTTCTGATTGTTAGAGTTGGCATTGACTGGGAGGTAGATGGAACGTAATCGACTCCTACGAATGAAGAATCTACCTAGTTACGTAACATTTTCGTGCGCAGTAGGGGAAATATAATACGCTCGGCGACCTTCGGCGATATTCTCTTGCGCAATAAGTTAGTACCTCCTATACAGAAGAGTGACACCGTCACAAGTGCCACACAAATGCGCAAAGGAATGCGCCCGCATTAGCCTTCAAGCTACTTATATTCACTACAGGTACTTTGAATCTGGAAACCGTGCTGTCAGATATGGTTATTAAAAACGAAAAAAAAAAATCTTCGGCATTCACTGAATATTTTAGTGGTAGTCACTAGTGAGATATCAAAGGAATTTTGACATATCAACAGTCAGTCCTTATGGGACTAAGCAATTCATGAAAAACATCCTCATTATGACCGAATGTAATTTACAGCGAATAAATAAGCAAAAAGACCTGGATATTGTTTAACGTCATTATCGGTGACAAATTATTCACGAGTGCTGGGTGTACAGTGGCGAATGTCTGGAGTAATTTAAGTCTGGAAGACCAGGTAAAACTAGTTATGGGGAAGCCAGATAAAGCACTGAGATTCATTAGAAGAATCCTAAGGAAGTGAAATTCGTCTGTAGTGGGAGGGTCAGTTATGAAAGTCTCGTCCGACCTGTTCTTGAGTATAGCTCATCACGGCGAGATCCTTAGAAAAATGAATTAAGATTACTTCTGTTCCTACCTTTAATTGTTTACACCAGACGTAACTTTGGCACTGGCCAATTTTTGTTGTTGCTTTTATGATGATATAGCTTCAATGGCTTACTCTGAGTCATTCATTATCACTGTTTTCTGAAACTCGTTGGTTCAATAGTTAATGGTCTCAGCTTTTCTATCTAAGTAGTTTTTACAAGCAAAAGAAAAGAGTAGTCTATTTACACATACACTAGCATTTCCAGCTCTCTGACTTACCAATTCATCTGTATAAACATGGAGTCAACGTTACGGTGAGAACCATGTTTTATTGTCCATTGAGATAGCTCTTAGCGTATGCAGATTGATATCATGTTTTCTTGTGAGCTTTCTGTTAAAATTAAATTGTCAGTGTTGTCACTGTACTTATGTAAAGAAAGTGGAGGTACGAGCTTTCCTTTTCTGCAGATGGGGAGTTACCATCCCTTATAATATGTAACCTTTGAACAAAACCTTTTTATGTTTTCAGCTGCCTTGGATGTCATATAATCTGACTATGAATGTGTGTTTGGTAGCCTGATTAATTTTCTATGAAGTAAAATTGCTAGCATTTCTACATCAAGAAAATACAGCGGTATCGTTCTTAACGATATGGTGGACAGAAATCGATGGAAATGAAACAACTATTACCGCCAAACACCGTACGGTGGTGTGCCAAGCGTCAAGGTCACAAACCGACGTACAGAATGAGCTAATTTCGTCGCGAAGTAAGAAGTGGAGAGCGTAATTCGTTGAAACTCTTACATGCATGACATATTTACCGAACGTGGTTGGTGTTAGTATATGTGGAAAGATCACTTGATTATTATAGCACAAAGGGGATTATCATCATATGAGTATAAAAGCCGCCCAGTCGAATAAAAAGCGACTTTGGTGATGCTATTTTTTTCTGCTTGTATTAAAATTAACTTTATAATTGTCATTTCAGCGAGTCGAGTGGTACGGATCAGCCACGAGGCCACCGGTTTTTTTTTTCTTTCTTTTTTCCCCCCTTGAACCTTGTCAAGCGTGGCTGGCTGCTCGCCGGTACCACTGCCCGACGCCATTCAATCAAGCTGTTTTACTGGAGATACAGCGAGTCAGCAGAACGTAAATTCACGGTACAAAACACAGCCCACATTCCCTGTTCAGCACAGGAGTAACCAACCATTTTTACCTGCAGTACACTTATATATCTCTGTTGCTACTAAATTTTTCTAATCACCCGCTGGTTCCAGAGTAATGGTAATTTACAAAGTAGGGAACTAACTTCGCTTTATGAAGTTTATAAAGCAGAGTTACAGCAAGTTAAAGCATATAAAAATAGTTACCAACGAAACATTTTAGATCAAAATTTTATGAAAACGTAATAAAATGTTTTTTAAAACGCCTACCGCCTTCAGTCTACTAGTAGACATTAGGGACCAGATTGACTATTACTGACTTTTGCACTAGTACCATGTGACTCCACTGCTGAGGTAAGTGGTAGATATGTGGCAGTCTGTTGTATGAAATTAGTGTAGCAAGACATGTCCACGGGCATATGTGACAGAATGGTAGGAAGGGGTTGTCTTGTTCGGAAATTGCTCATGACGAGTCCGTGAATAAAGCTGGGCCGTGCGTAGAGGACTGTCTTAGTGCCTTCAACAAACTGTGTATAATTCGCGGCTATTTAACATAGCATAACAGCAGTGGCCGCAGGAAAGAGACTAGTTCAGGCCTTGTCAACGAGAATCGGTTACAGACCTGACATGAACTGCTGCTTCAATGAATGCAGGGATTTTCTTATCCAGTCTCCAAGCTAACATTACGGAGGGAACTGCATGCAATGGACACTGGGAATTGGGTACCTCATGAAAGGGCGTTGTCCACTGCGGCAAATATCCGCACGTTTTTGAGCCAAACAACAAGGAAACTGGATAGATTCTGGCTGGGGGCGTGTAGTGTGGTACGAAGATTCTGTCTCTTTCACAAATGATGCGAGGTGTGAAACGAACCTACGACCCAATTGGGCGTTTACCCGCAGGGTGTGGTGAGTGTCGTTCAAGCCGAAGGTGTCCATTCTTTTCTTATTTTTTTGGCATTCGGGCCGAGCCCATTCAGCCACCCAATAGTAATATCATTTATGACGATACGAAGATAAGGACAACACCCAGTCCCCGAGCGGAGAAAATCTCCAACTTGGCCCGGAGTCGAATCTGGTCCGGAGTCGAATCCGGCCCCCTTCGTTTAGAAATCCCCTGCCCTGATAGCGCAGCTACCGGGGTGAACACCGAAGGTGGTTCTGTGATGGTTTTCAGTACTGCGAATTGAGTCCACTCATTTAGGGTATGGTGATCATCAGAGACATCAAAGGACTTGGAAGAGCAGTTGAACGGAATGGACAGTATCTTGAAAGGAGGATATAAGATGAACATCAACAAAAGCAAAACGAGGATAATGGATTGTAGTCGAATTAAGTCGGGTGATGCTGAGGGAATTAGATTAGGAAATGAGAGGCTCAAAGTAGTAAAGGAGTTTTGCTATTTGGGGAGCAAAATAACTGATGATGGTCGAAGTAGAGAGGATATAAAATGTAGACTGACAATGGCAAGGAAAGCGTTTCTGAAGAAGAGGAATTTGTTAACATCGAGTATAGATTTAAGCGTCAGGAAGTCGTTTCTGAAAGTATTTGTATGGAGTGTAGCCATGTATGGAAGTGAAACATGGACGATAAATAGTTTGGACAAGAAGAGAATAGAAGCTTTCGAAATGTGGTGCTACAGAAGAATGCTGAAGATTAGATGGTTGGGTCACATAACTAATGAGGAGGAATTGAATAGAATTGGGGAGGAGTTTGTGGCACAACTTGACTAGAAGAACGGATCGGTTGGTCGGACATGTTCTGAGGCATCAAGGGATCATCAGTTTAGTATTGGAGGGCAGCGTGGAGGGTAAAAATCGTAGACGGAGACCAAGAGATGAATACATTAAGCAGATTCAGAAGGATGTAGGTTGCAGTAAGTACTGGGAGATGAATAAGCTTGCACAGGATAGGGTAGCATGGAGAGCTGCATCAAACCAGTCTCAGGACTGAAGACCACAACAACAACAACGATCATTTAAATAGCCTCCGTTACCTAGTGTCTTCTTAGACGCTCTATTGCAGCTCAGATGGGCCGCTAAATGACCCGATTATAGCCCCAAATAAAATGTCTGAAATGGTTTGGTACAGCAGGTGCAACGCAGCAATCAACATCCTCTCAATTTGGTAGTCCTAGAATATGGCATACACGTGAAGAAATACGTGGTCCCTCTTCGTCGACGATTTCTGCCCGGGGAGTGGGTGTTTGTGTTGTTCTCATTATTCCATCATCATTCACGAAAGTGGTTAGATTGGACTGTGTACAGATTGGGAATGTGTACGGGCGCTGATGACAGCGCGGTTGAGCGCCCAACGAGCCAAACATCACCACCACCATCATCATCATCATCTTCGTCGACGACTTGAGACCATTATGAAAGCCTGGTAGGGTGTCTCCTGGTGACGACTAAGTTTCTGCAGGGTGCGCTTAGCACGCGGTCGGCCGCGGCAAGTGTCTGCGTCCTTGCGTGTGGTCGCCAGCGGCTGCGGCGCGTCCTTGAACCGCGCGGCGGCGCGCAGACGGCGGGTCCGGTTCCAGCGGCCGCCTGCTGGCGGCGCCTTCGTGTGCCGCTGCCGCCCACGAGCCGCGCGCGTTGCGCAACCGGGTAGGCCGACGCCGTCTCGCCAGATGCCGTGTCACATCGAGCGGCCGCGGCCGGCTGAACGGGCGGCCGCACCCGCTGCGGCAGGTCGCAGCCACGTGGCGAGCACGAGACGGCATCGGAGGGGGGGAAACTAGTTTCACTCGAAGCTTGCTAGGAAGGGACGTCAAAAAGACGTGTACTTGTCTATTACGTTAATCGACTGCTATCGAGTTACGTAGGCACAACGAATTTTACGGAAGTACTCAAGTGTGTGCATAAATCCTCGCAAATCTCGGCAGCTAAATACACTAAAGCTGAATATATACTAAGATGGTATCTGTTCTTTCGGACATGCCCGAAAGAACAGATACCATCTTAGTATATATTTAGTTAAGGTTCACCGGCCACTTGACTATCTTCTTCATCTGTGCGAATGCACAAACAGTGCCCGAACTCTTACGGAAATCTGCAACACGCCGCGAGTAATGAGTATAATGGGCGGGGGCGCTACGAGTGTAGTGCGGGACGATACGTTGAGGATGTGGGTTTCGCGGGAGGCGTGCCAGAGATAAATCCCAGCAGTCGCGCTATCCTCTGTGTCCTCGGTATCTCAGATGGATAGAGCGTCTGCCATGTAAGTAGGAGATCCCGGGTTCGAGTCCCGGTCGGGGCACACATTTCCATCTGTCCCCGTTGACGTATGTCAACGCCTGTAAGCAACTAAGGGTGTCCATTTCATTGTAATTTCGTTCTAATGAGCTGCATGTCCGAAAGAAGATACCATTTTAGTGTATATATATACAGGGTGTTACAAAAAGATACGACCAGACTTTCAGGAAACATTCCTCACACACAAATAAAGAAAAGATGTTATGTGGACATGTGTCCGGAAACCCTTAATTTCCATGTTAGAGCTCATTTTAGTTTCGTCAGTATGTACTGTACTTCCTCGATTCACCGCCATGATTTCATACGGGATATTCTACCTGTGCTGCTAGAACATGTGCCTTTACAAGTACGACACAACATGTGGTTCATGCACGATGGAGCTCCTGCACATTTCAGTCGAAGTGTTCGTACGTTTCTCAACAACAGATTCGGTGACCGATGGATTGGTAGAGGCGGACCAATTCCATGGCCTCCACGCTCTCCTGACCTCAACTCTCTTGACTTTCATTTATGGGGGCATTTGAAAGCTCTTGTCTACGCAACCCAGGTACCAAATGTAGAGACTCTTCGTGCTCGTATTGTGGACGGCTGTGATACAATACGCCATTCTCCAGGGCTGCATCAGCGCATCAGGGATTCCATGCGACGAGGGTGGATGCACGTATCCTCGCTAAGGGAGGACATTTTGAACATTTCCTGTAACAAAGTGTTTGAAGTCACGCTGGTACGTTCTGTTGCTGTGTGTTTCCATTCCGTGATTAATGTAATTTGAAGAGAAGTAATAAAATGAGCTCTAGCATGGAAAGTAAGCGTTTCCGGACACATGTCCACATAACATATTTTCTTTCTTTGTGTGTGAGGAATGTTTCCTGAAAGTTTGACCGTACCTTTTTGTAACACCCTGTATAGTTAAGGCTCACCGGCCACTTTACCATCTTCTTCATCTGTGCGAATGCACAAACAATGCCCGAACTCTTACGGATATCTGCAACGCGCCGCGAGTAATGAGTATAATGGGCGGGGGCACTACGAGTGTAGTGCGGGACAATACGTTGAGGATGTGGGTTTCGCGGGAGGCGTGCCAGAGATAAATCCCTGCAGTCGCGCTATCCTCTGTGTCCTCGGTGTCTCAGATGGATAGAGCGTCTGCCATGTAAGCAGGAGATCCCGGGTTCGAGTCCCGGTCGGGGCACACACTTTCATCTGTCCCCGTTGACGTATGTCATCGCCTGTAAGCAGCTAAGGGTGTTCATTTCACTGTAATTTCACACTAAAGCTGAACTCCACCCGAACAGGTCAACAGGCCATGAAGGCCCACTGGCGTCACCGGATGCGGGCATGGAGGTTCATGTGGTCAACACTCTGCTCTCCTGGCCGTACGTCAGTTTACGAGACCGGAGCCACTACCTCTCATGAAAGTCCCAGTTTGCCTCACAAAGGCTGAGTGCACCCCGCTTGCTAACAGTGTAACAGTGCTCAGCAGACCGGATGGTGACCCATCATAATGCTAGCCCAAGCTAAACACACTGACCGAAAAAGAAATCGCGGCACCAACAAGGAGCTGTGTAACACAAACGAAAGTTTGTAGGCGTGTTTCTACATCTGAAAGATGATGTCTCTTTAGGTTTCGTGCAGGTCTCATAAGATTTGCGCTAGTAGCGCCACTAAGAGTATGCCAATCAAATTTTCTTTAAATAAGCGCTGTAACGGCCCTGAGCGTTTGTTAGCTTAGAGATTGGACCTGGTGAGTTGATGCTGGCCGAGAATGCCTTTAAGGCGACAAAATTGCCGTTATCAGCATCTCACCGAGATTGAACGAGGTACTGCAATAGGTCTACGAGAAGTTGAATGTTCCTTCTGCGATACCAGGTCGGGTTGATAGAGGAGATGGAGAAGATCCAAAGAAGAGCGGCGCGTTTCGTCACAGGCTTATTTGGTAAGCGAGATAGCGTTACGGAGATGTTTATCAAACTCAAGTGGCACACGCTGCAAGAGAGGCGCTCTGCATCGCGGTGTACCTTGCTGTCCAGGTTTCAAGAGGGTGCGTTTCTGGATGAGGTATCGAATATATTGTTTCCCCCTACTTATACCTCTTAAGGAGATCGCGAATGTAAAATTAAAGAGATTCGAGGCAGTCGTTCTCCCCGCGAACCATACGCGACTGGAACAGGTTCAAATGGTTCAAATGGCTCTGAGCACTATGGGACTCAACTGCTGTGGTCATAAGTCCCCTAGAACTTAGAACTACTTAAGCCTAACTAACCTAAGGACAGCACACAACACCCAGCCATCACGAGGCAGAGAAAATCCCTGACCCCGCCGGGAATCGAAGCCGGGAACCCGGGTGTGGGAAGCGTCAACGCTACCGCACGACCACGAGATGCGGGCACTGGAACAGGAAAGGGAGGTAATGGCAGTGGAACGTAAAGTGCCCTCCGCCACACACCGTTGGGTGGCTTGCAAAGTATAAATGTAGATGTAGATGCTGATACATAATTTTTGTATGTTTTCATTAGTTATAAATTACGTTATAATTTTTACTTTACAATTTTTAAAAGTCTTTAGCGCGCCGTTGTCAGTGATGCTGTCGAAATTTATTATATGTTGATAAGTTAATCTGCACCAGCACTTATTTTGAGATGTTTAATTCGTTTCTAAAACTGACAACTTCTCTTGACAGCTTGACAACGGTGTACTATGTTTACATCTTTGGTTTATTAATCTATCGATTTGTGTGAGGTCGTCATCATTGTATTGTTTACTTCTGGTATTATGTTTGCAAATTATACTATTTACACTTTCGTTTCGTTGGCCCACTTAGCATCACGAGAGAAGCTCTGTCTAGTAGCTGAAAATGAGACATAAGCGTCCCTATTCCAGGGAGAACTAGGTCTTAACGGAACTTTTGCTCAGCGCAGTCATTCCTAATCTCCACACCCTTTCCATTTCAGCACCCTCTAGTCCCTTCCGTTCTTCTTGTTCCAACTGCTACGCCCCCCCCCCCCTTCTTTCTTTCACCCTGTCTCATTTTCTTTTTTTCGCCCATCCCAAAATGGTGCAATGGGCACGTGCCCTGGCTGCCACAAGCTAGTCACGGCATTAGATGTAGGTATAGTATACGTGCAGTTCAGAAACTTATGGAATAGAACTTACACAATTAAAGTCCAGGCGGTGCACACGAGACATCCGCACTTTTTAGGCTGATGTAATGAGGCAAGTATTCATAGCTGAATTGTACGTCCATTAATACGAGTAGAATGTCATGGCCGAGTATTTGTCATCCCATTGTGTAAATTTGTTTTTCCCTGCACCTTGCCAAAGCTGTATTCAAAATCTCAGCAACTAAGTTTCAGGAAGAGAGTTGTACGAGATCACATATGCACATGCATTGATATTAGAAGTAAAAAAGGAAATGGTTCAAATGGCTCTAAACACTATGGGACTTAACATCTAAGGTCATCAGTCCCCTAGAACTTAGAACTACTTAAACCTAACGACATCACAACCATCTATCCCCGAGGCAGGATTCGAACCTGCGACCGTAGCGGTCGCGCGGTTCCAAACTTAAGCGCCTAGAACCGCTCGGCTACAGCGGCCGGCTAGAAGTAACAGATCACATATGTCGATATAAAAGATTTCTGAGTATCGTGCCGCGTCATAGTGTGCAATCTGTGCTGGAGAAACCAGCATTTCGGCTACGGTCCTGCTTCCGGGTCTACTGATCAGCAGACCACTGTATCCGTGACACTAAGACGCGGCACGGTACTCAGAAAGATTTTATGCCAACTGACTCTGGCCGCGGAAGTCCACACGCAATTAGATCACATATGGTCGTTGAACTAAGCGTGCGTTCGTGAATTTATACATTACGCGCTGGCATCCCGTACTATCGTCCCTTTGTCCTCGTAGAATTGTTAACTTGTATACGTACTGCGACCGCTGGTGGAAACCGGCAAGTAGGCACCAACTTTTTCGGCGTGTTAGGAGATACCTGCTTTTACGCCGCACACAGTGCCGGTCGGTGCCCACGTCACACAGCCAGCCGCCACGCGAAATACGAGCCCCGCTCTTATCGCGCGGTCTCGTTGTCGGCAGACAAGCGTGCCGTGGAGCGGCGCTGCCGTATGGGTGGCCTACCGGCCAGGGGAACGCTGCGGAGGACTACGGAAGGCCCGCTGTGCACGGAATAGGACACGCCGCGGTACCGGCCCACATACAGACTGTGTTCCCTTCTAGGGGCGTCTGAGTCACAGCACAGCAAAGCAAAGTTCCTCTCGCCGCCCTACATGGCACGCTCACGAGAGGAGAAGCACTGCCAGAGTGGAAGAAAGGCTCTGCGAGGGACTTACAATACCGTCTAAAATGACCAGGGAGACACTACACTTACTAACAAATATAACGCGCGAGAAAAAAAAAGAAACATACTAATGTGAACTACTTTGTGTTTTAATGACCGGTAACACAGTTCTAATTATATACGGAATGAATTTCTCTATGGACGTGCTCTGCAGTCAGTTCCTCGGCTCACAAAAATCGCGTTGTTCTAGTCATGTACACACGAACAGCACATCTTGGTCTGACTGTAAATCATTAACCATTGGCTGCGGAACACTGTGTATCGGCTACCTTCCGCGTGACATGTGCTGCCACCTCCAACATACCCAAGGGCGCGAAAATTAAAACTAGTTACCTCATTCTGGCGTTTCCGACTTACTTATTGACACACCCTCGAACTATAAACCAATATAAAAGTACCCTAGACCTCTCCTGAAAGCGATGGCCAAACAAAAATTGCCTCAAATTCACGTAGCAGTTAATGTTACATGAATAACATAAAAACAATCGTGTCAGTTGCACATTTATTCAAAATTATTTTATTTTTCCAAGCACAGAAATGGTACGTCTTTTATCTTCTCTGTATCTGTGCAGTAGCACAATTACAATATAAGAGAATCTTTCCTTGTTTCTTTACATTTGTTAAGATCGAAAAATTTTTATGATCTCTAACAGGAGTCGGTTGCACAAACAAAACTCAGTACAGATGCATAATCGACTGAAACGAACAAAACCAGCAGAAAAGTGCACACCCAAGAGGTTGTGATGCCACAGTAATTTTACCCCTCCCCAAATAAAATTTAGTGTTGGCGAAACAAGTGAAGTTACGTTTGGATACTAACCAGCACGTTTCAAAATTTTTTGCTGGATAACCATTCAAGAGGCATACTTCGCATTAAAAGCTTCTTCGTACCTTAGGACATGTTTCATTTCACGACCAT
This sequence comes from Schistocerca piceifrons, assembly GCF_021461385.2. Taxonomy (NCBI): domain Eukaryota; kingdom Metazoa; phylum Arthropoda; class Insecta; order Orthoptera; family Acrididae; genus Schistocerca; species Schistocerca piceifrons. The sequence continues at coordinate 469,825,956 of NC_060141.1, read as the reverse complement.
TAGTTGTAATGAGAAAGCTAAATGCTTAAAAAATATTGCAAATAAGTAAATAAATTAAAACAAAAATAAACCGACTGTACCCTCACGGCAGAAAAACTAATTATTTTTCTACGCTTCATCTCTTTTGTATTATTTTCATCTTTTCTTTATGACACCTTTGGCGTTTTGTCACTGACTTTATATTACTTAAAGCTGACATACGCTTCAGGAATGTCCGATCAGTACAAAGTTTTGGAACACTGAAAACTTCCCGTGCCAGAAAATACTGTACAATATTTGATTTAAGTTTCCATCAGTTTTTCAGTATTCAGTAGTACATAATTATTTATTGTTACGATATGTTCGCCATAAATCTTCCAGATATTGTGAAGACAAGTTTTCAGCCGAAGAGCTGGAAGGAGAAGAGTATGGAAACGAGATACATGGAAAAAACATTTAAGTAACCTCTTTATTATTTCGAAAGTAGTCACCATAACTATCAATACAATTAGTCAATGTCTTAAGGAAAAACTGTTTGCGGTTGCCTGCGGAACCATGATTGTACTCAGGCGTGCCCTCATCGTCCGAAGCAAATCGACGGCCACGAATATCTTTCTTCGTGGACGTCGATTTGGTTCGGACGAAAAAGTGCACGCCCGGGTACAACCAAGGTTCCTCATGCAACAGTAAACATTTTTTCCTTAAGTCGTTAACTGTCTTGTCCCACAGCGGAATAAGTGTATTAATAGTTATGGTGAATACTTTTGAAATAATAAACAATTTACTTATTTTTATCCATTTGTCTCGTTTTCATTCGACTGCCCCTTATAATTATGTCCTCGATGTGCGCCCGAAAACCGAAAGAGCTTCGAATTATATGGGAAAATGGCAAGAAACGCATATGAAATATTTTTACAGCATATTCCTGAAAGGTGAACAAAATGGAAATTTGGATAACTTACGCGCTTCGTTTCTTTTGTTTCTGCAGAGCAGGGAGACACACTCACCTGGAAGACCTGAAATGAAACAAAGAAAAAAATACTGTTAGTCAAACTGAACAATATTGGAACGAAAGAGATATAATTAACAAATGTAAAACATAGGGGCATATTTCAATTGTTACGCAACCGAAAATCATAGGAAATATTAAGAGCCCCAAGGAATCCAGATTTGTGTGAGCTACACGGCGAAAACTTTCATTTCTTAGTTTCATCAGTTACTTCTCTGAAACTCCTGTCGCCTTCACGTTCAGTACACTTCATTAATCACAAATACTTTAAAATAAATGGACACGAAATGCCTAATACAAACAACAGACAAGTACAGTTCTTGAATTGTTTCTTTTACGTTTAACGTAATAGTATCCGTAAGAATCGTGGGAGCAGGGGGACAGTATTACGTAACACAGGCTGCTATTCATAACAGAAAAAAATAATATGCGCCTATCAAACGAATTGTGTGCAGCCATCCGAAGACTAGCCATGAAACTAATTACGAATTAGTAAGTAGTTCATTCTTCGAAATTGTAAGTGACAAGAGTGTTGTGATCTCTCAAGTTCTAACGGTATGGCTGATTAAAGATGAATACTTTTCCCGGAGTAGGTAATTTTTAGCCTAAACTTGTCGGCACACTGATCTGTGTGTTAGACTTGGTTTCGAACCCAAACCCATGCCTCTGACAAGAAATACTCTTACCTGCCGAACTATCCGACCAGGCTTCACAGTGACATCTTAGAGAAACGACTTACACGCAGCCTATGGCCCATTTCCCTAATGACCCTTTCACTCTACAGTGAAGTGTGCTTTACTGAGATACTTTCTGACGGATAAAGCTTTAGGGCTCGTGCGTGTATAAATGAAAGTTTCAACCGTATTTTGAAAGAGACGGCGATGCAGTACCTCGCGCAGGACACTGTTGCACGATCGAGACCTAGAGCAGGCGAAAAGCCCTCACAACTTCATTTGTGTGCCAAGATTTACTACGAGAAGATGACTTCGGAGCCTCTGTCTGTCTGTCTGTCTCTCTCTCTCTTCTCCAGTGAAGACACCGTACACGGCGTTGCAACTGGCGGATACGCATCTGGAATTCATTGCGCAGGCAGCAGAAGTAAAAAAACACAAGGTGATTCGCAACACTGTATTGTTCTCCAGCGAGATACGGCCCGTGACAACTGTGCACGAAGCAGCTGTTCGGAATACCAAAAGTGTCTGCGCGCGTCGCCAAATTTTACTTTCATATTGGTTGCGACATTCATCTACTCATTGTGATCAGTATTCCTGGAGCCGGCACTGGTAGGAAAACGACAGGAAATTTTTCACTGCCCACTGCTGACGTCGACGAGAGTAAAGCCTGTTCCTGTTTCGGGAGTATATTATCATTTAGAAATAGTTTCTGGAAAACAATGATTTCGTTTCGTTAAAGTAAATCAAGGTCGAAGCATCACCGCATTAGCCTCTCTGATGTGAAGACTATAACGAAGAGAAACTATCAATTGTTCTACAATTATCAGTCGAGAAATTGCTTCGTAATGATTTGAAGTTTCAATTGCTCAAATAACTTCCATACTAGTGTCGAAGAGATCATCGCCAATTCTGGGCCCTAGAGAAACGGTTTCATTTCCGGTAGCCACCGGATTTTGCAAGTCACTGTCTAATATCAAAGGAATATTTTTTTAATTCCTCTGGGTGGTCAAATCTCTTCGTTTTACATGAACGTTTTCCATTACTTCTGCTCGGAATATGTACTTCAGCACGTAGTTGTTAGAAGCGTGTGACTTTTCACCGCAGAGTACGTGTCGTGAACGTTACCCGCAGTGGTTATCAGTCGCAAGACGATAACCGACAACCTAAAACCGGTTAGCGTGTGTTCCAGTTTTTGTCTCCCTCTGCCCCCTTCGTTTTGCTTTGGCGTTAACACACAGAACAAGAAAGGGGAACAGTGGTCATTGTCAGTTGTTACTTAACTATTTACCAAAAACGTTTTTTAATATGATTTCGGTGCAGTACGGGAAGAGCATCTAAAAATCTACAAATATCTAACACATGTAGACGAGTCACAGATTCCGCTATTTCTCGATCTTACCTAACTGCTCCAAGATCATCTAAAAATATACTCTTGTTGTGTTGCGTTCGTAAATTGATAGACACCGAAACCAATGTAAAAGGTGCCTTCAAAGCCAAAAGGTTTGTAAAGTTCCTGAGTCTTCTATTTTTGAGATACTCCGTTAACGGTATTTATTTATGCATGTTATTATGATTTATGATGTGCTATAAACATTGGTAAAATAAACTCAGAAATATATTTTAAACAATTTAGCTATATATTCGGCGTTCACGTGGCAATAAAGATGGTCAAGGAAAAAAGAATAATAACCTGTTCTGGTATCCGGGCTGTGCAGAAATCGGATCCAGTTTTCTAACATATCTCGAATGTAGGATACTGACGATGGCTCCTAAACTATCCCTCCAGGACGAAGATTTGTGAAGACAAAGACTTAGTTTTGATTCTGAAGCATGAACATTTGTTCAGGCGACTCGAAATCGACAAACGCTTCGAAAACATCAAATACTTTTATTAGAGGCCTCCCCTTACGTCTATACACTCTCGAACAATTCATGTTCCTGGAGTGATCCTCAAACTCTTCTTACATATTCTGATGGGTACGGTAAGGTAATGTACTGTCTTGTCGCTTGTGAGGTGCTGTAGCCGAACTGTGTTCGAACTGTAGGATCCTACATCGTCCACTGATGAAAAACGATGGCAGACTACCATGGTACCCGTTTCATCGCTCGTGAACCCCTCGCTCCCTCCCCCTTCCCTACCTCATACACATACCTTCTCCATTTGACTGATCTGTGTTCCGTGGAAACTCGAATGTGTCATCTCATGTGGCTTTCCACGCATTCAACTCAACCACTGGTCTGTACTGATCCTTTCAAGGGACCTTTTTCCACTTTCCGAGTGTTCAATAGCTGTGGCAGTCCCTGTGCCGTGTGATATTCCGTGTGCAGAGGAAAACGTGTAAGACGACGAGTTCTGTAGTCTTCAGAAACGGTTTGCTGCGGCGTTATATACCTACTCACCATCGTTGACCGGCGCTGAACTGGTGAGTGAATTGTAAGCTTTGCTAGAACCTTCGGTAGTCGGCGGCGATCACATTCTTTAACCGATGTTGTCCGAATGGAGGTACCCACATTACTCTATTACCGCAGCAAGACGTGAAAATCGCAGTGCCTGCACGATCTTAGAGATGAATTGACCTGTGTGCTGATCATCCACGATATGGTCTTGATCACATATCTCTCGTATTGCCCATGTTACACTCTACTGCCACGCCGATAGGCAGTACTTGGCCTGAGGACATCCCAGTTGGTTAAACGCTTAACTATTCTATTCTACTGTGGCGACAAAAAATTTCTGTCTGCGATACTGCAGCTGAATCAAATTCGGTAGCTCACGAGTCTGAATTGTACAGGAAGAATCACCAATCTCCATACAAATAGTGAATGCCGTGAGGAAGTTTTTTTTCATTTTCAGGAAGGTGGACCAATTAAAAAGAAATGTCACTAACCAAAGAAGAACGGATTGACATTATTCTGTTGGCTGGGAACGGTACGCCATGTAGCACACACTCTCAGGGCAGCGCACAGAACGCAAATAACCTATGATACAGTGGCAAAACTTATCAAGAAATTGAAAAGAGCAGGTTCCGTTGCCAACTGGACTCACATTCCGGAGGACGACAGTTCAAATCGCCGACTGGCCATCCAGATTTATGTTTTCCAATATTTCCCTAATTTTCTCGTCGTGGTGGCTTCACGACATGTATGTGGGAGGAAGTAATACGTTATCTGACACTTACGGAAAGTGCTCTCTATGTCAATAGAAAATCTCTCCGTGATGTAATAAGCCTCCCTCGTAAGACTATCACTGTGTGTCGTCATGGAAGGGAGACACATGGAATATAAACGCAAGTGTAACACCATATGACACCATTTCCACTAATAAGTGGCAATTGACTCCAAATAATGAAAACTGTGAATTCGTCAGCATGATTACTAAAAGCAATCCGATAAATTTCGGTTACACGATAAATTACACAAATCTAAGGGCTGTAATTTCGCCTACATACTTATGGATTGCAATTACGAATTACTTAAAATGGAATGTTCATATAGGTAATGTTTGGGTAAAGCAAACCAAAGACAGCGATTTATTGGCAGATCGCGTAGAAAGTGCAACAGATCTAGTAAAGAGGCTGCTTACGCCAAGCACGTCCTCCCTATTCTGGAGTATTGCTCTGCGGTGTGGGATCCGCGTCAGATGGGATTGACGGAGGAGATCGAAGAAGTTCAAGGAAGGGCAGCTCTTTCTGTATTATTGCGAAAACAGGTGAAAGAGTGCCATGGACATGATACGTGAATTCGGGTGGCGATCATTAAAGCAAACGATTTTTCGGAGTGGCAGGATCTCCTCGTGAACTTTGAATCACCAACTTTCTTATGCGATTTCGAAAATGTCCTGTTGGCACCGATTTATATAGGGAGGAACGATCATCGTGATAAAATAAGATAAATCGGAGCTCGCACAGGAAGATTTAAGTGATCGTTTTTCCCTCACGCCGTTCGAGAACGGAACGGTAGATGAATATCTTGAAGGTGGTTCGAAAAATGCTCTGCCAGGCACTTAATTGTGAATTGCAGAATAATCATGTAAATGTAGGTGTAGATGAATAAAATGTAGACACCACGTTTACTCTTTGTATGGAGTCTTATGACTCACGCGGTAGATGAAACTGAATTCCACAGTGGTCCTTAGTACAGTCCAACAATGTCTTCAAATAGGTGATGCGGCTGCGGTTAACGGGTCGATATTTGTCTTACGGGTATTTAGTTGCGATTCCGGAGTAGGGACCGCAGACAGGACGGAGAGCGCGTGGGACAGTTCGACTCCAGACGCAGTCTCCAGCGGAGCGGCGTGAGGGCGGGCTGGAGACGCGACACCCCAAGGACACGGATCAGGCCGCCTCCACGTGTCGTCACGCCGCCGCCGCTCGCCGTCTGCAGATTCCGTCGGCCGTGACGCTGACGTCCACACCAGCAGCCACCACTCCGCAACTTCTCCGTGCAGCGCGTGTGAAATCCGTTCCGACGCTTCGTTCCCTCGTGAACAGCCAGTGTTTCTCATCTAGCGGAGGACAGCCTTTCTCATCTCAAAAGGTGGCACAACGTTCAAACAATTCATTCTCTCCTTTCCTCGGTAGTCATGCAGTCGGAAAGAATAACACGGGGCGCTTTCATCTCGAACTCATCGGTGAGGGCGAAAATAATTTCATGGCCACAGTTTATGCGTCAAGGAGACGAACAATGGTGTAGTACATTTTCTGGTCAATGAGCTTCTGCCTATGTCTTTAGTTTCTTAAAAGATGACGATATACACTGAGGAACTCACTGGATAGCGACATCCACATATAAAGATGGTGATAGTATAGCGTACACAAGGTATAAAAGGGCATTACTGACGGAGCTGACATTTGTACTCAGGTGATTCATGTGAAAAGGTTTCCAACGAGATTATGCCCGCGCGATTGGAAGTAACAGACTCTGAACATTGGAGCTAGATGTGTGGGGACTTCTATTTCTGAGATCGTTAGGGAATTAAATATCCGAGATCTACAATGTCAAGAGTCTACCTAGAATACCAAATTTCAGGCACTACCTCTGACCATGGACTATACAGTGGCCGACGGCCTTCACTTAACGACCGAGAGCAGCGGCGTTTGCGTAGCAGTATTAGTGCTAATAAACAAACAACACTGCTTGAAATTACAGCAGAAATGAATGTGGGACGTACTTCGAACATGTCCGTGAGGACAGTGAGGCGAAATATGGCATTAACTGACTCTCACAGCACGTCTGCTAACAGCACGACATCGCCTGCAGCCTCTCTCCTGGGCTCGTGATCATATCGGCTGGACTCTTAGACGACTGGAAAACCGTGGCCTGGTCAGATGAGTCCAGATATCAGCTAGGATGGTAAAGGTCGAATGTGGTACAGACTGCACGAAGTTCTGGACCCAAGCTTCAAGAAGCTACTGTGCAAGGTGGTGGTGGCTCCATAATGGTGTGAGCTTTTACATGGAATGGACAGGGTCCTCTGGTCTAACTGAACCGATCGTTGTCTGGAAATCGCTATATTCGGCTACTTGGAAACCATTTGCAACCATTCAACGATGGAACTTTTATGGATGACAATGCGCCATGTCACTGGACCACAGCTGTTCGCAGTTGATTTGAAGATCTTCTGGACAGTTCAATGGAATGGTTTGTTCACCCAGATCACCCAATCGAGAGCTCAATCCGCGCACGAAATTCTACACTGGTAACACTTTCGCAGTTATGGACAGCTACAGAGGCGACACCCGATAGCTGAGTGGTCAGCGCGGCGGTCTGTCACGCCAAGGCTGGGTCGGAGATTTTCTCAGCTCAGGGACTGGGTGCTGTGTTGTTCTCATTCCATCATCATCAGTGGAAGGCAACGGGAAACCACCACTGGAATCACGTCCCTAGACGCTCATGCGGTGGACTACTCTGACAAGGCTTCTCCCATGACAAGACCTGCCCTAAGGCAGAACACAAAGTCCTATAGAGGCAGCATAGCTGACCATTTCTGCGGAGGGCTACCAGCGACTTGTTGAGTCCATGTCACGTCGAGATGCTGCACTACGCCGGGCAAAAGGAGATCCAACACGATATTAGCAGATGTCCCGTGACTTTTTTCACCTCAGTGTAAGGTAGTATTCTTTGTGATCCATTCGTCGAACCTGAATGTCAAGCCCAGAGACATGTTGAAGCTTTTCGGAAGAAGCAAGGAAGTAGCAAACTTCGAGCATCGGTCACATCCTTCACTAACTCAAACAAAGGACTATACTCTTCACCCACCCAGCCCTGTCACCTAATTAACAGGCAGAAAAAAGACCAGTTCAGCTAGTGTCTAAATACGTTTCCAATTTGCTGGTTGTATTCTTATTATTTAAGCACTCGCAGAACTGTATTTTTTTCTTCGATGTTTCTCTGCCTTAATAACTTCTTAATAAATAATTTTCATTTCGTATATTTTACAGATTTTCTTTAAGACACAACTCGTCTAGAAGAAGCGATCGGTTGATAGCATACACTCCGAGGCATCATAGAATAGTAAATTTGGCAATAAAGGGAAGTACGGGAAGTAAAAAAATGGTAAATACAGAGTACTCTTGGCTACAGTAACCAGGTTCGCGTGGATGTAGGTTGCAGTATTTATGGAGAGATGGACAGACTAGCGGGAACAGATGCATCAAACCATTCTTCGGAATGAAGATCACAACAACATCACCGCTAGTCAGCAATGGTACAGGACCATAAATGTTTCCTTACATTTCTGATAGTTTGTTTTCCTTTTTCTTGGGCAACTGGAGTCTGTTTGAAGCAGCCAAGCATTTGGTTCAAAATGCTAAGTGCCATAACAGTGTTCAGTAGCTTTTTACGTCTTTTTTCATTGAATCCATTTTTTGGGCTTATCAGAGCTCCTAATTTTCAATATGATGGAGTTTTATTGACCGAAAGTCTTGAGAGCCCTTATTAATCGTACGGTGCAGTTGTCGACTGCAGTGGACAGTTGTTAATGTTGCTTCTGTGGAGTTTTTGGTCAGTCCAGATGCAGAAAACGCACGCGGGGCACAGGCACCATTAAGGAGTGGACTGGGCTTATTTGCAGCCTCAGAACTATTTAAAAACGCCAAAGTTGCGAAATCAACAGCTGCCCACTGCAGTGGAAAATTGGAACATGTGGTTAAGGTGCTATTTCGATGAAGTTCACCGTTATGTTCAATGTCAACCGTATTGCCACAGCGATCAGTTTCTGAACTCTGAGCCACAGTTATTCACATTCTCGGTCCCGCCCCGCTAACTGGCGTCACCGTAAACTGCTCTTCGCAGAGCGTGGGCGTGGGTATGAAGACAACTAACTAGGAGCTGAAGGTGATCATTGAAGAAGAGACTGTCTGAAATCAAGACTGGGCATAAATTTGATACGCAGTGGACTAGTGATTCTGGTATACTCGTATCTGTGGGCTCGCGTACAGTGAGCCGCGTAATATGAAAGGGAACGAGTTCGCACAGTGTTCCCGGCGAAGTCGAGTCCTGTGCGCCGGAGCGACTGCTCGGAGCCAAGTCGGCGACCTTTGCTTCTGGGAACTGGGTGCGGAGTTTCTGAATGGGACGTGGCTGAGTCACCCTCTTACGCAAAGCCGCGTCATACCGGCTGGCACTAGCCCCCTAGCGTGCACGCTCAAGGCGAGGTAAACACGTATCCTCACACTCGCCTGATAGGCAACCCGCTAACGCTGCCGGCTCTCATCTGGCTGCGAGAGTGCAGACCCAGTGATACAAGTGCCGTGCAAGGCGGAAACCGGCTGTGTGACGCGTTCTGCGCAGATAGAGTGAGAGAGAGAGAGAGAGAGAGAGACGGAGAGTACTCAGCGGACTCCGCACTGCGCTCGCTTGTCGCTTTTCCATACCAAGCGTTCCAGCCGTTGCCTAATCTCGTTAACTGACTACGATAGGGTGGGCGCACATTGAGGAACTGTTTCTACTAATGACTCTTCCTAGAACAATTAAATGCACAAAAAGCTATCGCTGTCGCTTCTACATCTACATCTACACACAAACTCCTCAAAGCACCATACGGAGCGCGGTGGAGGACACACCTTTACCACAGCTAGTCCTTTTCTTTGCTGTTTCACCCGCAAATGAAGCGAGGGAAAACCGATTGTCTTCGCATCCCTTACACTAAAAGTACATTGGTGGCAAGAGAACCGTTCTGCTCTCACCCGCCAAAGCCGGTTCTCTAAATTTTCTCAATACTGTTTCGCGAAAAAAATCGCTCCAGGACTTCCCACTTGAGTTTACGAAGCATCTCCGTAATACCTGCGTGTGGATCGAACATACCACTAACAAATCTAGCAACACGTCTGTGGATTGCTTCAAAGTGTCTGATTTAATCCGACTCGTTACAGATCCCAAATACTCGAGCAGTACCCAAGAATGGGTCGCACTAGTGTTCTAAACGCGATCTGCTTTTATAGGTGAGCTACACTTCCCTAAAAGTCTCCCAATAAATCAAAGCCGATCATTTGCCTTCTCTACTACCGATCTTCCGTGCCCATTCCATGTTATATCGTTTTGCAACGTTACGACTAGGTACTTAATCGACCAAATTGTGTCTAGCATTGCACCAGTAATGCTTTATTAGAACATTACGGTTTTTTTCCCTACTTATTTTCATTACCTTGCGTTTTTCTATGCTTAAAGCAAGGTGACATTCATCACATCAAAGAGAAATTTTGCCTACGTCATCCTGCACATTCCTACAGCCACTCGTCGACGACTTTCCTGTACACCACTGCGTCGTCAGCGAACAGTTGTAGACTGCTGCCCGCTCTATCCGTCAGGTCATTTATGTACTTAAAGTACAAGAACAGTGCTATCACACTTCCTGGGGCAATCCTGACGTTATCCTTGTCTATGATGAACGCTGGTCGTCGAGGACAATGTTTTGCGTTCCAGTCGCTCACATATCTGGGAATCTACTCAGTCTGCTCGTACTGCGGTTGAAGTCCGCAGTGGAGCACTGTGTTAAACGCCTGTTGCCCCTCATCCACGGTTTGTAGAATTTCGTACGAGAAAAGGACAAGCCTAGTTTCGCTTAATGAACTCCATTATGCCTAAGTACTCTCACATTACCTAAACTAACATAAAAATCACTGCTAAATGTTCTACTCTGACCACGAAGGACACACTGTTGTCAGATGCAGCGTAATGCCGCCGTTGGCTGAAGCGTCACGTGGTACACTGCTCCATGTAACTAGCTGCTGTTGCTCATCGCCCTAACACTCACCTTCCCACTTGCAAGTGACTTACAGTGGAGAAGTGCAGTTCGATCTCTGACGACAGCCATCCGCAAACTCTGCCCGAAGTCAGATGACTTTGAAATCGATTTCATCTCTTTCCCAGTGATTTAGCTGACAAGTCATGTGGAATAGCAATTTTATTTAGTTGTTTACATAACGATGGGCGCAGCCACAACTAGCGAACTAGGATACTGATTTGGTATTTATTATATTTACATGTGTAAAAATGTCATGCAGTTTACGGTTTCAATGGTATTAGGAGGGCAAAAAACTCTGTCCATTAAAATATGTAAATAATGTAAATAGTAATACTTACATGTGTAAAAATGTCACCGCAGTTTATGGTTTGGATGGTATTAGGGGTACAAAAAACTCGTCCATGAAAATATGTAAATAAAGAAATAACACACTTTGCTGTTCTTAGTTGTTCATCACTGAATACATTTGTTGAATGTTAAGGTTTTGAATGATATGCGTGGACGAGAGAGAAATACAACTATCATGCCAACTAGCGAGCACCATGTTGGACCATGGCAAGGATGATTGAGGTAAGCTACTCGCTGATTCGATCTGGGGTAGCTAACTTACATTAGATATTTCAGTACAAATTTCTGTGTGTATTATGTTTTGATCGTGCCGATTAATGTTTGGAAGATCACAAATGGGTATTTCAACAACTTCTTTAAGAATATGTCGATTATAAATAGGCCCCTACTTTTTTCAATTGCAACTTCTTCTAGGTAAAAGCCAAAAATGACCAATGGAGAGCAAGTAAAGGCGAAACACTATCCCACATCCGTGTCAATTTTTGTTGGTAACAGCAACATGCGTTTGGCTTCGAGAATCAGTCTTATAACTGAGCACAAAACTGGGATGAGTACAAATCTACACCATTCGGGCAGCATATAGCTGTCTGACAGGACACAAGCTTCCACTGGTTAACAGATTCTTACGTGCTAGCTAATCCATTATAACTGATGCAGGGTGAAATGAAACAGTTGTAACACACCGTACGTGTTGTTGAGTGAAGTGGGGTCCGAATTCAGTTCTTGCCACATTGGGCAGTGTTTACGCGATTTAGTTAGATAACTTGAAGCTAATGCATTCCTTCAACAACACCGATGCTCAGTTTCGTATTGAGTTTATTGCACTGTTGAAAGTAACTAAATGTTTACTGTATAAAACTACAATATTTAAAGCTCAAAATTTAGACTATGTTTAGAATGCGCCATCAGAAATCCTTAATTTGCTTTGCAAATCCATGTGATTGAATTGTCTGAGTATAGTAGAATAGACGTTAGCAGGCGAATGGTGTTACGTCACCCAAGAGGTACTGCGTACACACGATTGCTACATTGTTTAAATGGCACACTTTGCCTGAAGCCCTGAACAGACCGTCGGTCGGCGCAATCCCACCCACGCAGCGGCTGGAATCCAGGTCGGAGAGTTTGCGTTTGCAGTTACCCGCGGGTAACTGCTATGTGCAGCGGGTAACTGCTACGTTTACAGAAGCTGCGACTGTTTGTTTACTGGCAGCCGCGTAAACAGACAGGGAGGTTCTTGACCATGAGCCAACATGTGTTTGCGCGGCTCCGCCTCTAGAAGAGCTATGGCGTCATAGCTTTATTTTCTCTAGAGCTTTCACGTGACCGCGGACAGCCTTCGTTTGGGTTGCAGGCACGCCGTGAGTTCAGCTGCACCGTAAGGCAAACGAGAGGTTGGACAGCGCACGAGATTCGTCATGTCGGTGGTGTTTCTCAGTCCGTCTTTCATGCGCTCTTCGTCCTGTCGAAGTACTTAACTCTATCTCCTTCATTTATCACTATCCGCTTCTGCTGGCCGCCAGATTTCTCAGTCTAGTCTTCCTCCAGATCGTAGTGTCGTAGTGAACTAGTCTCGTATTCGGAAGGACTTAGCTTCATATTTCGGACAATTTATGTCTGTTATCAATAATTTTCCTAAATCAGTTTAAACGATTTCCGAAATAACTTCATGAACGATAGTAGTTCTCGTTCTTCTTCTGCTCACATGAACTTTGCTCCATCTCTAACTAATAGCACGTTATTTTCGCCAAAAAATTTCCACTTCAAAACGAACAGAAAAAACTGTTACGAGGTTTTGTTGGGTAGCATATCTCAGGGTGTATTCAGAGAACTGCAAAGAGCTGTTATACCATCTTATAGATTCGAGATGCAGCGCTGCAGTACGTCTTTCTAGCGTTTTTTTCTCGTAAGTAGCAGACTACATTCCTTTTTGGAAAATATGCTGGATTTTCCCCTCAGTACGCTGACGAGGATATTTTTGCCTTCAAAATAGTATAGCTCAGTGCCTCACAATAACCTTCAAAGAATTGTTATACCATCTTATAGATTCGAGATGCAGCATTGCAGTACATCTTTCTAACGTTTTTTTCTCGTAAGTAACAGACTACGATCCTTTTTGGAAAATATGCTGGATTTTCCCCTCAGTTCGCTGACGAGGATATTTTTGCCTTCAAAATAGTATAGCTCAGAGCCTCACAATAAGTGCAGACCACAAAAGAAACACCCTCGCTTTGCTTCCTAGTAGGACCTTCCATTTTTCCTGCCACTTGAGGCTTCTATCACGTCTCGTAGTGTCTGTTATGTGAAAAATACCAAATAGCACAATGGTAAGGAGTCCACGTACAATGTTAAGTCACTTCTGTGGCGGAACGAAGCAAACGGCATACAACCTCTAAGAGGACTATGGAGAAGAAGGCGCTGCTGTAATGAAATCAACCTTCGGGTAGGGATTTTAGAGGATAAGTCTCTGGAATCGTAAATCTTTTTTAACATCCCATTTGTTTGTCGCATATTTGCTCGTAATTTTAAGGATAAATTGGCATTATGACTACCGGAAAATAAAATTTGTGATAACTTTAATGGTGGAAAATACGAAACGAATTGGTTGCATCCGGTTGCTCTTGATAACAGCCTTTCAGTCATGTTCCAGGAAATAACACGCTATCTGTCCGTGTTGTGGGTGTGGTCTACGGCATTGGCAATACAGGCTCTATTCCGCTCGATAACAAGGTGCTCTGTACACGAGAAATCTCTCCATACGACAGCTGGTTTAAGATTTCAGAATCCGCAACAAAGCTAAAGAAACCATTAATAGGAACAAGTGCTCTGTTTCTTCTTTGAAAGACTACTGTGAATCACCTGCCTGCTTTAGTAGCCCGTTTTTTCACTCTCTTTCTTGCCATAGCATAAACACAGACCCATAAAAATAATGTAATATAGGTTAATGGATTACTAGCTGCTGTCTTTACATGGCGATGTTAGCTTGTTGTCCCTGGATAACAGCAAGATTTGAAGAAGAATAAGCAACAAGATAGTACTACTTAATAATGAAGTAGAGACTAACTCGTCAGAGAATATCGGAAACATGAGGAAAGACCATAAGTGTGTGATTACACATTATTTTGGACACTGTAGGTTCATGGTGGGCACTAGACACGTTAGTGAAGCCGAGTGTCGCAGTTAGAAGACGAAAAGAACGATTTGACATCACAACTACGTTGTGGTTGTCAGAGCATGATTCTTGCGCAGAAGGACACAGCTGCAAAAGAGGTAAAGGCATTCACCTTATTGAACGAACCATTGTAGAATTCGTCAAAAATAGCTAAGAAAACTCCATAAATGTTATCACTATGGATGGCTGCACATGAATGTGAAGGCCGGAACGCCGGCCCTAGTGGCCGAGCGGTTCTAGGCGCTACAGTCTGAAACCGCGCGACCGTTCCGGTCGCAGGTTCGAATCCTGCCTCGGGCATGGATGTGTGTGATGGTTAGTTAGATTTAAGTAGTTCTAAGTTCTAGGCAACTGATGACCTCAGTTGTTAAGTTCCATTGTGCTCAGAGCCTTTTTTTTTTGTTTTGTTTCGGAACGAGATTCGGTTATCGTAACCAAATCGCAAATAGGACTAAGCAAACAGTCGATGTTTTTGTCAAACTCGATATGCTTTTTGGGATATTTACGTAAAATTGTGAGACGTCATGGTAATAATTTTGTGTCCAAGAGTACATTTAAAGTTCATAACTGCACTCTTCCTACAAGTGAATCAGGCATCAGTTATGGAAGCCATCAGTAACGAGTTTAAGAGGCTCAGTTGTAAGCTCAAGCATTATTTTTGCGAACTATGAAAAGACGCTCTGCGTTCATTTCGAAGGATTCTGATAACGTAGATAATCTAGGAAAATGAAGAAATCCTGCTATAGTGAAGCAGAGAAAATGGAATAATAGAAACTGGAAGCTTCTAAAAGTGACGAAGTGCACTGGTATAAAAAAAAATAATGTGTGAAATGTGAAAAGCTGATTCGTTCATCAGGAACAGATGAGAAAGCAGCCTGAGGTATACGATTAGGATTGTGCTGATCCATTGAGGACAACGTAATATGTTAAGCAAGGGAGCAGTATAATAAAGTGAATAACAGGGTCGAACAGCCCTAACGTAGCATAAAGATTGCATCTGCACTTGGAAAATGTTTTCCTTGCGTACTATTCCACTATACTCTCTTTTAAAAGCCGAAATACATGAAAGGGAGGCAGTAGTTGAGAAACGATTAAGACAGCGCTCCCATATCGTCCAATGTGTACATAAAGAAAGCAATAACTGGAAGTAAGGAGAAATCTGGAAAAGAAATAGCAGCTGAGGTAGAAAAAATAAAACTTCAAAGTAGGTCTGTCAGAGAGGGCAAGGAGAAAGCAGTTTTACTAAATGAAGTCAGAGAGAGAGAGAGATACGCAAATATCAGGTGGTTATAGTTAAAGTGCAGCTACCAACAGAGTTACACTGTGGGCTGTAATTATCTTATGGCAGCGAAACTTGGTAGACATTCTAATGCATCAATGCGAAACCGATTTACGCTGTAAAAAAAATAAGTTCCAGTTTTGGCCACCAGTTGCAAATCTGACGCTGTACAGAATATCGTCGACATCCCTTGCTTTCATGTTGAACCACTTGTATAAACGGCGGTTAATAATAACATCAACGTTATGCCTTTCTCACTTGTTTGACCTTCCCAGCCCACGTGCCTTTCCTAATCCATTATACATGGAAACATTTCTATACGCCTTTCTTGCATTCACAGCCCCAGGTTTGCACCTGGTGGCAAAAATTTGAACTAATTTTTTTGCAGCGTAAATCGGTTCCGCATTAACGCATTAGAATATGTATCAAGGTTTGCTGCCATACGATAAACACAACCCACACCGCTCTTTAATTATAACGACCCGGTGTGTACAGACTTGCGCAAGGTAGAGAGATGCAGCGAAACAGTTGTTCGAGTGGAGACCGCAACAACAACAACAACAACACATTCAGCTATTGACATTCGGAGCGAGGGGAAGAGCAGAGAGCAGGGGCGACTGGGGGGCCCCGCGTTGTTTCTACAGCGCGGCCTTTGGACAGGCGGCAGCGGCTGTGAGGCAACGCCTGCCGGACGCTGTATTTTAAGCAGGAGTCGCGACGAGGCCTGTGGAACTGTTCCAGCCGGCGCGCTGGCGTGCCACGCACAGCTCGCCTCGGCTGTGCGAACTCTCCCGTTGACATTCTGTCCCTGCGTCGCGGCCGGTTCTTAAACATCGAGTCCAAGAAAGATGACATTTAGCATTTCTTACTCAGTAATGTTTAGTGTGCCTCCGACAACGCATTGATTTCAGACGAAACATTAGATTTGTAAGTAGGCTGTTTAGGTTTTTATGTTGGTAACGTCATGTAGCGCTCTATATGAAAATCACTGACTGTGCTGTGTGAAGGCTGTGGTTGGTTTGCATTGTTGGAGTAATATTCGCCATTGTAGTGTTGGGCAGTTGGCTGCTAACAGCGCGTAGCGTTGCGCAGTTGGAGGTGAGCCGCCAGCAGTGATGGATGTGGGGGGAGAGATGGCGGAGTTTTGAGAGCGGATGATCTGGACTTGTGTCCATCAGAGACAGTAAATTTGTAAGACTGGATGCCATGAACTGATATATATATATTATGACTTTTGAACACTATTAAGGTAAATACATTGTTTGTTCTTTATCAAAATCTTTCATTTGCTAACTATGCCTATCAGTAGTTAGTGCCTTCAGTAGTTTGAATATTTTATTTAGCCGGCAAATGTGGCGCTCGCTGTATTGCAGTAGTTCAAGTAACGAAGATTTTTGTGAGGTAAGTGATTTGTCAAAGGTATAGGTTAATGTTAGTCAGGGCCATTATTTGTAGGGATTCTTGAAAGTCAGATTGCGTTGCCCTAAAAATATTGTGTGTCAGTTTAGTGTTGATCAGAATAGGTAAGGAGCGAAATGTCTGAGTACGTTCAGTTCTGCTCAGCTGTTTGAAAATCAAATAATGTAAGAGGTTTATCAGCACAGTCATTCAATAAGTTTTCTAAGGGGACGTTTCAGATTATGTAGGCAGTATTTGGGAAAGAGGGACTGCTTGCGTGTTTGTTAAAGGAACCACCGAGGAATTATCAGGATCTAATGAATGAAAAAATAAGGAAAAATTAAAAATGGATCATATCATGATGGATCTCGTTGAAGTCCGTGGCAGTTGTTCAAATAAAGGTTGTTCAGAAATGAGAAGATTTTAGGTTGGGCTTGACCGTTATCTTTATGAGTTTCATTTGAAAGTGCAACATTCTGTAAGTAATCACATTTGTTATACTTTCTGCTAGGCATTTCGGAAGATTACACGAGAGTGAGTCAATATACAGGGTGATTCAAAAAGAATACCACAACTTTAGGAATTTAAAACTCTGCAACGACAAAAGGCAGAGCTAAGCACTATCTGTCGGCGAATTAAGGGAGCTATAAAGTTTCATTTAGTTGTACATTTGTTCGCTTGAGGCGCTGTTGACTAGGCGTCAGCGTCAGTTGATGCTAAGATGGCGACCGCTCAACAGAAAGCTTTGTGTGTTATTGAGTACGGCAGAAGTGAATCGACGACAGTTGTTCAGCGTGCATTTCGAACGAAGTATGGTGTTAAACCTCCTGATAGGTGGTGTATTAAACGTTGGTATAAACAGTTTACAGAGAATGGGTGTTTCTGCAAAGCGAAAAGTTCTGGACGGCCGAGAATGAGTGATGAAAATGTAGCACGCATCCAGCAAGCATTTGTTCGCAGCCCAGGAAAATCGACTCGCAGAGCTAGCAGAGAGCTGCAAATTCCACAATCAACTGTATGGAGAGTCCTACGAAAAAGGTTAGTTATGAAACCTGAACGTCAACTACCCGAGGCGATGGATCGGCCGCCAGGCAGCCCGTGACAGAGCACTTCATCACTGGCCTCCAAGAGGCCCTGATCTTACCCCCTGCGATTTTTTCTTATGGGGGTATGTTAAGGATGTGGTGTTCCGGCCACCTCTCCCAGCCACCATTGATGATTTGAAACGAGAAATAACAGCAGCTATCCAAACTGTTACGTCTGATATGCTACAGAGAGTGTGGAACGAGTTGGAGTATCGGGTTTATATTGCTCGTGTGTCTGGAGGGGGCCATATTGAACATTTCTGAACTTGTTTTTGAGTGAAAAAAACCTTTTCAAATACTCTTTGTAATGATGTATAACAGAAGGTTATAATATGTTTCTTTCATTAAATACACATTTTTAAAGTTGTGGTATTCTTTTTGAATCACCCTGTATACTGGGTGATCAAAAAGTCAGTACAAATTTGAAAAATTAATAAAGCACGGAATAATGTAGATAGAGAGGTAAAAAATGACACACATGCTTGGAATGACATGGGGTTTTATTAAAACCAAAAAAATACAAATTTCAAAACAAGTCCGACAGATGGCGCTTCAGCTGATCAGAATAGCAATAACTAGCATAAGACAAAGCAAAGATGATGTTCTTTACAGGAGATGCTCAACATGTCCACCATCATTCCTCAACAATAGCTGTAGTAGAGGAATAATGTTGTGAACAGCACTGTAAAGCATGTCTGGAGGTATGGTAAGGCATTGGCGTCGGATGTTGTCTTTCAGCATCCCTAGAGATGACGATCGATCACGATACACTTGCGACTTCAGGTAACCCCAAAGCCAATAATCACACGGACTGAGATCTGGGGACCTGCTAGGCCAAGCATGACGAAAGTGGCGGCTGAGCACACGATCATCATCAAACGACGCGCGTAAGAGATCTTTTACGCGTCTAGCAATATGGGGGTGGAGTGCCATCCTGCATTTTGGTTCTAATAAAACCCCATGTCATTCCAAGCATGTGTGTCAATTTTTACCTCTCTATCTACATTATTCCGTGGTTTATTAGGTTTTCAAATTTATACTGACTTTTTGATCACCCGGTAAGTTGCAAACGGGAATAGAGATACCAGAGCCGCCTGTACTAGTCTGAAATTTATTTTCCTTTTCTGCATACTCCTCTCGAAAAACTAAACACTTAGCCAATCGCTCGACAAAACGTTAAAAGCCTGCAGCATAGGATTCTTGTCGCGGTGTTCGCATCTAACGAGTGACATTTCAGGATATAACAAGTTTATTTGGTTCCTTAAATTGGTGCAACCCACAACAACGATGTGTCCCGCGAATAGCGAAATACCCCTAGACGGGGAAACAGTTTGCAGTCACCGCATACCACGGATGGCAACTACGTTTCTTATTCGTGATTTTTTTCTTCTTTACGGAATTCTTCTATCCAGTTGAACAAAAATTTCCATTAAATACAGTTATAACCATGCGTGGGACGAATTTCGCCGTGGCCGTGCTCTGCCGACAGTTCCTCGGCTCACTGGAATCGCGTAAATCTAGTCGTGTACATTCTCATAGCACACCCGCCATCTTGGTCTGACTGCAGATCATTAATCATTGGCCACGGAATTTTGTGTATCGGTGCTACCACCTCCAACACGCGTACAGGCGTGAATTTTAAAACGATATGCCGTATTCTGGCGTTGGCTTTTGCGACCCTCCATCATCAGATGGATTTACGTCAGTAAATAAACACGAAATTATCGTGTGTGCGACTTTTGGGTAGCCCGGGGCTGCTCTTCCAGTCATATTTAAATCACGTACACTTTCTTTTTAAAGAAAGAAGGAAGATTAGGATTTAACGTCCCGTCGGCATGGGTATTATTAGGAACAGAACAAAACTTCGAACTGTTTCTTGGACGGGGAAGGAATTCAGCTGTTCCCTTTCAAAGGAACCACCCCGGTATTTGCCTGGAGCGTCTTGGCGAAATCACGGAGAATCTAAATCTGGATGGCCGGACGCAGATTTGAAGCGTAGTGCTCCCGAATTCGATTCCAGTGTGTTAACCACTGCGCGACCTTTTTTTTTTTTGTTTTTGGTTCCGTTTATGAAAAGTGTACACAGAGTAAATAATGCACGGGTGAAAAAGCAGTATTTGTCTGCTAAAAGACAGTGCTGTAGATTACCAAGAAACCATACACACACTGTATCTTACCCTGTTAAGTGACATAAATCCACCCGATGGGGCTATAATCCTCTGAAGTGATTGAAGGAGAGTATAGAAAATGTGACTGGTTACAGTAATTTGCAGTTTGAAATGATTGCTGAGACAGACCGTAACCTGCCGCAGATACCATTAAAAAGCTTTTATTTCATCGCCATTATCGGTTTCGGGTAACTATTCCCATCTCCAGACGAATACAACGGTTCTATCACACCGTCAATGTCTTAAGTAACATGTTGTCTACTCCTGCACTGCGTGTGCTTAAATATTCTCATAGCGTGCAGGAGAAGATGATATGTTGCTAAAGACAGTGAAGATGCGGCAAAGCAATTACAGCTATCTGAAGATGAGACTGATGATACAAAATCTGTAACAGTGATGAAATAAAAGGATTCGTAGCTGGCTGCAGTCACTCTCAACAGACTTTAGTTGAAACTGGATGGTGGGATGGGGTTTTGAAAGCCGCAGCCTCCCGAATAGTGTACTATGTTGCTCGGTCTTTTCCGTTGAAGGAAAACTTCGGTCATCAGCGGGAAAAGAACTCAGGTTCTGACAGTGAGAAACGCGTACCGCAACCCGACAGACCACAATGCACAGTAATAGAATAGACCGCCGGAGTCAGATGTGTAAATGACTATCCTTCAAGACAAGGAAGCGCAAACAAGTCAGTAGCAGGGACCTGGAGGAAATAGGTCATATCTAAGTGCAAGAACTTGCAAACGTGCCGTTCCTGTCACTTCGGCGTTTCTAAAGGTCAGAAACGTACATTAAGCTGAGCCATAAAGGCCTATCGACGTCGACTTACTGCGTGCTTTGGGACGCTTTTATTTCACCACAGCTTACGACGGGCGAAATAAAGAACGATATTATTCTTTGCCCTGGCACTTTTGCGATGTGCGCTTGCTGGCGGGAGAGAGAGAGGGGTGGGGGTCACTGGAGAAAGCTAACACGATATTCAGCATGTAAGCACACAGTCGATTAAGTGGCAGAAAATAACGTAAGGAGCTGTTACTGAATATGACGCTGCTCACCCCGCTCCTCGTGCCAGGTACACTTTACATCTCGAGCAAGCCACCGAAATAGTGTACTTATGTACGAATACACGTTCACATACACTAATCTTCCATATTTTTTGTCTGTGACATATCGGCTCAGAATTAAATTAAAAGTAGTTCCCATCTCCGGAATCTGACGAAAGATTTCGAGAGGTTTCACATCGTAGTAAGGCAAATACTTGAAGCGGAAATCTCCAGCCAAAGGTTCCGAATTGGGATTCTTTTTGTCCTGTTACCAGCCCCCTTGCTATTTTGCTGAAACGGCTTTACAACAGACCATTATTAAAATAAAAATAAAAAATACAGCGCTCTTACGAATGCACCACTGCGTGTGTTCAAGTAACTTCTAATGTGTGTTACTTCGAGTTCAGTATTCTGAACAACAACGAACGTCCTTCTTTAGTTCTCTGAAGAGCTATACCGCACTTGCGAATCGAGTGGATCATACGATCACCAACTGAGTGACTAACGTTATAATAAAATTTAAATAGCTTTGTGATGGACCTTTCAACGAGTCGCATGGTAGAAGCCAGCCGCCAGCCAATCGCGGTTCTTTCTCGAGTGGCATGAGCTAGCCGTGTTGCCTGGTTGTAGGTACACACACAGCCTTGTCTAACACGGATGGCCGTACTCCGACAACACCACTCCTGGCCGCTGCAGTCTGTCAGTCGCTGAGTTATTTTAATACAAGTATACTGTAAGCTGCCATTGCAAAAGTTTTGGACCGGCTCAGGCGTCGGCGCTTTCCGTTATCAACATACAGACACGTATTCGTGACTGAAATCTCTGTCCTGCGAGCTCGCCTGATGATTGTTGGGGTTTCCCTAAGTCACGTCAAACGAGCGTCAAAATGATTCCATCACAAATGCCATGGCGGATTTAATCTCCTGCGCCCCCATCCCTTCACCTTTCCTTTTGCCAATAAATCACCTCTCCGTATTTAACGACCTGATGAGACACACATTTCAATCTTTCGTTTCACTTCCTTCTGTCTTCAGGGCTCCATTTTTCACGTAGATGCCTCAGGAATTTTCTTATTGGAAACATTGCTTCTCAGCCTGTCGCCCTTCCAGCAAAATTGTTTGTTTGTTTGTCGCTTTCTTTATGTTCATTCTGCTTCTTTTATGTCCGGCTCCTACGAAATGTATTCTAAACCTGACTGAAACAAAAAAGAAAAAAAAAATGTAAATTTGTGTAGTCCTTGAGTGTAACGTTTAGACGACTTTATCTCAAGTCTTGGCATCCAGTAGTACTTTACAGGCGCATCAGGTACATACAGCGCTCTTACGAATGCACCACTGCGTGTGTTCAAGTAGGTTGTTGCAGAAAGTAACTATTCCTGTAATACGCTGGTAATACCAAGCTCCAGAAATATTTCTATACTTTTATTTTTGGGAGCTCTGCACTTGTGTTTCAAAATAAAATATTTATCCTATATTCTTGAAAAAACTTTTGTAAATCTGTAGTGTATTACGCGCTCCTCGAATTCTCATAGTCACTAGACGCTACATTTACCTGAACATTTCCCCAGAAGATTAACCAGCCTTGCGACATAGATCACTGGCTGTAGATGAGGCATTATTTAACTAGTCCCTGCCCATAGAAACTGCATATCAGTTTATGTGACTCCAGGATGCATACCTGAATTTCAAATCATAACTGCAAATCACAGTTGAAGTACCAAAATTAAGATGTGAAAATGTCTTTTGTTGTCTGAATCGACTTTATCGTTCTTTCTTTCACTCAGTGTTGTTCGGAAGTAGTGGGATTATCAGTGTGTTCGGTTCCCGACAGTTCAGCAAAGAAAAAAAAAACGCTTCCGTAAAAGCAGATTGCTATTATTCAGTTTCTGAATGTTGAAGATATAGAGAACCGCCCACATTTTGCTAAGAAACGAAGCAACAAAGTTTAGCGCTTTCTTAAAAAATCACGTAGAATGTCACTTTTCTTGTGTAATGTAACGTTAAAGAAAGAGAATGAGCTCGACTGCTACTCGCTGAACCCGCCTCAGCTTCAAGCACATATCTTCTCCCTCCCACGTCTCAGATCTTGGGAACCTGTAGGCGACGCCGCTCCCATTTGTTCCTTACGAGTGGAGAAAACATTTAACGAAACTACTCAACGCCCCTGATAATACCCAAGTGGTGTTCCAACTACACTTGACGTGTTATACCTGCTCGTTTTGCGTCGTCCATCTATTCAACACAAACATTTTAAAGTTTTTTGATGGACTTGTAGATACGACGCATGAATAAGTGGTATTTGTGCCAAGTTTGTAACCTTCAATTATTTCAAGGATAATTACTGGCAAGTCGAAATGCTTTATGATAGATAAGCAATTTAAACATGCCTCACGCCACTTATAGTGAAATAGTTCTGATAAGACGACACCAGTAAGTGGCGTTTCTGTCCAGTATGGATGTATTGGAAAAAACTACGCTTAAAACGTCAGTTGACTACCAATCTCACGCCAAATAAATGAATTTCATTTTTGGTTAATTAGCCAGACTTGTATGGGAACTGAATAACGGCGAACTATTGTGAATGAGAGAAAATCATGTACGAAGTTAACGGAAGCGATGACGGAGACGTGTGGTTCTGTTAAGCAACTTCCAAAATACTTTGTGATCCACAATACCTAATATGCCAAAGAACAGATCCAGATTCTTTCTTCCGACAGACAAAGGGCAATCAGATCTTAAGAAATGTATGAGGTTTTCACAGGATGCTGGAAAACGGCTGACCATACCTTACGATCATTAGGTTACACTTATGATCATTAGGTTACAATCCCCGCATAGGTGTAGAGTAACTCACCAACACCAGCGGACTGTGAAATCGAAGCTGATATACTCTCGGACCCACGTAAATTCCGGTTGTCTACTAAGATTACAAGTAAAGGACTCAGTACATGGTTGATAAAGATTGGAAGTTGGAATGTTGATAATAGTTTGTGAAAAAGAACATTGTAAAGAAGGATTGTTGTCATTTCAAATCGATACCAAAACGCACACCTGTCAAGCTTCGAACAAGAGACCATAAATTACCTGAGGGAGTCTTTATGCATTTATTTGACAAAATAGATGTGCAATAAAAATCTCGGAACTCCATGCAAACGAGATAAACGAGATCAGCCCTGACCCTTTTCCAAAAGCACCACTTAAAGAGCTTGTAAGTGATTCGCATAGAAAGACGAAAACGGGGCAGCTGTCAGCTGGATTTGCGGGTGAGAGATGGATGCGTTAAGCATTGGGATCCGATGGGACTAGTAACGTTAGTGGTGTATCCCGGATCTTAGTAATCCTAGATGTATCAACAACAGTGACGAATAGCAGATCCGGCTTCTTCGTGAAAAGTGAGCCACGGTCGGCTGTATAAGCTTCACCATGTCACAAATCGTTGACCCAGTTGCAAAAGAAGTTAGCAGAACGACTGCTATTGGCCTAGACGCACTTCTGTATCGGAAAGCTATCTTTTCTATCAACGAGTGTTTTTTCAGTGTTTATTTACTGTGACTGTTTCGTCGCGTTTGTTTATTTTGCGGTTTAGATTGAAGAGTCTAACCAGTAAGAGAGTTTGCGGGGCGCTTTTGGTTCGGGCAGCCAGCGCTCTTCACAGTCGCTTTACGACTCTGGAAAAACTTTCCTGCGACGGCCGCAAACTGCATGGCCTCAATTCTTCAGAAACTAGAACGGAAATCAAGTGTTTTCTATCGGCAGGCAGCACTGTTCACAGTACCAAGGCAACCAGAAGGGAAAAAGAAACCCTGGGCCGTTTTAGATGTCCTTCCGTTCAGCTCTTAGTGTGAATACCGCAGTTATTCAACACCAGCGATTTCATACGACAGGTTTATATATACTGGGTGTACTAGTATCTTACAAACAATCGTGACAAAGGAAAACCTGTGCAATAGAGCTAACACTTCCACGGTTAAAATTTGTCTCTTCTGTCATAAGCTCCAAAGAAACGATCGAGAGCAATTTTCATACACGTAACATTCATCCTTTGAAGGAGAGTAATTTGGTAATCCGCTCCACGGAAGAGAAAAAGAAAAGACAGACCGCTTCCAAGCTTACGGTTTTTGGTTTCCGAGGGGCAATCTTGTCCGGAATTTGCTCTCCAACACCACTAGTTAAAAAGAGGATCGCGTACTCTTGCTCCAACTAAAAGCTTGCTCACCTACTTGACAATCCACATTGAAAACTACTGAAAAATGAATGGAAACTGAGACAATTCAGTTTTTCAGCTACAATTTTCTCGTGCGAGGGGACACTTACGTAGTTATTACACGACATACATTTTCACAGCGTTGGCTAATTGAAAACATTAATGTTTAGAAGGCTGGTACGTGACGAAAAATCATGTCTTATTGTTGTTTCAACAATAATATCGTCTATATTCAAAAAGTGATCACTCTGGAAAGAAAGAAAAAACCACCTCCTATTCAGCGTTTTGTAATAAAATGCATAATTATTTGTTTGCTGTCCTCACTAAACGATTCTTGTAGGTAATGAAGGTAACGATGGCAGTTACAAATAATATGTTTTGCTGTATTGCATGTATCGAATGTGTTTCTTTCGTTTCGTGTCGCTTGCACAGCGTTCCTAAATTAGGGAAAATAGTCAGATATCTTTTATTGGATAAGTGCCAAAGTCTCACCGTTAGTCAACATGCTTTATTTTATTAACATTTAAAAGGTCAGTTCTACAATAAAAGGCGACAAAAAAATGTTCTCGAAAGCTTTACTGCACGTTCGCACATCGAAGGAAATTTACGCAGAAACGCTTACTTACATCCAGATAGCTGCTCCAATTAATTCTATATGTATGTACGTTTGTGAAAATGAGCACGAAGTGCCTTCGAATACATGTTACTCCTTCGGCCGAATTTTGCACCAAGTTAAATGCTCCAATAAAACAAGACATATTATCCCGCTTATTGAAATTTATATAGTGTATCAGGTATAACTGCAGATATTTCTATTACTGACTGAGGACGGTGATGTTTACGTCATTTTCAAGCTAATAATTATAGCTATTATAAGTATGTTTTTAGGTTGGTTAGTACCTCCAAGTACATGTGGCTAGAGCAAGCCATTAATCCTTATTATCCCCTTGGCAGCTGGTCAGGCGTTGAAATGTGGACGCGTGGGCCAAAAACGTTTAGTCTATCCTGACAGTCGTAGTCCACTTAGTGGCATAGTAACGACCGTGCAGAAAACATCTGGTAATAAGTTGCGTGACGTGTTTGCGGGAAGTGTTAGAAGCAGAGCAAAGACGAGTCTTACTAACGGTTGAAAACCCCTGAAACAATGTAGATGAGCTAAGACAAGCAATTTAAAGCACATACCAAAAAGTGGACGACGAATGTTGAGCATGTGACGTCGCTTGCAGCAGCTGGGCTTGTCGATTCTACCCTCATCGGTAGCGGGCAGTGTTGCACACCGCACCGCTACAGTACTCTTTTTTCTTTCTTGCATTATCCACTGCGATGCGATACCGCTCCGGTAGTGTTCATACAAGACTACAGTGAATCGGTTTACATGTATGAAAATAGAGTAGCCTATCGGAGTGATACGTAGCTCTGCCCCCTAACAATATACACAACTGGACCTTAAGATTGCTACATCAAGAAGAAATGCAAATGATTAACGGGTATTCATTGGACAAATATATTATACTAGAACTAAAATGTGATTACATTTTCACGCAATTTGGGTGCATAGATCCTGAGAAATCAGTACCCACAACAACCACCTCTGGCCATAATAACGGCCGTGGTACGCCTGGGCATTGAGTCAAACAGAGCTTGGATGGCGTGTACAGGTACAGCTGCCCATGCAGCTTCAACACGATACCACAGTACATCAAGAGTAGTGACTGGCGTATTGTGACGAGGCAGTTGCTCGGCCAACATTGACCAGACGTTTTCAATTGGTGAGAGATCTGGAGAAAGTTCTGGCCAGGGCAGCAGTCGAACATTTTCTGGATCCAGAAAGGCCCGTATAGGACCTTCAACATGTGGCCGTGCATTATCCTACTGAAATGTAGGGTTTCGCAGGGATCGAATGAAGGGTAGAGCCACGGGTCGTAACACATCTGAAATGTAACGTCCTCTGTTCAAAGTGCCGTCAATGCGAACAAGAGGTGACCGAGACGTGTAACCAATGACACCCCATACTATCACGCCGGGTGATACGCCAGTATGGCGATGACGAATAAACGTTTCCAATGTGCGTTCACCGCAATGTCGCCAAACACGTATGCGACCATCATGATGCTGTAAACAGAACCTGCATTCATCCGAAAAATTGACGTTTTGCCATCCGTGCACCCAGGTTCGTCGTTGAGTACACCATCACAGGCGGTCCTGCCTGTGATGCAGCGTCAAGGGTAACCGCAACCATGGTCTCCGAGCTGATAGTCCATGCAGCTGCAAACGTCATCGAACTGTTCGTGCAGATGGTTGATATCTTGCAAACGTCCCCATCTGTTGACTCAGGGATCGAGACGTGGCTGCACGATCCGTTAAAACTATGCGGATACGATGCCTGTCATCTCGACTGCTAGTGATACGAGGCCGTTGGGATGCAGCACGGCGTTCCGTATTACCCTCCTGAACCCACCGATTCCATATTCTGCTAACAGTCATTGGATCTAGACCAACGCGAGCAGCAATGTGGCGATACGATAAACCGCAATCGCGATAGGCTACAATCCGACCTTTATCAAAGTCGGAAACGTGGAGGTACGCATTTCTCCTCCTTACACGAGGCATCACAACAACTTATCACCAGGCAACGCCGGTCAGCTGCTGTTTGTGTATGAGATATCGGTTGGAAACTTTCCTCATGTCAGCACGTGGTAGGTGTCGCGACCGGCGCCAACCTTGTGTGAATGCTCTGAAAAGCTAATCATTTGCATATCACAGCATCTTCTTCCTGTTGGTTAAATTTCGCGTCTGCAGCACGTCATCTTCATGGTGTAGCAATTTTAATGGCCATTAGTGTATATATAATTGTTTTGATTGCATTTGACGAACTTACGACGGTTTACTGGTTTCGACCAGATCCTTGTTACTAAAGTAAAACTTGAGACAGACATCTAGTGCCCATCTCGATCACTTTCGTGTAACTTCGGTAGCAAGTTACTGGTGCTGATGATGACATATGATTCGAAACCGGTAATTGTAACAGTCATAAGCCCACCACCTACCATCAAGATAATTGTGGATAAGGGAGCATTTTTGAAAATAGAGTGAGCGCTACAATTTGAGAATGTCACTCTTCCAAATATCTGTGTTCTTCAGGGTGAAGGCATTTCAACGATTCACTTCGTAACTATTGATAGATGTTCTCAAATCGACGCAGGCTACAGTTATTCAGGGTCTTTAACGGAGACGTGACTGATGAATGTTCACAAGGAAAATCTATCACAGGAACTCTCTAAGGCGCCTTGGTTAGAGCTGTCTGACTGAGGACTGATTATAAATGGACGGCAGAGTGCTGTGACGCTGCCGGTGCATCATCTTGCCAGTAGCATCGGCGGCCTCGCGTTTCTCTTTCTGCAGCCACCTTTCAGAGAATAGGTCACCTGTGAGCCCGTCTCGCCGCCAGTATTTGGATCAAGGGCGGAGGCGGCGGCGGTGCTGGCGTTGTCTCAACAAGGCTCTCAGCGCCGGCGTCACGGCCCCCTAGTTACTGTGCCACTGCTTACTGAGGCACGTTGTTTTTGCGCTTGAGGTCAGCCTGTTGACACACAGGCCACCTGCGGAATGGACGCTCCTCCACCGTGCAGTAAGCTGCCCGTCACTAATGACCTCGTAGTCGACGGTATGTTAGACCATAAACTATTTCCTTTTTTGCAGTACTATATCCACCTACTTTCCGGAGAACTGTAGCAATAAGCGAAACCATACTGTCCCTACGACTTATTATAGAAGATAGACTAGGCAAGGAAAACGTATGTACACAGCGTTTGTAGATT
The DNA here is from genome assembly GCF_021461385.2 of Schistocerca piceifrons. Lineage (NCBI taxonomy): Eukaryota > Metazoa > Arthropoda > Insecta > Orthoptera > Acrididae > Schistocerca > Schistocerca piceifrons. The sequence goes on along the minus strand of NC_060141.1, from coordinate 469,796,545 downwards.
TAGACGGAGTTTTTGACAATGTGAGTGGAATACACTCTTGGAATAAAAATGTGCGAGGGTAAAATACAGGGAGCAAAAAGTTATCTATAATCTGTACAAAAACCAGATTGTAGTTATAAGATTTGAAGGAAATAAAAGGGGAAGCAGTAGTTGAGAAGCCGGCCGCTGTGGCCGAGAGGTTCTAGGCGCTTCAGTCTCGAAACGCGCGACCGCTACGGTCGCAGGTTCGAATCCTGCCTCGGGCATCGACATGTGTGATGTCCTTAGGTTAGTTAGGTTTAAGTAGTTCTCAGTTCTAGGGGACTGATGACCACAGATGTTAAGTCCCATAGTGCTCAGAGCCATTTGAAGCATTTAAACCTAGGAGAAATTTGGAAAGAAAATTAAGCTCGAAAGAACAAATAAAAGCATTGAAGTTCGATACTGTCAGAGACGGCAATGGGCTTGGGAGATCAGTTGAAAGGAATAGATAGTGTCTTGCCAAGAGTTTATGAAATTAATATAAATAAAAGTAAAACAAGGGTAATAGAGTGAAATCGAGTACAACGAGACGATGCTGAGATAATTAGATTAGGAAATGACGTATTACATGTAGTAGACTGGTTCTGCATATGTGCAGCAAAATTTTTGACGATGGAAAAGAGGGATCTATGAATATTATAAATTAAAGTCCACTGGTACTGCGTTTTTATGCCTGTAAGTCATGGCTAACCTCAGGAGCTATTGTAGGGATTTTGATACGGTTTTCTCTACTAGACTGATTCACTAGAAAGATTTGTGTACATCACTGCATATTATAAACAAGTCATCAGGTCGGAGGCAGTGCTATCCGTGCGAGGCTCGGGCGGGTTGCTAGTCTGATGAACGAGTGCACACTCAAAAGCAACGCCTCTGATTTTTTTATTCTGTTCCCATATCGCTTGAGGTATTACACTCCATGGACATTACTCGGTCGACGCAAGTGACAACCCACTGCCGCTAGAGGGCTCCAAATTGTAGCGAGTAACATATCGGTATGTAACGTAACTATGTTGTTGCGCCGCTACGGTCGCAGGTTCGAATCCTGCCTCGGGCATGGATGTGTATGATGTCCTTAGGTTAGTTAGGTTTAATTAGTTCTAAGTTCTAGGCGACTGATGACCTTAGAAGTTAAGTCGCATAGTGCTCAGAGCCATATGTTGTTGCGTGAGAAACGACATGCTATAATCGAGTTTCTAATCGCAGAAAACGTGCGTCCACAGAAGAATGAAAGCTGTGTACGGTGATGACTGTATGGACATCAGTAATATGCGACGTTGGGTTCTATGTGCTCGTAATCAAGGAATCGGCGGTGGTGCTAACTTAAGCGTGTGCGACAGAGCTCAGTGTGGGCGAACGCGTATGGCAACCGACGAGACTCATCGGAATTAGGTTGATGAACTCATCAGAGGAAATCGTCGGATAATACAGAAACAGATCTCAGGTAAGCATGGCATATCACGGGAGCGTCTACAGACCATCACTGCAGAACTGCGGCACAGAAAACTGTGTGAAACAGAGGAGACTGGACATTTTTCAATAATGTCTTTTGCGTTTTGAGCGTGAAGTGACATTGTGACAGTTGATGAAACGTGGGTCCACAGGTTTGACCCCGAAAACAAATGAGCATCAATGGAGTTTCACCACGAAGGATCACATACGCCAAAGAAGTTCAAGATCATGCCCGCAGCAGGAAAAGACAACCTTACAGTGTTCTGAGATGTTCAAGGTGAGGTGCATTTGAAATTTATGCCTAAATGCAACGCGATAAACTCTGCAAGATACTGCGAGACCCTCGCTAAACTGAAAGTACGAATTCGAAGAATTCGTCGGTACATGGAGCACCGTCTCCTTCATCATGACAATGCCAATCCACACACGAGCCCTGCGACGTCTGTAATAATCCGCCACCTGGGATTCGTTGTCATCGATCATCCTCTATTCAATCCCGACTTGGTCCCATCCGATTTTTGTCTCTTTCCAAACTTTACGGAACACTTTCAAGGACTTCGCTTTGATAGTGATGGGGCGGTGTAAGGAGAGGTGACGTTGTGGCTCCGTCATCATAGTCAAACATTCTACAGCGGCGGTATCAACAACAGCGCCGGGGTGACTACGTTGAGAACTAAATATGTAGACATGCAGAGTGAAGATTTAGATTTTTATTTTAAAAAACTTGAAGAGTTTGGCGAAGTCCTCTCTGTTGTGTTGGCAGAAGAGCCAACACCGTGTTACTCGTGGAGGCAGAAATGCACGCGTTTTAGCTCGCGCAGGCTGCCGTGAGGAGGGAAGGACTACACTGACGTGAGGTCTGGAACATGACAAGGAATTAGAATTCAGAAAGCGGACCTAATTAGTTTGATACTTAACTTTAATCCATTAATGATGAACGGTACATGAGTCACAATATTATCTGTTCAGAAGACATAGTAACTGAATATGGCGCCTTGCTAGGTCGTAGCAAATGACGTAGCTGAAGGTTATGCTAAACTGCCGTCTCTGCAAATGAGAGCGTATGTAGACAGTGCTCAATCGCTAGCAAAGTCGGCTGTCCAACTGGGGCGAGTGCTAGGGAGTCTCTCTAGACTAGACCTGCCGTATGGCGGGGCTCGGTCTGCAATCACTGATAGTGGCGACACGCGGGTCCGACGTGTACTAACGGATCGCGGCTGATTTAAAGGCTACCACCTAGCAAGTGTGGTGTCTGGCAGTGACACCACACTCTCTGAAGGTATACGTCTGGAGTGCAGCCTGGTACGGAAATGAAATGTGAACAGTAAATTGCTAAGATAAGAAGAGATTGCAAGTTTTTAAAATGTGGTGCTGCATAAGAATGCTGAAGATTAGATGGGTAGGTAATCCGATCTGATGGGGCAGTACCAGTTTCGATTTTTACGTAGTTTACTTCATCCTCTTTTATGCTACCAGTGATTGCTACTGTCTTTAGTTTGTTCGTATTTAAATTAGTTATAGTACAAGACGCCTGCTCAGTTGCACATCACATTTCCTTTTGGTGTTTTATCCTATAAAAATTTTTATCACTTCGATCTGTTGCGCCTCAGATTAAAATCGAAGGCAATGGCTGACAGTCGCCTCACTGTCATGATTACCATTGTTCCCTAGTTTCGTGAGTGTGCATTCTCTCCTGTCTCTACTGCGCACATTGGTTGCCTATTCATTCGTTAACGAGGCGCCAAGGAGTGCGAGAGTTATGTACCTCCGGGCGCTGCTGACATCAAGTTAGTGAAGTTCGCCGCAGTGCCGTACCGTGGGTTCTTCCTAGCGCAGATAGCTTATCCTTCCCCGCCAGCGTTGCCTCCTCCAGTCTGCTGGTTTCGCGGAAGGCGATTACCTGAACAAATTTACTCAGGCGCGCGGCGCGGGTCTGGAAGGTGAGTTGCGCAAACGCCGGGTGGCTCCCAGCGGACCTTATCTGCCGGCGCCAGTACTTAACCGCGTCCCTCGTCAACCGGACCGTTCCACACGAACAACTGCTGCGTCTAGGTCGCCGGTAATTCAGGGCCTCCACGTCTGACGACTCCCGGCACAGCATTCGCCGCCACGTGTATTTGATTAACACTCGAGACCACTTGTTCGGATGATAACATCATATTTTTCTTTTCCTCATTTGTTTTGCGGCAATATGATATCGCAAAAGGTGACTCATGTCGATGGTACAATCCCGTTACATATGCCACTGGCTGCCTCAAGATCCTAAGTAACAAAACTTCTTTCGTATTCCAGTTTGGCGCATTTTTCATAATCCGCAGTGAGCGAAAATATTGAAGTCATTTTTTTCTTGAATAGCTTTTTTTTTTAATTTGACGCTTCCCACTATTTGCTTCGACTTCACTGAAATAGTTGGAAATGTCACAGCTCGTGCATTTCATTGAGATCACTTTTCACGCTCAAGAACTGTAACATAAGCAGTGGAAAAAGTCATAGTTGTAGTACAAAAGAACAGAGTTTAATACAGTTTATGAAAACTAAAACAAAAAAGACAGGGAAGTGCATAGTGTCGGAAGTTCCATACGGATTTTCGTGGATGATGCTGTAGTATACAGAGAAGCTGCAGCATTAGAAAATCGCAGTGAAATGCAGGAAGATCTGCAGCGGATAGGCATTTGGTGCAGGGAGTGGCAACTGACCCTTATTTAGAAAGAAGGATCTTTTATTGTATGATTATATGATAGCGGAACAAAGACTGGTAGCAGTTACTTCTGTAAAATATCTGGGAGTATGTGTACGGAACGATTTGAAGTGGAATGATCATATAAAGTTAATTGTTGGTAAGGCGGGTGCCAGGTTGAGATTCATTGGGAGAGTCCTTAGAAAATGCAGTCCATCAACAAAGGAGGTGGCTTACAAAACACACGTTCGACCTATACTTGAGTAGTGCTCAGCAGTGTGGGATCCATACCAGGTCGGATTGTCAGAGGAGATAGAGTAGATCCAAAGTAGAGCGGAGCGTTTCGTCACAGGGTTATTTGGTAAGCGTGATGGCGTTACGGAGATGTATAGCACACTCAAGCGGCAGACTCTTCAAGAGAGGCGCTCTGCATCGCGGTGTAGCTTGCTGTCCAGGTTTCGAGAGGGTACGTTTCTGGATGAGGTATGGAATATATTGCTTCCCCCTACATATACCTCCCGAGGAGATCACGAATGTAAAATTAAGAGAGATTCGAGTGCGCACGGAGGCTTTCCGGCAGTCGTTCTTCCGGCGAACCATACGCGAGTGGAACAGGAAAGGGAGGAAATGCCAGTGGCACGTAAAGTGCCCTCCGCCACACACCGTTGGGTGGCTTGCAGAGTGTAAACGTAGATATAGGTGTAGAGTGAGGTCACTGGCAATAACGGACTTGAGAAAAGTGGTGGGCGAGGGACAGAAAAAGAAATGTGATGGAAGACAAATACCGAAAAGAGAGAGAAAGAAAGTGACGTCAAGTGAAAAGCGAAAGAAGCATAACTGGGAGAAAAATGGAAGAATTTGCTTTACTGTTTGGCAGAGAGAAGCCAATCATATTTTTTTACCAGGGAAAAGTTATGAGGTTGACAAAAGGATTTGCCACAGGTACTTTCGTAAACTAAACAGGGCAATGTATTGTGCGCAGAGCTGCTTGTTCCAAAGGTGTAGTACAGCAATCGAGATAGGATTTTCCGACATTTTTCTTTTCTTTTAAATTTCTAATATGGTGCATTGGTGTGCAGGCACACTGAGTACCTGCTACAGCTAACATAGTTGCGGATCTTGTCTCGCTGCAATCATTCTAGCTGACCATATTAACCACTGTCGTATTGGATTATATCGCAATAGCGGAGTTACTTTACATCGAGTGATTGCACAATTGTCTGCTTCGCGTCCCGTGGAAATATATCCTGAAATTTCCGTAGGGGACACAAACAAGCGTAAGTTTTCCTGCAAGTGGTGGTGGAGTTGTCTGCCCAGTTGTAGTGCTCATACAAAGTTCCATTTAGGTTCTTCACTATTTTCTGGTATCACGTTGGGATATAAGAATACGAGACAGTTTTTCGCGGACTTCAGAATTAATTAATTTATTATAAGATACTAAAATTACTAGTGACTTGTCTGCATGTAGTTTATGTCCTGAAGGCAGGTCATTATGGGCAGTTTCCAGTTTATAGATGTCGAATACTCTTCTCTTTTACGAAGGGTTCTAGAGACATTTCACCAATCCTCCACAAGGGGCGACATAATTGAAGCGAACTGTAAAGAGAGGCATCGGTTAATGGTGAACTGAGGCAGCTCGCGAGACATCAAATTCCCTCGTCCAGCCTGAATATATGGATGGTAACGTTGTCAGCTATTTGACGTTCGGATGTTTGGAGCTCAAATTTCAGTAAAATCGCAGTTTCAAAACTATCGGAGACAGACTCGGAGGAGTGACATTAACCTGAAGATCCGACCTTTCGGAGTCTGAGATGACGATCCGTTATCTGTCTATCGTACCTTAGATGTAAGAGGAGCGTGTATGGACTCTTAGGCTCATTTCACATTCATCCGCGGGCCCGTGTGGCCGAGCGGTTCTAGGCGCTTCAGTCTGGAACCGCGCGACCGCTACGGTCGCAGGTTCGAATCCTGCCTCGGGCATGGATGTGTGTGATGTCCTTAGGTTACTTAGGTTTAAGTAGTTCTAAGTTCTAGGGGACTGATGACCTCAGATGTTAAGTCCCATAGTGCTCAGAGCCATTTGAACCATTTGAACACATTCAACCGGCAGCCATGTGCACGGAACGCTGCCTCTGCGATTACAAATTTATCCGGCTGCTTTTGTACACGGCACACGAGTTCCGCTTGTTTTAATTTCTTCCCAGTCTCTCAGCACAGTCCCGACATAATGGAACGTGGACAATTGATGGAATCGGTTTTAGTTCATCATCGTTTCAAAAGAGGAAAGAGAAACAAATTCATCTGGTTTATTTAAAAAAAAACTGTGAATGCGGACGGTTTCACGTCCTATTGCAAGAATTATCCTGAAAAATTCTTCTGACACTTTCGAATGAGTATATCGAATTTCGATGACCTTCATGGCCGACTATTGAATTCATTACCCCGCAAGAAGACATTCTTGAGCTGATCTGTTCAGCCTATACAGACGTTGGCTGTCGGCAACAGATAGAATTTAGTCCCACAAACCTGGCCATTCTTCCACTAAAGAACTTAATCCTACAGTTCTGTTTCCTGTGCCGTGTATAAGACTACAAAAAAAAGTTATGAGAACAAAAATGAAGGCAAATAATAGCCGAATGAATGAATTTATATACACTCTGTTGTTGCCTCTAGTACTGCTTAGTCTCGAGCCAGAACGGTGTGATGGGACCAGAGTTCAGTAAGTCCCTACTACCACACACTCCAGTGTGGTGACGGCAAGGCAATCGTCTGCTGGAACTGTCGGTGGCACGGCCGCGTACGCTGTACCCTATAGTCGGCTGCCGGACAAGTGAGAAAAGGGCCTACGGAGATGGGCGACCCTTGAGCCAGCCAAGACACCCTGACCTGCCCTAGTTGCGCGGCGCGGCGGTAGCGTGTTCGTGGCCAGACTGGCCCCCCCTCCGACAGGGCAGCAGTATTGATCTGCGGGCCAAGCCAAGGGCACCAAACTTACGTATTTATAGTCGCTGCGGGTACAACTGAGGTATCCTCCCAGCAAGAATGGCGGCATTCTCTGCCCTGTTTTCTGCCGCCACCTCAATCACTTGTGTGACCAACGCCTATAATTTACCCCAGATCTGTAATTATGCACCTAAGAAATACATACATATGACGCCTGAACGTTTATTTCCCAGCGTTTGGAGTAAAATTTTCCTAATTTCCGTTACAAATTGACTTAATATTATTCTTAGCTTCAAAAATATTTTTTATACGCGAAGAAATCAACTAGGGATGGAACACAAATACAATACAGGAAAATAACCACACCTCCAAGCTATGCTGTAGTTCCAATAACATGAGAAGACAGCCTATGAAGATGAACACTCTAATCGATCAAAGAACAGAAGTACTATAACTTTATTAGAACTAAAGTTCTTAGTTTGAAAATTTATTAAAAAAATTTTTTTTTACAATCTCGTAACTATACCGGAAAACTCAGCTTCTCAACACGACTTCAATTCTGCACCGTAGTTTAGGTGCGTCAACAGATACAGTCACGTGCGGGAAGTAGCTGCTTAAACACTGGAAACAAATTTCGAATTCTAGACAAACGGTGGTAACCAACAGTATGCAACAATATAGCGTCACAGTCACTACGTCGTATCAATATGATACATATAAATATTTGTGGACAGTGTGGATAAGTAGATATCGTAATCCACAACCGTACCAACGCCATTAATGCAATAAAAGTGCTAAAGCAACGCTTAGCAACAAACAGTAGGCAGAACCAAGTACGACTCAGCAAATGCAACACTCCTCAAACCCAGGCTAAATGGGCACCCTCGCAAGAATACAGCAGAAGGCAGAAATTTACATTTTGGGCCACGCAGCAACACGCTTACACCGCAGTAACCCATAGAGTATAGCCATAACAGGAGAAAGAGAGAGAGAGAGGAATGTGCGGAAAGATATAGACACTGTCTTCGAATAAAATTGCAGCAGTTAAAAAAAATGAAATAGAGCTGAAGTTATAGTTACTATAGACGAGAGACATGAAAAGGGGATTACGTATTTAAAACGAAAGAAAAACAGACTTTCTTGTGGAAGAACAGTGATAATCAATACAGCCAACACGGCATTCGTTACAGATATAAAATTTCAGCTCAAGCCTACAGGACCACAAAAGTTTTGAATATCTAAGGCCTGTTGTTCCAGCCACTGCTGGATGCTTCTCTCATGTTATGTACCATAACCATAATCCTAGATCAGCGTCGATAGCAGTACATAATAGAGACCAGTACGTTCTTAACCACGTTATCGATGTGTCTATCGTACTGCTGGCTGGTCCCATACAATTCCATAAAAAAATCAGTTGCAATTCAATAAAGGAATTATTCGGTGCTTTTTTTTTTTTTTTTTACTATAAGCCACACAACGAAATTCAAAGTTCAAAGTAGACGGGGACGCTTCATCAACAAACAGATGTCCAATTTTACTAATCTCTTCATATCATCAACTTCCTTCCCAAAGTGTTTTCGGTAGCATAGCTGTGTCCACTTATTTGCTGTCGACGCCCACGAGCGGCGTGACTCATTAAACTATCATTTGAGACTTACGTGTATCGTGCTTCTTCATTTCTAAAACGAAGAGAGACTGCCGTTGACATTCAGTTATTACGAACGAAGCACAAGCTCGAATGGCGCAAAGATAAGGTAGGAGTATGGCCTCGGCAGTTTAGGAATAATGCACAAAAATCTCAATCTAGACGACCGAAGGACAGAAGGACTACCGAACGAAGTGGCACACTGGTATGACAATGGACTTTTATTCGGGACAGCAGTGGTTCAAATACTCGTCCGGGCCGCGAGGAGTACCTGCGCGGTCTAAGGCGCCTTTCCACGGTTCGCGCGGCTCCCCCGTCGGAGGTTCGAGTCCTCCAAAAAAAAATTTCAAATCTGTGTGTAATTTTATGGGACTTAACTGCTAAGGTCATCAGTTCCTAAGCTTACACACTACTTAAACTAAATCATCCTAAGGACAAACACACATACACCCACGCCCGAGGGAGGACTCGAACCTCCGCGGGGACCAGCCGCACAGTCCATGACTGCAGCGCTTTAGAACGCTCGGCTAATCACGCGCGGCTCGAGTCTTCCCTTGGGCATGGGTGTGTGTGTTGTCTTTAGCGTTATTTTAACTTAGATGAAGTAGTGTGTAAAAGCCTAGGGATCGATGACCTCAGCAGTTTGGTCCATAGGAACTTACCACAAATATTCGTTCGGCCATCCAGATTTAAGTTTCCCACGACATCTCTAAATCGTTTAAAGCTGTTTCCTCTAAAAGAGCGTCACCAATTTCCTTCACCATCTAAATCTACATCGTTCCCCAATCCTAGCTCTCACTATCTCGTCGTCTTCGGTCTGTTCCTTCCGAAGGAGTTCTTCCGTGTATTAATCCTGTGAGGAAAGTACTGTCCTATCTCGCCAAGTGCTTCATTTTTAGAGCGAAGACCTATAAGCCAGTATATCAGTTGGGCCTCATGCATCTCCGTGTCCATCGTTGACCTCTCACTTGAAAGGGAGGGTAGTTATCGAAATAGTGCAGTTTGTCTGTTCATGATAAATCTTTGACGAAGCCGTACACGCAGGGTCAAGAAACTTTGCTGTTTTGGCAAACATTTCTGTTGTTAGTCTCAGTGCCCCTTCCAAGCATGCCAACACAGAGGGACGGACAGTCGAGCTTACCCGCCTTATCGATTTACCAGAGCAGAGATGTGCAGCGAGAGGTTCATAGTGTGTTCAAAGGTAGCAAGCATTAGCAATGTGGCACGAGTGAATGGTACCGGCTGCTATCCTGGATTCATGTGAGGTAACGGAAGAGATCGGCGACGAGCCTCAAACGAGCACAGAGGCGCAGTGGTGCGAATACGACCAATCGGAGCCACGCCGGAGAGGCACTCCCGTTCGGTGCAGATAGAGCTGGGGGCGAGGCCGTGAGATGCGCGGGAAGTATGTAGGCCGGCGGCGGTGGCACAATGCTCGCTATTTATACGCGGCGTCCACTACGGGCGTCGGCGTCCATCGGCGGGAGGAAGGCGCCTGCGGCAGGGACCGCAGCACCCGCGTGCTCCCGGCCTCTGCAGCCCTGCTGGCGGCTCATACGGGCTCCTGGCCTACTTGCCGCTGGGTGGTGGGGTCTGGCTGACGCGGCGCGTGGCCGTGGAACGTCAAACAGCAGTGTCGAGTTGTAGGTGAAGAGGCTCTCTCGCCAAAAGCAATCTACCAGTGATTTGACAAATGGCTCTGAGCACTATGGGACTTCACTTCCAAGGTCATCAGTCCCATAGAACTTAGAACTACTTAAACCTAACTAACCTCAGGACATCACACACATCCATGCCCAAGGCAGGATTCGAACCTGCGACCGCAGCGGTTGCGCGGTTCCAGAGTAGCGCCTAGAACCGCTCGGCCACTCCGACCGGCGTGGTTTGACAACAATCTGGCACTGCCCTCTAGCGTAGAGACTCTCCTACTCACCATCCCACAGGAGGTCCACAGCGGACTCAAGTTACACATCGACCGAACATACAGGGGTTGCACAAAAATATGGAAAGACCAACAGCACACTGTCATGCCTAATACGGTACAAAACAGAGTCTCCACGGAATCGATAAACAAAGCTCCTTTACGGTTTTCAGGCAAATATTACAGCATTCTTCTCACAAAACAGTGGAAGTTAACGTAAAGGCGGTGGAAGTTCTAACAACCCTACCACAACAAAGGTCAAAATTTTAATAACGATTGTGGTGTTGCTCACGCTGCTAAATACTGCATTTTCGGGCAACATCAGTCATATTATGTGGCAGGTGTCATTAAAGCACAGTTAATAGTCATTTCATGTAATGATGAAAAAACTAGGCACTCATGTTTTTGTGGTTCCCACGCAGGTCTCGTCGTAAAATCATGGCTCAATCGTTGAAAATCTAGGTGGTTATGATTCCAAGCTCGGATGCAAAGAGGCCTAGGTTTTATCGTGCTATATTCAAAAGTTTTATAGATGCGCTTCACAAACCATTCTTGGAGATTACACTTTTGTTGAAAACATCTTCCTCACATTTTATAAGCCAACTACAATATGCATCTTTCCAACATGACGTCCAAGACTTGACTTTCTCAAGGTCCGACTCTCTAACAACGCAACAACTAACTAACTAATAATCGCTTAAGCGCCCAAAAATCAGAGTAACAAGTACGTCAAAGATCATAGTGACAAAAGAAAGAATACACGTAAGAATAATATCATTGCAATATAAACATATCGATGTATCAAAAGTGAAATCAAATTTGAATGTTGTCTCAGAAATATGTTAAGTAGTTAACAGAAATACAGTAGAATATTCCTGGTATCGAGAGGTTCAGGTAAGGTACCATAACGGTTACTTAATTCAAGTACCATTACAGAATTGATACGGATAACGCACCCTTCTCTCCAAAGTACACTACAAAGGTTCAATAATACTGAGATCTAGTGACTGGTAGCCAGGGGAGGTGTGAAGATTTATCCTCGTGCTCACAAAACCAGTCCTGGACGATGCGAGTTGTGTGAACAGAGGACCAGTCATCTTGGAGCTCAGCATACCACTGGGGAACAAACATTTTATAAGGGATAAACCTGATCAGCCAAAATGGTCACGTAGTCCTGACCGTCCTTAGTGAAAGTGAAGAAGAATTACATAAATTGCGGGATAGAATGTACAATCTAATGAATAAGCATATGGATTGAGATTAAATCGAAGGAAGCCGAATGTAATGAGAAGTAGCAGAAATGAGAACAGCGAGAAACTTAACATCAGGATTGATGGTCACGAAGTAGATGAAGTTAAGGAATTCTACTATCTAGGCATCAAAGTAACCAATGACGGATAAAGCAACATCAAAAACAGACTAGCACTGGCAAAAAGGGCATTCCTGGCCAAGAGAAGTCTATTAGTATCAAACATCTGCCTTAATTTCAGGAAGAAATTTCTGAAAATGCACGTTTGGTAGTGAAACATGTACTGTGGAAAAACCAGAACAGAGGAAAATCGAAGCATTTGAGATGTGGTGCTACAGAAGAATGTAGAAAATTAGGTGGACTGGCACGGTGAGGTATGAGGAGGTTCTGGGCAGAATCGGAGATGTGGAAAATACTGACAAGGTGAAGGAACAGTATGAGAGGAGATCTGTTAAGACATCAGGGAATGACTTCCATGGTACTAGAGGGAGCTGTAGGAGGCAAAAATTGTAGAGGAAGGCGGAGACTGGAATATCTCCAGCAAATAATTGAGGATGTAGGTTGCAAGCGCTACTCGGAGATGAAGAGGTTGGCACGGGAGAGGAATTCGTGACGGGTCGCGTTAAACCAGTCAGAAGACTGAAGACCCAAAAAACAAAAAAAAAATCCTTGGCAATAATGAGACCTTACAGAATAACCGTGGAGTCCATGGGATACCACGATATGGCAGTGAAAAGCAACAAGAAACCACCACCATGTTTCACTCTTAGGACTTAAACTCGGCCAGACATTGGCAGCAGAGCCGGCAGCTGTGGCCGAGCGGTTCTAGGCGCTTCAGTCAGCAACCGCGCTGGTGCTACGATCGCAGGTTCGAATCCTGCCTCAAGCATGGATGTGTGTGATGTCCTTAGGTTAGTTAGGTTTAAGTAGTTCTTAGTTCTAGGGGACTGATGACCTCAGATGTTAAGTCCGATAGTGCTTACAGCCATTTGATTTGATTTGCAGCAGTGTGAAGTAACATTCTTCCGACCAAATGACTTCCTTCCATGCTTCCATAGTCCTGGTTTCATGGCTTCGGGAGCACGTTTTTCCTGTTACGGGCAATTTGTATCACTGATTAGTGGTTTTGCAATGCCAGCTCGCCCTGTAATTCCCTAATTGTGGAACACCCCTCGTCTTGTTTTGAAGCTGTCAGGCTTCGCTAGTGCGACATTCAGTCTTAAAGTGACTTTTACATCCGTCGTCCTATTTATTTTTCGTCACAGTCATCTTCAGTGAGGCACTTTCGTCCACGCTGTGACCTAGCGGATGCTGTTTTCTGCTTTCCCTGTATAAGGTATAAATCTTCGGTACGGTGTTTCTTGAAACACCAAACACTCCGACTTTCTTGGTTACGGAAGCACCGACCACACGAGCAATAACAATTTTTCCATGTTAGAATTCTCGTAGCTCCGAAATAACGCACTCACAACTAAGCGGAACTCACAGGTGCTGTTCGTGGTCAAACACAACAGCACAACCTGCAGGCTTGGGTAGCAGCTGCATTTGTAGAACTTGCGTCTCTCCAGTATCCTCTACAATACTCGATCTGACTCGCGTTTACCTATGAAAAATTTGTCAGGAGGTCAGTTTTTACTGCCTCCAAATCCTACAACGGTACATCGTCTACCACTCCTAGATGAAATCTATACCAGCTCATGTAACTGCCTTATTCTCCTTTGAGTATATCCCTCACACCACCACATGTAAATAAATCAGAATAACGCGTCTAGATAACAAACCAAATTAATAATGGCAAATCGTTCAAATGGCTCTGAGCACTATGGGACTTAACATCTGTGGTCATCAGTCCCCTAGAACTTAGAACTACTTAAACCTAACTAACCTAAGGACATCACACACATCCATGCTTGAGGCAGGATTCGAACCTGCGACCGGAGCGGTCACGTGGCTCCGGACTGAAGCGCCTAGAGCCCACGGCCACACCGGCCGGCCCAAATTAATAATACAGGCTTTAATGGTGCTATAAAACAAAAGCGGAAACAACTAAAACGACATTCTGAAATCATACAAAGTTATTCAGTGTAGTCAGTTAGTTCATATTTCTCTATTTGATTCTGACAGAAAGGAGTGAAGTTCCTTATACACTGCAAAGTCCGTGGTTGTTGATAACGTTGGCACATATGTTGGTAACTGGTATTCATTACCCATAAAATTTCTCAACAACTTTGATGTGAGACCCCCCAGGTTGATACTAGAAAAAAAAAAAAAAAAAAAAAAAAAAAAAAAAACAATGGAGATATGCTTAGGCTGTGCACCTGACGTGAGAGGCCCTAGGTGATCATACCACCCCTCCGCCACACACCGTTGGGTGGCTTGAGGAGTATGAATGTAGATGTAGACTCGTGCAGTAAGGCATTGAGAGATTTCGTTTCCTGGTCGCGAGCGGGGCCACAGACGCGCGACGTCTGCGTGTTGGCACGCCCACGCAAAGGCACGCGTGCGTGTCGGCAAAGACCACACCCTGCGGCAGATGGAATGCCGGCGGAGTCTCGTGCGAGCTTGTCCCAACTTGCCGCAGCCTTGAGGACGTGACAGGACCGGCGGGACTAGCCGTCAGCTGTACTGCATGCTCAGATGCAGGAAGGGGAACTCAAATAAAAACGAGAGAAATGGAAAAAAATAAGTAAACCGTTTACTATCTCAAAAGTAATCGTCATGAGTGTTAATATTTTTGTTCCAATGCGAGACGAGACGGTCAGTGCCTTCACGAAAAAATATTTACGGTTGCCTGCGGAACAGTTATTGTACTGAAGCGTGCGCCGTCCGACCCAATTGACGGCCCAAATGTCTCTCCACAGTGCTCCAAACATATGGGAAACGCATGGGGAGAGATTGGGACTGTATGAAGGCTGTGTAAGGGCTTCCCATCGAAATTTCCGCGGCATAAGCTCAAAAAAATGGCTCAAATGGCTCTGAGCGCTATGGGACTCAACATCTTAGGTCATAAGTCCCCTAGAACTTAGAACTACTTAAACCTAACTAACCTAAGGACATCACACACACCCATGCCCGAGGCAGGATTCGAACCTGCGACCGTAGCAGTCCCGCGGTTCCGGACTGCAGCGCCAGAACCGCACGGCCACCGCGGCCGGCGCGGCATAAGCGAAACAAATTTGGCAACATGTGAGTGCACATTTTGCTGGTGAGTTGTTTAGTTAAGCAGCAGAAATTTCGCTGGGAAGTCCTTACGCGTTCTCCATGCAGTCCAGATTTCTCCCCATACGTTTTCCATACATTTGGAGTCCTGCGGGAAGGACATTCGAGGTCATCGATTTGATGCAAACGAAGAGATGTACGCCCGAGTAAAATCATGGTTCCATCGTCAGCCTCAACCATATTTCCATAAAGGCATTCACCGTCTTGTCTCACAGTGATTTACGTCACTGTATACTCGTCGAAGGATAGTAATGGAAATACTGAATAATCTTAACTGGCAGATACTCTTAAGAATACCCAATATTTCACGAGAATCCGATTCAGTTTTTAGGGCGGACTCAGCAAATATTCTTTAGACTTCCAGTGTTGTCCCAGTAGAGACAGTGGTGATAAAATCAGACTAATAATAACACGCACAGCGTCATATAAGTAGTAATTCTTCATAAATTTCCTCCGTAAAGCCGGCCGGAGTGGCCGAGCGGTTCTAGGCGCTACAGTCTTAATCCGCGCGACCGCTACGGTCCTTAGGTTAGTTAGGTTTAAGTGGTTCTAAGTTCTAGGGGACTGATGACCTCAGAAGGTAAGTCCCATAGTGCTCAGAGCCATTTGAACCCGTTTTTGAACCTCCGTAAATAAGTTATGTGAAACGATGTTGCACTTTACAAAAAGTACCCTCTTTCGTGCACCTTTTAGTGCTAGAGAGAGTGTATATTACTACGTAGACCGACAGCCGTCGTATGAAGACAGTTGGATGTTTGTAAGAAGAGGGAAAGTAGACTCTCAAATTGCTCCTTCGTTAGAAAAAGGCACAGAAACAGCATTTTCTGATGCAACTCGATCGTTTCCAGGAAATAAACGTCAAGAAATGGGCTCAATTGACTTTCACAGTTTGCATCGTAAACGTCGGGCGTTTCTTATGCAACTGGCATCCTGCCACTGATACACGCGTTTATTTCCCTTCGGACGTACGACACATGATCTGTTCGTGCCTTTACGACTTCCGGCTGGAGTGCATACAGCAGCAACTTTCTGTTGCGACACCATAGTTTCTCGCGTCGTCGAATCTCAGGAAATAGTGGACGTAATACCAGCTGCATGGGAACATTGGAGGGAGGACGAACAATACACTTCCTGTACTTGAGTCAAGCCGAAGTCTACAGTAGTCTGACTCAATGGAAGCTGTAATTGCAATCTAAATAGCTTTAGGAATGGCCGTGGCAGCGTAATGCATTAAGGTCGTGCGTGCTTGTGGAGATGATTGCGACCTACGTAATCGGAAGTTTATGTCAACCAAACTGGAACTGAGGGTCAGCAATTCTTTCGATGGGCCGTGTATTGATAGTACAATAAACAAGCTGGGCTTATGCGTGCCAGAATTCTGTAAACAGGTGTGGTTTTTACTCTGTTCTACAACAGAAACAAACACTCGACGCAGTCGCAGGTTTCATACGCTTACACTACCTACGACTACAAGCTGAAAACTATTAACGTGGGACTTTTTTAGGAGACATGTGGTATTAAGGCGTCGTCTATAGAGTGGTCGTTATTGACTAAGCTCAAGCTCGATTGAACCATGATTAGTGGTTGGGAAGGAGGTGAGTGTGGGCTTGATTCCATCCTAACATACGCCAGAAGTGGTTTAGAAAACTCCTCTGCTTCCCACATATGAGATAATCTTCTTAAGCAGAGTTAGCGAAACATTCGGGGCTGCACATGTAGCACTACACTGATTTCAAGTGTACACCGGAAGGTAGGAAAAAAGTGAAAAAAATGGAGGGTATTGTGTCTTTCAGCTCTGAATGTAAATTGTTAGGGTGAAAAGTGTCAAGTGGTACCGTAGCTGGTAGTCCTGTTTATAACTGGCTGGGTAAGTCACCTCAGGAGAAACCAAATGCATTCCATCTCCAATAGGAGGTCTGTGCTTTTCGAAGCGGCCTTTTTTGCTTTTAATATGATATATGCCCAGCTACCGCTTACGTCAGTCACCCAGATTGCTGATCACGGTACTGAGAACGCTCTTACAAAATACAGTAACTATATTGGGATAGGTTTCTTCAAGGACGCTACAGAACTTTTAGCCTTGTACGGAAGTGAAACGTGGGCGGCAAATTGCTCAGGCAAGTTCAGAAAAAAATCTTTTGAAATGTGGTGCTACGCGAGAACGCTGAAGATTACCTGAGTAGGTCGGATAACTAACGAAAGAGTACTAAATCGAACTGAGGAGAAAACAAATTTATGGCATAACCTGACTAAAGGAACGGACCGGTTGATAGGACACATCTCGAGGTATTGAAGAATAGTCAATTTGGTCTTAGAGTGAAGTGGGGGGGGGGGGGGGGAGGGGGGCAGGCGAAAATTATAGAGGTAGTACAATGGTTGAGTACACTAAGCAGGGTAGGTTATGCACAAGACAGACAGGAGCGGAGAGCTGCATCAAACCAGTCTTCGGACCGAAAATCACATCAATACCTTCGTCAGAGAGGGAGTACCAATAAGTCATTGTAAAACAAAAAACACCAACAGTTTAAGCAGAGAACAAGTGTTTCAAGGGCCACATTACTGCATTAGTATCACTATTTCGATCTCTAATACTGCTTTTTACACTGTCACTACTGTTACTGCTTCTGTGCCTACCATTTAATGTTCGTCAGCTGCTCTCTCCGGAAGAGCACGTCGTCCACAGTTACGAACGTTTACACAGTTGGGGGCTATTGAGACCACCTGGCTGTGCGGCTAAGAATAGCCGTTACGACGTGGCTAGTCTGGGAGACGGTCCTGACCTACCATTATAGGAGGAGGAGAACGACAACCCCCGGAAGGAGTCTGGCGGGCGGTCACGACCGCAGGCGGTGCGGTCCTTTCTCCTCGACCTGCGGCAACGCCTGCCGCTGCTGATGGAACCGGTTTGCCGGCAAGGGCGCTTTCGAAACCGCCTTCCTGCACTCTGCTATATGCAGTGAACCTCACGTTCGGTTTCGTCAGCACCTGTTGCAGGAAGCTCTGTCGCGTCCTCGACAGATCAGGGTACGTTCAGGCGTTCCCCTGTACGACGCACAATATCTAGGTTTCGGAAATCGCAGTGTTTCAGTGATAGTTGCGGTTTGTTTTGTTCTGACGATCTGTTTTGTTCTGAAAACGAAAATCTTGCCTGGTTCGTCTGCTCTGGCTGTGTCCTTCAGCTGTCCTGACTTAAAAGCAACTCTGCTGCTTAGTCACCACTTCGGCCCGAGTTAACTACATGCTTGCTCCAGACCCCCCCCTCCCCCCTCCCCCTCCCTCGCCGTGTTTCCCTGTCGATGGCTGTTCGTGCCTAGTCAGTTTTCGTCTCCCTTCGTAGCCCTTTCCCGTTTCTCTACGGCGTCGGCATAATAACATTGGTTGTGGCAATGTTAATGACAGTGGATGGCTGGCTACCGTTCCCCCGGGGACGGAATCTGTGTACCATCTCTGTATGCGTCTGGAATAAATATCGTGTTCAAGCGTGAGAAAGTTTTTCGAAAAGTATGCACAGCACGTATCTGGAGCGAGACGTAGGTAGCAACCCGGTGTTTACCTGGATGGGTGTGGGAAATTGCCTAAAAAACACATGCAGGTTGGCAGGATCACCAGCCCTCGCTGTTAATCCGCGAGGCCAATTTGATCTGGGACAGGCTCGCCACCCCGAATCTTGGAAGCGACACGTTAACGCCCACGGTTATTCGGGAAGATACACTGCTCAGCAGTACCTCCGCCGATTTTATCTTATCATTTCATTTGAGGCCTCACTCGTCTCGTGCAGTCGGCTACACAACCTCTGACTGGTATCAATCTCATGGCAACCTCAGTACATGTCCAGCCCGCTTAAGTTAGCTCTGTATCATATTGGAAACGATTCTGTCAGGTCAGAAACTATGTATGAGGTTTTCTCTCTCTCTCTCTCTCTCTCTCTCTCTCTCTTTTTTTTTTTTTTTTTTTTTTTTTTTTTTCGGGTTCCTCACATGGCTCAAAACTTCTGTTAGAAGCTTGTGATGAAATTTTAGACCGTATTGTACTTCGAAAACTAATGTAAAGAGAAAACGGAGGCACATTGTTTGCTAAAGTAAGAATCTACGACATACAGTGTATTTCATGGACAAATTTTGTCCGATTTTTGACTCACGCCAAACGCTATCATTAAATGATCCTCAGTTCCATTCTGTTTTGTGCTCCACTTTCATTTTTAAATTATAGATCTTTTTCTTCTATTTTTTAATTCTACAAGAGGAAAGAATCACTGTGACACAATTATTCCCTTCAGTGTTTTTTTTTTTTCTGTCAGGTTTCAGTACCTACTCTTCTGCCTTCAGCGATTAGTTACTTACTGCCTGGAAAAGTGTACATATGCAACGGTTACTTTTGAAATAGTAGGAAATTAGTTTAAAAAGCTGTTTCTAGAAAAATAGACTTAGTTCGGTGATTTCGCTGTAAAATACGTAGATTGTGTACGAATATTATGTCAACTACTTACAGTGGCAGTGATAGCCTATATCGAATTTAAGTTTGGAAAACTATTTTCAAGACCTACAGGAAAAAAAATGGCACTGAGCACTATGGGACTTAACTTCTGAGGTCATCAGTCACCTAGAACTTAGAACTACTTAAGCCTAGCTAACATAAGGACATCACAAACATCCATGCCCGAGGCAGGATTCGAACATACGACCGTAGCGGTCGCGCGGTTCCAGACTGAAGCGCCTAGAACCGCTCGGCCACTCCGGCCGGCCCTACAGGAACAAAAAGCAGAAATATGAAAGGCAATTGAAAGTTTTGGTTAGGTGGAACATCAAACGATTGAAAATATATTATTGTGTTTGATCAGAACCTACTGCGATGACAAAAACAGCCGTTCTTCAAACCCGGCTAAGGCATTTTACTGTGCCAGAACAAATTACTCAGAGGAAGTTAGCCGCATTTTACTGTGCCAGAACAAATTACTCGAGGAAGTTGGCCGATATACGGCTTGTTTACAACCTGTAGAGCTTCGTATCCCGTGTGAGTTCACTAATTTGGTACTACAGAATTTTCATTGTCAGTAAGGAGTAACCAGAAGTTAAAGGTAGGTCTGGTGTACTATATCAAACAAGGGCTGTATTAAGGTGCACGGCTGTTCAAACCCCGCCCGGCCCTCCAGATTTTCCTTTTCTTAATTCCCTACATGCAAATGCCGATGTGGTTCCTCTGAGAGGGCACGACCGGTTCTCATCCCGTTTCCGACCTTGTGCTCCGCCTCTAACTATGTCGTCATCGACGGGATGTTAAACCGTAATCTTCCTCCTTTCTTTTTCGAAACAAGAGGAAATAATCTGATTTGAGAACGCACCGTTCCACGGAAAATAAGGTAGACAAAAGTAGAAGGTGTATTTTGTCAGTGTAGTAAAATGCACCGCAGTCGAGCAGCTTTTGATCATCGACGAATCTCGGGTGTGTTACCCAACGAACAGCGTCCTCACATCGAATTCACAACAATACATCATCGAGGAAACCGTGGAAGGTAGGCAACCTCAGTTATAAATCAGCTTCCAGTAACCACCCACTTGTTATCTCAGAAGAGGTTGAGAATTCAACCCGTCAACTAATGTGCCGCTTCCCTTCTTCCCAATGGGAACCAACATGGCGTCAGACGCAGTCGCGCCTTCAGAAGAGCCAAGCCGCTAGCAGACAAGGTTGCCCTGTTGTCACTGCTGTTAGCGGCTAGCGGACATAGCAGCTCCGCGGACTTGCAGAACGAGCCTCCGGTGACGACGGCGGCGCCGGCGCCGAAAAGGCCGGCAGCCGAGTTATTTTCAAAGCGGCGTGACGGAATTAGCTTTCGCGAACTGTGTGGCTGCAGGAGGCGGGAAGGCACCTCCTCTGGAACGTCAGCAGCTAGCAGGCAGCTAGCAGTGGAACGAGCAGGTCGGCGCCGTACTATACGGCCCTCCCACGGTTGCTGCTTCCTGCCCGGTACGCTCCACTGCCTGTTCGTTTCGCTTACGGTTAAGCTGACTGTCTACAACGCAGGTAGTCTCCTCACATTCACCCATCCGCGTCCATTGCACTACCGAGGCGCAATATCAGAGGTTACCTTCACAGAACGTAACTCTTGACAAATGTCACTAATCTCTAACGGGACTTAATGAAGTTTACTGTTACCAGTTACTGTTTATTTATCTCAACGACGCGTTTCAAAGGTGGATTTACATTTGTTAGTATGACACGTGTGTGTGTTACTTTTTTTGGAAGAACTTACGACACTTTCTAGTGGAGAAACAAACCACTATTTCAGAACATGATTTTGGATTATTTTGACAACAGAACGTATCTGTTCAAATGGCTCTGAGCACTATGGGACTTAACTTCTAAGGTCATCAGTCCTCTAGAACTTAGAACTACTTAAACCTAACTAACCTAAGGACATCACACACATCCATGCCCGAGGCAGGATTCGAACCTGCGACCGTAGCGGTCGCGCGATTCCAGACTGAAGCGCCTAGAACTGCTCGGCCACACCGGCCGGCAGAACGTATCTGTAGACGGAGCCGTAAGGTCTTCCAAAATATCGTAACACAACACATACACATTTCATACTAACAAATGTAAATCCACCGGATGAGGGAGGTTTAAACCTTTGAAACGCGTCGTGGAGATAAATGAACAGTGACTCGTAACAGCAAACTTGTTGTTTCATTTAGCGTCAATAATTCAAGTAAAGCTTAACCTAAAATGTTCGCATTTAAAACTGTGACGGGACGTTAAACCCTGATCTTAACAGCAAAACACTTGCTGCTGCGTTTCGATTCTTATACATTTAATTTTTTCCTCATGTGTTTCAGTTTTACACGTATATCACTCAAATGCTATCTTTAGTGTTACCGTTTTCGACGTATTACCAAGCCATCGTCACATGATCTGCTTCAAAAGAAAGAAAATGAAGGATGTTAACATACTAGAAAACTAGATCACGTATCAAACCAAATTTTTGCACAATTATGGGTAAGTAATATAATTTCATATCGTTTTGCTAACTCCCCTTTTTCTTTTTCTTTCTTTTTAAACGGAACATTTAACGAGTTGCTAATAATTCAAACATTAACCGGTAATGACACCACGTGAATAAGTGTGTGTACATATATTTAATTTTTTAAATTTTGTCTTCACTGCTAGCGAGTACCGAACATGGTATGCCAAGGTCTGGTATGTATGGTGCTTTTTTTTTTTTTTTTCACGCGACTGGCAGCTGCAAATGATTTGTTAAAAACGAAGTCTCTTGCGAGTATATCTCTAGATCCAGGTCAGAGGAAGTAACGCCATGTAAATACAAAAGTGGATGACCATTAGTTTCCGAAGCAAGGGAGTGAAAGGGAGTTAGCATATTTACGATGAAAGAACTGACTCCAAAGCTCTGTAGTGTAGGCGTGTCGAGAGTGGATTGAACACGCTTTTTCGAGAGCCATCGTGAAAATTGTACCATTTTTCGCGTGATCTTGCTGTACGATCACTACGGTCCATGTAGGGCAACCAGAATGCTGGAACAACTCACTGGCCGAATAAAACAAGGTCCAAAAACACTCGATCTCAGCATAGCAGACGAGCGAACCCTCCAGCTTATGGGATTAGAGGATGTTTGGCGTCTGTATCCACGCTATCGAAGATATGGTAATGGTTAAGTGATATCACATTTATTTTGCAAGGGAGTCAAGTCATAAATTAAAATAAAAAGCCCTGTTTGCTGGTTGTCTGTGTGCCCCCGAGACGAGAACGGGACGGAAAATACTTAACAGTATTCCCTCCGTACAGGAGCAATTTTGGGCCACGCTGATTTTAGGGCAATGACTTCCAAACAGTAGTTATTGGTGGTCACCACATGTCGTTGACCGTCAGAGGAGGTCCTTGGTTTGAAGAAGGAAGGTAGCTGTCGGTTAGGATCAGCAAGGTAACGGCTGCTCAACAGATCTACGTAGTTCCCTCAGAACTCTCTGGTTAGAGATATACCGTTCTGTAGGAAAGGCCGTTTGGGGTCCAATAGAAACTAGTGTCTACCCTGCCAGTCTGTTTTTTCTTTCATGGACCATATTTTTAAACAGGATCGAGCAGGGACACACAGCCTGTCACACAGCCTCCCTTTCGTTGGTGTCCCGGAGCAATCAACATGATTCATCTGCGTATGCAGTGTCCATCACAGGAGGCCTTGTGGACAACTGCCATCCGCCGTCGGCACAGCACAGCGAGATGCTACGTCAAACCCTAGTGTTGCTGCTCATTGTTAACATTTCTCTGGACCGCTCATCCTTCATTTGTTACTTTTTTTTACCTTTTACTTTAACTGAAGCTTAATGTCATGTGATCTTGATACTGAACACTAGTCCACTCTTCCCTCCCAAGTACAGTGCATAATGTTAGTTTTCTGTTGCCTTGAAAATCTTGATTGTGCAGTAGACGTGTAACACCACAATGACTTGTTGCAGTAATCTATTGTCTGTGTAGAAACCTTCATGCAATAATTTCAGTGGCACGTGGATTTGGAAGGTGGCGTTGAATATGAAGGGAGCGGAGTTTAATTCTCCGTCTGGTATTATTAGGTTTTCCGTGGTTACCATTAATCATTTCCAGGCCACGATTCCTGCATCTTTGTTCAGATGAGCAAATGCTCTATGATCACGTTGGTGACACGTTAATAATCTCCGCCGCCGCCCCCGTAACTCATCAGCCAGTCAGCGGCGTCGTGGACCCAGCTACGACCAGTGCACTGCGGCCTCCTCGGCAGTACAGGATCTCGCTTGTCGCGCCAGCGGCAAAAACTGCACTGTGGACGGTGAGGTGCCACAGTGCTCTGTCCTTGTGCAGCCGTGGCAGAAGGTCGCCCTTGCGGCTCCCGTTAGACCTAGGTCTCCCACACAGGCTTCTTGCTACCTGCGCCGCACTGCTGACCCTGCCGTAACGGTATTTCGTGCAGAGGCCACAGACACTGAAAGTTTTGGATGGGCGTGTCCATCTACATCTAATTATAAGGTCAGAAAGGTACTGAACAGTGCTCGGTGAGAAGTACTTCGTACCAGATTATCCTTTTTCTGCCCTATTCTATGCGCGTATTGAGCGAGAGTAAAATGGCTACCGTACGCCCTAATTTCTGTTACCTTATTCCCATGTTCCTTTCACTACATGTTCGATGGTGACAGCCCAATATTCACACAGGCTTTTTCCAATTCAGGTTTCGCAAGAACTACGCCGTCCTTCTTCTTAGGATCCCCGTTAGTTCGATGTCTGTTCTCGTGCCCACTTAATAAGGACTGTAGATGCTAGGACATTGCTCCAGAAACAGTCGCATTACCGCCTCTTATGCGATTTAATTTACAGATAAATTGCGTTTTTACAGAATCCTCCAACAAACCTGAGTCTTCCAACGAAATTCCCTGATACTGATTTTACGAGATCGTCCCATTTCATGTTGCTTCTTGGTATTACCTCTAAATAATTTTACGATGCGACGTGCTCAATATTTTCGCCACTAGCCCTGTACTCGGATAACACTGGTTTCTTTCTCCTTGTCGTAGGCATTATCTTTCATTTACCCACATTAGAACAGAGCTGCCATTCATTGTACCTAGTGGAAATTGTGTCCTAGTCTTTCTGTATTTCCTTGCGATCTTCCAACGGTGATACATTCCGGTAGACACGGACGAGCGTTGCGTTTTGCCCAGAGGATATGGAAGATTTCATTCAGAATCTGTCTGATGTCCCGCATTTTAATTGGCTTGGTGCATCGCGAAGGCCCTTTCTGACGCGACCTTTCCTAGAAATGCCACATCTTATGATTCCTCCAAATGAAGAATCGGCAGCTGATGTTTGAAGTGATCGCTGTCTCAAAAATCTACAGACATCAGCCTTTGAATGCTGGCCTCTATATTGATCGGAACCCGGGTTGGAATCTTCCTACACGTCAGCCAGGAGGCCTGAAGATGGCGTAATATAGCACCGAAACTGGTAGCCCAATAAAATAACAGTTCGGAAATTTAGACGCCTAAAAGGTACTTGATTTGATGTTCTGTACTGAACATCCAAGGTCCCGAACCACCTCTGAAGAGCTGGGCATACAGAAAACGAATTAAATTCAGTAGTGAAGTACCGCATCGATTTTACCGCAATGAATTTTTCAGATTCAGAAAGACATTCAACAAAATGTTGTATTAATAAACAGGAATATAAAAATAAATAAGAAGAAAATCGGCATTAATGGGAATAAGGAAATAGTTAAAAAGACCTACATGGAAATGAGGACTGGTGTCACTAAAATCAGTCTCAAGTTTAGCAGTTCTGCCTTCTCTGCAGAATAATTATGAGAAGATACTAGATGTTCGATAGCAGCGGATATAATGATTGGTCTAGGAAAATCAAAGACTTTTGTTTATGATAATAATTCTTATAAGTAGACACATCTTTGTAGGAATGGAGAAATTCTTCTCAAAATTGTTCATGTGGAGACACATCTCTGTGGGTGTGAAAGCTGGACTCTGTAGAAACAAGAGAAGATCCGAGTGAAGGCAGTTGGAATATGGATATGCCCACAGCGAGCTGAACGGAAGGAAAAACGAATCCAGGACCACTACTGGAACTAGAGGAGCACCACGTTTGATTAGGTAAACAGGAACAAGGAAGCTGGAAATTATAGAAAATTTCTTTAGAAGCGATACTTTTCTCACAAATTCAGGAACATGGGATTTTAGGCAATAAAATGGACGCTCGAGGATGAGACTTTCAGGGCTAAAATTAAATTATAGAGAGGTACAACTTGCCATGGTGAGATGGGAACTAACTGACTGACACACATTGTTTATGAATAAATGTCCGTTGACCGTTTTCAGTTTTTGCTTCCGGTACGTATTTCGAAGAGGTAACTCCAGCGTAATTACTAACTCGTACTTTTGTCTTAATCACCCGACCAGGCGACACAAATTTTAATGAATCTATAATGTTTTCAAGTGGCGCACGGAGGCAGTGAGGGATACATATTTTATGAATA
Source organism: Schistocerca piceifrons (assembly GCF_021461385.2). Lineage (NCBI taxonomy): Eukaryota > Metazoa > Arthropoda > Insecta > Orthoptera > Acrididae > Schistocerca > Schistocerca piceifrons. The sequence goes on along the minus strand of NC_060141.1, from coordinate 469,770,407 downwards.
AATGTCCGTCGACTGACTGTATTTCAGTTTTATTTCCGGAGTGAAAGCTCCTGCTCTGAAATACGTTACAGCAATGCAGTGTGTACCAAGAGATACGGTCAATATTCAGGGATATGACAGGAACGATCATTCGAAGCAAAGAAGTCTGGTAAACATAGCCTCTAGAATGGATACATTAAGAGCTATGAGCAGGTCTTTATCTTTGATACTATGAAACAAATCTCCTCTACTACAAGGATTTTGCTTACCATATTTTGGAGAATGGACCAAAACAAGGAAAACTAGCAAGTAAAGATGAGCTTAAAACATATACCTTAGGAGCTACGAACACTTGTTGAATAGAAGCTATGTATTAAACAGTAGTGAAGCTGAAAAAATGCTCGTAACTCTTAATGTATGCAGTTTAGCGGACCATGATTACTTATTTATTTACTTATTTACTTATTTACTTATTTATTGTTTTGGTGCATGCTGCCACCTTTCAGAATGTGGAAAGCAAGGAGCTTGCTGTACAAGGGACTTGTTTCACACTGTCGAAAATGAAGAAGAGCTGACAGCTCGTAAGATGTGTTTTTTAGAGCCAATGTTTATTAGTCTTTTTGTTTCGAATGATCGTTCTTCTGATATTCCTGCATATTGACTACTCCTTCTGGAACTCCACACTGCCCTCCAATACTAAACTGATGATCCCTTGATGCCTCAGAACATGTCCCACAAACCGATCCCTTCTTCTAGTCACGTTGTCCCACAAATTTCTCTTCTCTCCAATTCTAGTCAATACCTCCTTATTAGTTATGTGATCTACCCATCTAATCTTCAGCATTCTTCTGTAGCACCACATTTCGAAAGCTTCTATTCTCTTCTTGTCCAAACTATTTATCGTCCACGCTTCACTTCCATACATGGCTACACTCCATACAAATACTTTCAGAAACGACTTCCTAACACTCAAATCTATACTCGATGTTAACAAATTTCTCTTCTTTAGAAACGCTTTCCTTGCCATTGCTAGTCTACATTTTATGTCCTCTCTACTTCGACCATCATCAGTTATTTTGCTCCCCAAACAGCAAAACTCCTTTAATACTTTAAGTGTCTCATTTGCTAATCTAATTCCCTCATCATCGCCCAACTTAACTCGACTACATTCCATTATCCTCGTTTTGCTTTTGTTGGCTGAAAAATGGCTCTGAGCACTATGGGACTTAACGCCGGAAGTCATCAGTTCCCTAGAACTTAGAACTACTTAAACCGAAGGACATCACACACATCCATGACCGAGGCAGGATTCGAACCTGCGACCGTAGCGGTCGTGCGGTTCCAGACTGAAGCTCCTAGAACTGCTCGGCCACACCGGCCGGCTTTGCTTTTGTTGATGTTCATCTTATATCCTCCTTTCAGGACACTGACCATTCGTTTCAACTGCTCTTCCAGGTCCTTTGCTGTCTCTGACAGAACTGGACACAGTGTATAAACCGAAAAACAGCCAGTCCGCGGACTTTTAATCATAAAATATAAATCTTTCAGTGCCTATGGTACCACGCAAAAAAGAAAGTTTGACACGTTTTATACGCAACTGACACAAATATCTCCCAAACTGCCTTAACAACGAAAGGTTGAACGTATTTATATTTGTTCTCTTACTGTAAATTCTATAATTGGACGGCAGTACAGAATATTTGGCTATCAGGCGAACACAGATTTCTTTTTAGTTGTGAGTGTTTTATTATTTTAAAATTATGATTGTTCAAAGTAAATGTACCTGATGATGAGCGCAAATCTGAAAACAGTGGAGTTAGAAACTAGTCACCACGAAGTGATTAGTAGCAGAAATTCGGCTGGAAATCTGAACATTTCTTTACATTTAAAGCCTAGGATCACGGAGGTACGTATGTTAACAGCATCCCCGAAGAGATTAGAAAGGGGTTAAAGTGACAACAGTACAATATGTACCCATCACCAGACAGCGTGATCAGTGATCGACGGTGTAGATGCAACGTATTGGTGCGGCACCTGCGACGTGTGCATTTTGGCGCCAGGAACAGCAGCGTCAGCAGACAGGGCGCGGCTCGCTGGCGGACAATAGCCGGCCCAGCCCAGCTTGGCCGCTTTCACTGCAGAATGCAGGTGCAGGTAGCGGCGGCGCGGAAAAAGGGCGGGCCACCGCACAATAGCAGCCAGCCGGAAGAACGCGGGCCGGGTCGGGCGGCCGCAGACAAGACGCGACCTGTCCTTCCGCTCATAAATGGCGCCAGCGCCACTGGCGTGTGTGTAGGGGTAGCGGAGGGTGGGGGGAGGGGAGGGGGATTTCCGATAGTCCATTTACCGGCAACGAATTCCTGAACGGGCACGACTTCTATCAACTCCGCCGCACTGCGGCTGTCTACACTATCTTATGCGGCTCCTAGACGGTCGATATTACTGTACAATAATATTTTGATGGTCTTCTTAGACAGCTCATAAAAAGTGCAATAATATTGTGTAAATATGAAACGTTTGTTGACCGATTTATTTAATTAGCAACATATTTCGAGATTAGACATCATCAGTCTACAGTGGCAGGACAAAAAAAAAAAAAAAAATTAACACAAGTGCACGTCTACATCTACATCAGTTCTCCGCAAGCCGCCAGACGGTGTATGGAGGAGGGTACTTCTGGTACCACTAACTGAACTCCCCCCCTTTCAGGGTTCCACTTGCGAATGGCGCGTGGGAAGGACGATTGTTGGTAAGCCTCTGTACTAGCTCTTAATTTCTCGAATTTCCTCGTCCTGGTTATTCGCGAGATGCAGGTGGAAGGAAGTAATAAGCTGTCCGACTCTTCCCGGAAAGTACTCAAATGGTTCAAATGGCTCTGAGCACTGTGGGACTTAACATCTTAGGTCATCAGTAGCCTAGAACTTACAACTACTTAAACCTAACTAACCTAAGGACATCACACACATCCATGCCCGAGGCAGGATTCGAACCTGCGACCGTAGCAGTCCCGCGGTTCCAGGCTGCAGCGCCTAGAACCGCACGACCACCGCGGCCGGCTCCGGAAAGTACTCTGTCGAAATTTGGTTAGTAAACTTCTCCGTGATGCACAACACCTCTCTTGTAGCGTCTACCACTGGAATTTGTTGGGCGTCTCTGCAACGTTCTCTGCGCCGATTAAGGATGATCCCGTGACGAAACGTGCCGCTCTTCGTTGGATCTTCTGTATCTTCTCTATTAGTCCTACATATTAAGGGTCCCAGATTGATGAATAATACTCAAGAGTCAGTCGAACAAACGCCTTGTAAGCCACTTGTTTCATGGGTGAGCTATATTTCCTTAAGATTCTGCTCTCTGTATATATACACTTGCTATAGATATGTAAATCCCTTTCTGTATAGTCTCGGTATGTCCTGTGTTCATCCTTGTTCTTGTGACATGGTAGACTTCCTACGATGTGTCGAGGTAGGTCTATTTGTATTGCTCTTTTAAACCTGCGGGCCATTGTTCATAAACTTCTAGAAGACTGCCACGCAATAAGATCAAAGATAACCACAGCACATACCAAAACTTCACAAACTTTAATATCTATGTGAACTTGAGTTAAACGTTTCATGTACTGCCACCATAGGCTGATGATGAGGTCTTACCTGGGTACATACTGCTAATTAAATTATTTAAGCAGTCAACAAAGTTTGTGACTGGTAGCGATATTTGTAAAACATTTTCATATTTATGGAAGTTACGGTCCATAAACAGTCAATATGGCTTTCAACTGGTTCGGCGATGGCGAAGGCCACCATTTTTTTCCCCCAAGGAATAATTCCCATAGATTACTTGGAGAAAAGCGGAACCATAACTGGACCCCATTATACTTCAGTGTTGGATAGTTTGAAACTTCCGTTGGCTGGAAAAAGATCAAGGTTGGCACGCAAAATAGTGCTCTTTCACCAGGATAATGTACCATCTCAAGCATCAGCTAAGGTGCATCAATCGCTTCCTCATCCACCATATTCACCAGACATAGCCCAAAATGACTTCTTCCTGTTCCCTAATCCAAAACTTTGGCTTGTTGGGAAGAAAGTGTCATCAAATACGCAAGTGATAGTTGCAGTCAACGAGCATTTTGCATAGTTTGACAGAACCTATTTTCCCGGTGGGATGAAAAATTTGGAGGATCGCTGAACCAAGTGTAAATCCCTGAAAGGAGGCTATGTTGAGAAGTAAGGTGCGTTGTTTACGAAACAAACATTTTTACTGCTTTTTTACCAGACTTACCAAACCACCTTCGTGTAAGTCAAACGATTTAACTTTTTGTCAATGCAGAGAAGATAAAGGAATCCTGCGGAATAAGCATGAGACGAGAAAATCGTCCTGATGGACACGATTTTCACGTACAGCCCGTGTCCATAATTGGTCCGACTTTGCAACGTCAGATGATAGGCACCTCATCAATGAGTAGTAAGAAGTCGGCGGTGTCGGAGTAAAGAAGGAGACTCCGTTAGTCGTGTCACGCGATAGCACATGCAGACAAGCTGTAGAGGGTGTCAGGTTCCGCAACTTGAAGCCGCGAGTATGATGCAACAGACACCCGAGAGCGTGCCACATTACACGACGGCCCTGACTCCACCCTTGAGGCAATATTGTTTTTTTATTCAGACTTTTACGCCTCGCATAGTTTCTCGATGATTCCGGCGGAAACGAGCGAAAGAGGCAACTTACTAGACGCGCACTCTGCGAAGAAATGAAGTACTATTTAAAAAAAAACGAAGTGACAACAACAGCCAACGTCGGTGCTAATTGTCACTACTTATCATTACACTTTATCGTGCTGAATCATTTACTGGACAGGGGACGCAACAAGGAAACTAAATAGAGTTCCGATGATATGACTTTTAAGACACCGCGTTTCCTTAACGTTGCTGACATTTACAGACTATTAACAAGTTTATTCCCATAGTATTAACAAGTTTATTCCCGTATTAGAATAACAGCGGAAAAAGCCAAGGCAAATGGAACGCTGTCGATTGTACATAACACAACGCGATTTAGTCGTGAATTTGCGTGCATATCATGTAACAACGTAGTGCCATGTACGACAACATCAATCATCAACGAAATTTTGCGCGAGTTTGTTTTTCCAGTGAGATCTGCGCAGGACAGGCCGGCCAATGGAGCTTGACAAGGTTTCTAGGATGTTTGTCGCTCATTCATGTCAACGAGTGCCATGCTGGCCAAATATCTTTCTGCATGTAAGGAACAATGTATACACATCAGTTTACAGTGTTATATTGTAAAAGTAAACAATCGGTGTTCCTCGACTTGAGGCTTTATGTAGCAAATTTTGCCATGAATAATACGCGACGCTATGCTATACAAACAGCGGAAATATGGTGACCCATGAGATTAGACGTAAACTGGTCCCAGTACCGTGGATACTGTTAAAAAAATGGCTCCAAATACTATGGAACTTAACATCTGAGGTCATGAGTTCCCTAGACGTAGAACTACTTAAATCTAACTAACCTAAGAACGTCACACACATCCATGCCCGAGGCAGGATTCGAACCTACGACCGTAGCGGTCGCGCGGTTCCAAACTGTAGCTCCTAGAATCACTCGGCCACCCCGGCCGGCTCGCGCAATGTCATCCATGAAAGCGAAGTCTGGGAAGAATGCACCCCTGAAAAAGATGCACTTGGTAAAAGAGTAGTGTCACAATAACATTGATGGTGAGTGTACCTTTTTCACAGATTTGAAAGTCATTATGCCCATACAACATTATACCTCCCCATACCATAACACCGGGCTCGCCAAAACGACCACTTTCAGCAATGTTCCTGGGTGCATTACGTGTTCCTACTCCTCGCCCTCCCCCCCCCCCCCCCCCCATGAACCATGGACCTTGCCGTTGGTGGGGAGGCTTGCGTGCCTCAGCGATACAGATAGCCGTACCGTAGGTGCAACCACAACGGAGGGGTATCTGTTGAGAGGCCAGACAAACGTGTGGTTCCTGAAGAGGGGCAGCAGCCTTTTCAGTAGTTGCAAGGGCAACAGTCTGGATGATTGACTGATCTGGCCTTGTAACAATAACCAAAACGGCCTTGCTGTGCTGGTACTGCGAACGGCTGAAAGCAAGGGGAAACTACAGCTGTAATTTTTCCCGAGGGCATGCAGCTTTACTGTATGATTACATGATGATGGCGTCCTCTTGGGTAAAATATTCCGGAGGTAAAATAGTCCCCCATTCGGATCTCCGGGCGGGGACTACTCAGGAGGATGTTGTTATCAGGAGAAAGAAAACTGGCATTCTACGGATCGGAGCGTGGAATGTCAGATCCCTTAATCGGGCAGGTAGGTTAGAAAATTTAAAAAGGGAAATGGATAGGTTGAAGTTAGATATAGTGGGAATTAGTGAAGTTCGGTGGCAGGAGGAACAAGACTTCTGGTCAGGTGACTACAGGGTTATAAACACAAAATCAAATAGGGGTAATGCAGGAGTAGGTTTAATAATGAATAGGAAAATAGGAATGCGGGTAAGCTACTACAAACAGCATAGTGAACGCATTATTGTGGCCAAGATAGATACGAAGCCCACACCTACTACAGTAGTACAAGTTTATATGCCAACTAGCTCTGCAGATGACGAAGAAATTGAAGAAATGTATGATGAAATAAAAGAAATTATTCAGATTGTGAAGGGAGACGAAAATTTAATAGTCATGGGTGACTGGAATTCGAGTGTAGGAAAAGGGAGAGAAGGAAACATAGTAGGTGAATATGGATTGGGGGACAGAAATGAAAGAGGAAGCCGCCTGGTAGAATTTTGCACAGAGCACAACATAATCATAACTAACACTTGGTTTAAGAATCATGAAAGAAGGTTGTATACATGGAAGAACCCTGGAGATACTAAAAGGTATCAGATAGATTATATAATGGTAAGACAGAGATTTAGGAACCAGGTTTTAAATTGTAAGACATTTCCAGGGGCAGATATGGACTCTGACCACAATCTATTGGTTATGACCTGTAGATTAAAACTGAAGAAACTGCAAAAAGGTGGGAATTTAAGGAGATGGGACCTGGATAAACTAAAAGAACCAGAGGTTGTACAGAGATTCAGGGAGAGCATAAGGGAGCAATTGACAGGAATGGGGGAAATAAATACAGTAGAAGAAGAATGGGTAGCTTTGAGGGATGAAGTAGTGAAGGCAGCAGAGGATCAAGTAGGTATAAAGACGAGGGCTAGTAGAAATCCTTGGGTAACAGAAGAAATATTGAATTTAATTGATGAAAGGAGAAAATATAAAAATGCAGTAAGTGAAACAGGCAAAAAGGAATACAAACGTCTCAAAAATGAGATCGACAGGAAGTGCAAAATGGCTAAGCAGGAATGGCTAGAGGACAAATGTAAGGATGTAGAGGCCTATCTCACTAGGGGTAAGATAGATACCGCCTACAGGAAAATTAAAGAGACCTTTGGAGATAAGAGAACGACTAGTATGAATATCAAGAGTTCAGATGGAAACCCAGTTCTAAGCAAAGAAGGGAAAGCAGAAAGGTGGAAGGAGTATATAGAGGGTCTATACAAGGGCGATGTACTTGAGGACAATATTATGGAAATGGAAAAGGATGTAGATGAAGATGAAATTGGAGATACGATACTGCGTGAAGAGTTTGACAGAGCACTGAAAGACCTGAGTCGAAACAAGGCCTCCGGAGTACACAATATTCCATTGGAACTACTGACGGCCGTGGGAGAGCCAGTCCTGACAAAACTCTACCATCTGGTGAGCAAGATGTATGAAACAGGCGAAATACCCTCAGACTTCAAGAAGAATATAATAATTCCAATCCCAAAGAAAGCAGGTGTTGACAGATGTGAAAATTACCGAACTATCAGCTTAATAAGTCACAGCTGCAAAATACTAACACGAATTCTTTACAGACGAATGGAAAAACTAGTAGAAGCCAACCTCGGGGAAGATCAGTTTGGATTCCGTAGAAACACTGGAACACGTGAGGCAATACTGACCTTACGACTTATCTTAGAAGAAAGATTAAGGAAAGGCAAACCTACGTTTCTAGCATTTGTAGACTTAGAGAAAGCTTTTGACAATGTTGACTGGAATACTCTCTTTCAAATTCTAAAGGTGGCAGGGGTAAAATACAGGGAGCGAAAGGCTATTTACAATTTGTACAGAAACCAGATGGCAGTTATAAGAGTCGAGGGACATGAAAGGGAAGCAGTGGTTGGGAAGGGAGTGAGACAGGGTTGTAGCCTGTCCCCGATGTTGTTCAATCTGTATATTGAGCAAGCAGTAAAGGAAACAAAAGAAAAATTCGGAGTAGGTATTAAAATTCATGGAGAAGAAATAAAAACTTTGAGGTTCGCCGATGACATTGTAATTCTGTCAGAGACAGCAAAGGACTTGGAAGAGCAGTTGAATGGAATGGACAGTGTCTTGAAAGGAGGATATAAGATGAACATCAACAAAAGCAAAACAAGGATAATGGAATGTAGTCTAATTAAGTCGGGTGATGCTGTGGGAATTAGATTAGGAAATGAGGCACTTAAAGTAGTAAAGGAGTTTTGCTATTTGGGGAGCAAAATAACTGATGATGGTCGAAGTAGAGAGGATATAAAATGTAGGCTGGCAATGGCAAGGAAAGCGTTTCTGAAGAAGAGAAATTTGTTAACATCCAGTATTGATTTAAGTGTCAAGAAGTCATTTCTGAAAGTATTCGTATGGAGTGTAGCCATGTATGGAAGTGAAACATGGACGATAAATAGTTTGGACAAGAAGAGAATAGAAGCTTTCGAAATGTGGTGCTACAGAAGAATGCTGAAGATTAGATGGGTAGATCACATAACTAATGAGGAAGTATTGAATAGGATTGGGGAGAAGAGAAGTTTGTGGCACAACTTGACCAGAAGAAGGGATCGGTTGGTAGGACATGTTCTGAGGCATCAAGGGATCACCAATTTAGTATTGGAGGGCAGCGTGGAGGGTAAAAATCGTAGGGGGAGACCAAGAGATGAATACACTAAGCAGATTCAGAAGGATGTAGGTTGCAGTAGGTATTGGGAGATGAAAAAGCTTGCACAGGATAGAGTAGCATGGAGAGCTGCATCAAACCAGTCTCAGGACTGAAGACCACAACAACAACAACAACACTCCTCGCCCTATGAGGGTAAGTCGAGCATCGTCGAATATGGTCGATTTGATCGCCCAGGTGTCACGCTGAGGAGAGGAATAATGTTGTATGTGTGTACTGACCTTCAAATTTTCGAACACGGTACACTACGCGGCCAAAGTAATTGTTTCACAGTACTCCTTCCCCACATGTGCCTTTCCAGGGGTGCATTCTGACTTGAATTCATGCGTACCCGCATCAAACAACGCAGCTGGGGGAGCTCGAGAAACGAGAGGATACTGGGCGGTTGCAATGGTCTGTCCGTCACCCATACTTAAATCCCGTCGAGAATGTGTCGGATGCGTTGGGGAGATGTACTGTAGCACTTCCACATGTATCAACGACCATCCAGCAGTTGTCAACCTGCTATGGTCGCAGGTTCGAATCCTGCCTCTGGCAAGGGTGTGTGTGATGTCCTTAGATTAGTTAGGTTTACGTAATTCTAAGTCTAGGGGACTGATAACCTCAGATGTTAAGTCCCATAGTGCTTAGAGCCATTTAGTTGTCAACCGCTCTGATGGACGAATGGGAAACCCTACACAAAAACCCTTATCAATCTTGTGGGCGGCATGGGGCCACGTTGCAGAACAATCTTTGTACTCTGTGGTGACCACACGCGTTATTAAGAACCACATCCCGCTTTTTGTTATGTCCAGGGAACCAACATGAATTACAAAGACTTCATTGGAATTATTTTCTTTGAATGAATGTGTCATTTCAGTTCCTGTCATTGCGTTTTTCTTTCAGTTAGCTTCTGTGCTGCACTATACCAGTTCTTTCTATGTACGGACCAAGTCTTATCTAACTATGTTACTTGGCAGTGACACATCTCGCGGAGGCTACTTTTGTCGTTACGTTCTGTACACCAGTGTATTACAACTTTGGAGCAGTTAGAGATAATACGGTAGAGTCCTTTCTGGAACACGAGTCTAATTTGTTGGTCAAGGAGAACGAACGAGTGATGTCAACTTTGCTCGGTAGTCGCATCTGCTTGAATGGATCGAGTACGTACGCCAGTCAATGGGTGGCTGTGGATCGATCGTAAAAGTTGCTTATCGGCGCGATGCGCTGCACACACACACACAGTAAAAAAAGCCGCCCACCCGCGCCCTCAGATTAATCAGAGCGAACCCACTTAGGCAGTGGCATATATCCATATGCACACGCAATGACTATGTTGCACCACGAAATGTAGAGTTATTACGCGGAAAATCTCTCTCGGGTGAAAAATAATCCGCGCATGTAGGCTAGCCAACCTGCAAGATTCCAGTAGAAAAGTTAGTCGTCGATGTCAGAATGTACGTTAGGTCGTGAGTTACAGCAGCCTGCTCTCCACATCATGAGACATAGAAACTGAATCAAGGGAAACAGCTGGCTTCAAGTGCACGTGACCGCCAGATGGTAAGAATTATGGTCCGAACTGTGACATATGATCATTGAGTCGCTCTTACGTAACGCCCACGTTGGGAAACGGTGTGTCGCAAATTTAGCAACTCTCGTTCGTTCATCCGCAGCTCCACAGGCGAAGCATCAACTTACGTTATCTGTAAAAATAATCGACCTATTTGTCAATTGGGTGAAATATGGAATATATCACTCTACGATTTTAATCTCGCCTCTCTAGCTTGTCAAACATCACTGCCTTAATGATACTATCTCTCGGACGGCAACTACTGAGTCTTTCAGTGATAAGGATCGTGATTAACAGACTTTTCTGTACTTGACTGACTACAACTTCTTTTTGTTTTGAAAGCTTAATTTTTTTAAAAAAATCAACAGGACACATGAACCAAAAAGCTTACTTCTCTTATAGTTACCCATACTCGGGCTTTCTAAGGTGTGCTGTAGCTGACACTGACAACACCGTGACTGTGTCTACTATCATTCATGTAACGCTTAGAATGAAAATCTCCGTAAAATGAAAATAAAACACATCACACGTCACATCCATTAACTTTAATGTAGGCTCAGTGTGGTCTCTCATTTTCAGTAATATCCCTGTTAACAGTCACGAACAAGCAATCATTCTCCGACAGATATGGCACTTTGAATGGTTGGAAAACCTTGCGAAATTATGGAGCGAAGGGGGAGTGAATGCGGAAACAGTCTGCGAGTCGAGCGACTATTTCGCAAAAGTCCGTGGCCCTCATTTGGCTACGGCGCCATTTACGTAACAAGACACAGGACATCGGAATCCACAACCATTCAAGTAGCATTCACGGGACGATTCGAGAGAAGGCAAACAGAAGAGTGGAAACCTGTCTGTCTTTAGTTGTAATAATATACAAAAAAAAAAGAAACGCAATTTATTGCTGACGCAAACGATGACAAACCGATCCAGGTTGCTTTGCAGGAACGTGAAGGAACGATACATGACACACACAGTGTTACCCAGGGAGAGAAACAGTTGAGAAAATGCAATTAGGCGACCAATGAAACTCCAAATTTGCTGACAGATAAGGGGCGCTCCATCGTTGTAGTCTCATTGAGATAGCGTAGCTGACCGACTGTTTACAATATTTATTTTTTTCCTTGTGAATCACCATGGCACGTCAAGACGCCAGACCATCCCACAGAAAGTTGTGCGTTATTAAGATAGAATGCCACATTCGCAGTGTCACGAGACCAAGTTAAGAGCTACGACGTGAGCGCTGAGATATCCGCCATTTTTTTACCCCTCTGTTGCGTAGAAAACTCCGCGCCGCTACATCTTCAAGTGTGGCGTAGTAGCCCTTTTCGGTTTTCTTAGGAGGTGCACAATTAATAAACTTTTTCAAGCATTATAAGCCTATAATCTGCACATTATCATGACAACTCGAGGGATGACTAAAATGTGCGCCAACACAGAATAAAGCTTCACAGAAATTTCAGAGACAAACATGCAGATACAAATATATAAATTAACGGAAAAAGCTTGGGAAGGTGTACAATGACATTATTATTAACTTCATTTGCTTTGAAAATTGTCTCAGTTGATTGTCCAACACATTGTACATCTAAACTCCGAAAAGCACCGTTTAAGTGTGCAGCTGTATTTGTTGGAGCCCATATCAAGATTTATTCATCCTTCATCGAAATAGTGACTACGCACTGATTATACGCCTCAGTGTGGAGTGTTATTCGTCTAATTTTACCGTTGAGTTCAGTCCGGGAGCGACTTGCAAACATCTGCAGAATATCCCGGTTCCTACGAATTTTCGAAGCAGACTTTTGCTAAATGTTGATGTCTTTCAGCGAATGTTTATCAGTCGAGAGCTCTTAGCATTTCCGTCACACTCTCATGCGCAACAAACAAGCCTGTGACAAATCGCGGTTCTCTTCTTTGTATAAGCTCGATGTCCCGGCTTAGGCAGTTTTGCCTCGTTTTTCGAGGTGTAGTTCAGTCGGCACAATGAAAGGCTACCAGATATTTATATTTATCGAAAAACAGGAAAATTAACTTTTGTCCTTCTTGAAAGATACTTGCCAATCTTAAGACACCAGTTCGACGTCTTTTTACCTGACTTCACGCGGACGTTTCCACTATTTTTATAGAGTGATCCTTGCGGGCAGATAACCGCACCAACCCCAGCACAGTCTGGGCAGACTCACACAGTAATCCAACAGATTATGCACCACATAGTGTAGAAAATGTTCGGCTGAACGTGGAGTGAACGCTTCTCTTTTCCCGCTCAGGGAGAGTCTGCCGTGGTCAGTGACCGCATCGCATCGACCCACAAACTACCTTGCGGTGCCAGACGGCCGTACCTGGAGGCTGACAACGGTTGCCAAAAGCCAAGGCAGCGCCCGACCAGAAACCGAATGAGGTCGAGGAGCTGCGAAGCACAGCACTACGAAAATGTCATCGGGTTCGCTATGACAACTACGTGCTGTCTACTTATTTAGGGTAAGACGTGTGCGGATTATTTGCGCCACTGTTGTGCTTCATGCCAACTACATAAAAAAAGCGCGCGTCCAGAATAAACGGGTGCTATTTTGAAGGAAAGAAAAATAGGCAAAAGTCGTGTAGTAGTTTAGTAAAGAATTGCTGGGAACCACTCACCTCTGGAGCCTTGGTGGAGTTGGCCGCGACGCGCTGTGGCACTTGGTGTCCCGGCATGGTGTCCGTTAGCTTCTGGGTGTCCTCTGCTCTTGATGACTGCTGGCCCGCGAATGAACCGGCGACGCGTGTGCGCGCCGTACTCTCTCTCCAGCGGCGGCGGGCTACGTCACGTGCCCCTCTCCCCTCCCCTCCCTGCCGCCCCCACCCCTGGGCCGTCGCTCTGGTTTACACCGCCCCCACTTCGTGCGCCGCCGCCTTGCGCCAGCCACGCGACGCCGACGCGCTACGTCACAGCTCCCCGACCTGGCGCCGCCGCGTCCTCTGGAGCTGGTCGGCGGAGCGCCGCCGCCGTGGCCACGGTGCCTCTGGCACTCCAGTCTCCAGTCGGGCGCTGCCTGACTGGTCCGCACCTTCTCTGAGCTCGCCAGTGGTTCCTCGAAAAAGCGTGTGTCCGCTAGAGATCATGAACGGAGAGAGGACGAGTCTGATGTTCGGGTTGCATACCCACAAATCAACTTGCCGCTGTCACATCAGTGATACCGGGCTTCCTTCATTCCCACTGTACTGTGTGATCAAAAAGTCAGTATAAATTTGAAAACTGAATAAATCACGGAATAATGTAGATAGAGAGGTAAAAATTGACACACGTGCTTGGAATGACATGGGGTTTTATTAGAGAGAGAGAGAGAGAGAGAGAGAGAGAGAGAGAAACAAAGTTCACAAAATGTCCGACAGATGGCGCTCGATCGTCATGCTTGGCCTCCCAGGTCCCCAGACCTCAGTCCGTGCGATTATTGGATTTGGGGTTACCTGAAGTCGCAAGTGTATTGTGATCGACCGACATCTCTTCTTCTTCATGTGCCGTCTCCTCTAAGAAGGTTGGCTGTCATCATGACAATTTCTGATCTTGATTTGGCTGATCTAAGGAGTTCTGACGTTGAACAGTTGCACCAATTTTTTAAATTGTCAATCCAGGATGTCTGTCTTCTAACCCTCGTTCTCTTCCCACAAATTTTCCCTTCTAGTATTATTTGCAATATTTTGTAATTTACTCCCCTAATAACATGGCCTAAATATTGTAGCTTCCTTACTTTAATAATTTTAATTAATTCTTTTTCCTTTCCCATTCTTCTTAGGACATCTTGATTAGTAATCCTCGACACCCAACTAATTCTAAGTATTCTTCTATATGCCCACATTTCAAAAGCTTCTAAACTGTTCATGTCCTTCTTTTTCAATGTCCACGCTTCCATTCCGTATAATAATTTTGAGAATACATAGCATCTTAGCAACCTCATTTTTGTGTTTAAACAAATGTCTCTCGAACAGAATGCATTTTTCATCTTATTAAAGATACTTCTGGCCTGTCCTATTCTCGATTTAATTTCTTCTGAGCTCTCAATCTCCTCATTTACAATTGTTCCGAGATATTTAAATTTACGTACTTTGATCGACTCTTTCCCTATTGATTGTAAGATTTTCTTGTTGGTGTGTTTTAGATATCACCATGAACTTAGTCTTGCTTACGTTAAGAGTCAAGCCAAATTCTTCACTTTTTTCTGCGACTTTGTCAGGAAGTAATTGTAGATCTTTGAGGTTTCCAGCTAGTAGTGCAGTGTCATCAGCAAACCTAACATTGTTAATGTTTAGCCCATTCACTTTAATGCCAGCTATTTTATCTGATAGAGCTGCCTGGATTATGTCTTCTGAATACATATTAAACAATAAGGGTGAGAGAACGCAACCTTGTCTCACACCCCTCTTTATTTCTATATCATTCGATAACTCATTTTCTACCTTCACGGTTGCGGTTTGATTGTAGTAGAGATTATATATAATGCGGATGTCTTTCTTATCAAGTGTTTTCTTTTCTAACAGTTCTATGAGATGATCATGACGAACTTTGTCAAATGCTTTATTATAATCCAGGAAGCACACATATAGTGGCTGGTTAACCTCCATACATCGTTGCGCTAATATGTTAAAAGCAAACAATGCTTCTCTTGTACTGAGGGAACTTCTAAAACCGAATTGTGTTTCACTTATACCTTCTTCTACTTTTTTGTATATTCGTTGGTGTATAACTTTTAGAAATATCTTTAAGGTGTGACTCATTAAGCTTATTGTACGGTGATCATTACAAGTTTTGGCATTAGCCTTTTTGGGTAATGTAACAAAGGTAGATGTCAACCAATCCCTAGAAATAATTCCCGAATTATAAATATCATTAAACAATTGTACAAATATATCTATATGGTCTATTCCTATGAGTTTCAGGATGTCATTTGGTATCTTATCCGGTCCAGGGGCTTTCCCTGTCTTTGATTTGTTGATAACATGTAATATTTCTTCTTTCGATATGCTTGGTCCTCGTTCTCCGATCATGTTATCATAAAATTTTTGATCTTTTCTTGTATCTCCAAATAGTTCTTTGACATATTCTGTCCACCTGTCCAGTTTACCTTTAACATCAGGAATTATTTTGCCATTTTTATCTAACAATAAACTTGTACTTTTCTTTTTATTAAGTCCAGCTAAATCTTTAACTTTTTTGTGTAAGTTGAAACTATCATGTCTTGTTTCATAACTCTCAATTTCAGAGCATTGTTCCTTGTACCATTCTTCTTTTGCTCGCCGTGTTTCTTTTCGTATTTCTGCATGTAATCCTTTATACTCGCTTTCATCTCTATTTTTAACTATTCTTCTTTGTTCCATCAATTGTAATATCTTCTCTGTCATCCACTTCTTTTTCATGTTGTCGTGTTTGGTCGCCATTGTGTTTTTACATGCATTATTTAATGTGTCTTTTATAAGTTCCCATTTGCCATCAATGTCTTCTGTTTGATTATTCTTTATCCTAACTAATTCCTTATTAATCTCTTCAGAAGTCTTTTGTTTAGTCAAGGGGTCTCTTAGAATAGTTGTATTTATATAGTCCTTCTTTTGTTTCTTTTGTATGGCTTTCAGTTTCACATGGAACTTTGCTACTAAAAGGTTATGATCAGAAAATATATCAGCTCCTGGATATGTTTTCACACCATGAATAGAATTTTTGTACCTCTTGTTTATAAGTATGAAATCAATTTGATTTCTGCAAACTTCTTCATTACAGTCTCTTGGTGATTTCCAAGTATAAAGTCTTCGTTTAGGGAGTTTAAAAAAAGTGTTTGTAATAGACAGATTGTTTTCCTGGCAAAATTGTGACAGCAAATCTCCTCTTTCATTTCTTGTTCCTAAACCAAAAGGTCCAATAAGATCACCTTCACTTGCTTCACCTATTTTGGCATTAAAATCTCCCATGATGATAATAATGTCTCTGCTTTTTGAGGTTCCTATTGCTTGTGTTAATTCTTCATAAAATTTTCCTATTTCTTCTTGGTCTTTGTCGGCTGTTGGAGCATAGATTTGGATTAAATTAATATTTGTTTGTTTCGTTTGTAAATGTAGACTGATTACTCTATCTGAGATTGGTAAAATGCTTTTGACAGATTTACTAGCATACTCATCTAAAATTATTCCTACCCCATTCCTGTGCTGGCTATCAGAATTTCCCGAGTAATATACTTTCATGTTGTCAATGATCATTTCTCCTGAGTCAGGCCATCTTGTTTCACTTACACTCAAAATGTTAATTTTTAGGCGTTTCATATCTTGTATAACATTATTTACTTTGCCTGGTTGGTATAATGATCTTACATTCCAAGTTGCTATTGTTGCATTATTTTTGTATTTACTTGTGGCATTGTTCAAGGCTCTCCCCCCCGGAGATCCGAGTGGGGGAGTTGAAACTCCGGATAATTTGACATTGAACCCTGCCATGATGAGTTTTCCTGGGGATATCCATTGGATCTTTAATGCTGTGGTTTCCCGTTGCCTTCAGCATCCTATGCCGTTGACTACCCTTGGTGATTCTTCCGTCTTTAGGAGTGATTTCTCACTCCAAGGACAAGAGGGTGCCCTTGCTCTACCAGCTCATCCGCCCTCTAGAAGGTCGTTGGCTTAGTAGAGGATTCTCCTTATCCCGGGAGAAACTCGGTCGCCAGAGCCTCGTTAGCGTAGCAGGGGATACCACGTGCCGGAGAGGTTGACATTTGTGTGGGAGAGGCTATTGGTGACGCATCCCACACCTTACATCTCTAGGGATGCTGAAAGACAACATCCGACGCCAATGCCTCACCATAACTTCGGACTTGCTTTACAGTGCTGTTCACAACATTATTCCTCGACTACAGCTATTGTTGAGGAATGATCGTGGACATATTAAGCATTTCGTGTAAAGAACATCATCTTTGCTTTGTGTTACTTTGTTATGCTAATTATTGCTATTCTGATCAGATGAAGGGCCATCTGTCGGACATTCTTTGAGCTTTTGTATTTTTTTGGTTCTAATAAAACCCCATGTCATTCCAAGCACATGTGTCAATTTGTACCTCTCTGTCTACATTATTCCGTGATTTATTCAGTTTTCAAATGTATACTGACTTTTTGATCACCCGGTATATCAACGACTATGACGAGTCTGAGAAGCGTGGCGATGCCGTCGCTTCACACTCGTCGACTCGCTCTCTCTTACCCTTCGAGTGGCCACGCATCTTCTTTCTTTTTGCATGCCTAGCCGCGTGAGATATTCAGTACCCACCTTCTATGATAAGTTATAATTCATTTAGGAATTAGTTTAATATTTACGTTTTGCAGTAATGTTGTTATATATTTGTTTGAAAAGTTTCAGTCAGCACCTGAATGAAGTAAATCATGATACAAATATGCAAATACGCAACAAAGGGCAGAAATAGAGTATTTATTTATGTACGACAGAGAAAACAGTGCATTACAAACAGAAATCTCTTATAGCCCATTGTGGCCCTCAGGATATCCATACCTGTACCGTCTGACTCCCAAACTTCTTACATTTAGATGTTGACCTTTATACCCATCAAACATAAAACGCCGAATAATGTCGTAATTTCATATCTATTCTTAGTTTTATAATTTCTTTTACGTTTGTAGTTTGTTGTAAGGTTTTAATATATTTGTTAGTATGGGATACTACCACTTGTATCATACCAGTTGCGAAAAAACCTGAAAAACTCAGCAATTTCACTAGAAATATTGTTTGAAGAGCTTGTAAGACCGGCTCAAACTTTTGTAATACTTTTTTTTGGCTTAGTTTCATTTTAGGGGCAGGTTTCTTACTCCATTTTGATAGTTTGTATTTTTCTAAGTAAATTCCAATTTCCGAACTTCTTCCTGTTTGAAGTTAGTTTCATGGTCTCGCTCGCTGAAATGGACTTCTTCGTCACTCAGATCACCTTCCCTTTCAGCTAACTCAGAAAGACTTATTCCAAGTCTCTCAGCTTCGTCGCGCTCTTGAAGGTACGCAAGTATGTCCTCAAACTTTATAAAATCTTTGGACCTAGAAACAAATAGAAGAAAGTCACTTACATATTTTTCGATCTATGTATTAAATACTGCCGTGGGAAAGTACTTTTACAGTTCAATCCTTTGCTTGGATAAAGTGAAAATGGCGCACACGTTCAAAACTACCTGAAAGAAATACGAGTAACGTGGGGGGTACGGAGAGCCTCACTACCGTTTTCCTAACGAAAAAACACAGTACTGAGGGCTCTGAGTCGTGGACTGGTGGGGAGGGGGGGGGGGGGGTAGAGGAAAGGAGGGGCGAAGGTGGCTAAGGTAAACAAATACCTAGAACTGCCACGTCGCAGGGCACTGAGTTACGCTTCAGCAATACGAAATTCCGAAATTCCCCAGCCCGCCCACTCGAAGAGTACGGTATGTCCACACGATGAGCTTTTCCTCACGCACAATAGCTGACGCACGGGAACAAAAGGGCATGTACAAAAACTAGAAAGCGCGCAGGAAGGCATGAGAGTACTCGTGTCCAGACGTTGTCTCATTATGCAAGTGGTCCGCCATGGACCTATTGCTTTGCTCTGCAATTTGTGCAGCGCTTTTCGCCATGAAAGGCGACAGAAAACGTGAACACAAGACGACTATGAGTAAAATAATATCTTGACAGCAGAGGCACGAGAAATACAAAGTGACTCTGACGTTTTGTTTCCATATTTCCATGAAAGTTGGACATACCGAGATTTAAGAATTCCTGCTTAGGAAAATACAGCTATAAGGCTAGCAATAACATTTCGTTAGCTGGCAACTGGCGACCTTTATACCAGTTTGAACAACTTATTTAGCATTTCAGAGCAACTCGTTTCAGCCATTATTCCTGAAAATGGTTCAAATGGCTCTGAGCACTATGGGACTTAACATCTGAGGTCATCAGTCCCCTAGACTTAGAACTACTGAAACCTAACTAACCTAAGGACATCACACACATCCATCCCCTGGACAGGATTCGAACCTGCAACCGCAGCAGGAGCGCGGTTTCACATTATTCCTGAAACTGAGAGGTACAATACCACACCTACTTCGCCATTCTGTGAATGATAATTAACTATTAGTATGTAATTTGATTTTATTAAAAGTTATTTACACAATTTCTTCATTCAAGAGAGATTGTAGATAGGTTAACATTCTCGTGCTCATCAAAATTCGATAACGCTGTAGACACCAGAATTCACTAGGACGAAAGTTGTGTTTTCCTATTTTATATTTTTTACTTCATCAGTGCTCTTCATTTCTGTCTATAGTACCAGGAGAGTAGCTTGTTGAGGAGCTCCACTTTTCCCACGTTTTCTTTCGTTCAGATATCAGCGTCTTCAAAAGCTGTGCTGTTAAGTCTCCCTAAAATCAGTATTTGTCCAGAGTATTCATAAGTTATACCTTTCTCATTTGAAGTTCATGGCATCATACCTAAAATTGTTATTCACATAATCTTTAAAGCAGAGTTCCATATGACTTGTATTTTTCTGTATGCATACATAATTTTCAGCTTACTTTCTTTCGAGTCAACAGACATTATTGCAAATAAATCGCACTAAAACATAACGTCAACACACCACACTACGACACACACATATGGGTGTACAAGCTGCTAAACAGCGCAAGAGATTCTCACCGAATCGGGGAAGCAATGCACCCTTACGCACGGTCTCCATTTCGAAGAAATGACGCATGCACAAATGCGCATGCGTTGGTGCGCTTCCGGAAGCGTTGGCGCATGCGCAAAGTTGAACGGAAAAAAGGCATCGTGTGGACGCACCTTTACTGAAGCACAAATAAGTGTAAGGATAGTCGTGACGTATTGTTAGAACGGAAAATGAATTCACGATTTTTCTGCTGTGCAGTCGCACTGACATGGTGAAATGACTGATTGTCGGCATCAAAAAAATGTTCAAATGTGTGCGAAATCTTATGGGACTTAACTGCTAAGGTCATCAGTCCCTAAGCTTACACACTACTTAACCTAAATTATCCTAAGGACAAACACATACACCTATGCCCGAGGGAGGACTCGAATCTCCGCCGGGATCAGCTGCACAGTCAATGACTGCAGCGCCTGAGACCACTCGGCTAATCCCGCGCGGCTTGTCAGCATCAGATGACTTTTACGAAGCTATGTTTCACGAGACTGTGGATGGCGTCAGGAGAAAATTAATTGATGTAAAGTACACAACTGCAAATGTGTTCCATTAGACGAGGAGCGATATGTGGACTAACTTTCACGCTATTGTTCACGCTTTAGACGAAAAACACGCAAAGTTCTTCCAATGCAAACTAAATGGTCGTATTCTTGTTTATTCTACGTCCACCATGACAAAACAAATATGTTGTGTCAAACGAAAATTGGGCACAATTTCTGTATTCATTTGGTCATGGAAACTGGCGTTTACGAACAAACAGCGAGTTGAGTAGCTTATTATTCATTTCTGTAGTTCATTTTAATAATTAATCTTCATTTAGAGATTGCACGTCATTATCATGTCGTGCCTTCTGGTACTGTCGTTATATACTTGGGTTACGCCTCGAAAGTGTGTATACACTACTGGCCATTAAAATTGCTTCACCACGAAGATGGCGTGCTACAGACGCGAAATTTAACCGACAGGAAGAAGATGCTGTGATATGCAAATAATTACCTTTTCAGAGCATTCACACAACGTTGGCGCCGGTGGCGACACCTACAACGTGCTGACATGAGGAAAGTTTCCAACCGATTTCTCACACAAAAACAGCAGTTGACCGACGTTGCCCGGTGAAACGTTGTTGTGATGCATCGTGTAAGGAGAGAAATGCGTATCATCACGTTTCCGACTTTGATAAGGGTCGGATTGTAGCCTATCGCCATTGCTGTTTATCGTATCGCGACATTACTGCTCGCCTTGGCCGAGATCCAATGACTGTTAGCAGAATATGGAATCGGTGGGTTCAGGAGGGCAATACGGAACGCTTTGCTGGATGCCAACGGCCTCGTATCACTAACAGTCGAGATGACAGGCATCTTATCCGCATGGCTGTAACGGATCGTGCAGCCACGTCTCGATCCCTGAGTCAACAGATGGGGATGTTTGTAAGACAACAACCATCTGCACGAACAGTTCGACGACGTTTGCAGCAGCATGGACTATCAGCTCGGAGACCAAGGCTGCGGTTACGCTTGACGCTGCATCACAGACAGGAGCGCCTGCGATGGTGTACTCAACGACGAACCTGGGTGCACGAATGGCAAAACGTCATTTTTTCGGATGAATCTAGGTTCTGTTTACAGCATCATGATGGTCGCATCCGTGTTTGGCGAAATCGCGGTGAACGCACATTGGAAGCGTGTATTCGTCATCGCCATACTGGCGTATCACCCGGCGTGATGGTATGGGGCGCCATTGGTTACACGTCTCGGTCGCCTCTTGTTCGCACTCACGGCACTTTGAACAGTGGACGTTACATTTCAGATGTGTTACGACCCGTGGCTCTACTACCCTTCATTCGATCCCTGCGAAACCCTACATTTCAGCAGGATAATGCACGACCGCATGTTGCAGGTCATGTAAGGGCCTATCTGGATACAGAAAATGTTCGAATGCTGCCCTGGCCAGCACATTCTCCAGATCTCTCACCAACTGAAAACTTCTGGTCAATGGTGGCCGAGCAACTGGCTCATCACAATACGCCAGTCACTAATCTTGATGAACTATGGTATCGTGTTGAAGCTGCATGGGCAGCTGTACCTGTACACGCCATCCAAGCTCTGTTTGACTCAATGCCCAGGCGTATGAAGGCCGTTATTACGGCCAGAGGTGGTTGTTCTGGGTACTGATTTCTCAAGATCTATGTACCCAAATTGCGTGAAAATGTAATCACATATCAGTTCTAGTACAATATATTTGTCCAGTGAATACCCTTTACCATTTGCATTTCTTCTTGGTGTAGCAATTTTAATGGCCAGTAGTGTACCTTTCTCATTTGACGCTCATGGCATCATACATAAAATTTTTATTCATATAATCTTTAAAGCAGCGTTCCATATGACTTGTATTTTTCTGTATGCATTCATAATTTTCAGTGTACTTTCTTTCGAGCCAACAGACATTATTGCAAATAAAACATAACGTCAACACACCACACTACGACACACACAAGGGGGTCCAAACTGCCTGTCGTCTGCTAAACAGCGCAAGAGAAGCTCACCGAACCGGGGAAGCAATGCGCCCTTACGCACGGTCTCCATTTCGAAGAAATGACGCATGCACAAATGCGCATGCGTTGGTGCGCTTCCGGAAATATTGGCACATGGGCAACTTTGAACGGAAAAAAGGCATCGTGTGGATGCACTTTTACTGAAGCACGCAGGAGTGTAAGCTTAGTCGTGACTTATTACGGAAAATGAATTCACGCTTTTTTGCTGTGAAGTCGCACTGACAAGGTGAAATGACTGATCGTCGGCATCAGATGGCTTTTACGAAGCTATGTTTTATGAGACTGTGGATAGCGTCAGGGGAAAATTAATTGATGTTAAGTACACAACTGCAAATGTGTTCCATTAGACGAGGAGAGATATGTGGACTAACTTTCACGCTATAGCCCAAGCTTTAGACCATAAACAGGCAAAGTTCTTCCAATGCAGCCGGCCAGAGTGACTTTGCGGTTCTAGGCGCTACAGTCTAGAGCCGAGCGACCGCTCCGGTCGCAGGTTCGAATCCTGCCTCGGGCATGGATGTGTGTGATGTCCTTAGGTTAGTTAGGTTTAATTAGTTCTAAGTTCTAGGCGACTGATGACCTCAGAAGTTAAGTCGCATAGTACTCAGAGCCATTTGAATCATTTTTTTCTTCCAATGCAAACTAAATGGTCGTATTCTTGTTTATTCTACGTCCACCATGACAAAACAAATATGTTGTGTCAAACGGAAATTGGGCACAATTTCTGTATTCATTTGGTCATGGAAAATGGCGTTTATGAACAAACAGCGAGTTGAGTAGCTTATTATTCATTTCTGTAGCTCACTTTAATAATTAATCTTCATTTAGATATTGCACTTCATTATCACGTCGGGCTTACTGGTACTGTCGTTATAGACTTAGTAACGCTACGAAAGTGTGTATATGTCAACATAATTATTAGGCATGCTCTGAATAGATATTAAACGTCAAAATAAATTTATTTATGGAAATGTATGTACAAACGGTACAGTATTAACTGATAACATTCCAGACATTATGTCCGTACATAACTTACTCCTGTCATTTAGGCAGGTCGGATATTTTGTGACATTTGAACTTGGACTTGAGAATTGCTGAATAGACGAAATCATGACTGTGTGAAGTAAGTGAATAGTAGTTTACAGGTTAATGGCGGAAATTTCTTTCAAAACGGCACCGTATGCACCGGAGATGCCGCAAGTCTGCTGTTATACTTGCGAACTCGTGTACTTTCGGTCTCCTTTCCGCGGCGGAGACTCACGAGTCGTCCCTACGGCCATATGGAGACCTCGTCTTTAGTGTCCACTAACAAGTAACTTCTGCAAGAACTTGCTCAAGTACGTGTTGCCTTTTTTGTTGTTAAGCCTCCTTTACGCAGTCGGAGTTAAACAAGTAATATAGGGTATTACCGTCTTTTGGGACTGAAATAAAAGTCTTCTTCAGATTATACGCGTTTCGATTTATTACAAAGCATTTTCAGCGCTCACTGTAACAACGTTTATTTTCTTACTGTTTGCCAAAATCGTAAACAGTTCTCATGTTTTAAATTACTACTGTCAAACGGCATTAAATAACAATTACTACTCACCAATATTTTATCTTGAAATTCTTCCATTGGTTCGTGTTTAAATAAAAATAAAATGTAAATGTCGTGCGACTAGCGCCTCCCGTCGGGTAGACCGTTTGCCGGGTGCAAGTCTTTCGATTTGACGCCACTTCGGTAACTTGTGCGTCGATGGGGATGAAATGATAATGATTAGGACAACACAACACCCAGTCCCTGGGCGCAGAAAATCTCCGACCCAGCCGGGAATCGAACCCGGGCCCTTAGGATTGACATGCTGTCGCGCTAATCTTTTTTTTTTTATAAATCTCATTTTTGTTCGCTTTTGTTCGTTGCATCTGCTCGGGGCGGACGTAGTAAGACATCCATTGTAGTTCGGTGTTGATCCGTTAACTCAGTTTTTATTATTATTATTATTATTATTATTTATTACAGAGGGCACGTAACCCTCTGACCGAACACGCTGAGCTACCGTGCCGGCACCATTCAGCTACCGGGGGCGGACTGCACTAAAATAAGAATATAGGATTGTGGGTCTGCCTTGATGAGGAACACTTCTGTTTTTATTTATTTTATTTTCTTTCGCAGACTATTTTCAACGAGAGCATCGCCATCGTCGGTGGGTTTTTCCTTTATTCTAAAACATGCAAAGATACCATCGTTGTAATCAC
This sequence comes from Schistocerca piceifrons, assembly GCF_021461385.2. Classification (NCBI taxonomy): domain Eukaryota; kingdom Metazoa; phylum Arthropoda; class Insecta; order Orthoptera; family Acrididae; genus Schistocerca; species Schistocerca piceifrons. The sequence continues at coordinate 469,745,342 of NC_060141.1, read as the reverse complement.
GATAAAAAAATTACTGTTTTGTGCAGTGTATTGTATTCTGTTACTGTTTGGTTCAGAGTATTGTATTCTGTGATGTTTCATAATACTTTATTTACTTCAAGTAACAGCATGGTTTTTTTACGTTTGTTATAGTTATTTCCGGCATATTTCCCAGTCACAAACAATAACGTAAAGAAGGAGCAGAAGACGTCAGAACTCCCGCTACAATTTCCAAAACCTTGGAAATATTCGATACATCCTCGCGACACATGCGAACAGCAAGATGATATAATGTTCTGAAGCACGACCGAAGTGCAAATGTTATGTCTGTCTGTGTTTAAAAGCAACTGCATGCCGACCAACGAACGTTAGTACGTGGCAAATTACGTAACGAACTACTTCACACTGAAACTGTATTCATAACACTAGGCAATTCCCAGTATATAACGCTGACGCAGATAAGTTCACTTTCTCGCATTTGTTAACAACAGCCACCCATACAGTTGCAGATGACATGCTGTATGCCGAAGAAACGGCACAAAAAAAACCCTTATGATACACTGGGAATAACGGAAGCCACTGACTTAATTTAGGTCTTATTGAACTATTCACAGAATACAATATTCGGAACCAAACAGTACACATATAATAAGGTATTATAATGTTTGTAAGGCTGCTATTTTTGATTGTTTCAGAACAAAGAAAGAACGCACTGTTGATGGCGATATTGTCACTGAAACTAGTTTGGGAAAGAAATAAAATAAATAAAAAAAAGTGTTTTGCACCGAGGCGGATCCAAAATCCCATATTACTGATGATACTTAGTTTCCTACTTCATTCCTACCGCCGGTCAGGGTGGCCGAGCGGTTCTAGGCGCTACAGTGTGGAACCGCGCGACCGAATCCTGCCTCGGGCATGGATGTGTGTGATGTCCTTAGGGTAGTTAGGTTTAAGTAGTTCTAAGTTCTAGGGGACTGATGACCTTAGAAGTTAAGTCCCATAGTGCTCAGAGCCATTTGAACCTTTTTTTTTTCGTTCCTCCCGTCCTCCTACACAGAGGCATGTGTGCAGGAATAGTAAGGCTTCCACAACGACAAAAACAAAACAAAAGACGATCGCATCCCGCAACATCAAAGCGAAGTATTTCTTCCTATTAATACAGGAGGTAGCGAACATAAAAACAAATATATTTTGATGAGAAACATCTGGTCTCTGAAGTCAGCTTGTAATGGTATAGAACATTTTGTTAGTGGTGCTGATGTAAGTTGGAAAGTTGTAGTAAGTTCCTATGAGACCAAACTGCTGAGGTTATCGGTCTCTAGGCTTATGCACTACTTAATCTAACTTACGCTAAGGAAAAGACACATACCCATGCCTAAGGGAGAACACGAACCGATGACAGGGGGAGCTATGCGAACCGGGCAAGACGCTGATATAAGCTGTTGTGTCGTTGTCACTGATGGGAAATGTGTACTGACATTCAAAACTGCTCTGTGGACGGAATATGTGTTGCCAGAACCGCTGGAGAATGAACCTCCGAATGTTAGACAAAGAATGTACATTCAGTACGATGCGGCGCCAGCCCATTTCAGCATTCCTGTGAGGGATCATCTGAGAGCCACTTCTGTCTTCGAGAATCGATTCATCGACAGAGGTGGCCCTGTAGCCTGGCCACTCAAGTCATGTGGCCTCACGTGTCTGGATTTCCTCCTCTGCGCTCATATGAAGCAGCTAGTGTATGAAATCGTTGCGGGAACAGATGAAGACCTCGTCTGTGATCCTGTGAATACAACTGCTGTAATTAGCATGCTAAACCGACTTCTGTGTAGATCGTCCCAAGCATCAGAAACTGCCATCAGGCACCATATGCACACTAATTAAATATATTTGTTTTGACGTTCTCTACCTCAAGAGAAAGAATACTCAGTGTCACCGACAGTGCAGTGTACTGAAGTCGAACGCTTGTGTGTATAAGAACATTAGGAACGAAGTAGGAAGCGGAAAAATCCTGAGTAGTAATTTCAGTGTAATACTGTTTAATAGTGGCGAGTTAATGCATTTTAATAGAGGCGCTTTAAAACTGTTTACGATCTTGCCACACAGATTTCTACGAAAACTAAATTTTTACAGAGACAAGAGAAGATATTTGAAATAAATCGAAACGCTTACCGTCTAAATAAGGCTTTTACTGTAGTTGCAAATGGCATATGTCATCTATATTATTTACTGAGAAGTTTGCATTAGAACAAAAACTTGCGCAAGTTTACCTCTGCAAGTCGCTTGGACAAGTTCATTTCAGGCACTTGTTACGAGTACTTGCAAAAGGGCTTGCATTAGAGCAGCAGAGTCGCATCATGAGACAAGGAAGTGGAAGTTTACTAAGACATGCTTAAAAACCAGAACAGGTGCTATCGTTGCTGCATTATTATTATCAAAGGAAAACCTCGACGAACACAGAAAGCTAAGAAAAAAAAGAAGTGTTACGCTGAAGAAACAATAAAGAGGTGTACGTGTTTAAATTTATAAAAAACACTGCTGATTGAACTAAAACCAGAAGACTCCGCTCTGACTAAAAACTTTATTATAATGTCGTATAGAAGTTTGGAAAATGTCATTGTATAGTGTATAATCAAGTATTCGAAAGCGGGATACAGAAATGTGGCAAGGTATATCACCAAGAGACCGACTTTTAACTATTATTCGATTTCTATAATCTGTATTTATTACTTTTATTACAATGTAATGCACATATGTGTAGGTTAACATCAAATATCAACTAATATTTAAAGACGTTTACATTGCAATTCTGTTTTCCTTTCTAGTGAAACAAAGCAAACGGTCAATTCATTTCGCACTTCTACATCTGCATCTACATTTACATCCATACTCCGCAAGCCACCTGACGGTGTGTGGCGGAGGGTACCTTGAGTACCTCTATCGGTTCTCCCTTCTATTCCAGTCTCGTATTGTTCGTGGAAAGAAGGATTGTCGGTATGCTTCTGTGTGGGCTCTGATCTCTCTGATTTTATCCTCATGGTCTCTTCGCGAGATATACGTAGGAGGGAGCAATATACTGCTTGACTCTTCGGTGAAGGTACGTTCTCGAAACTTTAACAAAATCCCGTACCGAGCTACTGAGCGTCTCTCCTGCAGAGTATTCCACTGGAGTTTATCTATCATCTCCGTAACGCGTTCGCGATTACTAAATGATCCTGTAACGAAGCGCGCTTCTCTCCGTTGGATCTTCTGTATCTCTTCTATCAACCCTATCTGGTATGGATCCCACACTGCTGAGCAGTATTCAAGCAATGGGCGAACAAGCGTACTGTAACCTACTTCCTTTGTTTTCGGATTGCAGTTCCTTAGGATTCTTCCAATGCACCTCAGTCTGGCATCTGCCTTACCAACGATCAACTTCATATGATCATTCCATTTTAAATCACTTCTAATGCGTACTCCCAGATAATTTATGGAATTAACTGCTTCCAGTTGCTGACCTGCTATTTTGTAGCTAAATGATAAGGGATCTATCTTTCTATGTATTCGCAGCACATTACACTAGTCTACATTGAGATTCAATTGCCATTCCCTGCACCATGCGTCAATTCGCTGCAGATCCTCCTGCATTTCAGTACAATTTTCCATTGTTACAGCCTCTCGATACACCACAGCATCATCTGCAAAAAGCCCTAGTGAACTTCCGATGTCATCCACAAGGTCATTTATGTATATTGTGAATAGCAACGGTCCTATGACACTCCCCTGCGGCACACCTGAAATCACTCTTACTTCGGAAGACTTCTCTCCATTGAGAATGACATGCTGCTTTCTGTTATCTAGGAACTCTTCAATCCAATCACACAGTTGGTCTGATAGTCCATATGCTCTTACTTTGTTCATTAAACGACTGTGGGGAACTGTATCGAACGCCTTGCGGAAGTCAAGAAACACGGCGTCTACATGGGACCCCGTGTCTATGGCCCTCTGAGTCTCGTGGACGAATATCGTGAACTGGGTTTCACACGACCGTCTTTTACGAAACACATGCTGATCGCTACAGAGTATATTTCTAGTCTCCAGAAAAGTCATTATACTCGCGCGTCCAGTGGTAAATTTCGTTCAGGGAATTTGTCTTTGCGCCATTCTCCTTTTCGACAATGAAATTTTTGAATTCGTAGTGAACACACGAAACTTTTGCAAGTTTGGGAAAAATTTACGGCAACTGGCAAGTTCGGAAAGTAATTGCAGCAAGATGCAAGAAACTGTTTTCACTAACTTTCGGAAGAGAGTTCTGGAAGTGGACCAAACTTGAGGAAGTCAATTTTCTGGTAACGTCCACAAGTGAAAGAACTTACCGAAGTAGCTTCTACAAACCACTATCGGGAGTTTGAGCGTAACGCATTAGAACTTTTATTTACATCATCCTCGCCACCCGCAATAGGAAGTTAACTCGCAGTATCGGTTGCTATGCAAACTGTACTACTTACTGTTAGCGCCGAAGCAGCAAATTGATTTCTTCAACATGTGAACGTTAATTTCCGGTTGTCATTCAAAAGCAAAACAGTCCTTCGATACTAGTTTTCTTAACTATTCGTTGCACGAAACAGACATAAATGAGGAACGAGCGACCCATCGACAGTTATAAGTGGAGAACTAGTTCATGTAAGGAAATGTCTGGGAATGAATCGACCACGGCCATGCTGAATGTGACCAGCATTCGACTGAGGTGATTTACAGAAAGGAACTCATAAGCTGAATCATTATGGCTAGGAGGAGGTTTGGTCCAGACTCCTTCTGAACACGAACCAGTATTTTTACCTCTGCTCTGCATTCGGACGAGCGCGTTCATATTCTAGTGAGCGACGTGTCGCTTATTGAGATGCCGGATTCGCATTTGGGAGTACAGTTGACCAAATCCCCGGCCAGACATTCAGATTTGGGTTTACCGTGATATCCCTAAATGTGCAGAGAAAAATAGCGGGCTGCTTCCTTTGAAAAGCACCTGACCGCCCTTTTTTCCATTATTTCCCCAATGTAAACTCGTCTTCCGTCTAATGACCCCTTCCTCGACGATGCGTTAAACATTAAATTTCCGTTTCTAAATTCTGGTTTAGCTTTTCTTTGGTTTCTGTAGTTCACCCGATGTGAATGCGAGTGTGGTGCCTTCAACGAAGTCGATTTCCTTCTCTTGTCTTGACAAATTAATTTGTATTCCAAAGACCTCGACGCATGCTTGTTGCATATCGACAATCTCTAATTTTAATTTTTTTACATTCTTCCTTTACAATATCTCTCTTGCAGTGAGAAAGATGTGTGCTTCCAGCCAAGAAAATATGTACTGTGAATGATATGACCTACTGTGTTGCGCCCCCTCCCCTCTCCCCTCGCTCTTGGAGTGCAAAGCCATGCGTCTGTGGAAAGAAATACGATTGGAAATGACGGACAACAAGTAGCGATTGGTAAAACGAAGTACTCGACCGTAGCGTACCTCCATCTCGCCACTGACACCGAGAGTAACTACTTCCCACTTACTTTCGGAGTCTATTTCCCTGTGATGTGTCGCTCCTTACTTTGACTGAAGTACCCTCCAATAAGTGGCGCTTGTAATGCGCGCCGGCCGAAGTGGCCGTGCGGTTAAAGGCGCTGCAGTCTGGAACCGCAAGACCGCTACGGTCGCAGGTTCGAATCCTGCCTCGGGCATGGATGTTTGTGATGTCCTTAGGTTAGTTAGGTTTAACTAGTTCTAAGTTCTAGGGGACTAATGACCTCAGCAGTTGAGCCATTTGAACCATTTGTAATGCGCAGATCTCTGTACAACATATTTAAATGAATGCATTTTATATTCAGACAGGAAGCTTAGGTTAGTTACCAGCTGATTTGTTCTTTGTTTTAGCGGATGATGAGACGAATGTGATACGAGAGTAGGGTACCAGTGTGGGTTCTGGGCCCAAAATAAATCTCACAAATGAGACTTCAGGTGATAGATCAAAGCCTTATATGTCAAGGTCACATCCACACCTAAAATTTGTGGGAAAATTTGAATAACATGTGCCAAGGGCATAGGATGGCATGAAATTTCCCTCCCCCCCCCCCCCCTCCGCCCACTTTCCTCCCTTTCCTCCCTGGGCCGCAATAAAATGCCCGGAAACCAGCCCATCTCCTTTTACATTTTTTCTAGAGCAACTGCATGAGACTCCTCATAATTTGTGCTCTGTACTCAATAGTGAAAGGATCCAGCTCTTTCTTTGTACACATTAACAGATATACAACAAAATTATGGTTTATTAACAATATTTTGTTACGATAATTTTCCAAAATTATTTTACTATACATTAGTTTTGTACCTTATTAGAAAAATTATATATATATATATATATATACATATATACAGGGTGGTCCATTGATGGTGACAGGGCCAAATACCTCACGAAATAAGCGTCAAACAAAAAAACTACTAAGAACGAAACCCGTCTAGCTTAAAGGGGGAAACCAGACACTATGGTTGGCCTGCTATATGCCGCTGCCATAGGTCAAACAGATATCAACTGCGTTTTTAAAAATAAGAACCCCCATTTTTTATTACATATTCGTGTAGTACGTAAAGAAATATCAGTGTTTTAGTTGGACCACTTTTTTCGCTTTGTGGTAGGTGGAGCTGTAATAGTCACAAACGTATAAGTACGTGGTATGACGTAACATTCCGCCAGTGCGGACGGTATTTGCTTCGTGATACATTACCTGTGTTAAAATGGACCGTTTGCCAATTGCGGATAAGGTCGATATCGTGTTGATGTATGGCTATTGTGATCAAAACGCCCAACGGGCGTGTGCTATGTGTACTGCTCAGTATCCTGGACGACATCATCCAAGCGTCCGGACCGTTCGCCAGATGGTTATGTTATTTAAGGAAACAGGAAGTGTTCAGCTGCAAGTGAAACGTCAAATTAATTACTGAATAAAAAATACAGGGTGCCGTTTAAAAAAGTCATACCGCTGTTCATATCTTTGTAAAAAACAAAGCTACAACGAAGGAAATCATGGTGATTGATGTCCCTCTGACGGCTGCTTGAAACATTTTGTAATTTGCATCTGGACAAACAGCTATTTGGATTGGTCAACATAAATGGGACACACTTTATACAGAGACAGATACTACTAGTAAAGAATCTATATACTACTACATTTTCTATTTAATCAGTGATTTTTATCTGATTGATTATTAAATTTTTGTCATGTGGATAAAAATTAGCACATTATAAAAGGTTTGTTTGAATTTTCTCATTTCGAGAAGGCCAAAGAAGCAATCTGTTTTACTTACTAAAAACATTCAACAGACTAGATCACATAAACAATCCTTTATTTAAGACAACTTGTTTCAACAGATTTTGTAGTCAACTTCAGATCTTAAAAATGTTTTTATTGTGAAAACTATTTAAATTACGTTGGACCTCATACCAAGTTGTCATGTGGATAAAAATCAGCACATTATAAATGGCGCTGATTGTTATCCACATGACAATTTGCCGTGAGCACAACGTAAAATAAACATGTTTCACAGCAAAAAGATATTTTGAGAGCTGAAGATGACAGGAAATTTTCTCGAAACTGGTTGTCTTAAACAAAGAAATATTTATGCGCTCTAGACTGTTGAACGTTTTTAGTAAGTAAAACAGATTGCTACTTTGGTCTTCTCAAAATGAGAAAATTCAACACAGACCTGTACATGCGCCCTCTCATTATCACCCAAGTGCACAGTGTAGGAATGGGAGGGCCCTGATCCCATCCTCATAGATGAACTGTTTACTGTCATATTCCAACAGACTAACTTTCAGCTATGATAAAGTATACACCACGTGGTCTCATGCTCGAAAGACTACTTGGCGCACCCATTATCGAGGGCGAGTCAAGCCACCACGAATACCTCTGAGCAGACGATCCTTGTAATGTTTGATCGTTAGAGGCATTGAGACTGCCATCCTTGGATGGCACGTGTATCTGTACAGTATGTATACAGTTTTTGATCTGAGCCCTACAAACTCCACAATCTGCGTTCCATCCACCTCATCTTTCATCAGATCTATAACCTTATGGTTTCGAAGTTTGATGTTATAAGGGCTATCGGCTGCACATCCCGATGAGTTGAATGCACCAGGGCACCACCTTATTATTTCATACATATTGCAGTCTTTCACTCATTAGATGAAACTGTCTGTATCCACATAAAGTACCTTCGAATCAGCAAAGTACAGAGTCGCAAACTCATAGTGGAAGTGGTACATGTAGAGTTTGGAAAGGTCCAGTGTATCACAGACAGGTTTTGTAGACTGTACTGAAATCTTAGCCATCTCCAGAGTAACTAATTCTTGATAGAAGATAGTAGCCTGCATAAAATTTTTCGAGGAAATGCAATCTCTTGCACCATAACGTTCATACCACTGGTAAACTAAATGAAGTTTGTGACACTTTATCAACCTGAATACGAAATTAGTCATTAATTTAAGACAATACTTTTCAATGTCACATTCACAAGTGCCACCCTTTTCAGTATTGATATCTACATACTCCTCCGACCAGCATGACGGATTCAGGGAAATAGCTCCCAAACTGAGACACTAATGAAGGTTTCTGTAGTGCTTGATGTATCTCCTCTTATCCCCCAGCATTATCATCCACTTGGGTAAAGAACCACTGTGTGGGACCAGTCGCTCTGGGCACAACTGCAAGTCACTATGCTCATCATGCAGATTGGTGGGACATGCCAGTTCTGCCTCTGCCTCAACAACATATCATTCACCAGTATCCACAGCATTTAGGCAAATTCCAAATTGATTAGCCCTCAGAACTCTCCACTTGGCTGAGATTGCTGCATGGCTTGCCTATGCATGTTGTTGGCAACCTAGCATAGGATGTAACTCAAAGCATGTAATTACTTGTACTCCTCTTCACTAATTCGTGGGCTATTCACCTTAAGGTGAATGCATACACTCTTAAATTCCACTGCGGATTCTGCGATCGAAAAATAGCAGCATGTCAGCATCAATCAATAATTTGATGCTGACACATGTTATTTTTAACATTATGTTCTATGAAAGCCCTGGTGTGGTGTATTAAAATACAGGATCAAAAGTATGTGCCCATGCATACACTCCAAAATTTCTCAAAAACATCTGTGAGCAGATGTACATTTGTGTCGATGTATAGTCAACCATTTCCCCCAAATTAATGATGCCAAACACTTGCCAAACATTAATTGCATGCCCATCCTATGCATCCAGTATGGCAATGACTGTAAATTTACTGGTGAATGCAGCTATGCAGGGCAGTCTGACTCTGTTAAGTCTCTCCATCTAATCCAGTTATTTGTAAGGAAAGACCTCTTTCTTCGTCACAAGGTGAAACTTTGCATCACTGGAATATGCAGTTATAATGCCATGCATGTTCTTCTGACATATTGTCTCAGGAAGTTTCTGAAGATGTGTATCCATAAATCATAGTGACTCCAGGAAATGAAGTGTTACGTTTTCGGTGACTTGTTTGGAGAATGAGACATATTCTTTGACTTTATCAGGCAGGACACTAACCTCGTGACCTCTGAAGCCGTAATAACCTAAGTACCCTCAACATGGAAGTGAGCATTATACCCATCCAAATTATGAAGGAAAAAGGGTATTTTTCTTGACAGTTGGTATTTGAGGTTGCATGCATATTGTGGAACTTTCCTGTCAGATGACAGTGGTTTCTGTGTAGAGTTTGAAGCTTTTCTATTCATTGAAACACAGAAATATGACAGTCAGCTGCCTACTTGTATAAGTACTCATTCTCCTGTGATTCTGTCATGGGAACGTTGTTGTGGCAACAACATGCCATGCAAGTTTTTCGAGCTCAGCGAGCAACCATCTCACAGGATGCTCACTTGATATGTTGTCACATATGATACGTGTCATTCTGTGAAGATATTATCAGAGGCAGTGATGTCACACCTGTCATTCTGTGAAGGTACTATCAGAAGCAGTGACGTCACCTTGAAACATGCAATTGAATCTAAGAGGCACTCAAAATCCTCGTTTGTGACAAAGGCACTGTGTTCTTGGTCGTCAACATTCTTAATCTTTAAGGAATTCTTTACCTCAGTAGGCAATGCTTCACACACTCATTCATCTCTAGAGAAATCGGTCAGATGCTGTGCTAAATATCCATTTGTAGTAAACGAGCTCAGACATCTACGGCAAAAATGCCATGCTTCTTTATTTGTATTCAATTGGTGGAGAGTCGGTGGGACGTGGTTTTGATCAAAACATAGTGTTGTGTCTCACCCACAAAGAATAGCAACAATTCTACGTGTTTGGGCTGCTGCCCAGCTACTTTGGAAAAGTTAAGGATCTGATTTCTTTATGCAATACATATTTTATTTTCTTTTTCATAGAGTGTTGTTTGCATGTTCCTTGTATTCTCTATCGCAAGCAAGAAGTGACCATGCAAAGCAGAATTCATCTCCCTCAGCAGAATTTTCGACATTAATATATGCTTTTTTAGCGGCAATATCTTTTTGAAGGGGGATAAAACTAGATTTTCCAATTACTGGATCAAAGACATGTGATTACAAGATGAGGTGGAGTACATGGGCTTTCCTGCATTTCAGAAAAATGAGCCTGTATGACACTCATGGTAGACGTTCTGTATCAGTATGCCATATCGAGTCGCCCTATGATGTCACACCAATAACCCTCCAAATTCAGTCAATGCTCTCTTGTTCAGCAGCGTTACTACCTTCTTTCAACTGGGTGCATAATTTGGAGCATAGAACCATGCTGGCATAATAACGTGAGTCATTGATGATTCTGTGGAGCTCCCTTCCCAAAATGGGCTAGTAAGCGTTGTGGAATATGAGATTTTCCTGGTAGCCACCTACAGATTTGTCTATGCAAGCTTCTGGGATCCTGTCCCCTACAACACCATCAACCACAGTTTAGTTCAGCGTGGATGTGTGATTTACCAGGTGCTTATAGACAGGATGGCCTGGAGGACTGCTGCTAGATCTGTATGTGGCATACCTACACTCTGTAGGTTCCAATGCCATGTTTTATATTTCAAGTTTCACACAGTTAATCTCCAACATATTGTCAAATATGTGGTATTTTTAAAAAGTCTTATGACAGAGTCCTGAAGTAGAGAACTACTATTTTTAAATAATATGTTTTGAATGACGATTAAGTGGATGACAAACACATGTACTAGACAGAGATAACTCCTACGCTGGATACAGATAATATGTGATTCTACGTACAATACCATCTGAAGAAGGCAGTCTGGAAACTGTTAAAACCATGGCCAAGAGTCAATAAACCAGGATTTTGCAACTGGTTTGCTGTTATGTCCAGTCCATTGAAGCTTTCCTTTTTGTTGGATTTCTGCAAAAACAAAGTCTTGAGAAATTAATATCTGTAACATACTGGTGTTGTAACAACATTTGTTCTACAATGATTGTAAGTGTTATATGTGTGAAAGATTCTAAACAATATCATTTTCTTTTTCTTATTCTGGAATCAGCATGATACTGGAGTAAGTGTACTCAATGTATCCTTTTTTTAATAGTAACTGGACCATTATACTTCAAAACTGTTTACAATTTGTAAAAAGATAAACCTCCCAGCGCTCTTATTAGAACTTAAATATGCAATTAATTTCTGGCCTTTTAAATTAAGTAGGAACTGTTAATCTTGTGACACAATGATTGAGCACCTTAAGTGCTCTTCATTTAATAATTCTTAAAAAGTTGAGTCTGTATCTTAATCTGAAGTCAAATTAACTTTTTACAAAATGATTTCCTTTGTATGAACATTACCTATGTACATGGTCATTTGTCACAAAATGCGCCATTAACCAGCAATGACTTTTCGGCTACAAGTTCATTTTTACTCATTCTATTAAATGAATATAATTTCATTTAAAGTAAAAATAATCAACATTTACAATAGTTTCAATTACAAATGAGGACAGTTGTAATTCCCCTTTTATATCACCTTTTGAGTGGATCCTTTAGTAAATACTTGATAATTCTAATAACCTGGAAAATTAATCAGTTTATACAAAAGGAACTACTTCAAGTGGTCACCATTTATCAGGATTTATACATAATCTTGTTGAGTTTCTTGTGCAAGCTAATTTTGATGTCAAGTAACTAAAAATTGTATTTGTCTTTATCATGTTCACAGAAATGTGAATGAGACAACCAGATGAGAAGGAATGAAGCGAATAAGCAATAAATATAAAGAAAAAGTTTAAAAGGTCATGAACTTGTCTAAATACAATTTTCTTATGTGGATATTTTGACAAAGGATCTAAAATACCTTGCTAAATGTAAGGTAAAGATATAACTGTTTATTCTTGTGCCTCTGCAATTTATAAAACTCTGTCAGTTAGGTAGAGAGTTAACAGCCAAATTTAGTACAGAAATTTATTAGTTAATTCTATCATCCATGAAATTAGTCTCAACAAGATGGCTGACAATGTGCACAGTGTGAACAATATGGTATAGTGCTATTATCTTGTTTCCACACATCACTAATTTCTTGTCGACAATTCGTGCTTTGAGGCAATATTAATTGTATACTGCTCTTTAAAATTGATATACAAAATTCGTCAAAATGATTTCAGTCATCTGCTGCATGGTAAAAACAGGCAGAATTATAAATATGGAACCTGTAGAAACCAGTGATCATGAATCACATGCAGGTAGCAGCGAATCTGCTGATCTGGCAATTGTTAGAACCTTCACCTGGGAGATGGTATCAACTGCAAGCTAAAGGTGGGGAGTTTGTTCCATAAACTGGCCGCACTGTAAACCTGTTTATGGAGCTGTATAAAATAACATAATCAATGATGAATACAAATTTTGATCGCTTGTCATTAAAAGAGATTGCCTTTCAGTCCACTTAGGACTCCTTCAAGTCTAAACTGGACGCCATTCACTAAAAACAGGACGTTTTACAGTTCATACAGGATGCACTAATATCAGAAATTTTGGAATTAAATAGTGCTTACCATGGCGCTATAAATGGTTTAACAGGTGAACTGGGTGCAATATGATTGGAACACTCCTGACTAGAAAGAACTCTTCAGTAGCTAATTGAGATAGAAAGGAACTTACCTGCTGAAGAAGAGGTAAAATTAAAAGAACAATTTGATTAAAAGAGTTGGAATGTTTCTCATGCATTTATGAAATGGAATCTGAAGGAGGTGCAGAGGTTAATGAAAAGCTAGATTTTGAGTTAAAAGATACTATACAAAGGTCTAGTACTGGGGTGTTAGGAGAAAGAGATATTTCAGGGGAGCTAATCCAGTCTGAGTTATGTCAAATTAAAATGCACTAAGAAGGGACCTTCCTGAGTTGTGCAACAATGTTGGTGCACAAATTAATGATATAAAGAGGGAGTTGTCTAATGTTAAAGTATTTGTGCATGACACACCTTCCCTGTTACAGGACAGGTGATGCTTATAACAAATCTAGTCAGTTTGATACGATACATAAAGATGATGCAGATCATAGTAGCCTGTCGCCTAACTGCACATCATATAGGATGGAGGCTGTTCTTCTAGGTGAAAATTTGCTGGGCCATAGGTATTTCCAAGTCTTCTCACTTGATAAAATGGCACACAAACAGTCATTTCCACAAAATCATTTAAAGGAGTTTTACCTGAGGCATGGACTGATTGATAAAAAATATAATTCAATACAGTATTTATACGGGGTGAAGGAACACTATGGGCAACAGACAGTGATGAGTGTTTTATTATCCGTGACATGAACAATCTGAAAAGGCTTATGTATCCGAATATTGGTCTACCTGTGTACAGAAAAAGCCTAGAAAAGAATATTCAGTTCACAGCCCTTCCGTAGCGAATAATGTAATTTACGTAAACACTTCAAAAAATATTTAAATAAAACACAACAGTAGGATGAAACAGTCTCATACTGAAATGTGTTGTGGTTTTTTAAACCTAAAGTATCACTAGCAATCAGAGAGAAGTTAGCAAATATTTTTGAAACAAACTTAGAGCATTTTATGTCCATATTGGACTCAAATGACTTACTACTTGAGGATTCTAAACTAAGTAATGTCAGTAATACTGGACAGTCCACACTAATGTGTAACTTTTTCAACAATCACAGTTGAACAAACGGTTGCTGCCACAACTGTCTAGTGCTGCCAATGAGACTTCTGGTGAATAATGTTATGCAAGGAAACCAGAGTCTGACGAAACTAAATAAAAAGAAAAAGAAATGACGGTAGGTATAATCCTAGATACTTTGTTAAAAGTGGAAATTAGTGCATAATAATTATCAAAATCAGTGGAATCTTAATTTAAGAAATAATGGTCAGTCCAATGTAAATAATACTCATCAAGGCAATAATAAAATGTAGAATTGAGCCACCAAAACTAATTGGAAGATGGCCACCTCTTACGATCAAATCCAACAATCTAAAAGCGACGTCATTATGCCCTCAAATGCTGGCCATGGGATGGGACAATGATGCCAATTCTGTTAACCTATGTGATACAGTGCTGAAAGAGAGATTAGAGACGAGCTGTGTACTGATCTTAGGATGTGTAATGACTAATGAGCAACTTGAAAACCTAGATTAGGCTGTTGTTGACACTGTAGTGGAAAATGTACCAATTACAATTGTACTATACATGTTAGTTACTGTCAATGTGATGGCCACTGACTTATTCAATAGGAGTAATGAAATTACGAAAGGGCCTACTTTCGGTGGTTGGTATTAGGTCTTGGAATATCATGCAGCAAATACAAGCACCTGTAATCCTAGGGAATAGAGCCATTTGATTAACTCTCCTAATTTTAGAAGGTTTAATTACACATTGCATCCTTGACATTAAATTTTTTCAAGAAAGAGACACCTAATTACACCTATTTAATAGTAAATGCTACCTATTTGGTGACAGAAATAATATTACCATAGATTTAATAGAGATGATAGCCAAATATGGTAAGTACTGTCAAGGTGTAATGGTTAAATTAGTTAAATGAAAATTGCTGGATATCAGCAATTAGTAATCTCATTTCATGGATATGAACTCTAGCAAAAATCATACTAGTGACAAGGTGTCAGAATTCAAGTATTTTCATTCAGAGCAACAAGCTTAATTAGTCAGTTTTGTTAAAGTATATAGATGTATCTGCAGAAAAACCAGCCATCATTCATGAGTATGAATACCATACGGCAGTAATTCCGCACAAAACCTATTGTCATACATCTTAGTCCACCCTATCATCTAAGCAAGAGGCAGTTACTAAAGAAATATATAAAATACTATCCTGGATGATCACTGAGTCTTTGTTGTCATTGTTTTGTAGTCTACTATTAGCCATGGCTAAGCCTAGTGGTAACATTCGCCTTGTGCTTGATGCTAGAGCGATTAATCCAATTTTTGTTCCTTTCACACCAAGACTGAGAACCTAGATGAACAAAGATGGCAACTTCTTCTACTTAGTAGATGAATTTTTGGATATAGTAAGTGGGTAACTTCCCCACCCTGCCACCCAAAAAAAATATTAAGTGTCATGTAATATTTTGTGTAATGTAATATCTTGTATTGACACCTTTTATTAACCTGACACTTCCCACATCATTACAAAGTGTTGTATTCATGATCTATGGAGCAAGTACTAATCTAATCTAATACAAAAATCTCATAGTGCGAAATTTTTTACAAACATTGATCTGAAAAGCTCCTGTTGGCGTGTCCTGTTTATATTTGCTGGTAGAAGTTGCCAATTTAGTGTTTTGTCTTTTGGTTTAGATGTCAGTTCAGGGATCTTTATTACTGCCCTAGACACTGAGCTAAGACCTGAAATGTGAGATAAGATAACCCTGTCTGTTGAGGATTTATTCATCATGACACCCACTTCTGAGAAACAAATGAATTTATATGAGAGAGTATTACAGAGGTTTTTGAAGGTAAGAGACACAGAAAACCTTCAAAATTTCAAAATTTGCTAAGGATAAAATCAGATTTCTTGGATATGTAATTTTACCTAAAGGGATAATACCAGATGGTGACAAAAGATTTTCCTGCATCCAGAACGAAGAAACACATCAAAGCATTGTTAGGTATAGGTTCGCTTTTAAGGCAATGTGTACTTGATCAACTGATGAATGGTGAGCCACTCCTGAATTTGTATACAAAAAACACATAGTGGTTTAGGTCGAAAGACTATAAAGTAGTTTTCGATTCTATCAAGCAAGTCTTGCTGAATTCTGAACTATGTACTAGCCTGATATGCCTAAGGACTTCTATCTTGCAACAGAAGCTTACTGCTGTGGTTTGGGAGCTTGTCTGTTATAAATCAATGAATTTGAGGGCAAACCTAACATTGGCATCACAGGCTTCACTAGCAATATTCTTTGTGAATGCGAGAGAGTATAATCTGCCACTGAGTTAGGGACTTTATCTGGTGTTTGGGCTTTTAAAAAATTTTGTTATTATACTTATGGTAATTATGTCAAAGGTATTTGTGGTTATCAGGCTTTGAGTTTTCTTTTAAGCTGCAAAATCTTACATGCCCATCTCGTGTGCTGATCTTTATTTGTCTAAGAAAATTATTTTTAAGTGATTCATGTTCGTGCAGAAAGTAATGTAGTGGCAGATGCCTTATCACACCTTCCCTATGGGCTTCCAGAATTTTCGGAATTAGTTGAATGAACTTAAGGCTACAGAAACTTGTTTATCAAGAACAACATTTATAGCCACTATTACATAGACATGTTTAAGAGTTAGGAGTCTCTACAGGATGCTGTTCACAGATGTAAAATGGTTGAACAGTCACTAATACAAAATTTCACTGGCATACTGTACAATCTTATTCTTGGTGTGTGTTTGTTTTACCACAGCCTGTCAAGCTAGTCATATCTGGTATACTCATTATGTATGGGGATACTTTGTTGCTGAATGTATAAGGAGAGTTAATCTTTATTGTTACTTTCCAAACTTGCATAGACAAGAGCAACAAATATTAAGAAAGTGCATCATCTGTCTGGAGATCATATCATCAAACAGGTGCTCTTGAACAGAACTACATTCAATATTACAAACTAAAACACAACAAATTATGTCATATGACGTCTCTTGCTCCTGCCTCAAGCTCAGGGGGAAGTAAACTACTTGGTTGCAATTTACATTACCTTTTCGAAATGTGTCATGCTGTGACAATGAAAACTATCACAGCAGTATCTATTATTAATAGGATACCAAATGACCATTTACTAAGAATTGGTAAATCTGGTGCATCAATATCAGACAACACTTCTTATGCAATGTGTAAAGTATTGAAAGGGATCATCAAATTAAACAGATTTCAGTTTCAAGATTTCATCCAGAGGCAAACCCTTGGATAGAGTTTTCAGGGAATTTAATCGATAATCTATTTATCTGTACTTACGCTGCAAATCACAAACAGGCTGGGTGGAGTACCTTGGGCTTTTCAATCAAATAGGTAATACTTTGCCACATGACTCTACTCAATACATACTAGCTGAATTAATGCTTAGAGAATCAGAAAAGAACAAGTAGAGAGACCCATTTCCCTGATTTCTGAGGAAAGAAAGCTCCTGGGAAGAGATACTAATACAATCACTGACTGCATTACCAGAAGATGTTTGCCTAAAGAAAGAGTACTATGATAGAAAGTTAACACAAAGAATCCCACATATGGGTTGACATACTTTTGGGGACATATGTGAAGCCATCCCATTTAAAGAGAACAAACACAAAATGTCAAATAATGTATTCAAGACTGTTTAAAATCGTTAGGATACCTTATGAAGGGAGCTACTTGTTAGCCTAACTTGAGCCAAACAAGGTTAAGGGACAACACACTCACTATGAAATTAAGAAATACATGCACTAATTTTAAATTTTCTACAGTTACTGGTTTGTGTAGATGCATGAAACCTCTGACTTATACATAACTTAGTTATGTGTATGGACATTGACAGAAAACGTAATTACATGATTTATGCAAAGAAGAACAAGGGTACTATTAAGCTGCAGTAATTAATGTGACCTGTATACATTCTACAGGGTGGTCCATTGATCATGACCGGGCCACATATCTCACGAAATAAGTGACAAACGAAAAAACTACAAAGAACGAAACTTGTCTACCTTGAAGGGGAAACCAGATGGCGTTATGGTTAGCCCACTAGATGGCGCTGCCAGAGGTGAAACGGATATCAACTGTATTTTTTTAAATAGGAACCCCCATTATTTATTATATATTCGTGTAGTATGTAAAGAAATATGAATGTTTTAGCTGGACCACTTTTTTCGCTTTGTGATAGGTGGCGCTGTAATAGTCATAAACATATGGCTCACAATTTTTTAAATTAAAATACAGAACATAAGTATGTTTGAACATTTTATTTCGGTTATTCCAATGTGATACACGTACCTTTGTAAACTTATCATTTCTGAGAACGCATGCTGCTACAGCATAATTACCTGTAAATAACACATTAATGCAATAAATGCTCAAAATAATGTCCGTCAACCTCAATGCGTACGTGTAACGACATTCTTCTCAACAGGTTGTAGTTTGCCTTCTGTAATGTTTGCACATGCATTGACAATGCGCTCACGCATGTTGTCAGGCAGTACGTGTAACGACATTCTTCTCAACAGGTTGTAGTTTGCCTTCTGTAATGTTTGCACATGCATTGACAATGCGCTCACGCATGTTGTCAGGCGTTGTCAGTGGATCACGATAGCAAATATCCTTCAACTTTCTCCACAGAAAGAAATCTGGAGACGTCAGATCCGATTAACTTGCGGGCCATGGTGTGGTGCTTCGACGACCAATCCACCTGTCATGAAATATGCTATTCAATACCGCTTCAACCACACACGTTCTATGTGCCAGACATCCATCATGTTGGAAGTATATCGTCATTCTGTCATGCAGTGAAATTATCTTGTAGTAACATCAGTAGAACATTATGTAGGAAATCAGCATACACTGCAACATTTAGACTGCCATCGACAAAATGGGGGTCTCCCTTAATGCCGCACCATACATTAACCTGCCAAGGTCGCTGATGTTCAACTTGTCGCAGCCATCGTGGGTTTCCTGTTGCCCAATAGTGCATATTATGCCGGTTTACGTTACCGCTGTTGGTGAATGCCGCTTCATCGCTAAATAGAACACATGAAAAGAAATCTGTCATCGTCCCATAATTTCTCTTGTGCCCAGTGGCAGAACTGTACACGATGTTCAAAGTCGTCGCCTTGCAACTCCTGGTGCCTAGAAATGTGGTACGGGTGGAATCGACGTTGATGTAGCATTCTCAACACTGACGTTTTTGAGATTCCCGATTCTCGAGCAATTTTTCTGCTACTGGTGTGCGGATTAACTGCGACAGCAGCTAAAACACCTACCTGAGCATCAGTATTTGTTGCAGGTCGTGGTTGACGTTTCACATGTGGCAGAACACTTCCTGTTTCCTTAAATAACGTAACTATCCGGCGAACGGTCCGAACACTTGGATGATGTCGTCCAGGATACCAAACAGCATACATAGGACACGCCCGTTGGGCGTTTTGATCACAATAGTCAACATGATATCAACATGATATCGACCTTTTCCGCAATTGGTAAACTGTCCGTTTTCACACAGGTAATGTATCACGAAACAAATACCGTCCGCAGTGGCGGAATGTTACGTGATACCACGTACTTATACGTTTGGGACTATTACAGCACCGTCTACCACTAAGCGAAAAAAGTGGTCCAACTAAAACATTCATATTTCTTTACGTACTACAGGAATATGTAATAAAAAATGTGGAGTCCTATTTAAAAAAGCGCAGTTGATATCCGTTTGAGGTATGGCAGCGCCATCTAGTGGGCAAAGCATAGCGCCATCTGGATTCCCCCTTGAAGCTAGACGAGCTATATATATATATTCTCTTTGAAATGCAAATACGCAAATAACTATACTCTCCGTGCTTACTCACTACTGTGTACATAAATACAAACACAGCAATCATGGAGAGGATTAGCTAGTTACTCACACTGTGGTTCCTGAAGAGGGGCAGCAGCCTTTCCAGTAGTTGCAGGGGCAACAGTCTCGCTGATTGGCTGATCTGGCCTTGTAACACTAACCAAAATGGCCTTATTGTTCTGGTACTGCGAACAGCTGAAAGCAAGGGGAAACTATAGCCGTAATTTTTCCCTAAGGCATGCAGCTTTACTGTATGATTAAATGATGATGGCGTCCTCTTGGGTAAAATATTCCGGAGGTAAAATAGTCCGCCATTCGCATCTCCGGGTGGGAACTACTCAAGAGGACGTCGTTATCAGGAGAAAGAAACATGGCGTTCTACAGATCGTAGCATGGAATGTCAGATCCCTTCATCGGGCAGGTAGGTTAGAAAATTTACAAAGGGAAAGGGATAGGTTAAAGTTAGATATACTGGGAATTAGTGAAATTCGGTGGCAGGAGGAACAAGACTTTTGGTCAGGTGAATACAGGGTTATAAATACAAAATCAAACAGGGGTAATGCAGGAGTAGGTTTAATAATGAATAAAAAAATACGAGTGCGGGTAAACTTCTACAAACAGCATAGCGAATGCATTATTGTGGCCAAGATAGACACGAAGCCCACGTCTACTACAGTAGTAAAAGTTTATACGCAAACTAGCTCTGCAGATGACGAAAAAATTGATGAAATGTATGAGGAGAGAAAAGAAATTATTCAGGTAGTGAAGGGAGACGAAAATTTAATGGTCATGGGTGACCGGAATTCGAGAGTAGGAAAAGGGAGAGAAGGAAACGTAGTAGGTGAATATGAACTGGGGCTAAGAAATGAAAGAGGAAGCTGTCTGGTAGGATTTTGCGCAGAGCATAACTTAATCATAGCTAACACTTGGTTCAAGAATCATGAAAGATGGTTGTATACATGGAAGAACCCTGGAGATACTAAAAGGTATCAGATAGATTATATAATGGCAAGACAGAGATTCAGGAACCAGGTTTTAAATTGTAAGACATTTCCAGGGGTAGATGTGGAGTCTGACCACAATCTATTGGTTATGAACTGTAGATTAAAACTGGATAAACTGAAAGAACCAGAGGTTGTACAGAGTTTCAGGGAGAGCCTAAGGAAACAATTGACAGGAAATGGTGAAAGAAAGACAGTAGAAGAAGAATGGGTAGTTTTGAGGGATGAAATAGTGAAGGCAGCAGAGGATCGAATAGGTAAAAAGAACAATGCTAGTAGAAACCCTTGGGTAACAGAAGAAATATTGAATTTAATTGATGAAAGGAGAAAATACGAAAATGCAGTAAATGAAGGAGGCAAAAAAGAATACAAACGTCTCAATAATGGCATCGACAGGAAGTGCAAAATGGCTAAGCAGGGATGGCTAGAGGACAAATGTAAGGATGTAGAGGGTTATCTCACTAGGGGTAAGATAGATACTGCCTACAGGAAAATTGAAGAGACGTTTGGAGAAAGGAGAACCATTTGCATGAATATCAAGAACTTTGATGGAAACCCAGTTTTAAGCAAACAAGGGAATGTAGAGAGGTGGAAGGAGTATATAGAGGGTCTATACAAGGGAGATGTATTCGAGGACAATATTATGGAAATGGAAGAGGATGTAGATGAAGATGAAATGGGAGATATGATACTGCGTGAAGAGTTTGACAGAGCACTGAAAGACCTGAGTCGAAACAAGGCCCCCAGAGTAGACAACACTCCATTAGAACTACTGACAGCCTTGGGAGAGCCAGTCCTGACAAAACTCTACCATCTGGTGAGCAAGATGTTTGAGATAGGCGAAATACCCTCAGACTTCAAGAAGAATATAATAATTCCAATCCCAAAGAAAGCTGGTGTTGACAGATGTGAAAAATTACCAAACTATCAGTTTAATAAATCACAGCTGCAAAATGCTAACGCGAATTCTCTACAGACAAATGGAAAAACTGATAGAAGCCGACCTCGGGGAAGATCAGTTTGGATTCCGTAGAAATGTTGGATTACATGAGGCAATACTGACCCTACTACTTATCTTAGAAGAAAGATTAAGGAAAGGCAAACCTACGTTTCTAGCATTTGTAGACTTAAAGAAAACTTTTGACAATGTTGATTGGAATACTCTCTTTCAAATTCTGAAGGTGGCAGGGGTAAAATACAGGGAGCGAAAGGCTATTTACAATTTGTTCAGAAATCAGATGGCATTTATAAGAGTCGAGGGGTATGAAAGGGAAGCAGTAGTTGGGAAGGGAGTGAGATGGGGTTCTAGCCTCTCCCCGATGTTATTCAATCTGTATATTGAGCAAGCAATAAAGGAAACAAAAGAAAAGTTCGGAGTAGGTATTAAAATCCATGGAGAAGAAACAAAAACTTTGAGGTTCGCCGATGACATTGTAATTCTGTCAGAGACAGCAAAAGACTTGGAAGAGCAGTTGAACGGAATGGACAGTGTCTTGAAAGGAGGGTATAAGATGAACATCAACAAAAGCAAAACGAGGAAAATGGAATGTAGTCTAACTAAATCAGGCGATGCTGAGGGTGAGGGAATTAGGTTAGGAAATGAGACACTTCTAGTAGATCAGTTTTCCTATTTGGGGAGCAAAATAACTGATGATGGTCGAAGTAGAGAGGATATAAAATGTAGAATGGCAATGGCAATGAAAGCGTTTCTGAAGAAGAAAAATTTGTTAACATCGAGTATAGATTTAAATGTCAGGAAGTCGTTTCTGAAGGTATTTGTATGGAGTGTAGCCATGTATGGAAGTGAAACGTGGACAATAAATAGTTTAGACAAGAAGAGAATAGAAGCTTTCGAAATGTGGTGCTACAGAAGAATGCTGAAGATTAGATGGGTAGATCACATAACTAATGAGGAAGTATTGAATAGGATTGGGGAGAAGAGAAGTTTGTGGCACAACTTGACCAGAAGAAGGGATCGGTTGGTAGGACATGTTCTGAGGCATCAAGGGATCACAAATTTAGCATTGGAGGGCAGCGTGGAGGGTAAAAATCGTAGAGGGAGACCAAGAGATGAATACACTAAGCAGATTCAGAAGGATGTAGGCTGCAGTAAGTACTGGGAGATGAAGAAGCTTGCACACGATAGAGTAGCATGGGGAGCTGCATCAAACCAGTCTCAGGACTGAAGACTGTCCTTAATTTGCAGTTTAAAGGACATCCAGAGACAGAAACTGTATTCTGTCATTAAAATGACTATTACACACAAACACAGCTAAGCTTTGGAATAGCGTAAGTGACTAGCTAGTCCTCTCCATGGCTGCTGTCTTTGTATGTATGTACACAGTAGTGAGTAAGCATGAAGAGTATAATTATTTGTATTTCAAGCAGAAACAGATCTGTCCTATTAAAGATTAAATACAGTGCAGTTAACAATTGTGTCTACATTGACAATGATCACTAGTTCACTGAGCTATAGACATTAACAATCTTACAATGAGATAATTGATATAATGCACAGATTAGCAACAATCCAAGATCTTCTCTTAGAAAAAGCATAAATGAGTGGTACAACACAGGACAATATGTTTTACTATGTAAATTTTCTTGTGTTTATTAGGGCACTATATATATTCCTCTTCAAAAGATTCTGACAGAAAAGTGGGAAACCAGCTGCACCAATCCTCATTCTGCCTTCCTCATAAAAAAATGTGGCATGTGAACATATTCATAATCTTTTAACACAGAAGATTGTAGATCATTTTTCGCAGTCTCTCTTTGTAGGTAGATTTCTTAGTTACTATCTCCTTCTCACTGCCACTATTTACACATGACTCTCTCATTCTCTCCTTTTTCTTACATTAATTTACAATATATACCACCGCCAGTATCTGCTGTCTCACATTGTATCGTTTTGGTCTTTCTTCTCCACTGTTACCTCTCTCTTTGGCTGCCACTGCTGCTACTTCATGTATCACTCTTTTTGTTTCACTGTCACTCACTCTCTCCCACCATGACTGTCTTCTCTGTCGTTTTCTCCCACTGGCACTGTCTCGGCCGTCTTCAACTGTCACTGTCTCTCCACTACTTTCTTTCAGTACAAAAAGTGTGAATATGTTTTCATTCAAAAATTTTTGTGAGGTAGGTGGGATGAGGATTGAGTCAGCTGGTTCGCCACTTTTCAGTCATAAACTTTTAAAGAGGAACATATTTTCTTTCTTTGTGCCCTAGTAGGAGAATTTTTCCGCTGTGCAGCTAGTTTCCCGGTTTTCGACACATTTATATACTTTGAGACGTATAACCCAACAAATAAGTACACGTAATGCTCTCTGTCCAAACACTCGTCATAAAGCCCAATGCTACTGACCAACTGCCGTGTTGTCCACTGTCGTGAGGCATCACTGGATGTGGATATGGAGGGCTATGTGGTCAGCACACCACTTTCGTGACCATTGTCAGTTTTACTGACCAGAACCTCAGTTTTTCAATCAGGTAGTTCCTAAATTTTCTAAGGAACCATCCACGAACAAACGATGCTTTTATAAGCCGCCTTAAGTCCACCCTAGACCACACAGCTAATCCAATGGAACCAACTGATTTGCTGAATTAGTCTCGGCTGCAAGAAGTGCGTGATGTTTGAATTTTGAACCTATACTGTAGGACAGCTACAGTATGCCTGTTTTACCGATGGTATACAAATGGTCACTAGACCTGGAGCTATCCAATACACTTGATGTCTTATCTATGCGATCAATGGAATCCGACATATGATCCCCGAAAAATCACATTTTCCCTCGTGGCATTTTGGAACATATTGGTGATATGGTAGTAGTTGACAACCACTCAGGTGTCAGTGCACTGAAGACAGTGCACTGTATACAGGGTACATAGTTTAATAGGTGTGCACCATGAGCAGTAGTTGTTAGTACACAGGGTATATATATATATATATATATACAGGGTGAACATTAATGAAACAGACACACTGCAGTTACGTATTACTGGCTGAAAATGATGGAAAAAAGGTCCTATGAATATGTTTCCAGAAAGCATCGCCATGATTGAAAGTTCCTCTGACCACATGCGGTGTGTTGCTTGTGTGTTGCAGGCTGTGTGACTGACACAGAGTACTGTAAACAGCAGAATGATCGGGTATTCACGTCTGGAGCAAGCTGATATGGTGTTATTGTACAGCCAAGCAGATGAAAACAGTCCAGAGGCAGCACATCTATACCATAACAAGTACCCTCACAGACATCAACCACATGACACAACGTTTCAAGTCCTTTTTGGGCTTTTGTTTTATCATGTATCCTTTCAGACAGAGGAATATGCAGGGAGGCAGTGGACTGTCTGTACAACATTTTTGGACTACCAAGCTCTATAGGATTTTGAGATGAACCTTAGAAAAAAAGGTAAGTGGCCAGCCCACATGGTGTAAGCCAGAGTAAGATTATCCCTATCACCTGCAACGAGTGCAAAGATTGTCAGCGGCTTATTTCCCTCTCTGGGAAGGATTTTGCAGATCGTATTTGCACCAGACCATTACAATTATGAGATTTCTGTCATCAGTCTTCTTTACCTTTACTAGAACTGGCATCGTTAGTCTGCATAATCATCATCTGTGGGCTACAGACAATTCTTAGAAAATGGTTGAGGTGTCTCATGATTATTCCACAACACCTGGACTTCCTGTGGAATGCTCTGCTGGATCTGCTTGAGAATGTGCCTTTGGCAATACGACAGGTTATGTGATTTCTGCATGATGGAGTACCAACCCCTTTCTGTATTATAATTCACTGACACCTCAACATCTTCCCCAGAAGTTGGCTAGGATGCAGAGGCCCTGTAGCATGACCATGTAGAGCACCAGATTTAAGCCCTCTGGATTTTTACTTCTGAGGGCATCTGAAAGCGTTGTGTATGCTGAACCAGTGCCTGATGCGCAGACCCTGCAAGAGTGTATTCATGACACCAGTGATGCTATTCAGAGAGAGGCTGGAACATGCAAAAGAATGTGATAATCCACGATACGATGTGTGAATGTGTGCATTGCATGGAGGCCACTTTGAATACTTATTGTGATGTGGATGCATAGCAGCTCTGTACAGCGTTCTACACAGACTGTCAATTTCCAAGACTGTAGTGTAGAAACAGTTTCCAAGCTCTCATTGTGGATGTTCATAGGTCTAGAGGTAGTATTATTAGACCTATACAGAATCTGAATTACCTACTCTGGAACCGATAGTAGTTTTTAGCTTTGAAATGATTATTTCACTGATTCATGAGTTTAGAATTGCTTTTCTACTCTTGTTAAATGAAGTTTACTACATGTATTATGATACAGATATATTATAATTATGCAGAGACGTATACTTTTGAAAATGAACTATGATATCCTAATCGTTCAGTAAATATACAAGTTTGTGATGGTGTATGTGTCTGTAAAGTTCAGGCCAAAATGTCACACTCTTATTAATCTATGTTATCGTTTTGAATTAAGGTTCTTGTTTAAATACAACGTAAATATTGTTGGTTTTACATCGTATCTCGAAAAACTGTGATCTGTGGGGACAATATTAAAACTTCTGTTCACATAAAATGAGAAATTTAAGATGGTTATGCTATGAACTCTATGTGGAAGTTCTTGTATTTAAGTTTCGTGAACGCTCCTCTGAGTGATGCTAGCAAATGTTGACATGAACAGCAAGTCTAGTGAATAATCGGTAAACTATGGTTTCTCACTCACCTTATTCAACACTGTAGTAAGATTGATTCACATCCATGATCCAGTAGAAGATCTCAGCTTCAGATGAGATTGATGAACTCATTTGATAAGCAGGTGCACACAGTGTCACAGTGCACGAAAAGTTAATGGCCACTGTATCCATACTCGCCGTAAGCGACAATACTCTCTGTCCTGCACCTGGTTGTTGAAGTGAAATAATGGGCGTGTAACCATTAATGACTTAAAATGTGTAATGGCGATGTTTAAACCTATCCCTACAAAGACATTCTCCAAGTGTATATAGTGGACATTGATGTGTCTTGCCTATGAAATAGATTACAGGTCATGAATAATAGATGTTAATTTAAGTCAGTTAAGAAAAAATATACAAATTGATGAAAGATAAACAGACTTGCAACCTTAAAAGGTAAAAAGGGGCCTCATTGTCTTCAAATGATTAGAAATTCTTTTATGTATGAATTAATGAAAGTTTCCTTTTAGAACGACCTAATGCGACACAGAAACCTGGGCCCGTCACTGGCGCATCACCATCAATTCGGAGAAGACGCAGGCAATGCTGATTACCCGCAGGCTCGGAAGGCGCGAACCTCCTCAACGTCCCCCCCTCCACCTCCACCTAAATGGAACCCAACTCCCCTGGCGCAGAACCGCCAAGTACCTTGGCGTAACCTTGGACTCTCGTCTTACGTGGAAACCCCACATAGACGAGGTCCACAGGAAGGTCTGCGCCAGAATGTCCATCCTATACCCTATCCTGAACACAAACAGCTCCCTTCCCTGCCCAGTAGCAGTAAATGTTTACCAGGCCCTGATCCGGCCAGTAATGGAGTATGCGTGCCCTGTCTGGGGATACGCGGCAAAGCAGCACCTGGACAAACTCCAGAGGCTGCAGAACCGCGCCCTCAGAAGGGCACTGCACCTACCTCTTGGATTCCCCACAGACGACTTGCACGCCGCAGCCGAAATCCCACTCCTGAGAGAGCGTTTCCAGGATCTGGCAAGGGCCTTCTATGAAGGTTCTTCCAGATCCGGAAATGCACTGATCCACTCCTTAGGTCGGTATGACATGTCCCGTGATAAACACAAGCGCCCTATGACGATCTTCGACGATTAAGTCGAAGAGAAAATCCCAATAACCAATCCCTAATCCAGTTCCTTCCCATATATCACCGATCATCTCGCCTACCTCAGGTAAGTACCAGACACACGCACAACAATTCATCACTTATCACAGACACCAAAAATATATAGAAAAATCACACACACATGTACACAGGGGAGTAAAAGCCAAAAGGCTGCAAACTCCCCCTCACACTTCCCCAAAGAGGGGAAAGTATTAGATGAAAGCAGCAGCATGCTAATGCCTGCATCTCGTGGTCGTGCGGTAGCGTTCTCGCTTCCCACGCTCGCGTTCCCGGGTTCGATTCCCGGCGGGGTCAGGGATTTTCTCTGCCTCGTGATGGCTGGGTGTTGTGTGATGTCCTTAGGTTAGTTAGGTTTAAGTAATTCTAAGTTCTAGGGGACTGATGACCATAGATGTTAAGTCTCATAGTGCTCAGAGCCATTTGAACCATTTTTTTGAGATCATGCTAATATAGTATATCCACTAGATAGTTATATATACACTGGATAGTAGTATATCAACTGGTGGTATATCCACTGGATGATCCAACTTGTAAATTTTATCAGTATTGTTTATCAGTATTGTTCTCCAAATCTTGACCTCTTGAAAAGCCCGGTAGCGATCCTGTTGAACCTTCTCAGCAGAAGTCTATTGTCTGTTTTTTCGTTTTTATCTCAGTTTCAAATATATTAACATTTCCACATAACTCAAACTCTTTTGCTTATAATTTCATGATTACACTTGAATCGTTAGTGTCATATGAACCAGAGACTATTTCTTTAACTTCACCATTTCCATGATGTAATTTATGGTACACTTCAGTGATTTTAAGTATGCTGTTGTATTTTTCAAGACTGATCAATGCAATACTCTATTCCAACTTTCTTAGATCTATTTATGAATAGTAATTCGCACTTAATACTAACAGTCATTCTTTTAACATTAGAGTGTTCAGCATCAGATCTAAACCTCAACTGATGCAGTGATGTGCATGCTACTTGCTTTATGCAATTGTCAGGAGCAACATCAGGTACAACTGTTCACAGAGATATGAATCAGTGTCTTGGTAGCAGAAAAAATTGTACGACACACAGCTGTTGGTGAAGCAATGGTGCTACTCTTCAGGTGTCTGTAAATGCCCAGATGAATGAAATTAGTAGATGGTATTCGAGTTTTTTTAATATACATACCCAGCGGGTTCCAGATCCTCCTGCAACATAAATTTACAACTCCACATACTTTGGTTTTCCGCATTATCTTTAGTGAAGTATTCTGCACAAAATCTCATGAAATATTGGAGAATTTTGAGTTTTTTGACGAACTGAAACTGATGTGTACATGTAAGTGGTCTGCCCAGTAGTACAGATTTTCTTATGAACAGTACGGTTTTAAATATAGCCCTTCCCCAATAGCAACAGTGTTTTAAATGTCTCATGGGTTTTTTCTTTTGCTTCTTTATTGTACAATGAGCTGCAAGCACCCAATTTAAGTTTGGCGTGCATTGCCTTATCAGCTGCAAATGCTGCAATGTACGAAGATGATAAAAGTCATGGGATACCACCTAACATCTTGTCGGAGCTCCTTTTGCCCAGTGTAATGCAGCAACTGGATGTGACATGGACTCAACTAGTCGTTGGAAGCCCCCTGCAGATACACTGAGCAGCGCTGTCTGTGTAGCAATCCATAATGGTGGAAGTGTTGCCGGTTCTTGATTTTGAGCACAATCGGCCGCTTAGTTATGTCCCTTTCATGTTAGGTGCTCGAATTGTCCAGAACGTTCTTCAAACCAATCGTGAACAGTTGTGGTTTGGTGACAAGGTGCACAGTGATCCATAAAAATTTCATCGTTGTTTGGGAACATGAAGTCCATAAATGCCTGAAAATGGCTTCCAGGTTGCCGAGCATAACCATTTCCAATTAATGATCGTTTAATTTGGACTAGAGGACCCAGTCCTTACCACATAAATACACCGCACACCATTATGGAGCCACCACGAACTTGCACAGTACCTCGTTGACAACCTGGACCCATGGCTTCGTGGGATCTTTGCCACACCCAAACCCTACTGTCGGCTATTACCAACTCGGAATTTTAAATACCCTTATGATTTCCGAAATGGAATGTCCCTGCGTCTATTTCCAACTACCATTCCACATTCAAAGTCTGTTAACTCGCATCACGCGGTCATAATCACGTTAGAAACATTTTCACATGAATTACCTGAGTACAAATGACAGTTTCTCTAATACACTGCGCTTTTATACCTTGTGCACACTATATTACCGCCATCTCTAAACGTGCATGTCGCTATCCCATGACGTTTGGCACCTCAGTGTTCGTTTTCTATGCCTATGTCTCTTCTTTGGCATATTTTCTTGGTCTTACCGGTTGAAATTCAATCAATGACGTGATGTTCCGCCGAACCCTGACTTGTAAGCTATGCTACATTATGTTTCTTGTAGGACTCATCTAGTAGGTTCAGCCCCTTCTCGCCAAGAGCCAGATGCTTCTTCAACTTTGTTCTAGTTCGACAGTAGTTACACCCAGGAATGTGCAATTTAACTTGCACGATATCAAGAATATCACCACCACCTCCGATACTCTTCCTAGCACTCATGTCGTGCTACTGAATTTTGCGCAGCCTGTTACACCTGTACGTTAAATCAGAGTGTTCACACAACTGCTGTGTAATGATGGAAAGCTGAGTAGTTTAACTAAAGCTTTGGTCCCTCAGCATCTTATGTCAAGCATGGACTGTGAGAAACACAGCAGCTTCAGACCTTTTCTATACTTCTTATGTGCTCAAACACCCAGAAATATCTTCACCTTTCCTGCCCCTTATGATGTATGTTATTGGGTTCATTTGTTGCTCTTTGGAAACTGTAAATCTCTCCATTGACCAGTTCAGTAGGTAGGATTTCTCAAACACAGTTTTGTGTTTTGAAATATGCACAAAACCGCTTACAGTGAATTTCTGCCTGCGTGGATTCAGCTTTTTAATATGTCTGTATACAGTATTCAGAAGCTCATTATCACAGACATCAGTCGGCCTCATTTTAGTCATATGGTGTTAAGTTTGGTTCTACTCCTCAATTATTTGCGAGAGAACATCTAGCCGTTTGTATGACTAAATCAAATTCAATACTGTTTTCTACCATCGAGTTCAAACGTTCCATAATACTCGGTTTCATGTAGGAAAATGACGAGTATTGTGTTTTCTGTGTGTCTTTAGTAGCATTGCTATTGTTTCTCTCCATTGAGATCTTGCTATATAAACATTTGAATGATAGGATGCAGAGGAAGTAAGAACAATATTCTTGCTATATTTTCATATACATTCTCACAAATTTACAACCATCCTGTTCTGCAATATTTTTCATGTAATCGGTTTCTGCACACCTTAAATCCTGCCTGAATGACATTCAGGCTTATAGGATCAACTACATACATGGGTATTCCATTCACATATTCTGTCTTTATGGCTTTCATACTTACGGTGTCAATAGTTGTAACCTTGGTGCTGGATGAACACAGGCATTTATACATTGTCCCAATGGACTCTACACAATGATTGCGTATATAATGTACAAAGCCATAGTATGCAGATCTGACATAGGGCAACAGTGACAAAATCTGTCTGTGGCTACCACTAATGTACAGTGCAGTTCACGTAAAGTGATGGCACTTGTATGATTCATATAAATGAACAATCTCCTGAAGTTATTTCCAGCATTGTTTCTCCATATATATCGACTATTGACACCTTCCTTCCAAATGTATAGACATTAATAGGAGTGTGCGACAGATCTAGTGGCTTGTTGTCCTCTCACTATAGGCTGTTATACAACATATGTAGTTCCACTCGTACCACCTGTGCTGTACACTGTCTAGTACCAATATGTTTAACATTCTCCATTTTAAATTAATATGTCAAAATTGTCAACAGGTTCTAAGCCTATCTTCACATGTTTAGATCCTCTAGCAGCCAAATTGTAGGAAGTTCCGACGGCTGCAGCTGCAGTGGTACAGAATCGAGAAGACCAAATGCAGGCGGCTGCTGATGTGCTGTCACAGATAATAGTAAGTCGGAAATGTGTGTATCACAATATCACATTTATGAAGTGACAGAGTACTGGACTGTATCGGGAAAAAAGAAGACGTTTACAATTTATGGCCCTGGAAGTACGTTATTGTACATATCAAAGACGCTGCGTGAATGTGATGCAGCTGCGTTATATGCTCCAGGAACTGGGTTTTATTCCTTGATGTGGGAAACTGTATCTGTTATCGTAAGAAAAAGGTGGTATCTGGAAGGATAATTCTTCGAGAGAAGATAACTGGTCTAGCTAAAACTATTGCTCCGTTAATTAAAAAATTAATGTGGACCTGTTTAGAAGAAGTATAGATTGTTTGTATGAAGTGATATAATAGTTCATTGGAATACTGTGAAGATACTAATAAAGGAGGACGTGCAAATGACGACAGGCAAAGATTAGTACGGATCCGTGCGTCTATGAAAAGATCTACGCGCGAAGCGTACAACAGCCATCACCGTCATACTTTGGCTAAAGATCTAGAGGAGAACATGAAAAAATTCTCGTCCCATGTCTATTGGCTAAGCGGTTCTAAGGCTTCCATCCAGTCACTTGTTGCCGAGTCTCGTTTGGCAGCAGAAGATCGCAAAATGAAGGCCAAAGTTTTAAATTCCATGTTTATGGAATCGCTGACGCAGGAGAATCGTACAAACCTTCCGTCGTTTGACCATCGCACATACTAATAAGAATCCCTGGCATAAACAAACAAGTGAGAAACTTGAAAACAAGTAAAGTCGTCAGGTTCGATGGAATCCCAATTCGGTTTTACAAAGAGTACTCTATGTCACAGACTCCCTACTTAGCTTGCATTTATCGCGAATCTCTCGAGCACAGGAAAGTGCCAAGCGAATGGAAAAAAGTGCAGGTGACTACTGTATATAAGAAGGGTAATAGAACGGACCCACAAAATTACAGACCAACATCCTCAACATCGGTTTGCTGCAGAATTCTAGAGCATATTCTGAGTTCGAATATTATAAATTTCCTAGAGGCCGACAAGCTCACAGCCGGCCGCGGTGGCCGAGTCGTTCAAGGCACTTCAGTCCGGAACTGCGCGACTGCTACGGTCGCAGGTTCGAATCCTGCCTCGGGCATGGATGTGTGTGATGTCCTTATGTTAGTTAGGTTTAAGTAGTTCTAAGTTCTAGGGGACTGATGCTCAGAGCCATTTGAACCATTCGACAAGCTCACGACCATGCATCAGCACTGCATTACAAGTAGCGTTCGTGCTAAACTCAACTTGTTCTTTTCTCACATGATATATTCCGAACTGTGGATGAAGGGCAACAGGCGGATTCTATATTCCTAGATTTCCGAAGAGCATACGATACGGTTCGCCACTGCAGACTGTTAACGAAGGTGCATGCATATGGATTAAGTTCCTAGATATGTGTCTGCCTCGAAGACTTCTTATGTAACAGAACTCAGTAGTTGTCCTCGACGGCGAGTGTTCACAGGCGAGAGGAGTAACATCAGGACTGTCCCAGCGAAGGGTGGTGATAGGACCGTTGCTGTTTTCTATATACGTAAATGATTTGGCAGGCAGGTTGGTACTGTGGTGTAGAGGAAAGTGCCGAAGATTTGTGACTACAGGTTGACACAAACTGACCTAGACAAAATTTTTTGGCGTGATGAAAGACAGCTGGCTCTTAATGTAAAAAATATGTAAGTTAATGCGGATGAGTAGGAAAAAAAACCCGTAATGTTCGGATACAGCACTTGTAGTGTCCTGCTTGACAAAGTCACGTCGTTACGGCTGCAAAGCGATATGAAATGGAACGAGCATGTGAGGATTGTGATACGGAAGGCGAATGGTCGACTTCGGGTTATTGACAGAATTTTAGGAAAGTGTAGTAACAGGAAAGTGTAGTAAAGGATACCGCGTATAGGACGCCAATGCGACCTGTTCGAGTGTTTGGGATTCGCACCAGGTCGGACTGAAAGAAGACATCGAAGCAATTCAGAGGAGATCTGCTAGATTTGTTACCATTTGATTTGATCAGCACGCAAGTGTTACGGATATGCTTCGGGAGCTCAAGAGGGAGCCCCTGGAGGGCAAAAGACGTCAATTTCGAAGAAAACTACTGAGAAAATTTAGAGAACCGGCATTTGAAGCTGACTGCAAAACGATCTTACTGCCGCCAACATTCATTTCACGTAGGGATAATGAAGATGAGATACGGATAATGTGGGCTGCTACAGAGGCATATGGTTTGTCGTTTTCCCCTCGCTCTACCTGCGAGTGTAACAGGAAAAGAAACGACTAATTGTGATACATGGTACCCTCCTCCACGCACCGTACGGTGGCTTACGGAGTATCTGTGTAAATGTAGATGTAATAAAAGCCGAATTCACAAGACTGATGATGAGGCAACTGGAATTCTTTCACTCTTTAATTAATTAATGTGCTATAAGACGTTGTAGTACATCAGGGCAGAGGATGAGGTGCTTGGGGGCCGAGTTTCGAGCCTGCGGTACGTGGTCTACACAAGATTCCAAGCTCCTGCAATGAGCTACATGTTCCTGTACCAGTCCTTCATTGTGCTGAGTAGAGCTAGGTAAGTGATTTACTAGATTCTATCTTCAACAGAATTTTAATAAATTTATCAGTTACTGTCTTAATAAGTTGTTGTAAGTCTTTCTGATGACAGTTGCCAGGAAAATCGAGGAGACAACATAACATCTTGGTCCAGCACTTCTGCTAGCAATGCGTCTGGACGCATTACGCTGTCAGGAAATAACGAAAGGTAAATAACAATACTTAGGACATATTACTTAATAATACTATTGATATTACAAACAATGGATGGGCAAATGCTTTCTCCTCTTGTTATTCTCACTGCAGGTTCATCTTTCCTGTTGACAGTGTAACATACTGATCCTTTCACTATGGTGAACAGACCTCGAATGACGATGGTCATGCAGTTAGGTTCATAAAGAGAAAAGGGGGGGGAAAGGAAGGCGGGCAGGTTGATTCTTATCGAACCATGGGGGAGGGGAGGGATTTCCCGCCAACCTATGACCTTGGCATTTGTCAGCTTCATTTTCGTGTTAAGTTTAGATTTGAGCATGACCTCGACTTGCCAACTTCCGTACCTTGGCGATAGCAGCGGTTCCCGTCAGATCACCGAAGTTAAGCGCTGTCAGGCTTTGTTAGCACTTGGCTGGATCACCGTCCGGGTCTGCCGAGTGCTGTCGGAAAGGGGGGTGCACAAAGCCCTTGTGAGGCCAATTGAAGAGCTACTTGATTGAGAAGTAGCGGCACCAGTCACGAAAACTGGCAACAGTTGGGAGGGCGGTATGCTGACCACATGTCTCTCCGTACCTACGTCGAGAGACAACTAAGGGCTGAGGAGGACACTGCCGCCGGTAGGTACCGTTAAACCTTCAAGGCATGCTCGGACGGTGTTTGTTTGTTATTGGGACCTCGACAAAATGGCTCTGAGCACTACGGGACTTAACCTCTAAGGTCATCAGTCCCCTAGAACTTAGAGCTGCTTAAACCTAACTAACCTAAGGACATCACACACATCCAAGCCCGAGGCAGGATTCGAACCTGCGACCGTAGCGGTCGCGCAGTTCCCGACTGTAGCTCCTAGAACCGCTCGGCCAACCCGGCCGGCGGACCTCGACATGTGGAACCATGTATTCTCACATGAAGTCTTATAAAGACACTGATTTTTGGAGCAGAACCTGCACCGATACCCTATTTACATGTTTGAAGATTCTGTCAAAAGCCGCGTTGCTCCCGAAAGTATTATGGAAAATGTGAGGTCAGGCAGTTATGCAAAACACCGTTTTTTCTCAATACCTAAACATGTTTCAGCACCTCTGTGCCATCATAAGTGGGTTTGCGTTTTATTTATTCTTTATACTTGGTGTGCATGAATTTTCCGGATCACTTGTGTATTATTTACTACAGGTAGCTTGTCATGTTTTCGTGTGACAAGCGCTTTTATTCTCTGCATCATGGTGAGGTGTGGTGACGCACACGTAAAAATTACACGTATTTTCTACAAATAAGGTAGTAAAACAGTTTTCACTTCACCAAAACGCAGTATGATTGTGCTTTGTGTTATCAGGGTGGTTGGTTTATCTCGTTTTGTTGTAAGCTATTAATTAATTAACCACATTTTCCCCACTTACGTTTTTAGTTTTTGTTCTGTAATTAAGTTAACACTGTCGACCATTGTGGCCTAACTGTAATAATCGTGCCTGGAAACTGAAAGGTCGCGGGATCGAGTCCCGGTCGCACCACGGACTTTTTTTAAAATCTATCTAGTCTTTACCTCTACGTGAAAAACCGCTGGCAATAAATTCCACGTTGAATTGTAGTTTCCCTTTCCCTGGTAGTATTACTGTGATAGGTTAGGGACACACTAGTCGCCGATGTGGCATCCAATTGAAAGACCTGCCCCAGGCCAAAGGGTCATACGACATTAGTATTTGTGAGAAAGTTAACAGCAGATTTCACCACTGAAAAAGTTGACGGTTTCCAATTCTTTCTGAATGTGTATGATATGTTAAGTGAAGGTGAATCATAATGAGAGTGACTGTAATTTTAAATAAAACTGTATTTTATGCATTTTTAAGTTTATGCTTCGATTCGGACAATTTTAAGAGGGATGCTAATTAACACGCTGTTGAACTCATATAAACGTAAAGGCGCTCGTGCGCGCATGCGCACACACACACACACACACTCACACACACGCACACACACGCAAGCGCTGGCACGCGCGTGCACGTACTCCTTTTCAATCAGATACTCATATTCAAAAATATCTCAAAAGCTCAGCAGCTTACAATCTGTGTATTGTTTAAAGGTAGCCAGCGGCTCCGACACGGTTTTCCATTTCACATTGTTAAATAATGTTGTAAAATAATTACTCTCTTCTCCTGTCTCTCACGTTATCACTTTATCAGCCTGACTTCACGAACTGGTCTTATCTTTATAACGGTGACATAAAATGTTAACGCTTCTGAATTCGTTATCAGTGGAGGAATCACACTACGAGAATTTTGCTATCAGCCTTAAGTGGAAAAGTTTACCTGATACTACAGATATCTAGAAATGGTTGCACAATACTGTCGTTTCACCTGTAGAAAACTGCTTCTGAAAGCGGGAAGTCCCATTTCTGCTGTCGAATTCCAAGATTTTGTGGTTGATATTGGTAGATGCGATTGTTAACTACTAAATCGCATAAGGACATTTTAAAATACGTATAATATAAAAATGCAGTATTTACCTGTGAACAGGGCTGAAGTAGACTGAATACTTCGTCTGTCCCGCTACAGGATTTCGAATTATTGCGCAAGAATTTATTTCAGATATAGTCAACAGTTACACGAAAAGTTGTTGCATAACGTCTTTTCGTAAAGTGTGAATAATAAATCGCAATATCTCGTAATGATATTTTGTAATAACTGTTCATGTCTGAGCCACTCTTTGCTGCGAAACCGTACAGACGATCTGTCTATGCCTAATAGCTCGTCACTGCTTGCTATTAAAGCACTGCTTTAAGTGGAATTAAACGGTGTGGCACCTAGCATCATGTACGGTGAAT
The DNA here is from genome assembly GCF_021461385.2 of Schistocerca piceifrons. Lineage (NCBI taxonomy): Eukaryota > Metazoa > Arthropoda > Insecta > Orthoptera > Acrididae > Schistocerca > Schistocerca piceifrons. The sequence continues at coordinate 469,707,807 of NC_060141.1, read as the reverse complement.
AATAACTGAAGTTTGTAATTACTGAGAGATGAATGTCAGCAAGCACATCTGAAGTTCAATGTGATCCGTTATGATATCGCGCATCACCTTGTCGATGAACTGTTTGACGCTTAAAACAAGAGCATCCGATTTAACGACAAATTTAATTTCGCCGGCAGTTTTGGTTTTATCGACGATTCGGATAACTCCTTGACTATGAACCGTTCGGCCGGAATTTTCTTCTTCTACTCAACAATGAGATTGGACAGTAGCATGATGGGCTCTCAGACGCTTTTCTGTTATGTCATCTTCGTGGAATCGTGGCGTTGTTTTCCTTTCTTTGTGACATTCATAAATTGGCGACGACGTCATCTTGTTCTGTTTCTTTCAACTTTCCTCTTAATAATATTGGAGAACCAGCAGAAGTAGCGCAGAAGATGACCAATAAAGTTTTTTCCTCATTATTTCAACAAAGCTTCCTTTTTCCTTCATTCTTTCCAAAATCTGTATGTGTCACACTCTTGGCTCACGGTTTCCTTAATGCTCGCCGCCAGCGCCACATTTCAAAAGCTTCCAGTTTAGTTCTTTCAGTTTTCCTCATAGTCGATGTCTCTCAGCTTGTAGCTTGGATATTGCGCACAATGACTTTTGTAAACAACTTCTCTATATCTGTAGATGTCGATTTGAATGTTAACGGGGCTCTAATCTTGTTAAAAGCTTTTCTTTTTCTTTAAAAATTCGTGACATCTTCTCTTACCAGCATCTTTCTTCACAGGGGATAATGATTCCCAAGGGTGTGAATTCCTTTGCTTGGGCTGATTTTATGTATAACAGGCTGATTGCACTTTATTAACTTCATCCGTATTGCATCTCATAATTATCGTTTTGCATTTGTTTATTTCATCTTACATTTGACTTCCAGCTAGTAATTCACTTGTTTCAGTGAGTTTTCTAGTTGTTTGTCAGTCTCAACTCCATGGCCGATGTCATTTGCAAATCTGATTATTTGAAAAATGTCCTTATTTATACAACCAGTTTCTGTCGCCTTACGATCAACAGATTCATAAAAATATTCACAGCATCGTGTTAACATATTATGTTGTGCAGTTTCCGTTTCATTCATTCAACAAGTGTTTGCGTCTGAGAAAACTTCAATTGGTTCATGTGCGTTGATACTGAATAGTAGTGCTGACAGCCAATATCCTTGCCTCATTATTACTACCCTTGCACATAATTTGTCTGAAATCGCTCAATTTCCGTACAACAGGCGATATAATATCCCATATCCGTAACGTGTTTCAAAGGTTTGAAGGCCTGAAAGAGAACATTACGAGGCGTGTAAAAGTTTTTCCTCCCATTAAGTTGTGTTCATTAACTTGCACCTGATTTCAGTTCTGTTTGAAATCTGATCCAGTCAGTACTACAAATACTAACAATGTAGTCAGTGACTGGTGAATTTTTACAGTAAAGTAGATTCCTGATAGATAAACTTTTTCCGAAGTCCCCATCCGATCAGAATTCGAATGCATTATACGGACCTGTGGTCATGGTATTCCTGAAACTTGTCACAGGCTAGACATACTGATCAGCATCAGTTCAAGTTATTTGAAGAGGTAGTAGTGTAAATTGCCTGTTGTACTCAGTTTTCTTGATTTTGCGCTGAAATATTTGGTAGCATCCTCATCCTGTCGTTCTTGATGCTGGTCTTCTTCATTTCAGTTGGTCATGCCGTCGTCCGTCGTGTTCCATGGTGTGAAGTACTCCATTCAGTTGAAAACCTTTTAAGGGTTTCGCTTAGTCTTTGTTGCCAGAGAATTTCGTCGATGACTGTTATGAAAGGTTTAGATACGTTCGCAAAGATCTGTAACCCTGAGTCAGAGTTTCCAAACTCTCCTTGGAGGATGATGTTTGCTGATGGGACAAGAATACTAAATCAACAACCTAGTACAACTAATATCTGGGTATGAGTAATATTGAACGGTTTTTGAGACCAGAGGACACACATCTGCTGTTTGAAGGAACTGTGCCTGCTCGATAACCTCTGCAATTAACCGTAATAAATCGGAGTGAGCTGAGCTGCAAAATTAGATAAATGATTTCTGTAGTATGGGCATTGAGTTTGAATCTTGGAGGCAGGTCAAACCACTTAACTAGATTGGCAATTTTTCCCAGTATTTGCCATTAGGCTACTCTGCAGAACTTTTTGTGCACAATGCTAGAGACAACATGTAAATGCATCCTTCTGGTTATTTCAGTATAGGGGGTGAACATCTATGGAAGGATGCGTTTGTATGAGGTACTGCCTAAGGCTGGTACTGATACTGGTACTGGCCCGAATGAAACAATTTGCTGTGCATTGGAGTTACCACGTTTAATATTAGCAAGTTACAGCAATCCATATGCCGTAATGATCCCTTTGAAAAGGACACGGCCGATTTTCTTCCCCATCCATGAGCCGACCGCTGTGGACGAGCGGTCCTAGGTGCTTCAGTCCGGAACCGCGCTGCTGCTACGGTCGCAGGTTCGAATCCTGCCTTGGGCATGGATGTGTGTGATGTCCTTAGATTAGTTAGGTTTAAGTAGTTCTAAGTCTAGGGGACTGATGACCTCTGATGTTGAGTCCCATAGTGCTTAGAGCCATTTGAACCATTTGAACCCCATCCATGTCCTGACAGAAATTGTGCTACACCTCTAATGATCTTGTCGTAGACATAACGTTAGTCCTGTTCTCTCTTTCTTTCGCCACATATTGGATAATTGGAGCATTCTCGGGGATAGATATGTCTCCATCTGCCAATGTTTTCCTAACATTCTCTCTCGTACCTTGTCAGAGAATGTGTTGTTAGAGATTGGATATGCAGAGAATTGCTTCAGCTGCATCCTAGATGTTGGTTACAGAACGAAACCTTACTACTTTGCCATAGAGTGTTTGGATTTTATTGTGTAACTATTTTTACAGAATGCTCCGTCTTTACGCTTGTGCCCCTCATAATCTTACTGCCGACGAGGTCTGATATTCCAATGTTGTTTTGTTTTACGATCATTTTGTGTATACACTGGTCAATACGAAAAAGAAATAGAATGTCTATGTTTTTTATCTGTTTACGGGAGGCTATGTGTTATATGTATATTGCAGATAGAAACACTCTCACAACAAGACTAAAGAAACTCCCAATACAGCAAGGATTTAAAGAAATCAGTGATATAATAATAAAGGAAAAGTAAAAATAATAGTAACTAGAGATATGTCGTTTCCGGTTTCCTGCGATACTTAACCTCAAGAGCTTCATTTTACAAGGACTAGCAATAATTGGACAACACTGGGATACTCTAGCTGCCGTGATAACTCTTTAAAGTTCGAGAAACGTCCTGATGAAACTGTTAGCTATGTTCATCACTAAAGGCACCTAGTTTATCTGTGAACAACCCCAAACCATATTCGAGAAATGTAGTTCAAGTGACATGTTATATGTCACAAGGTTGTATGTTCTCATGTAGTATTTCTCGTAAAAGTCCTCTAGAGCTCTCAGTCTTATGGTTGCCTAAGATGTTCTTGCAGACACTTGTGACAAATGGAACGATATAGTTATCAAACATTAACTCTGTCCTGCTATTGTTCCATCTTTAGCTTTTGCCTAACTGATCCTTGGAAACTTCTCTGATGAGTATACGAATGCAAGTGAACGTTTGTTGTGCATAATTTCCACAAAGTTTTTGAAGACACACAGTTTGAGGCAGACACACATTTTTTTTTGGGGGGGGGGAGGGGGGCATTCTTTTGCTCAGTGTTGTAGCATGCCAAATGATCTTCGTTTCCTGTTGGTGGATTCTGGTAATTTCTGAGTGTTAATTCCTTGCACACATTTCGATTAGTTTTGAAGAATTACGTCTACAGAATATTTAAGTTAACATAACTATAACCAGTAAGCAGTATTTTCAACGATTTCGACACATAGATGGTAGCATGTCACAACAAAACTGAGCCCGATTGCCAAAACCTGACTTCTGAATTCAGCTACCGTGACTTGGCAAAAGCCAGCATTCGACTCTTTGTAGCAAGAAATTTTTTGACCAGTATAACCAGAATCTCCTTCTTAGTATTTTACAAAACTTGGAGAGATGCCAGATTAAGAAATCTGTTTAGGTGTGCAGGGCGTTGCTAGATGGCTCACCTGATGGGACGCTGCCCTATGTCAAACTGTTCATGAAGAACAGTTATCGTGCCGCATGCAGAACGACAGGGCAGTTGCGTCTCGAGACGAAAAAGTTGTGCAACCATCACAGCTGCGTGCAGTGTCGTACTCTGCTGAGGTGTTGTACAACGTCCACGTATCTGCTGCGTGAGCCTCATGATGTAACAGTCAGGAATAGAAGGTGCAGGTTTAGTAACGCTCACACACACGTCAAATATAGATCTTATTGAGGAAGAAGATACCGACTTGTCACAATGACCAGTTGCACAACAGACAATCCAGATAAATGCTCTATTACAACTTATCTCGCCTCGCGTACGTTCATTAAGTCTTGCGAACCGGTGACACATTGTGTGTGCTTTTGCAAACGTCGCTGCTGTCTGCATAAATCAAGTCGAGATGACGCAGCATCCGTGCCGCGTACTACGCATTCAGAGAGCAGCAGCTCTTTCCACTGAGAAAGAGACAATGAATTATACATAACGTTTCGTTTCCAGGTTACACTCAGACCGTATTCATTATGTCGTCACCCGAAATATGTTACTCATGGAAGACACAGCTATTACTACTACACAGTTTTCAAACCGTTTAGAATTGATGGATATATACTACGCTGCCATATTTTCAAATGTTGTCCATGGATGATTCTTATTAAAGGCGTTGTCTCAAGCGGCATGTGCCGGGTCTCGTGTTCCCGAGGTAATGCCCGTTTCTAGGAGCGGAAACATCGCGGGATCCATTCCTGGCCGGAACACGGAATGTTTCAGTATACTTTTAACCTAGCGTTCACTTCTCGATGACGTAAAGATTCCCCAGAAACGTCGCGTGGTTCGGATTCCACGATACACTGCAGGCCCCATTTCTTCTGTAGAATTACTGAAGCAGTTGAGCGACATGTAAGTTGGCGAAGTGGTATGTTATAGAAAAACCAGCACCAGGCGATTGAGTCACAAGGAATTATTATTGTGCTTCACTCATATCAGTCTAATTGTCAGGGAAAAATCGTGGCGACTATTTAGAAAGTGAATCTTAAGGCTCGTCACACAGTGTACCTAAGCGGACTGTCAGTAACAGAAATATAATTTAGACTTTTTTGTGTCTTAAGAACACAGTATCACACCTCTTCAAATGATACCCAAGCCTACCTCTCAGACACAATCATTTTTTATTAAAAGTTGATATGGAACTTCAATTCTCGAATATGAGAAGGAACAAATAGACTTTCTTTCAATTTCTCTTATGGCAGATCAGAAAATTTCTTGCAGAGATACATGAAATGTACTCCATGTTCTGGTAAGGCCTTTACAAATCGTTTCATTAGGTCTAGATTAATACGCAATAGTGCTAATAGATCTTTTTTGTGCCCATCAGCTTGTTGCCAAAAAAGGAAGATTCAATAAGGTTGTCATGATATTTATGACGTATACTAACCATTACAGCCACTGCAACAGATATTTCGGTAATATGATGCCTGAAGTAGTAAATGAAAGATACAGGATGTCCAAAAAAAGAAAAACGGAAAATTTCTTACACCAAAACAATATAAAAATTTCCAGTAAAAAAAGCCTCTATAGCGCATATCTTAAAAAATATGAGCACTTGTTCATCTTCGATACTACAAAACACATCTCTTCTACTGCAAGCTCTTTGCTTTTCATCTTCTGGGAGGAGGTAGTATGCACCAAAACAAGAAAAAGATCTCAAGTAAATATTCGCTCTAAAACGTATGCCGCAAAAGCTATGAGCACTTGTTGAGTAATAGAGATTTTGTTTCACACTTACGAAGATGAGAAATGCTCATTGCTCTTAAAATATGCGTTTTAGACCCCATCTTTATTAGACTTTTTTGGAAGAGATATGTTTCGTAGTGTCGAAGACAAACAAGTGCTCATACCTCTTAACGTATGAATATTAGAGCCTATGTCTACTATACAGTTTTTGCTTATTCTGTAAGAGGAACCTGTTCCTAAAGTTTGATGGCGTTTCTTAAGACATTCTGTATATAACGAAAAACTTAAGAAATGTATTTTTAAATATTTCAAGTTAACTGTAAATTATTAGGATGGTATGGCTTCTTTTGTTATCATATAGAAAACAAAAGTCAAAAGGATACCGGTAAACTACTTTAATTAAAAAAAAAGTTTTTTCATCATTGTGATGATTATCTGTGGCAGAAACTTGCCCATGTCGTTTTCTATTTTACAGAGTAAAATGTTTATGAGGAAGCAGTTACAACTTTATTCTTACTTTACTTTCTTCTGCTACCATCTCCACTTTCAGGAAATTCTCCAGTAACCAAGTGTATTTTCGTATGGAGTAAAAAGGCATTTAGATGCATGCTGGAATTAATATTCAGAGAGTCCTGAAGAAATCGCTTCAAATCTCTTAACGTAATGACTATACCTAGTTTCTATATAAATAACTGTTTGATGTACAAGGGGATAAATGTGGAGAAAATTCGTATGAGACCATCCACTTGCTGGATTCGTCTTGTTGAAAACTCCCCATAATAATTATAGTTGTGTAAGCATACAATTTTTCCACAAGCTGAATTTCTCAGCTCATAGAGTGCCATTCATACAATAGAAGAGAGGATTTGAAATGTAGTTAAATGTATGGAATTCTGCTCAACTAAAGAATCATTATGAAATATATTTTTCATGAATAAAAATCGCTCTATTTGGTATTTAATTACTGACGTCTCTGTGTTCATTTAACTAAGTGATTATTGTAAAACGTTTGACTCCATTGTATAATCTGACGAGAACAACTCTATGTGAATCAATAAATGTTATTATTCACAACAAAGATCTATTGTTAGCCATATTCAATGCTTGTGACAAGGCTCCGTTATTGATTTTGTTAAAACAACCATGAAAATTATCTTACAGATTTGGATAAAACTGTGCCGAAGAAATTTCTGTCCAACAAAGAGGGAGACGACTTGCCTTCCACAGTATCCTTATCTGTGTGCGTCACACCCCATCAAGGGATCGTAAGAGACAGAAAGAGGACACAGATGAGTGAGTGAGGGTGGGGGGATGCCGAGAGGGGGGGGGGGGCGGGCGGGGAAGGCTCAAAGACAGTGTTGTCCTTGGGTGATGGCATCTACTGCACCATAGTTTGAGAAAGGCTTTACACGTTTTAGCTGCAGCTGATCACACACTACGGTATACTCCAGTTCCTTAAGCATAGCCACTTAAAAGTTTGCACAAAATACAATGGGGAGTGAACATCAGATTCACTGGATCCTACAGAATTCTATCATTGGAGGTGCGTGTTGTGACTTTTGTGATTTACCCAGTTAACCTGCGGTTCATGAAATAAAGAGCAATAGATCGGGTAAAAACTTCTCGTCATGGTCGACTATGGCTTTGGTATCAACAAAATACCATTTTTGGTATTTCTGTTATGTTGGTGAGTGTCGTACTATGACATGAGTCAACATTTTTTTTTTGTTTTTTTTTTTTTAATGTCGCATTTTGAAGGGTAATCGTGTCATAAAGACGATCCATACGAGAACGTGCCGAAACTATAGTTACAAACGAAAATACCGAGAAAGTACACAATATGGTACTGAACGACTGGTAACTGTACGTATATCAGATAGTTGGCGTCGTAGTATACAACAGGAGAAAAATTACGGAACGTTATACATGTAGAAATTATTTTAGGAAACTTTGTGAACGATGGATGCCACATTTGTTGAACGATGACTACAAGAGAATGCAAAATAAGCGTTTCACACACTATAAAACAAGCAAAACTGATCCTAGGGACCAGTGTACTGTTATGTATGAGACATGGTTCCGCTAGTTTGAGCCGATATCGAAACACAATCAGAGATTGGAATAAAATGCTTTTATTTGTTAGGCTACGTATAATGAAACACTCACGCAACTACAAAGGTGGCGTTCTAATGGTTATGCAGCGGGCCTCTTCAGTGCGTCCAAACTGCAGTGTGTAGTACATTAAAAATGACTTTATTCAACTTTACACTGGCTGTCCTACGCAGTTATATTAGCAATCATAATCGTTGGAAGCCACTAGACTAAGGGAAAAAAAAGAAAACCACACACACATTCACACTCAAACGCTATATATCTAATCTGGTAATAAATATTCTTTCATAATTATGAGACTGAGGTGTTTCCATTACAGATTGTGAGAATATTTACCTTATTCATCAAAATTTACTCTCACTGACTTCCACGTATTTCGTCATTTAATGGAGTTGTTACTAAAAACTAATTATTTTGCAGACCTCTCAGAATGACACTTCAGGATGCAGCCACTAATATGAGAAACTGCAGAAAATAAGAATCGCATAAATGGCTTTTAAAGTAATCGCAATAGCCATACTGATGGAAGGGCGCTCGTTAGCTATCGAATGCCGTGGACCGAAACAGAATGGAGAACCAACTTAAAAAATAAAATACAGGTGTACCACATTAAAAGACGACTCTCATTCATTCGTTTAGGAATAGCAGCAGGGTTATAGAAGTTGACGAGGCGTTGCAGTAGCTGCCTTGTAGTATTCAGACATCCAAAGCGCACAATGGTATGATACCAAGTTAGTGCGATGGAGGTGTGTCATGCCAATGGCCTTATATCGTTGAATACAGGAGTTCCCAAAAAATCCCCTGTATTAAGCAACATAATGCGCTGCCAGTATTTGGTTGAGTAACTGTCTGGTTATACGACGCACTGTGGATAGCGTTGCCTTTGTCCCTCCGGCGAAGGGGAGTAAGGCAGGTGGCGTAAGGTACCTGATCACCAGACACTGCGCCAGTGCCCCGAATTAAATTCCTAAAGTCTCCGCAGTGTCTCATGAAGGGAGGGAACGTCACTTTTGATGATGATCCGTCTGTCAGATGGAGGCTTAAGCTCGTTGGCCCCCTTGATGCTATTCGAGAAAAGTAGGCTGTGTGCCTACATGAGGCTTCACCCTCTCCCTTCTCTCATCACCAAGCTACACAAACATGAAACCACACTACTAAACACCCCAGTTACAGTTATCTACACATCTCAGGTACAATTAACATACAAATGTCACACTTTGCTAAGGAGTCTGAAACTGTCCCCAGTGTCTCCCAGCCAACCATGCCATACGACTTTACTATTTAGGTGTGTCCTGTAGCCGTCTTGGCTGAAATAGAAGAGAGGTACTGTGCTGTTGAACAACGATAATGATGTGATGCTGCATGGTGTGTAGAAATGCTTGTTTTACAGCCTTTAGCTGACCTGTCACAAACCGTTATTTCTTCAAACGGCCCCTGTGACAGGTGCCATTGTAGTAAATACAGACAAATCCTTTTATATTTTTAGAACGTGGACTACATTTGGCGCTCCCTTTGATTTTCGCTCGCAATGGTACATTATTTCTGTGACAGTGTCCAAGTCATCCAATAGTTCTAATTTCAAGTTAAGTTGTAGAGTCGTTATAAACAGGATAGTTGTGAGACGCCAGCTTGAGCTAACCAACCATCTGGCAATTTTAATAATCTGTTCTGTCTGGACCAACCAGAAGACAGATTGTTGCCTGTACTTTCCGATACAGAAATGAATCTGTCACATAATGGATTATGTAACGGGAAAAAAAATTGGCTCCTTGTAAAGGTGTCCTGGGTGTCACATCTCACCAAATCATTAAGGATAAGTATTTTGAGGGGATAACTATCTCCTGGATTTAAAGTCTTGGGCCCAATTAACCCCAACTTTATTTTCTCATCACGAGCAACACACATTAAAAGATCTATACATTAGCATGAATAATAAGGATACAAAGAAAATCAAAATGAAATGATACATCTAGAACAATGAAACAGTTTAACAGAGTACTAGATCCGGGTGGCAAGTCCTCCAAGAAACAAGTAAGTCGTGAGAAACCTTCATCTCAGCTGATAATTTTCTGAAATGCATGTTGTCCGTGCAGTTGTTGCTCCGATAGTACCAGAAAACAAAATGTAGACTCCACATGTAATTACCTAAACTTGTTTGGTCAAGGATGAGCCCACAATTGAATAACAATGCTTAACCGTGTTTAGGATGAAATTAATCGAAAACACCTAACTATAGTCCTTCCCGCTATAACCCAGTCCAGAAGCTGTTCTCACCAGAATTTATGACTCAGGGGAATGAGACCTGCATCTTCTGCAGCTGACGGCAACAGCAGTTCGTTAGTGATGGTGTGACGAGCTGTTACTCAGGTTAGCAGGCTGCAGCTCTCAGCGAAGTCTGTCCTCTTCCGTGTCCGTATCCAGAGTGTCCTAAGAATTCTACACAGCCTCTTTGCATCACTCAAAACGTGCGCAAATGAGCTTCCTTGTATGGGAATGGCTTAACTAACGTTAATCAACAAATTTTTACTAAACTACCTCTAACACCCCGCATAGTAGACATCATTTTTCCGTCCAATATTTCTGTGCAAGGAACTTTGAGAACTAGGGTTCTAAACTCCCACTTAGCTGATATTCTCTAAGTTAACTAACAGTCTTCCCATGTTAAGAGTGAGAATTATAGACAGCCCATGTGGAGTGGCATCTGTATGCCGACAAACGCCCCCCATAGGTAGAAGAAGAGAACGTAGATGACAGAGAATTAAGTTGAATAACGTTCATAAGAATGACTAGCACATAGCGTCCCCCGTGAAGGCAATAACTGGCTATCTCTCGGTCAGCCCAGCTTCCCTCAGGTTTCTAAGAAGGCCAGTCAGCAAAAACATAGCTTCAGGATGTCCTTCGAGCAGAGATTCTGACTCATATGAGAGGCGTTGAATAATTAATGGAACACTGTTTTTTTGAAAGCAGATGGGTTTTATTCAGATTATCATCAGCACCCTCCACAACCCTGGATGGCTGATGCTCCAACTTTTCAAGAATTTTGCAAGGCACTCAAGAGTGTGAAACCTGGGAAGGCTCCTGGACCTGACAGCATCCCGATCGAGCTTATTGAGGGTGGCGGCTTGCCTCTAAAAACTAGACTCTTCTCACTCATTCTATTAATGTGGGAAACCCGCAAGGTACCAGCTGACTTGAAGAACTCCACAATTGTCACCATCTTCAAGAAGGGCGACAGAAGCGTCTGTGGTAACTACCGGGGAATATCTCTACTCTCAGTCACTGGCAAAATTTTTGCAAGAATCCTTTTAAATCGCCTCCAGACACTTTCAGAGACTATACTACCTGAGTCTCAATACGGGTTTCGACCTTCAAGAGGGACAGTTGACATGATTTTCTGTGCACGACAACTACAGGAGACGTGCAGAGAACAGCAAAAGCCTTTACTACTTGTTTTCTACGCTCTAGAAAAGGCCTTTGATACAGTTCCCAGAGAAGCCATGTGGATGGTCTTAAAACGCTTCGGCTGCCCTGAACATTTTGTTGACTTGATTGAAGCTCTCCACGATGATATGACTGGACAAGTCCTCTGCCAGAATGAATCATCTGGTGAATTCCCAATAACAAGTGGGCTTAAAGAAGGATGCGTTCTTGCACCAACATTATTTGCATTGTATCTGGCAGTTATGCTTTACGAGACATCCGTAAACAATGCAGGAATAGAACTAAAGTACAGGTTCGATGGAGGATTATTCAACCATTCCAGACTCCATTCAAAAAGGTTGACCAGTACCACTCGTGTGACAGAGCTGCAGTATGCTGATGACAATGCTTCTCCAGCTCATTCACCTGCAGAGTTGCAGCTGTTAGTTGATTCCTTCAGCAGGGCGCACGAACGATTTGGTCTCTCCATCAATATTCCAAAGACAAAGGTGATAGCGCAGCCAACTCCTGGCTCCTCCGTTCCTGATTTCAGCATATTCATTTATGATACACCCTTGGAACAAATGGACCATTTCCTCTACCTAGGAAGCATACTGTCATATAACAGCTCATCTGGAAAAGATGTGGAGAATAGATTACGTGCTGCCCATGTAGCATTTGGACGTCTTACAAACTGTGTCTTTCTGAATAAAGACCTAACACTGTACACCAAACTGATGGTGTACAAAGCTTTAGTCATTTCTACCCTTCTGTATGGTTGCGAAACCTGGACGTTATATTGCTGTGATCTGAAGAAACTAGAACGCTTCAACCAACAGAAGCTAAGATAGATCATGAACCTGAAATGGGATGACTTCATATCCAACACGGCTGTTCTTGAGAAAGCAAAAATGTATAGCATGGAAGCTCTTATCATTGGGCATCAACTCAGATGCGTCGGACATGTCCAGCGGATGAAAAATGACAGACTTCCATGCCAAATGCTGTACAGCAAACTGAGCACAGGTAAAAGGCCACGAGGTGCCCCTCTCAAACGTTGTAAGGATTAGTACAAGAAAAATCTGAAAAACTTGAACATCGATCCGAGTAACTGGTCCACAATAGCAGAAGATCGAAGTCACTGGCGCTCAGTTACCTCAAATGCTCTTCAAAACTTTGAGCTGGAACGTCGAAGAATGGAGAATGACAAACGCCGGAGACGTAAACTCCTCCAGGCTCAGCCACGTCCTCCACCTTCCATCAGTTGTATTGTCTGTGGCTGCCTGTTCCACGCTAGAATTGGTTTGCTAAGCCATCAACGACACTTCCACGCCTGAACCGTGACAAAGGAAATCTCAGGAGAGAAATGAAAACCCGGATACGAGTATCAGCCGACGACGGCGACGACGACGATCAACTGTGATGCTACCTAACAGTTTTCTGCTGAGTAGTTGCTCTTCTCTGCAGCATCCCATACGAGCAAACTAGTTGCTACTTTACCTGATGTTGTTCGCACCTTTGGTAGTTACCCCTAGGTTGAGCCGTGCATTCTGCTTCCATGCCCAGGAGCTAACTCTCTGCAAATAATAACCTGTAGCTGTGATCCTGTAGTCAAATAGTCTATGCTTTGTCTAAAATTGTGATTCAATAAAATACACAAAAATATAAAATAAAAGATGAATGAATAATTTTGACATCTGTAATTGACGTAGATGGCAGAGAATTAAGTTGAATAATGTTTATTCAAGAAAGGGCATCTCAAATAAACGGAAAGTGGACTTACGATATCCAGTTAAACACAGACAGATAATAATCTTATCAAATGCTGCATAGTTACGTTGAGAGCATTACAATAATGGTGGCAAAAACCCCAAACTAAATAGTCATCAAAAATATACGAAAACTAAGTTCATTTCGTGGTCAAAGTACACGAAATATTCACCAGTTCAAAACAGTTCAGAGTTCAGCATGATGATTCACAAATTAATACACATGATACAAAGAATAAAAACTATTACCCTCGTGTATTATCAGTCCCACAATACAAACGGAAGAGTTAGAGTGCTACACAGGAGCACATTCTGACTTCTCTAAATATAAAGTACCTTCAGAAGTTAGAGCACTATATTGGCCATTCACTGCCCAGAATCAGTCACCTACACGATTGAATACCATTTGTTAACACATGGAGGTCTGCTTCATCCAAGTGAAAATGTAAAAGTGGCCAGAATCGCTCCCTTGAACTCTTCAGTCGAAAAATCTCAGCCTCCACTTGGTTCCCGTAGTGTACTGCTACTGTCTGCTTTTCCACTGGCTGAAGGCCACCCCACCAATAACGCATTATTCTTAAAGTTCTCCAGACATCATTTTACTCGACCATTTCCTAGACTAAACTAATATATTACAACAATACTTAAACGAAGAAATGTTATAAACATTTAGTCACACTCAGATCATTTAAATAATTATAACTAAAGAGTAGTTCATAAATAAATAAGCCAACATTCTTGCACAAACATGCTTATGTTAAGTGACAAACGGTTGTCCCTCAGTATTGTTATAACAATAAATTATGTATTCCTGCTTCTCAGAAGCATCTTTTGAAACTATTTACAACAGTGGTGTCAGATAAAACCAGTAACTGACCTAAATTAGCACAGTTTCTAATTGCACTTGCAGTTACCATTTAAATAAAGTTACTGGAAAAATAGTAAACTGTTCAATAAATAAAAGCACAAGTACGACAAAATGTGAAGTATTCATGCCCAATTCATATACTGTGTTATTTTAGGGAATACAATGTTCTGACAGACATACACGTAATAAAGAAGTATACAGGACGTTGAAAATCAATAAATAAAATAGACAGAGATACATAGCTTTCAGAAATGATAGCTATAGTGCAATGCTGTCATTTCAGACATCATTTGATGAAACTACTTGAAGCATTTAAAAGTTATTAATTCAGAGGTTAATTGTGAAAATTTTTTATTTACTGTGAAGTAGTAATTTCTGTAGTTTTACAGATATTGAAACCATTATTGTGACACTGGATGCAACTAATTTTGCTGCGATTGTAGATATATTCAGATTTGTTTTAATACTTGGCTGTGTGTTGCTGTTGAATCTCAAAGAGTAGTAACTTAGTCATCTTTAAGATTGTCAGACACTCCGTCATATCTTGTAGCATTGTCTCCCCTCTTAGGCGGCCAGATGTCGTCAAAATAACCCATAATGGGATTTACCCACAGGCCAGACTGGTCTCAGAACATTCTCGGTTCTGGTACCATACAGCTAGTATTTAGCCACCCAACCAAATTCACCTTCCCTGATACTAACTCCAGGCAGCCAAATAGCCCGCCTACGTTTGCATATCATTACACATTGCACCATAATCCCTTCAGAGTCCCAGAAGACCGTCACCTTGGCTTTACCAGCTGAGGGTGGTGCTTTGAACTTTCCCTACTGCCCGACGTGAATCCCCCACAACACTGCTGAGTTGTGCAACTCATTGAATAGAGGAAATGGTACTAAATATACAGAATAAAAGAGGAGTTGAGATTCGTGTCAGCAACTCAGTATTTGTAGTCCGTGATATGACATTAACACTGATAATATTGGATGCTACAAGCGTCTTATGGTTTTTTTTGATACATTGATATAATAGATAATTATATGAATTATATGTCTCAATCCAAACTTGACTGCCACATTTCAAGGTGAACCATTCAAGAGTTCGAGAAACGCAATAGCATACGACCTCCATGCCTCACAGCCGTTATTCTTGAATTTACTTGACTAATTAGGTAGTTGCTCTATGATCAGCACACGCCGCGCGGGGAGGACTGCACGGTTGAGGCCCCTTGTCACGGTTCACGAGGCTCCCCCCGTCGGAGGTTCGAATCCCCCTCGGACACTGGTGTGTGTGATGTCCTTAGTGTAAGTTAGTTTAAATTTAATTAAGTAGTGTGTAAGCCTAGGGACCGATGACCTCAGAAATTTAGCCCCCTAGGAACTTACCACAAATTTCCAAATCAGCGCAGATAAACTTCTTGCTTTCCGTTCATGGTAGAATCTAGTAATAAAATGGCTGACGTTATCTGGTCGAAAGTTACCTGTTAAATATGTCATCTATCTGTTTCTCAGTTTTGTGTAACCATGAACTTGTGAGTAGTCTTTCCTATGTTAATCTGTGCCCACAGATTGACACCTGTGGTTTAGCTGCTCTCCTCACTGCAGTAGGTTCCCTTAACGGCATTGTTTGGGGCGAGTGGTGTCTTGGGCAATAGGAATTTTACGAGTCCAGAGTTTGCAGTATTGCCTGTACTTTGAACTGGAACAAAAGTTTGTAATGAGCTATGTTCAGGTGTTGTCTGTGTTATGATGTGGTTGTAAGGAGGACGTGTGTCTGCTCTGGTATATATGAAGAGAAAAGCAGTGTGGTTGATGATTACGATCTGAATTTGTATGTGGAAACTAATATAGAGAATTGCGATCTGCATTTGTCTGTGTGCGTGCACTAAAAGCCAATGTACAGTACATTGCACTGTGTGGCTTGACGAACAATATTGAAGTTGGAAGTTCAGGTGTACACTGAGCCATTGTGAACAGTATGGCGAGAAACACAGTTTCGGTTAGTGTGAGTGAGAATTTGTTTTTCATACGTTACATTTGATTCCTAATAGAATTAAACAATATCTGTTGATTCACCAAACAATTTGTGGCTTTTGTGTAGGTTTCATGATTATTTTGTAAACAACATCTTTGTCTTTTCGTGGTTTAACAATCAAGTGGTTCCTGTAGCTACATTGATTCTATGTATTCCTATGAATCGAATGTACTTTTGGGTTACAATAATTTTGAAGTGTTATGAGATCATTCTTTATTTATTCATGCACCTTCCCATTATTGGACTGAGAATGCATACAACAGGTCTCTTAAAGGAACTATGTTGCCATAGTCTTACAAATTACGCAGTAATAGGCGTTCAGCTGGAAGCAGTTGCCTTTGGCATGGTTAGTTGCTTACAAAATATTATTTTTTGTGTGGAGTGTCCATTCAGTCCGCATAAGATTACTTGCGATATTTTTAATATTTCTCGTAGGATGACATTAACGATCTTGAAGAATGACATTTACGATCACATTTACGAGCCAAACAAGCTCTCTGCACGTAGCACTGCACATACCACTGCACATGTTTTGCCTAGAAGGTGAGGCTATTTAAACTTTCCCAAGGTCAAACGCTAATTGTTTCGTTAGGAAACTTAGTCGTTAAAGTGAATTAATCATTCTCTATGCCAAGTTTAACCTTGGAAGGAAGTAAGTGTTGTCCGTCTTATGTGAATCATAAAGTTAGACCTATATTCCTGAGAGGTAAAAAGGGCATTTTAATCAGGGAAATTTTCCGATGTCTTTCTAATTAATTATAAGCACTGGTCACTTACAAGATGAAACACAATATGTCTGTTTGCATGGCCATCTTCTGCACAAGCTGTTACATATTAATTATTATTATTTTTTTCCTGTATTAAGTTGACTTCAGTTAAAGAGTGCTTCTCACCAGCAACGTTTCACTTTTGTTATAAAATCATGTTCAATGGTCGTTATAGAAATAAGATACACATAATATGTTCCCACATTTTGCGAAAACAATATTGCTTCACGGATTTTATGTGCAATTTACCTACAGTGATTTTTCTAAAGTCAAACTGGTACTCTAAGGTCCAAAACGTTTTGTGATCACTGGTAGAAATAAAAGAAATTTATTATAAACTTCCTGGATCACTGTTCTAATCCGCAACTATGTTGCAGCTTATGATTCATGAGTCAATATGTTCTTGGCTCTATCATTCAGTTCCTGACGCCATATGAAGCAGATTGGTAGATGCCTCAGGACTCACCCTGCTCTTTGTGCTGATGGCACATTCGCTGATTCAGATGACAGTGTTCTTTCTCATTCTGATTCAGCTTGCAGTCATATTGAATTTTTGACTCATTGCTCTCCTTTCAAGTACAGCTCACTGTGGATATTATTGCATTACCAAATTTTACATACATATTAGTAAGTTTACAGTTTATAGAATACATTGCATGTATATTTGTTCTTATTTTACATTTTTACTAGTTAAAAATTGCAACTTCATAGTTGCAGTATGTAAGTTAACCGTGTAGCAATCATATAGAAGAGTTTCAAATGACATGTGGTATCGTTTTACCAAACAGGATAAAAAAGGAAAATGCCATTACTACTGGCAATTGCTTTCTGTTCTTCTGGCTCATCATCAAACTGAAGGCATATTCAGAGTTCAAACATCTAGTAGTACCCCTGGAATGGTATGCATTAGGAAGCCCATCAAGATCACAATCAATCGACGATTCTTCTACAGAAATTTGGGGTACTGTTTCTTACAAATCATCCTTACCGATGTCTGGTTTCAGTTCAGATCAAGCTCTCAGTCCAGCAAGTCAAAGCGAGTCTCAGTCTGTTTCCAGCCTATTATTGTCATTTGATTCACAACCAGAACTTGGTTTATTATCTTTTGTGATACCCTCTTTCCCAACCTACTTCCGTTTTTAATAATGGATAAGTAAATCTGTCAGATCTACAAATCCAGTCACATTACACAAAATTATCAATTTGTTATACTATGAGCCAACAGCTTGCATAAATTTTTTAAGTTATTCATATTCACTTTAATCAGTTACTATTTTTATTTCGCTATTCCCACTACGCATTTGCGCGATTTCATGCATCTGCTAAGCATAATAAAACCTAATAAGAAGAACATAACATAAGATCAACACTACACACAAACCGTTTTTTAATTTTTTTTAACATTCTTGCACTTACAGGATTTGATGTTATGCTGCAGTTATAGGTTAAAATGACATTGTTGTAGGATTGTGCTACTTTTGATGGGAACAAAGTCATTGGTTGTTACAATTACTTGAGTAGATTTGTGATTTGTGGCTAACAATAGGTGGACAACCACAAATAATATTTGTTGGTATGCACTCACAGCATATTTTGCAGATTATAAGATACAGTTTAAGTGCATCTAATCTGAAGAAAGACACAATGTAGAAAATATTTCAAGTTGGGTAAAGGCTGTTATGATTAAATATCATGTTGAAAATCACTGTCATAACAGTGGACAATACTTCAATATGAAATCAGCTACCATGCTTTTGAATCTTCTTTATGTATCATGTTTTTTACATTCTTTACATTGCATTGCGTAACATGAAATGCAAAAGTCGAAAGAGAAAACTGTTGATGAGGTCAAAACAGCAGTTGTGTGTTTCAGTAATTCTTTTGCCTTAAGAAAACTTTCTGAAATATGGACAAATTAAAAGAAAGACCAGTCACCAACCAATTGTTGTTATAGTGGGCTGGAAGTATTCAACTAGGAAGTTGTTTGACAGTACCATCAGTTGGGGCCAAGAAAGCCATGACCTGGGATATCCAGTGATCTTCAAGCTAGGTATATATTGTTACACTGATTATAAATGATAGCTGTAGATAATACAGGAAGTACAAAGTTAATTTCACTGATATTTCCAGTTTTATATTACATATTGTTTTCAATAATGTTGTGAAAAAGTAACAAGAATGAGTTATTTTTATTATTTCCCAAACTCTTATTCAGAATTTTGTCATGCTATTTTTAATTTTTACTGAAGAACCTATGTGAGACTTTTCGGAAGTCAGAAAACTGCAAGGGACATAACTGAAAATTATTAGTCGTCTTCCTAAATTCTTTCGAAAAAGGTTAAAGTACATTACAGTGACCTTGATTTAAAAAGCAAAGTTGCCTTTCTGTCATTTATTTTAGTAAGTGAATTTTGAGTGGTGATCCACGAAAAAGAGTTATTTCATTGCAGTGATTGAGCAGTTCTGATATGATCACTGAAAGGAAGGCTAGAGCTAGCTGGGATGCTGGCAATACTTTCGACATCATGAGTCATTCCTTGTGCTGACTTTATGCGGTTTTTACAACCAACCACTGCAACGCTTGACAGTCCCTGTCCATCAGTACCTCAGCTCTGTCTGGTCTGTGTTTAACTGTGGTTGTTCCTCGGCATTTCTACTTCACAATCACATCACCAATAGTCGATTTGGGCAGATTTAGAAGGGTTGAAATGTCCCCAGGTGACATTCAATGACTAATATAAGTTCAAAGTCACTAATCTCTTCTGACATACTTATTCCGCTGTTATTGCTTTCCTACTAACAACACAATATTCCCCACCTATTTATTTTATAGTCCTGCATTGCTGTGTTGTCACTGTGGCTCACTGCCATGCAAAGGTCTTGAGTTTGATTCCCAGTACTGGCAGGGATTTTTCGTTGTTGAGTGGCCCAGAACAGGGTACACTCAGCCTTGTGCTGTCAGCTGAGTAGCTACTTGGATGATAATTAGGAGCACCATGTCTGCAAAACTGGCAACAGCTATGACAAAGGTGTGCTGATCTTATGCTCCTCCGTACCACATCCATATGCCACCATAAGGCAGAGGATTGGACACTGGTCGCTCAGTGCTGAATGGATTGTCTGTGGTCTGCGGTGGTGGTTTCCTTTTTTATCCCTTCCTTTTATCCTGGAAGACCCACCTCTCGTTACATATGGTGGTCAATTCTGCGTTACGTAGGGGTGTCTGGATAGTTTTTATCAGATAGTGTATGTTGAGAGAAAAGTTTTCTGTTGATTTCTAGTCCATTTTCTATGTTAGCCATCTCACTAAAAAAAGCTTTCTTTTGTGATGAGCAGTCTGATGTAGACATATGGCAGATTGTCTTCCACATATTCTCATGAGAAACTGAATCAGTGTCACCTGTCTAGTGGCATGAAGACCTCCTTACACCCCAATGACAGGAGCTCCCAGCTAGAGAGCCACATTTACTAATTATTATTCAGTCTTAGACCACAAACCCCGAAATTTGATTAGATCTACGTAAAAGGCCTGCACATCCCTCTTGATGCGGTCCAAGTAATACTTTGTAGGACTGAAATCAATGACCTAGAGGAGGGTGAGGGCATAGCTTTCTCATGTCCATGATTCTGAAACAACTTGGTAGCGATCAGATCGTGTACTGTTATGATGGACCAACTGGTCACTTGAAGAGATTCTAGGCAGGTAACAGGAAGGACATGGTCGGGCAACGTGTTATCTTTGAGAGATGATGTTAGACGAAACATGTCCTATTTTATCCCTTGTAAACGTCCACCACGCGAAAAAACCTCTATGATATTCCTATGCAGTGACTTGCAGGCAAGTGAGATATAGCGCCTTTCTTGGCTTTCGACTTCCTCGTTACTGCAATTGGCTACTCAGCCTAAAGACTCAGAACCATGTTTCAGGGATCCAATGGCAGAGTTCCTTCAGTTTCACTAATTGCTGCTGATTGAAGCTTTCACAGAGCACAGCTACTAATGTCAAACGATGGCTTCTCTAGACTGTACTGAGCAGAGTATTCATGTGGGGTGATGGTTTATCATGAACCATAGTGAGTAGAGGTAGCCTCGTCGATCTATAGCTTGTGTAGACCATAGAAATTGAGGTACATATGGGACAAAAGCTTGCGTGTGCTGTAGTGAGCAGAAGTATTGATGTCCGAAGAAAGCTTGTCTAGAATATTTGTGTGGGACAATATTTTTGCATAGCCGGTTGTGCGCAGAGCTACGAACATTGGACGATGACTTGAGTAGACCATAATGGGCAGAGATTGCGGTTGAGAGCTTGTGTAGACCATAGCTAGCAGAGGTACTCATGTGGAACGATGGGTTATGTTCAGCACAGTGGCCACAACTACTCGTATGGAACGATAGCCTGTCTAGATTGTAGTGAACAGAAGTACTCATGTAAGAGAATTGTCTATGTGTCCCATAGTAAAATGGTATGTGTGAGTGGTATGGTCCGCAGCTCGTGGTCGTGCGGTAGCGTTCTCGCTTCCCACGCCCGGGTTCCCGGGTTCGATTCCCGGCGGGATTTTTCTCTGCCTCGTGATGACTGGGTGTTGTGTGATGTCCTTAGGTTAGTTAGGTTTCGGTAGTTCTAATTTCTAGGGGACTGATGACCATAGATGTTAAGTCCCATAGTGCTCAGAGCCATTTGAACCATTTTTTTGAGTGGTATGGCCTCTCATTGAACTGACGATGATATGCTATGATGTGGCCTGTCTATCTTCTGTTGCAATCCGCGATGATCAGCGGCATGTTGTTGCCCATGACAGACAACTACGATGGCGCTGGATTTCCTGTAACTGATATACCTACACTATGGCCTTGACGTGGTGTCTCGTGAAAAGTGCAGCACCTGTATGACTTCGAAGATGGAATTTCCCGCCCGCCGACAGGCCGTAGGAGGACTGACGGCATTCCAGTCACGTGACACGCTGCACAAAAACTGTCTTCAGAGTATCGATTTCGAACTATAGCGACCATCTTAGGATCTGTTTAAAACGTATCCTAATAAAATAGAACCAGCGTGGCGTCGTCAGTAGATATAATAATTTTGCCGGCACTGTGGCATAGTTCGCACTGAATTATTGCTTCTGTTCGGCGATACCCCTGCTAACTTTGTTTTTATCTTTTGACGATTCCATTCTAGCTCTATTAGGATTTGCTGTAAACAGATCTGAAATGATCACTACAGACAGAAATTAATATTATGAGGATAGTTTTTGTGATCATATACTGTAAGTAAAGAAAGATATTGTACAAATCCTGCATCACCCTTCGTGTACTTCATTATGTCGCAGCTCGTAAAACGCTGAACTATTCCAGTTGTGACTACAGGAGCCAACTATTATTCAATCAACCCCTAGTTAACATTACCCTCATAAAGTCTTCTGCCCACACTGCTCAGTCACTTGAATTATCTACTACAGCACTACTTTGCATTAACCACCCAATCTTTTCAATAATTATTATCACGTTGAAATTTTTCCCTAATTTGTGAATGCCAATGAATTTTTTGAAGTTTCATTGCTACCTGCATTTTTGAAAGTTACTGCTTTTACGAATTTTGTCACATTTACCCTACCATCTGCACCTTCGCTGTGTAGTATACACTCGCCACGTGGTGAACTACAAGAATAAGTCATTTTCATTCTGAAGCAGTAAGGTAACTGTTACAGGCAGTGATTGCGATGCTTTACGAATGATTGCGATCGTGGGAGATTACTGTACCTCACAATAATTTCTAAGCGTGCTGGCAGATGGTTTTAATAATAATAATGATATTTTTTCATGTTTATATATATTCGAAAGCTAGTGTGCCATAGATGTGCACAAAGAAAAAAGAAAGAAAGTCATGTATGTGGCGCTGTTAAGAGAGATAAAAGGAAGTATATATATAACAGCGCCATACACACATCATTTTCTTTCTATGGCACACTATCATTCGAATTACACAAGGGCAGTTGGTCCCATTGCGTAATCAATATTAAAAAGCGGCACTTCAATTTTAGATATTCATGCATTAATGTTATTGTGAACTGTTTCTCTTTTTAGAACAGGGTCCCGGGTACGATTCCCGGCGGGGTCAGGGGTTTTCACCTGTCTCAAGATGACTGGGTGTTTGTGTTGTCCTCATCATTTCATCATCATTCACGAGAGTGGCGAGACTACCAAGCAAAGATTGGGAATTTGTACGGGTGCTGAATAACCGCGCAGTTGAGCGACCCACAAACCAAACATCATCATCATCATCATCTTTTTAGAACAACAAGTCACTGACTGCCACGCATACCTTCCAACGTTGTCGGTATACGCTTATAGTTAGCAGTTTTGCTGAAATATGAACGTGTGCATCACTTTACGCATAATCACTGAATTGGCTTGATTCCTCCCCCCCCCCCCCCCCCCAACAACCTCGCAGTACAGGTTACACCAATTACTTTATATTCATGTTCCTTCTTGAGCACTGAGTAAGACTTGTATGTTTTTTTTCTATTTTAATTTTTTTAAGAAATGCGCTGAAACGTCTAACAGTTGCAGATTGGCAAGTACTGCTGTCGTTAGTTTCTGTGTCATCTGTACACATCAGAGAGGGGTCAAACTGGATTGAATTACGTAGAGCAGACGCTCGTAATTTGCGCTGAATGCTGACGGACTGCGTGCGCATGTCTGGGAGACTGCCAGACTGCCAACAGCCATGGACGGCGTCAATGACGAAAGCTATATGCATTCAGTGATACCGGTGCGTTTTGGAATTACTTTACGTGCATTACTCTGGGTCAGTTTGTTACTTTGTATTTTTATTTTTTTTCTCTTGCAAAGAGGGTAATGTGGACTGCAAAAGGCCACTGAGGACACTTGTGTGTTGATCACAGATATTTTGCCAGTGTTCTGGTATAATGGACTCATGTTCTCCAGTGGCTCGTTTCAGAGTAATATGAAATTTGATTTATTTGATTTTCTACCCCAGTTACCATTCTTTCTATAAAAATACTTTCAACATAGTAACAAGTCTGTAATAAGAGATCACCGAAACATGCAACACGAAACAAAGAGTAATGTAACAACCCTTAGATGAAACACGTACACTTTTTCCATAATGTGTTTAGCTTTTTTCTGTCAGTTGCAGTATAGTAGATAACAAATGCAGACCTTCGCTTACAGGAGTTGTTGAAAATGTCGAACACGTGGTTACGACGACTGTCTTATGTGCTGTAGAATCCCGAAAGTTTGTTCTCCATGGCTGCAACGACTCTGGCA
Source organism: Schistocerca piceifrons (assembly GCF_021461385.2). Classification (NCBI taxonomy): domain Eukaryota; kingdom Metazoa; phylum Arthropoda; class Insecta; order Orthoptera; family Acrididae; genus Schistocerca; species Schistocerca piceifrons. Next base: position 469,683,650 of record NC_060141.1, on the reverse strand, counting down.
ACCAGGTCCATGTCTGAAATGCTGAAGAATCCCAGGAATTTGGCTTACGACTTCCATGGCTACGACAATCCTGGCAACCAGGCGCAGGAATAAGTCCATTGTTGCCATGTCTGCTGAACGAACTGGCCGTGGAACAGGAACACCGTGATCATTATGTTATCCAACGTAATGAAATTACTCTGCATCGAGCCACCATAAACCATTGATCCTTTGTATACAACTGCTCAATGAACGACCCTGGAAATTGGAAATTTGTGGTAAGGTCTTATGGGACCAAACTGTTGAGGTCATCGGTCCCTAAGCTTACACACTACTTAATCTCAACTAACTTACGCTAAGGACAACACACACACACACACACCGGCCGGTGTGGCCGAGCGGTTCTAGGCGCTTCAGTCTGGAACCGCACGACCGCTACGTTCGCAGGTTCGAATTCTGCCTTGGGCATGGATGTGTGTGATGTCCTTAGGTTAGTTAGGTTTAAGTAGTTCTAAGTTCTAGGGGACTGATGACTTTAGATGTGAAGTCCCATAGTGCTCGGAACCATTTGAACCATTTTTGAACACACACACCCATTCATGAGGGAGGGCTCGAACATCCGACGGGGGGAGCCGCGTGGACCGTGACAACGCGCTTCAGACCGCTCGGCTACCCCGCTGCAATCATGGACTGTGCGGCTGGTCCCGGCGGAGATTCGAGTCCTGCCTCGGGCGTAGGTGTGTGTGTTTGTCCTCAGGATAATTTAGGTTAAGTAGTGTGTAAGCTTAGGGACTGAAGACCTTAGCAGTTAAGTCCCATAAGATTTTACACACATTTTGATTTTATTTTTGTTACCCCGCTCGGCCGAACGTCCCTGATAGAACGTCCGTATTTTGTTGGTGGAGCCAGGTTCAGTTTGTATATAATTCTGTAGAAATAAGTACTCATTTTCTCACTTGCTCTGCGTAAAGGTACAAAGCCATCTGAAACTAGCTGGCACATTAAAACTTTCTAGCGGACCTGGACTCGAACCTGTAACGTTGCCTTTCAGGGCACTGCTCTTACAGGTGAGCCCGTAGGTGTGGAGAGGTAAAAATTTGATACTATAAGTGCGAGACGGAAGCCTAAAATGGATGAAATGTAGAATATACAGGGTGTTTCAAAAATGACCGGTATATTTGAAACAGCAATAAAAACTAAACGAGCAGCGATAGAAATACACCGTTTGTTGCAATATGCTTGGGACAACAGTACATTTTCAGGCAGACAAACTTTCGAAATTACAGTAGTTACAATTTTCAACAACAGATGGCGCTGCGGTCTGGGAAACTCTATAGTACGATATTTTCCACATATCCACCATGCGTAGCAATAATATGGCGTAGTCTCTGAATGAAATTACCCGAAACCTTTGACAACGTGTCTGGCGGAATGGCTTCACATGCAGATGAGATGTACTGCTTCAGCTGTTCAATTGTTTCTGGATTCTGGCGGTACACCTGGTCTTTCAAGTGTCCCCACAGAAAGAAGTCACAGGGGTTCATGTCTGGCGAATAGGGAGGCCAATCCACGCCGCCTCCTGTATGTTTCGGATAGCCCAAAGCAATCACACGAGTATCGAAATATTCATTCAGCAAATTAAAGACGTCGGCCGTGCGCTGTGGCCGGGCACCATCTTGCATAAACCACGAGGTGTTCGCAGTGTCGTCTAAGGCAGTTTGTACCGCCACAAATTCACGAAGAATGTCCAGATACCGTGATGCAGTAATCGTTTCGGATCTGAAAAATGGGCCAATGATTCCTTTGGAAGAAATGGCGGCCCAGACCAGTACTTTTTGAGGATGCAGGGATGATGGGACTGCAACATGGGGCTTTTCGGTTCCCCATATGCGCCAGTTCTGTTTATTGACGAAGCCGTCCAGGTAAAAATAAGCTTCGTCAGTAAACCAAATGCTGCCCACATGCATATTGCCGTCATCAATCCTGTGCACTATATCGTTGGCGAATGTCTCTCGTGCAGCAATGGTAGTGGCGCTGAGGGGTTGCCACGTTTGAATTTTGTATGGATAGAGGTGTAAACTCTGGCGCATGAGACGATACGTGGACGTTGGCGTCATTTGGACCGCAGCTGCAACACAGCGAACGGAAACCCGAGGCCGCTGTTGGATCACCTGCTGCACTAGCTGCGCGTTGCCCTCTGTGGTTGCCGTACGCGGTCGCCCTACCTTTCCAGCACGTTCATCCGTCACGTTCCCAGTCCGTTGAAATTTTTCAAACAGATCCTTTATTGCATCGCTTTTCGGTCCTTTGGTTACATTAAACCTCCGTTGAAAACTTCGTCTTGTTGCAACAACACTGTGTTCTAGGCGGTGGAATTCCAACACCAGAAAAATCCTCTGTTCTAAGGAATAAACCATGTTGTCTACAGCACACTTGCACGTTGTGAACAGCACACGCTTACAGCAGAAAGACGACGTACAGAATGGCGCACCCACAGACTGCGTTGTCTTCTATCTCTTTCACATCACTTGCAGCGCCATCTGTTGTTGAAAATTGTAACTACTGTAATTTCGAAAGTTTGTCCGCCTGAAAATGTACTGTTGTCCCAAGCATATTGCAACAAACGGTGTATTTCTATCGCTGCTCGTTTAGTTTTTATTGCCGTTTCAAATGTACCGGTCATTTTTGAAACACCCTGTACGACGTGTTTAAATAAGTAATGCAACGCATTTTTTTGTCGGTCAGTTTCAGCAGAAAAAATGCAAAATTTGTTGTGAAACGTCGTGGAATATTCCCGCTTCAACCCCTATAGTTTCAAGAAGTTCCCATAGGTAGCGGCGCCACATGTAGCCTGTAACAGTGGTGGTTCCAAGCAGAGGACTGTCATTTTCTTTTGACGGAAATTCAGAGCATCGCAGTTATTCACAGGCGCTTGGAAAATGTGTTAAGGGGCCTGGCAGTGAACAAAAGCACGGTGAATCGTTGGCCAAGGTGTATGTCATCATGGCAACAAGGTCGCACAAACGTGCCCGATCTCCCGCGTGCCCGCCGCCCGCACACAGCGATGACTCCTGCTCTGTTTGAACGTGCGGACACCCTCATTAGAGGAGACCAAAGGATATCAATCAATCACCTTGCTGCTCGACTCAGCGTCTCTGTTGGCAGTGCTGGAGCGTTCGTCCATCATTTAGGTACTGAAAGGTGTGTGCCGCTGGGTTCCTGACAGCCTAACTGAAGATCCTAAAGACAACGAAGGACCATCTGTCCGGAATTATTTGCGCGTTACAAGGCTGACTGTGAGAAAGTTTTGTCGAACATCGTCACAGGTGATGGATCATGGATTCATTATTCCGAGCTGGAAACGAAACGGCAATGCATGGAGTGGCGTCCCACCATCTCTCTTCAGAAGAAAAAGTTCAAAGCCGTACCCTCAGTCGACAAAGTCATGGTGATGTCTTCTAGAACTCTGAAGGAGTTGTTCTGTTTGATGTCCTCCCTCGTGGTGCAACGATCAACTCTGAGATGTATACTGCTACCATAAACTGAAGAAACGACTTCTGCGTGTTCGTCGAGACAAAAATGCAAACGAATGTCTCCTTCTCCATGACAACACAAGGCCTCAATCAAGTCTGCGCATCTGAGAGGAGCTCACGGTACTTCACTTGACCCTTCTTCCTCACGCACCCTACAGCCCGGATCTCACATCTGTTTGGCCCATAGAAGGATGCACTTTGCGGGAAGCAGTACGTCCATGTCGAGGAGGTTACTGCTGCAGCAAGACGTTAGCTCTGACGTCGACCTCTAGAATGACATCATACGGGCATAGAGTCTTCCCAGTAAGGTGGCGTAAGGCCGTCGCATTGGAAGGGGATTGAGCTGAAAGACAGGGTTTTGTAGAGAAAAGAGTGGTGAGTAGTACAGTGGTCTTCAACCCTGAACAAAAAAACTTGCTTCTAAAAGAAAAACATGTTGAATTGTTTATTGAACACCACTCGTAGAATTCAAACATGTGCCAGGAGCCGAAAATGGATTAGAAGGAAAATGTAAGAATGGCATTAAAAGTAACTAAAGTGATACCATTCTTGATTTGACTAGAACAAGAGGCTTGGAGTTGGTTAAGTATTGACTGTTACAGATGCATTTACGGCAACATTGGGAGTTCAGATATACAACAGTTCTTCACATGTAGGCTGATTAAGATCATAAATTAATGGTCTTTGGTATTGATAACCGCTTCAGCTGTATTTTGGTCCATAATAACTGTACCACTACTAGTTTCGTGGCGTTAAAGCCACATATTCAGGTTGTATATGATTAAAAAATTTGTGCGGAAAAGCTAGGAATCTTTTTCTCCAACATTCGTTGTCCGTAAAATAGGAAAGACCGCTAAAAGACGGTATGTAACGCCACGAAACCAGTAGTTGTATAGTAATAAAGGACCAAAATACAGCTGAAGTGGTTATTAATACCCAAGATGAATACTCATAGCTGTGGTTGCCCCATGTACAAGGTTGTCTGCATAAACTAATGGATTCAGCTGCAAAAACTTGAATGATCTGTTTCCTCAGAGAAAATTTTAGTAGAGGATAAAGTACTGCAAACACAGAGGGGATCAGTAGACTGTTATTGAGAACCCTCACATTCAGTCTGGTTGTGGGTCTTACGCAATTTTTGAACAGAAAATATTTGCACAAGACAGTGTTATCACCTTGACAGTTTTAGCAGTGATCTCATACACGACTTTGACGTTTCCGTAGAGGTCAAAAGTCAAGTAAGGTGATACTTGGACCACAGTCCATTAAGGTGCAATGTGAAGCTTCAATGCTATTTTATTTGTTTTATCACTTTCATCTGCATGTAATCGTAAATGCTTGTATTTCATATCTAAATCAACTGTCGTTCCCTTCGCTGTGTAACTCCACTCTATGATGTGATAAGCAGTTGGTAATGAAAGCTACTGATGGCTGAGGAAAGCACCTTTGGAAATTAGACTTGCTGAAGAACCTGAAGACAGTATTTTCTCGAACGTCATTACAACGGAGGTGGGTATTTTCCTACGGAAGTGCGTGTTTCCTACTATTGCAGGTACTTCTCCGAACATACATATTGCCAGCAGTCAGACGATACTCATGGAATTACCATTTCGTCATTTTCCCTTTTCTCACTGTGACATACACTGTAAATACCTCTGTGTAAGTGTGACTGCGACTCATCATAGCGCAAGCGGGGCCCAACGTGGGATGTGTCCGGTGCAGGTCTGTATAGTGGGCGAAATCATACTCATAACTTGATTTGCAAGAGAAGGAAAGGTGTGGTTACCATAATTGTGTTGGTGCTGATGTTTCGCAATGTATTCCAGAACCTCTCTGCAGTGTCTCATAGAGCGAATAGCTTTTGCCAATGTCGATGATGACCTTCAGTTTGTTAGTGTCTGGCCCTCACTCAGCCAATCAAAAGTATCTAGTGTCAAACGAAAATTGTAAGCCCTAGAATTCCTTTTCATTGTCGCGACTATTAGTTTTATGCTACTTTATTCTTCGAATGGTAATTCTGAATTTTGGAAATTATTAAAAGTATTTTTACTTTTGCATATAAAATACTTTTAATATTTTTTTTTTTTTTTGACGGGTGGGGCGGGGGGGGGGGGGGGGGTGAGGCGAGGGGTGTCATGCCGCCACTCCCATTCCCACTTCCACGCTGCTTATACAGTTGTACAGTTGATTATGAATCCGTTGCGTGATTCCTATCCGTCAGATCAGTTGATCGAAGTCTGTAGTTAGCTGTGTTATACTTAGCTCTGCACGAGACGCTGGCGTTGTAAATGAGCCCATAATTTCTTCTTTTTTTTACTGATGTAAAACACATAGTATTTATTATAGGAACTGCATACTTACCCTGTCTGTATTACACAACACGGCGCGGAAAAATTCTCACGTATTCAACAGGTATACAGGCACTCTTTGTTACTGTGGCCTGAGACCTTTATCAGCTTATTAACTAGTGCGCTTATTTCACATCTGGTATCTACACACGAACTTTGTATTTACTTATTTGTCTGTTACGCGTAAAGTGGTACATGGATAATGAACACTGACACTGTAGGAGTTTCTAAAGTAAACTGGATGTCCATGATTACTTCTTTAATTAGGAAATGGATTAACCGTTATACTTCTGAAGTATCATCCACAGGTAGCAGGAGGGCAATGATAAGTCACGTTCACTAAGACCATTAAGGGAGCTTTTATTAGAAATTTCCTTTGTTTCTCACCAAAATGAGTACCGCTTTTCATTTTGCATGTACAACATGTTATAGTTAACTTTGAATCTGAGAATGAAGAAAGCGCCACTCAACCAATAACGCAGATTATAAACTTGTATTTTCATCCCTCTGCTGTATTGAAGTGAATTACTTTTTTATCCCACATCAAACAGTAAAAAAAACATGTCTTTGACTTTATTGCAAGCGTTCTGCATTCATTCAGAATTGTATTTCCAGACGTTCATGGGTACGTTACGTGATAGAGCTTTTGTAAATTATAGAGCGAATATGATGTTATATACCGTTTGTGAATGAGGAAAAAATTCTAAGGAAAAAGGGGATAAAATACCACCAGAAGAATAATCTAGAGGAACAAGGTGGTTGTAACAGAAAGTGTGTAAGGCTTTTTGCAATTTATAGCTATTACTGGCTGAATTGGATGACTCAGAAATAATGGGGGAAAATTTTGTGCGGTTTCCACAGAGGAAGAGGATCAAACAGCAACACTAATATTCATAGATAATGAAATCTTGGTCGAAACTATCAAGGATGTATAATAACTGTTGCATTACAATGAACACTCTGCTTCACATAGAATTTAGTTTCGGGACAACAGAGCTGTCAGGAATGTGAGGTAGCATAATACAAAAAACGATAATGACTTGCTTAAATTCAAAATTGGCAATACAGAGGAGGTAAGAGAACTCTCCAGTTTAAGGAACAAGATTACTCGAGATGGCAGCAACAAGGAGGAGGAAAGTGGTAAAAATGAAGAAATTCAACTAAAGAACTCAAATGGTATAAAATAGTGGTACATGAACCACGGACCTTGCCGTCGGTGGGGTGGCCTGCAAGCTTCACCCATGCAGATAGGCGCACCGTAGGTGCAACCACATCGGAAGGGTATCTGTTGAGAGGCCAGACAAACGTGTGGTTTCTGAGGAGTGTCAGCATCCTTTTGAGTAACAACAGTCTGGATGACTGATTGATCTGGTCTTGTGACTTGAATCAAAACGGGCTTGTTGTGTTGGTACGGCGATCGGCTGAGAGCATGGGGAAACTACAGCCGTATTGTTTCCCAAGGGCATGCAACCGTATGGTTAAATGATGATGGCATCATCTGGATAAAACATTCTGGAGGTAAAATAGTCCCCCTTTCGGATCTTCGGATGGGGTCTACTCTGGAGTACGTCGTCATTGGGAGAAACACAACTGGCATTCTACGAATTGTAGCATAGAATGTTGCGAGCTCTTAATCGGGCAGATAGATTAGAAAAGGCAGGTAGATTAGAAAATTTGAAGAGGGAAATGGATAGGTTGAAGTTAGAAACAGTGACAAGTAGCGAAGTTCGGTGGTAGGAGAAAAAGGTCTTGTGGCCACGTGAATAAAGAAAATACAAAACCAAATAGGGGTAATGCTGGTCTAGGTTAATAATGAATAAGAAAATAGGAATATGAGTAAGCTACTATGAACAGCATAGTGAACGCTTTGTCGTTGCCTGGATGGATAATAATCTCACAACCACTTCAATAGTTCAAGTTTAAATTCCAGATATATCCGCAATGTTGAAGAGATTGAAGAAGTGTATGATTAGATCGTTAAGGGAGAAGAAAACTGAAGTGTGAGGGACTAAAATTCGATCGTAGAAAAAGGAAGAGAAGGAAAAATAGGTGAATATGGGATCGGGAAAGTAATGAAAGAATTTCCCACAGAGCATAATTTAATAATCACGAAAGAAGGTTGTTTACATGGAAGAGACTTGCGTATACCGCAAGTTTGAGATAGTTTCTGCAGGGTGGCCAGAAACAGACTGAAAAGCTTGGGAAGAGTGGGTTGTCCTGAGAAATAACCCTTAAGGAAAAAATTGATACGTTGTGCAGTTTCCGAACTAAGAAACATTGGAGATAGCCAATCACGTTGTTGCGTTCGCAATTACAAGCTGCCCGCCGGATACCGTTAATGTCAGTTGTTCCCACAGAGCAGATGATAGTGCAAATCTACGTTTAAAGCATTTTTAAACTTAGAGAAAGCTTTTCAAAATGTTGACTGGAACACGCTCTTCGAATTTCTGAAGATAGCAGGGGTGAAGTACTCGGGAGCGAAATGCCATTTACAACTTGTACAGAAGCCACACTGCAGTTATAGGACGCAAGGGCTTGAAAGCAGTGGTTGACAAGGGAGTGAGACTGGATAGTAGCCTTCCCCCGATTTTATTCAGACTGTACATAAAGCAAGCAGTAAAGCAAACCAAAGAAAAATTTGAATAGGAATTAAACTTCATGGAGTAGAAATACAAACTTTGAGTTTTGTCAGAGACATGAAAGAACACGGAAGAGCGGTTTAACGGAACGGACAGTGTCTTGAAAGGAGAGTATAAAATCAACAAAAGCAAAACAGGGATAACAGAAAGTAGCAGAATTAAATCAGGTGATACTGAGGGGAATTAGATTAATTAAAGAGCCACTTAAGGAGTAGATAAGTTTTGCTATTTGGGCAGCAAATTAATTGATGATGGCCGAAGCAGAAAGGACAGAAAATGTACAATGGCAATGGCAAGCAAAGTGTTCGTGAAGAAAAGCTGGATATAGGTTTATGTAATAGGAATTCCTTTCTGGAGATATTTGTCGGCAGTGTGGCTATGTACGAAAGCTTGTTCGAGTTGTCTTTCATCTGTGGTCTCGGCTGGCAGGAAAGGACAGGTGGAGGCGCTCAGTCCTTGATCGTCATACACTGCCCAAGCACCTTCCTTAAAACTCAAATTCCTCCGTAATGTTCTGTGGCAGCTAAGGTCGGTAGTCCCTTTAGTAGTATGCTTCCCGAGGAGTAGATAACGTACCGCATACCGGAACTGGATTACCCCCCCCCCCCCCCCCTTGTATCTTACCACCGCCACCAGTCACAATCATCATCATCGCCATCACCATCATCATCATCGTTAACAACAACACAAATTCTACACTATACTAATACTCATAACAGTCACCTATACTGAATCGTTACGGCTATGGCCGAGCGGTTCTAGGCGCTTCAGTCCGGAACTGCGCTGCTGCTGCGGTCGCAGGTTCGAATCCTGCCTCGGGTATGGATGTATATGGGATGTCCTTAGGTTAGTTAGGTTTAAGTAGTTCTAACTGATGACCTCAGATGTTAAGTCCTATAGTGCTTAGAGCCATTTGAACCATAATTGAGTTACGGTTCAGATACCTTACATGCAATTTGTTCAACTGACGTAACTAGCAAGACTTACTCTAAGACATGAGGGTAAATGTGAATGAATTTAAATTGGAAAATGGAACTCTTTAACCTTTCTATCACAGTGTAATCTAATGTTATTAACTATGCTATACACACAACACAATTTTTAAAAAGTCTTGAGCCATAATAGTGACCTTCTATTGATTTTTCGTATAGTTCTCTTACAGAAAAATAATCGAGTTACACCTTGAAGAGCCAAAGGAACTGGTACACCTGTCTAATATCCTGTATGGTGTCGCATTATCCTGCTGTAATTGCCTTAGTCGGTAGGAATGCACAATGGGCTTGAATGGATTCAGGTGATCAGACAGGATGCTTACGTACGTGTCACCTGCCAGAGTCGTATCCAGACGTATCAGGGGTCCCATATAACTACAACTGCTCACCATTACAAAGCCTCCACAGGCAGGGTCCATGGATTCATGACATTGTCTCCAAATCCGTACACCTCCATCAGGTCGACAAAATTCGAAACGAGACTCGTCCGACCAAGCAATGTATTTTGAGTCATCAACAGTCTAATGTGTTGATGGGCCCAGGCGAGGCGTAAAGCTTTCTGTCGTGGAGTCATCAAGGGTACACGAATGGGCCTTTGGTTCGGAAAGCCCATATCGATGATATTTCGTTAAATGGTTCGCATGTTGACACTTGTTGATGACCCAACACTGAAATCTGCAGCAATTTGTGGAATGGTTGCACTTCTGTCACGTTGAACGATTCTCTTCTGTCGTCGTTGGTCCAGTTCTTGTGTGATCTTCTTCCAACCGCAGCTATGTCGGAGATTTGATGTTTCACATATTCACAGAACACTCTTGAAATTCTTGTACGGGAAAAACCACACTTCATCGCTACCTCGAAGATGCCGTGTCCTGCCGTCCCTGCACCGACTGTAACATCACGTTCAATCTCACTTAAATCTTGATAACCCGCCATTGTAGCAGCAGTAACCGATCTAACAACGGCGCCAGACACTTGTCTTATATAGGCGTTGCCGACCGCAACACCATATTCTGCCTGTTTACACATCTCTGTATTTGAATAAGCATGTCTGTACCAATTTCTTTGGCGCTTCAGTGTATGATTATATTTGCACCCTGAATAAACAACAACTATTTTAATTTCGTTTCCCTCCCATAAAAATGCAGTTAACATTGCACATTTGTTGTGGTATCACAAGACACTATCCGTTTCATCACACTCTACAGTTAAACAGCTTTACAGTGCCAATATACACACTATCCGCCTAAAAAGTACCGACACGGATTTTATCCCTGAGGTACTAGCAATGTCAGCCATGTAACCTCGGTGGCAGCATGAACTAACAGCTATAAACAAGCAGATACGCATTTGACCAGTCACTTGTGAGCAGGCAGTGTTAGGTAGTGGACATGTGGCCGTAGCGTGTCACAGATCGCAAATCGAGCCAATCAAGTGTTCAAGACATTCTCCAGAGTTTTTTTGAAGGTGAGAAAAGCGTATGCAAAATTTTTCCCACACACCATGACGCACGAAGAAAAACAACGACACGTGAACGCCTGACGCGGCTTCATGGAAATGAAAAACGTGTAGATTTCTTCTCTGGACAAAAGTCATCATAGGTGACGAGACTTGCTCTTATCAGTACGAACCTATCAAAAAACGACAAAGTGCAGCATCGTTTCTGATGGTTCGCCAAGAACGAAGAAGATGCGAAAATGTCGGGCGAGTTTACAACATACCAAAGCACTTTTCTGACAGTTTCATCTGCAACTACATCTTCATGATAACACAGTAATTCACACTGAAGTGCCTGGCAGAGGGTTCAACGAACCGCTTTCACGCCGTACATCTACCGTTACTCTCTCAAATTGCGTGCGAGAAAAGCAAACATATGTTTCCACGCGGGCTGTGATTTCTGTTATTTTGTAACGATATCCATTTCTCCCCTTTTAGGTGGCTGTCAAGAGAATATTTTCGCATACGGAGGAGAAAGTTGGTGATTAAAATTTTTTGAAAAGATCTCACCGCAACCACAAACGCCTTTGCTGTAATGTTTGCATCCCAGTTCGCGTATCATACACTCTCTCACATATTTCGCGATAATACGAAACGAGCTGTCCTACTTTGAACTTTTTCACTGTCCTCTGTCAACCCTATGCGGTAGGACTACGTACTGCACAGCAGTACTCCAGCACACGGCGAACAAGTGTAATGCAGAGGGTGGCTTTAGTGGATTTGTTACGTCTCCTAAGTGTCCTGCAAATAAAATGCACTGGTTAGTTCGACTTACCCATAACATTATTTATGTAATTGTTCCAGTTTTTATCCAGAGGGCCTGTAACACTTACTTGGGGAACACTAGATATCGTTTATGATTTACTCATAGACTTTCCGTCAGTTACTGTAATTCAGCGGATCACTCCTATTTCCTGTACTGGGTGTTGGTATGTATGAAGCTATTACGTCAGCATACTCTGAACGGAACCTAATTGCTACACAATATTGACCCGAGGCCTTGCCGTTATTAACCTATTTGAGTAGCTTCGCTCCACCGAGGTATCTACTCCTAAGTTCCTCATAATAGCAGCTCTCCGCGATTTGATTTCTGGAATATTTACTTGATCTTCTTTGATCAAGGAATTTCGGAATGCCGTATTTGGTAACACGGCTTTAGTGGCACTGTCATCAGCAACATTACCATCATCATCATCAGTGAAGATACTGATCGTGTCTTGCTGGTGGTGTACTTTACATACGATCAGAATATCTTCGGATTTTCTGCCGGATTTCGAGACAGAGTTTCATCGTGGAAACAATTAAAAAGCATTTCGCATTGAAGTCCACGCTAAACTTCGTGCTTCTGTAAAACTTCTCCAGTCTTGGGGATTTTGCCTTCTTTGTATGTCGTCGTATGAACATTCTGTGTGTTGTACTCAAGTGAGGAGAGACTACGTAGAACGTCTGAAACATTAAACCACTATCGTGCCTCCCCTCTGTTTCTTATCAATCCACCCACTAAACTTCTTGGACTGAGAAAATTTAGAGAAAACATATGTGACCTAGCACAAGCCTAACTAAGTAAGCACCCAAACGATGTTGTCTTTGGTCTATTTTACAGCACCTCCATTCAATTTACGCGTCTTTGGTTGCTTTTATTGTAACACTTTCCAATTTACGGGTACAAAGCTATTTCATCACGAGACGATGGGATTTTTTTTTGGTGTTCCGAGCATCGCTTTTACGTGTTCCACCTCCATAAATATTTCACGTTTCATGCTTATTGCTATAGTGGAATTCGAAGCTGATCATGGAATAACTGCAGCGCGGTGTAGCCGCGCGGTCCGTAGCGTCCTGTCAGCTCCGCGCCTCCCCCGTCGGAGGTTCGAGTCCTCCCTTGGGCATGGGTGTGAGTATGTTGTACTTAGTGAAAGTTAGTTTAAATTAGATTAAGTAGTGTGTAAGCTTAGGGACCGATGACCTGAGCAGTTTGGTCCCATAAGATCTTACCACAAATTTCCAAAATAGAAGAATAACTGCCTGGAATTCTGGACTCCTGGAATGACCTTAGGCAATTCGAAAATGGACTTTGCTGCTTCTGTTATAACTATGGGCATCGAAATTTTGTAGCACCATTTCTTTACTCGCAAGCACTTTTTTGCAGTGCACACCAATAATCATTGATTTTCTTTCTCTGCGTTACAGACAGTGCCACTTAAAGCGAATATTATCAAAAAGCGCCTTCGCATATATTTCTTTCCGTCTTTATCGCCAGAATTTCAAAATGTGCTGAGACTTGGTGTGGAAAAAGCTTAGCAACACAAAGGGAACAACTTTGCGGGTATGCTCGTGTTTCAGAGACTTTAAAACTTCAAATGACGTCCAAACTTCATATGGGACTGGGACAGTAATGTTATTTGACGCTTTTAAGAAGAACATAATTCAGAAAGTTATAACAAAAATACTATTTGTTCGTTGTCCTATTACCCAGTGCCTTATTACCCAGTGCCCTACAATATTTCCTCAATACAGCTTTATTTCTACTTTCACATTAGCTTCAATAATAACGACGTTGCAGTTATAGATAGTACAAAGTGTTAATATTATTACTGCATCTTGTGTTACAACTATGATTCGCAGTCGAGCAACCGACCCGAGCGGGCCGCTGCTCTCTGCATACGGCGTAGCTGCCCAAGGATAGTTCCACGAAGTGGTCGCGGCTGTTGGTGAACATCTGCTAACACTTCAAGCGCTCAGAGGATAAGAGTCGACGATTTGTAATTTCCGCAACTTTTGTTGCACGCTTCCCCGGCGTAGCTCTCCCGTCGTTTGTTAGGGACTTAGAAGGCATTACCAGGGAACCGTTCACGTTGGTCATTCCCGGGTACTTCAGGCCTTCTTTCTTCCTCCTGCACTTCCTTCAAGCACCGCGAATTGCACTCTGCGCTGTCAGGTCGTAGTAACTTCACACTTCGTAGGGCACATGTTAAAACTTTTTTCTTTTCATAAATGGGAAAAATATGTCGGATCCCTCCCTACCTAATAAAATTCCTTGCTCTGGGGAGATTGTGTATACCCCCAGCCGATCCCACCAATTACCTACATCATGGCTGCAGCACAAGCGGCGGAGATGCCGGCTGACCCCGCCAGTGTCTCCGTCGCACTCGCCACGTTCCAGGTGGCAGCTGCCGTAAAGGAGTGGAAGATCGCTGAGCGCCAAGAACTGATCGAGCTGTTCGCGAAGGGTGACCTCACACAAACACGAACACAGCCACCACACACATAAGTGCCAGCCGCAAGTGCCCCAGAGATGCAGCCTCTATCCCACCTGGTGCCTCAGACACCTAAAGAGCTGCAGCCGGAGCGGACAGAGGACACACAGAAAACAGAAGACGGAGCGTGGCAGCATGCCACAAACACCGCAAAGACACACAAACAAGTCAGCCCACAAACTTACGAGGCAACCATCGAATGCTGTCAACGTCAAGTAGTTACACCAACGACACAGAGAACAACACAAACAACCCTCCAATTGCATCACACGAGCAGCTATGCAGAACCAAAACGTGTCCTCGGCTGGCTTTCCACCAGTCATTGTTCACAACTATGGAGACCTTAGTTTCCTAAACAAATAATTTACCAAAAAATGCAATCTCAGGACATAGTATTCAAAACTCACTGGAGATCATGCGACACTGTACGTGTCGAACAAGACAGATTATACGAATCTAATGGAGTTTCTGAACGAAAGAAAGTGGAACACTTCGTTTACACAACCGTATTCGAAAAGACACAGCGATACGAGATCAAGTGGGTAGATACTTGAACACCTAACGAAAGAGTACACAACGAACTCACTGCCCTAGGCTGGGAATGCATTCGCTTAAATCGAACGAGTGAGTTCGGCACAGTGAGACCCTCGCACAACTACATGACTGACTTGGTCGATACGGTCAAATCACGCGACCCGCTGAAGATGAAGTTATTTCTTCATATGGTCGTAATGTTAAGATCTACAACACGCTGTGCACCCCTCAACAATGCCACAACTGCCAGAGCTCTGCGCATGTGGGTATTCTATGCTGTCTCGCTCTCCACTGCCGCACAAGCGCTGGTGGCCACACAACCAAAAAGTGCAAATACCCCCATACAGCACCACGCAAATGCGCCAAATATGGTGGGGCCCATCCGGCCAACTACAGGGGGTGCATTGCCTACCTATCGAACCTCCGAAACCCCACCACCCCCTGCGCCCAGTGAGGAGTGAAATACCATTTGCTAGAGTGGTAGTTGGTAACCCCAGAAACTCTGGGTGGGCTGACTAACCTCAGATCTGCACAACCACGCAGCAAACTCCCGCAGCAACAGACACACAGACAAGACAGACAACACCCACCATCACACCAGAATTGGTTACACCGCAGGATACAAATAACAACACGACCCTACCCCCCGGACTATGAATTGTAGCCCACTATAAGCCATAGAAAATACACCCACACAGGGTCAGTCAACGCCTCAGAGAAGATGGAGGAGGAGATACAACTGGAACAAAGGAAACCCGACGACACCAAAACAATAACACAAACAATAAGACACCAATAAACATATACACAACTCGGACACCAATCCAACGACCCACAGAACACAACCACTCACCACAGACACCACACAGGAGCCCGTACATAGTACCAATCGATATCAGTACAGCCGCGCGTGATTAGCCGAGCGGTCTACGGCGCTGCAGTCATGGACTGTGTCAGTTTTCAAAAGTTTTAGTTTCAGAATTTTTTTAAACTTGTATCTGGTTTTCTAAAATACTTCTCCTCCATTTCATTTCACATACTGACTACAGTTGCGCAGTAGCACTAATAATGTAACACATAGAAGACTAAACACAGTATTGACAGGATTTTTTCGACTGCCGCGTTTTTAAATTTCAACAGAATATTTGTCGCTACGTACATGACCATGTTGTATCTGCGAACATGTTTTTACATTTAGAAAAAACATTAATTTTCTGTAGTAATTTTTACAAAAAGTGTATGCCGTCACTTAAAAATGGAATATGAAAATATATTAAACTTCTATTACTGGGCTGCCTAGAGGCAGAAGTCTGAGAAGTGTCCTGAGATACATCACAGTTCGCAACCTCGGAAACGCTGTCCAGTTTTAATTATATGAATGCGTGGTGTCTGTTCTTCGGACATGTCCGAAAAAACAGACACGACGCATTCATATGTCCGAAAGAACTGACACGGCACATTCACATAATTAATTCTGCTCGATGAGAAATGAATCCACCACTTTCACTGCGGATGCAGACTTACGTGCGGCCTCCTGTGGGAATCTCGAAGTAGCGAGCATGGAGGACATG
This sequence comes from Schistocerca piceifrons, assembly GCF_021461385.2. NCBI lineage: Eukaryota > Metazoa > Arthropoda > Insecta > Orthoptera > Acrididae > Schistocerca > Schistocerca piceifrons. Next base: position 469,667,303 of record NC_060141.1, on the reverse strand, counting down.
GATGGGGACTGTGGATAGGTGGCTCTAGGGGGGAGCATAAGTCGGCAGAGAGCCGTAGCGAGATAGTCCGCACAATTCAGATAAACACTGCGTCCGCGTGACGCAGTGATTGGCACAACTGCCTAGTAAGCAGCCGAGAACGGGTTCGAATACTGGTCTGGCACACATTTTCACTCGTCGCCGCTGATCCCGCATAAAGTTCCTTTGCAACTGACATCTATAGTTACTTCCCTTTCCTTTCCAGACTCCCACCCCCACCTCCATCTTACACAAGTGTCCAGTTTTGCCACCTTCCCTCACTGCAGCCACTCACGCTGTCAGATGCTCTCAGTGCTCTTTTCCATAGAACAGACATATGTCTAGTCCCTTTTCGACCGCTGGAACACGGACTACAGTTAACGCATACAGGGTGCTCCTGCTAAGAGTCGCCAGGTGCATTTTCTCTCGTGTTTCAGCTGATACTTTCAATTTCGTTTGTGCATTGTGTAACTGGAGTCCAACCAAACGACTGCTACTCCTCACGTATTTCATACGAAGCCCAGAGTCAATTGAAGGCGTCTGGCGTCTATCTGTTCCCCATTGTAAATAAAATTATTTTTAAGCGATATTTTTCGTGCCCATTTGATAGAGTTATTCCCATATCCGTTTTATCGATATGTGCTCTTTTCCATAGAACAGACATATGTCTAGTCCCTTTTCGACCGCTGGAACACGGACTACAGTTAACGCATACAGGGTGCTCCTGCTAAGAGTCGCCAGGTGCATTTTCTCTCGTGTTTCAGCTGATACTTTCAATTTCGTTTGTGCATTGTGTAACTGGAGTCCAACCAAACGACTGCTACTCCTCACGTATTTCATACGAAGCCCAGAGTCAATTGAAGGCGTCTGGCGTCTATCTGTTCCCCATTGTAAATAAAATTATTTTTAAGCGATATTTTTCGTGCCCATTTGATAGAGTTATTCCCATATCCGTTTTATCGATATGTGCTCTTTTCCATAGAACAGACATATGTCTAGTCCCTTTTCGACCGCTGGAACACGGACTACAGTTAACGCATACAGGGTGCTCCTGCTAAGAGTCGCCAGGTGCATTTTCTCTCGTGTTTCAGCTGATACTTTCAATTTCGTTTGTGCATTGTGTAACTGGAGTCCAACCAAACGACTGCTACTCCTCACGTATTTCATACGAAGCCCAGAGTCAATTGAAGGCGTCTGGCGTCTATCTGTTCCCCATTGTAAATAAAATTATTTTTAAGCGATATTTTTCGTGCCCATTTGATAGAGTTATTCCCATATCCGTTTTATCGATATGTATTGACAGGGAGTGGGAAACACGAAAAATAAACAGCAGTCTAGCGTGCTTAGCGATAGCAGTCTGCGCGTGTCAGGACTTTGCTGTCGCTGCTCAAGTACAGGTTATTCTTGGTGTTTTACTGTCCATGTTAATACAAACCGATAAAATTTGAGACCCATCTATCGAACGGGTACGTAAAATTCTGCTTTAAAAGTGATTTTTGTTTGTAACGGGAAACAAAACGATTCTTTCCATCTACACCGAGTGTTGCTTGATAGATGGGGTAAGCACTATACGTTTCGGCCGACTCCAGCAACACAATGCAGAAACTAAATTGAAGATATCAGGTGAAACACAGAGAAAAAGCTCCAGATGACTCTTAGGAGAGACACCCTGTGTACTGAGCAAGCGACTTGACGGTGTGTAGTGGATGTTACTTGGTATACTACTGTCACTTCCCCATACCCCCCTTTCCTGATCTAGTCGCGAAAAGTGTGCCGTTGGAGTTGTCACTGAGTCATGTTAGTAAGAATACGTAACCAAAAGTGATACATGTCCACTGGACAAAATATTAGTAAGCCGCTTCAAAGAGCACGCCAGTCACCTTGGAGCTCTGTAGGTGGTGTAGAACTGGTGCCAGCACTCATGTGACCCTCGCCGACGAAGTAAGTTATGGCAATGAAGCAGAGCGTATGGACCAGTCGGTAGCATGATAGATCGACGTGGAGACGTGGGAGTATGATAGAAAATAGCTACTGCCTTTGGACGTGCGCAAGATTACATCGTGAAAGAAAATGCTCAATTTGGTGCTCAGTGTGGACTGTAGAACGTTTCTACAACGAATGGTATACCAATCGCAGCCGTGTAGAACGATCTAAGAAGAGTGGTAGTAGAAAAGTCACAGAAGGGACCGGATATGAGTGTCAGTGAAAACAGAAATTGCAGGTCTATATCAGTTTCCGAACGGTCATTGTGGACTGTATGCAATGAACATCTGGAACCGGTTACAAAGCAAAATGCCATTCCCCACAGCAGCACATATGCTTGCACACCTATAGTGTGCCAAAAGACACAGAAACTGGACAGTAGGTGACTAGAGCCATAAAGTGTGGTCCATCGAGATGCAGTTTTGCCTCTTTTCAAACTATACTACGTAAATGACTGGGACCATAACCACATACTTGAAGTTGTAGCTACTCCTGGCAGAGAGTTCATCGAACCACCTTCAGGCTATTTCTCTAGCGGAGCACTCTCGAACAGCGCGCTGGGAAACGAACACTTAAATCTCCCATGCTAGCTCCAATTTCTCTTATTTCATTCTATAATGATTTCTCCCTGTGGTTGGCTACCTAAAAAATATTTTCAGAGTTTGATGAGAAAGCTGGTGAATGAATTTCATGAGAAGATCCTGCCGCAACGAAAAATGAATTTTTGGTGGTAAGTTCCTATGGGACCAACCTGCTGAGGTCATCGGTCTCTAGGCTTACATACTACTTAATCTAACTTAAACTAACTTACGCTAAGGACAACGCACACACCCGTGCCCCAGGGACGATTCGAACCTCCGACGGGGGCAGCCGCGCGAACCGTGGCAAGACGCCCAAGACCGCACGGCTACCCAGAAAAACGCATTTGTATTAATTATTGCCACCACAGTTCACGCATCATGACCATCCCTATTTCGCGATAATATGTAATCATCTTTTCAATCTTGTAGCTCCTCTTCATTTCCAATTCAGCCTTTCGCAAGGCGTCGTTTGGTTAGTTGTGTTTTAACCAATCATGTTTCAGCACTTTCTGTGCCATTCTCAATGGCTTGTAGTTACCATTCTTTCTGAAAATTATTGTGACATGTTAACATTTTGGTGAGGTTATAATAATTTCGGTTTATAGCTGCTTCCACGTATAAAACAGCGATATTTAGGCACTTAATTAGACTTTAGTTTGCATATACAGCTGAAGACATATGCCATAGAGTTAAGACACTGAATGTTGTACGTTTACGCAATGCTTAAAAATTAGGCCCAGGAAATTAATTTGGGAATAAGATAGTGATAATGTTGTTCAGATGCCTTATATGATATTATAGATTAGTTATATGGGTAGATTCATATCTGTAGCTTATCATCTGAAAACAACAATACTTTTTAATTTTTCTGTTTCTCTTGCATTTCTGTCTGAATGTAGGAATACAATATTTTGCGTTCTCTAGAGTGTTAAATACAGTTCCTGATGCTACTCTTGCTTCCATTGTTTTAGATTTGTTGAAACATTTACTTCTTTTGTTAGTCCTATTTTTAAGTGTCACATACGCATTCTCATCAATATCAGTATCACAAAAATCAATATCATAATTAATATCACAAAAACAAAATGTTTTGCAGATATTTTGTGTGTTGTTAATGTTATACGATGTTCTTTGTTTCACTACGTGGTTTTTTTGTAGAATTGCAGACGTATAAATATTGATGGAACTTGCAAGTTAATTGGTAGCTACCATATTGGTTATATTTGCCAATGTTGGAGGTTTGTCTTCCAGCTTTGTTCTATGTTGTTACTTCGAAGCCGTACGTTGAATCCTTGTCTCTTTAATATGTTACTGACCCTGTGTGTGACTTGGTAGGTGTATGTCACTATGTGTCATTTTTCTTAGGCCTACTATCTGGTGATTTATTGTATGTCATGTTGTGTTTGTCTGTCTGTACATTTCAAGATTATATATCGGTTTCCATATTTTATTATTTACTTTATGTACTGTCTACGCAACGTAGTCATTTTCCAATATTATTTGCTTTATTATGCTTAGTTCTTCCACGTAACCATGTTTGTTCGTAGGTGTTGTGTTCAGTCTGTGCAGTGAGCAACGGAAGCTGGCTTGAGTATGTGTTACACGCCGATTGGAATGGTTGTGAATACCTGTACATTGTTAACTCATGTTCGTTGATTCTCTTGTGTAAGGTCGTGTCTTAGAAATTAAGTCTTTCATCTGTCTGTGGCTCAATGGTGAACAGAATTTCTGGATGAACAGTGTTTCCGTCATCATGTAGCTCTTTTAAACGAGTATGTGGATCTTCTAACAGGCAAATTACATCATCTATATATTGTTAGGAAAAGTTTATTTTGTACCCTCTCAGTTTTACAATTTTGTCAAACATTTGATTTTCTGTGTGATTCATGAATAAGTCAGCCATAGGTAGTCTTTCTTGTTGAGAGTAAAGTTACTGTTGGAGCAAAAATGTTTTTGTTCTGATATGCCTTGTATCTTTTCGCGGGTGTGTTTCCTTGTAGCTTCAGATGTCTTTGTATGATGTTAATAATTTAATCTGTTGGAATGTGTGTGTGTGTGTGTGTGTGTGTGTGTGTGTGTGTGTGTGTGTGCACAGAAATTATGTCAAATGAGATTAGTACTGCTGCGATGGCCATCCACAAATGAGATGCAAAATCAGAGAACTTGGTATATGTTAAACATAAATTCAAACAACAAACAGTGTCAATAAGCAGGAAAAATTAAGACAAATAAGGAAGAAGAACAAAACGGAAATCGCTTAGAGACGCGGACCTTGGGCGTACTTTCGAATGCCCTTAGTTGCGACGCTATTTCCTGGTCACGCCAAGTTCGCAGCAGTCAGTACTGGTTTCAGGCAGACACCCTAAAAATAGGGAGTCATAGCTGCCTCAGGAAACCTCGAAATTTCTGTTGGTATTCGCTTGATTTACGTCTTTTCCGTGAGCTGTAGGACAGATCTTCCAGCCGTCTTATTAGAGTTGTGCGTTGAAGACTATCAGGCGCCAGAGACAACGACCTTTGTTGCCAGCAGAATAGCAGCCATTATGAGAAAGCAGAGAAGTAAATCTCTCAATTCTTTCACTAGTGGCAAACATATATTTGTTGGTTACTAAGAATTAAGAGAAGGCAATTTCTGAAATAAAATCAATCGATGTTTCGAAAAAATATGGTTGTCCGTCTCTTAATCCAGAAACAATCTACTTTTTTAAAGGACGTCATCGCGTAATGAAGAAATTTGTTTTTAAAAATAAATAGTTCAAAGAGGCAGTCATTAGTCGACTACAATAAAGAACGTAATATTTAGAGTAAGAGCATAAAGTACAAAGACACTAAGAACACCGATCACAGATCTGGCCAAGGTTCAGTTCACTGTAGAACAATACGCGAAATTCAGTGTGCTTTAGATCCCCGCTAGTTTTGGTAGAAATTGAACTCTCTAATATTTAAGCTTAAGCAGAGTTCTCACTCCAATAGGTGACCGTTTACAAAAGCATTCATAATATTTAATTAGCTACTCTTTCAAGAAATGACGTAGCGTGGAAGTTATAGCATTAGATATTTTATCAAATGTTATAATTCACTAAATTTGTTTGTATATACCGCAAATATCAACTTATAATAAAACAGAAAAAAGAAAACTTACAGAATATTACTGTAAAAAATGCTCAAGCATTGCTACTTCGAAAATTATGAGACCAAATGGATATCTAAGAGTGTACTTGAAAGACTCCTGGTATTCTAGTCGTGTCAGCGGTTAACTGAAAAGCTGCGTTCCTCACGTTGAGAAAACAGTAACCAGTCATTGAATTTAACCACATACGTTACAGGTAAAAGTACCTCACAGTTTCTACGTCTCTATGTACGTACTGGTTACTCTTTACTTTAAGAAAGACGTTGCAGAGTCATAGCATTATGCAAACATTTCACTTCAGATTAAATCTGTGAATTTGTTCGTTGCTTTATTACACTATCTTTTTCCCACAGTAGTCTAATAGGATTGTAATTGTTGTCAACGGCCGTGACGAATGTTTATGGCCTCCCTTTCGGCTTCTATGCATTCTACATCCGCTCCGAATCTTTCATTTATAAGATGTATCACTAATGTAAAAAGTAATGTACTAATGTAATTGTTCATGATATACCCATACTGCGGATTCCAATACAAATTTAAAAAAATACAAAAGTAAATAAGACATGCTCCAGAAGCTACCGTATGGAACTCGTGGAGCATATATTTTCTAATGTAGCAGTATCATTTCACGCTTCCAATTCTACTCACGAATAATTGTGATATCCCATTGTATCCTAATTTCACTTTCATCGTCATCGCACAAGGTATATGTGGAGGGAATTGGTAATTATCGATCACAATAGTAGTGGAAATAACAAGAATAGAGGTAGACAGCTGCAAATGGATTAATCACAGTATTTTTTGTTACAGGATGGAACCCCTCCACCCCCACACTAGCACGATGGTCAAAGAAAAGGTCTACTGCAATCTCTGTATATTAGTTAGTTTCCAGCAAGTGAGATCGCGCAGGATGTGGGTAATGCGATGTTTGCTTACATCTGGTTGTGATTAATCATTAACACGTGCTCATAGAGATAGATTGGGTCGAAAGTTGAACAAAGGATAGCGGTTTAAAGGGTAGCGGGAGGGAGGGGGGGTGTTGGAGTGCCAAGGCAAGAGCCTCGAGGAAAAAGCCTCTGCGATAGTCGAGTCTGGCTGTAAGAGCAGCAGCAGATTGCTCGCTATCAACGACAGATTATGCAAAGGTTAGGTAAGTTAGTGGTGGGTATCATGCAGGCGGATACTTTTGACGTTGTGACGCGTTGTTACTCAGCGACTGCAGCCAAAATCGGCGCTGAGTTCTCGACCAGCATGAGCATACCTGTAACACTTGGGTTCATCACCGGCTAGTCTCCAATATGTCATATACCCGATTCACAGAGTAGGGCAGTGTTTACGGTTTGTTTGTGCGTTAGTGTGAGAGCTTGTCGGCTTCACTGCCGTTGTCTGTTGGTCGACTGTGATTGCAGCTGGAATATACAGTCAGTATTGCCGATGTGCAAGGGGTTGTCCATGAATTCCTGGAGGACACGGTTTCGAATGGCATCGGGACCAGGGGCTTTGCTAGCATTGGAATGCTTGATAGCCCAAGTGATTTCATTTTTGGTAGTACGTATGTATGTGTGTGTGTGTGTGTGTGTGTGTGTAAGTTCGACGTAGGTGGTTATGTCCTAGCTAGCAGTGTGTTTGGTCGCTTATACTTCCACCTCCCACCTATGTTATGATGGACTGTTCGAGTGTCTCGAGTTCCTGTGTAGTCGTGTGGCGAGTTTTTCGAAAACTTCCTCGAGGATGTCAAGATAGTATTCATTGTGATGTTCCACGGTGCGAGTGTAGTGTGGAGCGTTGCTAATGATGCGTAGCACTTTTGTTGTATATGATCTGTAGACGGCACAGGCGTGTAGGAGCTGCAGGTGCCCAGAGGGGAGTTGCATAGGTCATCAGAGGTCTGATCAGCGTCGTTTATGTGGACCTCGACACCCTCGCATTTAGTGTGCTTTCCCTGTTGAGCATTGGGTAAAGTTATTTGAGCCGCGTGTGCGCTCTGTTGGCAAAGTATTCTGTGTTGTCCCCACAAGTAAGTTTCCGGTCCATCCAGGCACCGAGGTATCTCTCGGAAACTTATTGGGTGTGTGTGTAGTGTTACTTGTCTACAGTGTTGGTGTTTACGCAGTAGTTTCGGTCTGCGTGTGAACAACAGAACAGCTTCTTCACACTTATCGAAGTTTAATACATCATCATTCCAGCAAGACTCGGCAGTTCTTCGTGCTATCTGTAATAGTGAATTTATGTTCGACAGTTTCCAATCTTGCGCAAGGATGGCCGTGTCATTCGCGCAGATGGGCAACATCGGGTTTTGTGTTGCTGGGAGATGATTAATGTCGAGGTTGAACAACATGGACCCCAGTATGCTTCCCTGGAGTATTCCAGCTTGGATACCGTGTAGTGTCGATTGTTTGCCCTGCACGTCAGTGTTGAAACATCTGTTCGTGAGATATGAGTGTATGAGACGTACGAGTTCGTCGGGGAAATCAGCATTGCTTAGTTTGCGTATGAGGCCTTTGTGCCATAGACGGTCGAAAGCTTTTTCGATGTCCAGGTACACAGACCCTGTGGCTTTGTTCGTGTTGTAGCCATGCGTTTATATGTTCAGCTAGGCGGAGGAGTTGTGTTGTGGAGTGGTAATTCCTAAAGCCGAATTGCTCCGGCCTTAGGACATCATTGGCGATGCAGTGCCTAGTGATGCGTATTGGTATTACCTTCTTGACAATCTTGCTGAGCGAGCACAGCAGACTAATGGATCGGTAATTTCGTGAGAGGAGTGATCTTCTTCTGGATTCCTGAGCATCTGGACCTTGGCCGCCTTCCGAAAGTCAGGGAGGTGTCGGTGTTGTAAGATGACGTTTGTTATTTGTGTAAGGTATTGCTCGGCTCTGTCCGTGAACTCCTGGAGAATAAGGTTTTGGATGCCAGAGGGACCAGCGGCTTTCCTAGCATTAGAATGCTTGATAGCCAAAGTGATTTAATTTGTGCTATACGTCTGATTTCGTTGCTCGTGGGCTGGGCTATAAGTCGAGCAACCTCCTGGTCCGTTTCAAGTGTGAATACTGGCTTTGAAGGAGACAGATTCGGTATGGACGCTGCAAGTGTTGTGGCCATAATCTCTGCCTCCTCCTTCGAGGAGTACGCAGGGCCGTCCGACCCTTGTGCAGCAGGAATGTAATGTTTCTCCCTGGTGAAGAGCCTGGCTAGCTTCCACACGCCAGAACGTGTGGCATCTAGCCCTGCGAGTTTCTGCCCCCATTGTTCTTTTCTGAATGTTTGCATTTTTTCCCTTCTTAGACCCTGGAGTCTGTCAACGTGCAGTTACAGAACGGACATGTGGTACGCTGCCAGTACCTCATGAGGCGGTTCTTCATTGAGACAAGGTTAAGATTTCCTGGGGCAGGGCCGTCGACTGTTGTGGTATTGTATGTGAAATGGCGTCGGACGTTGCGTCTTGGACAACAGTAGTAAGGACCTCCACGGCCTTATCACTTTGTTGCGTGTTGTTAATTGCGTCAGTGACCGGAATACGACTATCAAGCGTTTCCTTGAACAAATTCGCGCGCTTGTAGTTCATTATCCTGCGTGGTTCTTTGTCCTGCAGTATTTCTTCTGTGTGAAGTATTAGTCTTGTGCTCTGAGTCCATATCGTTTTCAACCGTAAGAGTGAGTGTGCTTGTGATGCCCTTGATGAGGGCTGTGTCCAACGCGTCTGGCCTGAGTCGGACCCGTGGACCGCATACGTGGGGACGTCCAGCCCTAGTATTATGTAGTTTCGGCTAAGTGCATGCTCGTGTAGTTTCTTGCCGTTGGGGGTACGTATTCGTTAGTTCCAGTCTGTGTATTTTGAGTTTAAATCTCCAGCGGCATTTACTCACGGTGCTATGTTGAGAATTGTACTGATATGTGTTCAAATGTGTGTCAAATCTTATGGGACTTAACTGCTAAGGTCATCAGTCCCTAAGCTTACACACTACTTAACCTAAATTATGCTAAGGACAAATACACACACCCATGCCCGAGGGAGGACTCGAACCTCCGCCGGGACATTAACGAAACTCAGTTAATTTGCAGAAATCCCATATTCCTTGGTAACAGCTATTCCTCCGTTTAAAACGAAAAATATGCTGTACGACCGATGAAGCTTGGCTTCACAGTCCACGCGTTATATAAACAATTCTAAAAATATTTAGAATTTTACCAGCCATAAAATTCTGCAACTGACGAATTAACAGTACATTCCAAACACAATGACGGAACAAATGGCAGCACAACATATACGAAAGTTACCAGATGTGTTTCTACATCTGAAAGATGATGGCAATTCCAGTTTCGTGTCCACGCATAAAAGTGGCCCTAGTAACGCCACTATGAGGATGCAAATCAGGTTTGCCTTAAGTATACGCTGCAACGGTCGTGAGCGTTAGTTAGCTTTGTGACTTGATGTTGTGAGTTGATGTTACTCAAGAATACCTTTAAGGCGACAAAGTCTCCATTCTCAACACCCCACTTTTACGAGGTGGAGTAACAGCACTACGAGAATCTGGATGTTCCTTCTGAGATACTGTAGAAAGACCAGTCTACATGACTGCTGACAGCGGTGGTCACGAGAATGTATGATTGCAAGAAGTCCGGGCTCTGGACGGCCACATAGCACTACCGACAGTCTCCACCATCGTGTTTGGCCTATGGCTTTGCCTCGTCGTGCATCTGCAGCAGCAATCTGTGCAGCAGTTGGCACCACAGTGAGACAACAAATTGTTACAAATCGCTTACCCCAAGGACAACTCGGAGCCAGACGCTCTGTAGCGTACATGCCACTGACCCCAAACCACCGCCATTTGCAACTTCAGGATGGCAAGCGAGAGCTCACTGGATGGCAAGTCGGAAGTCTGATATATTTTCTGATCAGAGCTGGTTCTGCCTCGGTGTCAGTGATGTCCGTGCTTTAGTTACAAGGAGGCCACCTCAGGGCCTGCAGACAACCTCTCTGCATGTTAGACACATTCGACCTTCACCTGCTGCTATGGTCTGGGGTGCGATTTCATATGACAGCAGCAACACTCTCGTGGTTATCCCATGCACCCTGACTGCAAAACTGTTCGTTAGCCTGGTGATCCGACATGTTGTACTGCCGTTCAAGAGCAGCATTCCAGGTGGTGTTTTCCAACAGGATAACGCTCGTCGACATACCGCTGTTGTAACCCTGCATGCACTGTAATGTCGACATGTTTCCTTGGCCTGATCGATCAGCAGATCAGTCTACACTCGAGCAAATGTGGGACATCATTTGACGACAACTTCAGCATCATCCACAAACAGCATTAACTGATCCTATTTTGACCGACCAAGTGCAACAGGCTTGGAACTCCATCCCACAAACTGACATCTGGCACCTGTACAACACAATGCATGCATGCTTGTGTGCTTACATTCAATATTCTGGCAGTTACACTTACATATGTTACCTAGACAAGTGTGATTGTAGAAAAATATCCGATACCAGTCACAATAAAAGTTGTTTACTCGTCACACGACCGGTTTCGGGCTTGCGCCCATCTTCAGGTGTTTATACATTCATGTACATGTTTGTACTGTTGGAGATCACTGTATAAATACAAAACATTGTTTGCTGGTGACCATACCAATACAAGAGGGAAAATTGTAAGTGGTAAGGCAGCATTTGACGAAAATATATCTGTACTTACAAAAAGATGAAGCACCATTATTACAGTTATGCTGTGGTGATAGTTTTGCCACTTCGTTACACACTTATGGTCATTTTCACGTCCACATATCAAGTATAGCTCCATATTACACTATTATGATTTGCTCTCGTGAAATACACTATGTTTACATACAAACATGTGGGCTGTGATCAAAGAACTTAGATGTAGTAGATGTAAAGATGTTGCTCACACAGAAACTTGTAGGTTCTGGTCAAAGAACTTAGCCACAGGAAGTGCAAAGGTGTTGCATATATAGAAATTTAAAAAGCTATTATAGACTGCGACGTTTCTTGACACACATTATGAAATTTTTTTGATTCACATGTTTGACGGAAAACTTAGATCTAGGAAGTACAATGTTGTTGTATATATGAAATTACTCAAAGCTATTACAAATTAAAAATGACAGCTAGAACTGTTTTGAGCCACACTGTTGTCAGAGAATTTGGATCTAGGAGGTACAACAATGTTACACATACGATATTTCTTTGAAAGCTATTACACATTATAGAATGTCAGTTACAGCTTGTGTTTACAATATGACTATTACAAATTATGATAATGACCCTTGGACTGTTGTATGACTGCTACATCGAATTTCCATAGAATATTACTTTATTATTATATCAGAGGATAATTATTTTCTGTTTTTGAATATTTCATGAAATTTGTGAAGATACGATTTGTTTGCAAGTTCCACTTGTTCGTTCAGAACAAGGTCTGGTGAGTTAGAGCTGTGGATATAAATTTCTAGCTCTTCAAGCAGATTCATTTTCTTTCCTTTGTTCACAGTGTGTAGCATTTGTAGGTTTTCTGTAATGGCTGTGGCTGAGTGACTACGGTCTTTTAGGTGCATTGCAAAGGTGGATTTATCAAAATTATTCAGCTGGAAGGCATCCATATGCTCACGGTATCTTATAGTGAAACTCCTTCCAGTTTGGCCTATGTAGAACTGTGGGCAATTGTCACATAAAAGTTTGTAAATACCTGATTTGCGGTGGCATTGGTTGTTTGTCTTACTGTTGTGGATGATGTGCTGTTGTAGTTTGTTGTTAGTGCTGAAAGAAATTTGAATACCAGTTTTCCAGAAGAGTTTGGCAATTTGGTATGAAATTTTACCTATAAATGGTATGCAGGCGAATGTGTTTTTTCCTCCTTGTGAATCTGATCTAGTAGGTGTGCATTGTTTCTTTTGATTTTATTGTTAAGTTTATCAATTACATCTGGGTTGTATCCATTTCTCCGTGCAATTTCTTTTATAATGTTAATTTCTTTTTGTTCATCACGGGCGCTGAGTGGGATTTTATGTATACGATTAAGTGTGGATCTGAAGAATGCCATTTTGTGTTGTGCTGGATGACATGAGGAGTTGTTAATGACAATGTCACTAGTGGTAGGTTTTCTGTAAATCTGGAAGGCATGTTTGTTGTTTACATTAGATATTGTGAGGTCAATAAAACTGATGCCTTTATCTACTTGATGTTCTACAGTGAATTTGATGTTGTCGTGCATGCTGCTGAGGCCTTTAGCAAGTTTCTTATCTCCTCAGTTGTACCATTGTACAAGATAATAGTATCATCCACATACCTTTTGTAGTATATTATTTTATTTTTAAGTGAACTATCTGATCTGAAAAATTTATTTTCTGAGTGGTTAATGTAAATATCTGCAAGTATTCCTGCCAAACTACTGCCCATTGCAAGACCATCTTTCTGTTTATAAATTTTGTTATAAAAATAAAATAATTGTGTGATAGGACTAGTTCTAGCAAGTCAATGAGTTCACATATCTCAGCCTTGGATAGCTTTTTGTGTTTTAATAGGTTGCTTCTAATTATCTGAATAGTGTCATGTACAGGAATGTTGGTGTAAAGGTTTACTATGTGCATTGAAGCAAATTTAGCACCCTCTGGTATTGGTAAGTCTTTGATGTGCTCAATAAGTTCATAGCTATTCTTAACTGAAAAATTGTTTTCGTAGGTATAAAAGTTACTAAGAATGTCTTTAAGTTTCTTGCTCATAAAATATGCTGGACTGTTTCTTGAGTTGACTATGGGGCGTATAGGGCAACTTTCCTTATGAATCTTTGGTTGTGAACGTAGTTTTGGTGCAGATGGGTTCATGACAAGGCATTTTAGAACATCAGAGTCAGATAAAATTATTTTTGAAATTGTTTTCCTTCAGTGTGATTATTTAAATGAGCAGAACTTGAAATATTTACGAATTCTGTAAAAACACAACCTCATGTCTAGCAACAACAAACACTGTAGAAAATGGCGGAAACTGCTTATGTCGGTCTCATACATGTATGCATTCATACATGTAGGTCTAAAATCAGTCAATAGACCGAAGTACAGACCAAAAAACATGTGTACACTATTCTCCAGGTACAACTCTCTCCCCTACTCGAAAGTAAATAACAGTTACAAAATCGGAACAATGGTAGTGAAAAATAATTTACGTGGTGCAAGAACACCATGCGCAATAGCACCAAATGCATTGAATTGATGTTTTCCGTTACAGGACCCTAGACAAATGAGTCAATCTAGGCAAATGTGTCACCCAATTTGATCTGTCATGGACGTCCGTTTCTGAAGATCACATGCTCTTGAGCAAAATCTTGTGGAGAAAAATCATTCTCTGACTGTACAGTATTTGTGTCTAGTTGTGTAATCGTCACATAAAACGGTATGGCACATCCTGGAGGACAACCTGTATGTATGCGATGAAAAAAACGGGCCTGTTGCGATACCATCATTTCGCTAGAGCTGTATCAGCACACAACGGTATCTAAATATCTGTACAGACACCCCATCTGCTACGGACATGGGTCAACAAAACCCAATCACATAGGCGATACTCTAAGTGGTGAACAGCCGTAGGAAAGTAATGCCGTGTCTGCCATTATCTACAGCTCAAACTGTCTATGCAGTTTCCTGCCGCGCCACCTATAACTGTCTACGCGTTGCTGACGCCAGAATTTCTTGGCGGACACTTACCAGATGATTTTGCATAACAAGAAAAAAAGGCATGGTGATTCTGCTATTTCACAGGTGACATATGAAGTACTTGTAACATTCGCTATACACGTGGAGGCCTGAATTTTGTCGACCTCTTTCCAATTCCGAAAGCACCTTTCCGAGACATTATCCACTGTACACGCGGAAGCCTGAATTATATTGACCTACTTCCAAAGACGAAAGCGCCTTTCAGAGACATTAGCACTCTGGATATACTCTACTTAAAAAGCAGGTTGTCGCTAGTATCAGCAACCCGACACTTGGAAATCAGCGAAGGACTTAAAACGGAGGATTGTGTAGTATTTTCGATGTTGTAGGATTAACTTATGGATAAAACTGACTTTTAATTAGGGGCACCATTCAACCTTCACTTGTGGCAATCCGATGAAAGGGTTGTGATTTGCTGAATGCCTGCAGAACGTTACCTGCCGTCTTGTGTAATGCTAGCAATGAAGCAGGGAGGAGTGGGTATTACGGTATCTGGATTTCTTCGTGGTTACAGTGTGTTTCCATTATTTTGCTTAAGCAAATGCTACAGACAGAGGGATACGGAAACATCTTGCAGCCTTGTGTACTGCGCGTAGAAGAGAAACTGTTCGGAGACGATGATTGTTTTTATAAACATGACAAGGCACCCTATAGTAAAGTAACCTCCCTGAGGCAATGGTGTGTGGACAGTAAGATTTCTGAAATAGACTGACAGAATGGATCGTCTCTGCGGTGACTTACAACGCCGACAGTGCGGCTGATCCCGGCGGAGGTTCGAGTCCTCCCTCGGGCATGGGTGTTTGTCCTCAGGATAATTTAGGTTAAGTAGTGTGTAAGCTTAGGGACTGATGACCTTAGCAGCTAAGTCCCATCAGATTACACACAACACATTTGAACATTTTTGAAGAACGTCGACACCAGTGTCCAACACTATTACCTTCTCTGGTTTCTGTTCTCGAGGAAAGTGGGCCGCCATTCCTCCAAAGAAATTCAGTCAGATTATTGGAAGTATCTCCAGTAGAGTTCAAGCCGTTATAAAAGTGAACTGTGGACACGCCCCAGCGTAATGGCCACTAATTGGTGTTCGGATACTTTTGATCAGACTGTGTAGGTTTGTAGATGTTACACTGCAACTAGAGTCAAAGGTTTATCGTTCTCATGAAAACTACCGAGCCAGGTGACACAGTGGTTAGCACAATGGACTCGCATTCGGGAGGGTGACGGTTCAAACCCAGCTCTGGCCATCCTGATTTAGGTTTCCTGTGGCTTCTCTAAATCACTTCAGGCAAATTCCAGGATTGATACTTTGAAAGGTATAACACTCCAAATAGAGAGCCCCTAACGACATCCCTTTTGACGGCAAAAGATATAAAAATTATTTATCCTGACGTCGACGGTAGCTACTGGCAACAAAACATTAACACTAGTGAAAGTTTTGATAACAGAAATACTAGGAAACTAACAACATCTATTCCACGGAAAGACTTAAATGTAAGACTATCACATGATCACTTAATCCACGAATCATGAAACTCTAATAAAGAATTCAAAATATATGTTTTACGAAGACTAAAACCCAGACGAGATAAAGTGACCAGAGATAACATTTATCCAAGAAGAATTGTAGCCGCATCGAGCTGTAAGTTCGCTGCGACTACAATGAAAAACTTCAATGGAGATGTTAATTCGATCTCTTGTAGACGTCGCGATAGAAGCACGCTCATTGACCGATACTAGATTGTTTCAGACCGATCTGAAATTTTAAAGTTTTTCAAGTATTGTCTTGACCTATTAGTTAAAGTTCTGAAGAAAAGTGATAGAACATTTATCGTTTA
This sequence comes from Schistocerca piceifrons, assembly GCF_021461385.2. NCBI lineage: Eukaryota > Metazoa > Arthropoda > Insecta > Orthoptera > Acrididae > Schistocerca > Schistocerca piceifrons. The sequence goes on along the minus strand of NC_060141.1, from coordinate 469,651,035 downwards.
GCCAGACAACGGAACAGATATTATACGCGAGGGAAAAGTAACTCGTCTGATACTTTATCAATTCTGGGACTTAGTCGTCGTGACCTGTGATCGTCACGAACATTGAAGGACACAGCAATATATCACACGCCGACATAAACTCTACAAATAGATTTTAGTGGGAAACATATACACGCAATCATGAAGAATTCCCAGGTACGTTCGCAGGTTCGAATCCTGCCTCGGGCATGGATGTGTGTGATGTCCTTAGTTAGATTTAATTAGTTCTAAGTTCTAGGGGACTGATGACCTGAGATTTTAAGTCCCATAGTGCTCAGAGCCATTTGAACCATTTTTGAACCCAGGTACGCCGTGTTGTCGGAAGCTGTAGTCAATGTCAAAATTGCTGATATAAATCGTAGCTTCAAATCCTTGAGTAACAGATAGCTGTGCTTTCTAGTGCAGTGGTTAGATAATTCAGAAGTTCAATAAACCCCAGTTATAACTTCAATACTTCGTGTCGTCTACATCATTCAATTGAACTTTATTGTGTAACTGTGAAATAATTATTTTCTTGATAGAAGGCCGAAGCTAAAGGTGATTGAGTGACATTATTAACAGTGAAAAGGAACTGAACATTTTATTACGACGTTTTCTGTACGTTATTTAGAGAGTAGATTATCTCTGGAATTACGTTGTAGGAGTTGTTGAATTGTCACCGTAGCGACACATTAACGACGCTATAATCTTCACAAATCAATATCCTCCATGACCATAATGTGGCATCGGCTTGAATAGTGGAACTTATAATTCGAGATGTCATACTATCTTCGTTTGAACATTCATTTGTAAACCCGGCATTTGTAAACCCGGCTTATAAGCCCGTCGCGAACACGCGAAGGATATTTGGTTTATTTGGTTTCAGATAAAGGGAGTTGTTGCGGTACCGACTGGTGCAGTCGCTGTGTGTATCAGTAAAGAAGACAGACATCCTTCGAACCAGTGCTTCAATTATAAGCGAGGGCCGCTTATACATTTCGGCGTGCTGCTCCATCGATACCCGGATATCTGTTAAAGCGAAGTAGTATCTGAAACTAATCTAACAAAGCGAGGAGTTTGTTTCAACAGTTACAGATCAGAGGTGACGCTATCGATGGACGCCGACCTGTGTCAACCAGACTCGAACAACCATCCCCATCAGGCCGACACACACACACACACACACACACACACACACACGCCACAAAGGGCACTGCCGACTTCCCATCCCATCCTTCCCTATTCCGTTGGGACCTATGACTTGGCTGTGGTTGGTCCCCTCCCACAAACAAACAACCAACCACCCAATCTCATGAAAACTACTACGAAATTATTGCAACGTACTATATTTGCAATGTGCAAGAGCAATCGTGACTTAATAAACGATCACTGAAAGATCTTATGTGTAATTTTATGATATTTCCATACTTCAAGTAGAAATGTATGAAGAATTTTCTGTGTAGAAACTGCGAGGAAAGTCAGAATCAAAGGTTATTCTCAAATCTATCTGTTGCATCAGTAATGCTTATTAATCAGTAATGATAACAGATTGCCGGCCGCTGTAGTCGAGCGGTTCTAGGCACTTCAGTCCGGAACCGCGCGACTGCTACGGTCGCAGGTTCGTATCCTGCCTCGGGCAAGGATGTTTGTGATGTCCGTAGGTTTGTTAGGTTTAAGTAGTTCTAAGTTCTAGGGGACTGATGACCTTAGATGTTAAGTCCCATAGTGCTCAGAGCCATTTGAACCATTTGATAACAGATTGTGGCACAGATTTGCTTCTTGAAAACAATAATTATTGTAAGTCTCATAGCAGAAGAGCGAATCGGTGAGACTCATACCTTTATACGAAGCAGTTCGGCGCCGGATCTCCAACGAGAGCAAACAAAAACACGGCTGTCCCTGAGACAAGGCGACCGCAGCGTCTCGCCAGTAACAATGGAGCGCCGACACGGCGCGGCCTTACGTTGAGCTCAGCAGGTGACAAGGGCAGAACGGCGCAGTTCGTTGACGTCAATACACTTGTCAGCAAAACGATGGGCACTTCCTGCTTAAGTTGCCTTAGCGTCTCTATACGAACGGAAACTGACAGCAGATAATGAAACACACGCAAAAAAAGTCAAGAGCTTTTTAGATACCAGCCGGTGCATTTACATCCGTCAGTCCACCAGTAGTAAAAAAGAAGAGTGACATAGCTATTAGAATAGTTGATTGATTGGTTACGATAGTTGCACTAGAGTGGGTCTACTGAGACTTCCTTAACAATAGCTGTCCTCAACCCAAAAGTTGACAGCCATAGTACCATATAACTCACAGTCTCATTGGTGGTGGTATCAGCGTGCCTTCAGCCTTCGAGCTGACTTACGCAGCCAGTTACTGGTGAACGTACTGTTTAACGTGGATTCCGAACCACAGTGAAACGGAATTTTACGCACGTATAAATCACTGCCTACGTGAAATTTGCGATAAGTGACGGGGAAAAATCTTTATGTAGAGGACAGAAGAAATATTTTCGCATAAGGAATGGATACAGGACGAGTAGAGGAAGGAGACTGACAGCATAAACACGGTGTGCCGCACCGGAACTCGAACCTGTGTCCCTTGCCTTTTGTCGGCAAGTTCTCAGCGGGCTGAACTATCCAGGCCCAAATCATGACCTGCCCTCACACTCCCCCTTCCTCCAGAACCTTCTCTCCACTGCTAGCTGTGGGGGCGGGCTGTGAGTCGTGCTTGGATAGCTCGGTCCGTTGAGAACGTGCCCACGATAGGCAAACGACCCAGGTTCGAGAAACATATTCGATACGCAGTTATGATCTACCAAGAAGTTACAAATCAACGCAAACTCCGCTGCAGAGTGAAGATTCATTCTGGAAACTGATGGTGTAGTTTACTTAGAGCGTAAGATAGGTTTTTCGCTTTAAGAATGAAATTTAAGAACTGTTCGAAGAGTTCTTAGAGTTCAAGCAGAGGTATGCGTTGTGATGTTTTCTCAAGTTACGTGGGAGGAAAACTCTGCAAGATACTGTGAAGTACTGCATTAGCGATCTGATTAATTGAAATCTCTACATACGTAACGGCTGTAATTTCTTGTACAAATATGTCCCTAAATTCCTGAGTGCAGCTCAGTTTAAGGCGTTTAGTTGACACGTAACAGAGACTTCCATGTTTTCATTAGGTGAAGTGCGTGTCTGTATCGGGTGGATGACAATTGCGGGTCCTTGCACTGTGTAATCCTCTGTATGAGTTGAGGGTGAGTGTGGACATAAAGAGGTAGAGTGAACTCTGCCCTTTAGATTAAAAGGAATAGGTTAGAGAAGTCTACTTCCCCATGCGGTGGATGTATCACCATAAATGGTGCCACATGAATATTCATTTCTCGAGGAATAGGACTGGTTACTTGGGGACTGTACGTTGTTCCAGTAGGATATATCTGTAAGCAAAGCCACAGTCTCCGGCGAACAGGCTATTGCGCAGTTAGCTATAGGTATACCAGTTCCTAAACGAGTGTAAAACTTTATATATCAGTTTTTGGCACCATTCATAACTGACGAGAATCTTCTCAAGCATAACTATTAGGAAAAAATAAACGAACAATGAGAATCAGTTTGATTGCATGAATCTTTTAAAAGAACAATACATTCTTGAGAAGATTAAGGATATTTACAATACATATCTACATCTAAATGATTATTCTACAATTCATAATTAAGGGCATGGCAGAGGGTTCATCGAACCACCTTCAAACTGTTTCTCTATGTTTCCATTCTCTAACAACGCTCGGGAAAAACGAGCACTTAAATCCTTCTGTGCGAGCTCCGGACAAACGTGGTGTACGCAGTCTCTTTAGTCTATCTGTTGCATTTTCTAAGTGATTTGATTTGATTTGTTTTGGGGAAGGAGACCAGACGGCGAGGTCATCGGTCTCATCGGATTAGGAAAGGATGGGGAAGGAAGTCGGCCGTGCCCTTTCAAAGGAACCATCCCGGCATTTGCCTGGAGCGATTTAGGGAAATCAGGATGGCCGGACATGGGATTGAACCGTCGTCCTCCCGAATGCGAGTCCAGTGTCTAATCACTGCGCCATCTCGCTCGGTGCATTTTCTAAGTGTTCCACCAATAAATCACAGTCTCTGTGGTACTTTGCCCACAACATCATCTATGTGAGCGTTCCAGTTGAAGTCATTTGTAATTTTAATCCTAAGTATTTAGTTGAATTCACGCCCTTTAGATTTGTGTGATTTAACGTTTAACCGAAATTTATCGGATTCCTTTTAATACTCATGTGGAGAACTCCACATTTTTCGTTATTTAGAGTATACTGCCACTTTTTGCATCATACAGTATCTTGTATAAATCATTTTGCAGTTGGTTTTGATCATCTGATGACTTTCCAAGACGCTAAATGACAGCATCATCCGGAAACAATCTAAGATGGCTGCTCATATTGTCTCGTATTGTCTCAGAGTGCCTGTAACACTTCCTTGGAGAATGCCAGATATTACTTCTGTTTTACTCGATGACTTTTCCTTGGGGAATGCCAGATATTACTCCTGTTTTACTCGATGAATTTTCCTCTTTCACAACTAACTGTGACCCACCTGACAGTAACTCGTGAATCCAGGAGCACACTTGAGGCGGTACTCCATAGGCACGCAATTTGATTCGAAGACGCTTGTGAGGAACGGTGTCGACAGCCTTCTGGAAATCTAAGAATACGGAGTCAATTGGACAACCCTGTCGATAGAACTCATTACTAGATAGAACTCATTACTTCGTGGGAATAGGGAGTTAGCTGTGTTTCACGAGAACGATTTTTCCTGAATTCGTGCTGACTATTGGTCAATAAATCGTTGTCCTCGAGATAATTCATTATTTTCGAACACGGATTATGTTCCTGAACTCTACTGCAAACCGACGTTAGTGATGTGGGTCTGTGATTCAGCGGATTACTCCTGTTTCCTTTCTTGGGTATTGGTGTGACTTATGCAACTTTCCAATCTTTACGTACAGCTCTTTCGATGAACGAGCAGTTTCCATCATTGTTAGATATGGAGCTGTTGCACCAGCATACTCCGAAAGGCACCGACTGGTGTGAAATTTGGACCTAAAGCCTTGGCTTTATTAAATGATTTAAGCTGCTTCACTACACCGAGGATATCTACTTCTAAGTTACTCATGTTGGCAGTTGTTCTAGATCATAATTCTGGAACATTTTCTTCGTTCTCTTTGGGTAACGAGTTTCAAAAAACCCTGTTTAGTAACTCTGCTTCAGTGGCTCTGTCATCAGTGATTCACAGTTGTTACCACGCAGTGAAGGTACTGACTGCGTCTTGCCGCCGGTGTTGTTTATATACGATTGGGTTTTCTGACAGATTTAGAGACAGAGCTTCGTTGTGCAAATGATTAAAAGCATCTCGCATTGAAGCTCGCGCTAAATTTCGAACTTCAGTTAAATTGCGCTAATCTTGTGGATTTTGCGTTCTTTTAAATTTGGCATTCTTTTTTCATTGCTTATGCAAGAGTGTTCTGACCCGTTTAGAGTACCAGGGGGATCAGCAACATCGCTTATTAATACATGTGGTGTATATCTACCAGTCGCCAGCGATACAATTTCTCTGAATTCAAACAACATCTGGTCTACGCTTACATAGTCAGATTGTACGGAGTGGAGATGTCTCTTAGACAGGCGTCTACCGAATTTTAACCTGCTTTTTTAAATAGGCATACTTTGCGTTTATTTGTGGTGGGTTTCGATGTTACGGTAGTCAGTCTCGCTACGACTGCCTTGTGGTCACTAATTCCTGTATCCGTTATGATGCTCTCTATCTGTTTATGATTATTTGTCACTAATAGGTCAAGTATGTTTTCGCAACCATTTACGTTTCGAGTGGGCCCCTGAACTAATTATCCGAAACTATTTTCCAAGAAACCATTTAGTACGATTTAGCACGATGTTTTAAGCCTACTTCCGGCCTTAAACATATATTTTTCCCAACATATCGAGGGTAGATTGAAGTCACCAGCAACCTAAAATTATATGAATGAGGTACATATTTGAAATGAGACTCAGGTTTTCTTTGAATTGTTCAGCAGGTGCATCATCCGAGTCAGGAGGTCGGTAAAACGAACCAGTTATTAATTTATTCCGATTGTCAAGTATAATCTCTGTCCATATTAACTCACAGGAACTATCTACTTCAATTTCACTACAAGGTAAACTATTTCTGACACTCCACCGCCGACTCTGTTTAATCTGTTCTTTCTGAACACGATTAGGTCCTTTGTAAAACTTTCAGCTGAGCTTATTTCCGGCATTAGCCAGCTTTCTGTACCTATAATGATTTGAGTTTCAGTGCTTTCTATCAGTGTTTGGAGTTCCGCATCCTTCCCAACACAGGTACGACAATTTACAACTATAATATCATTTTTTCCTATGTTTGTCCTTTCAGACTGACACCCGTTCGGTAGTTTCCTGAGGCCCTCTAAACTAAAAAACGGTCCAGTCCCTTCCACACAGCCCCTGCTACCCGTGTAGCTACTTACTGTGTGTAATGGACAACTCTATTAAGCGGAACACGGAAACCCACCACCCGACGTCGCAAGTCGAGGAATCTGCAGCCTACACGGTCGCAGAACCACCCGAGCCTCTGATTGAGATCCTTCACTTGTTTCTGTACCAAAGAACCACAGTCGGTCCTGTCGACGATGCTGCTGATGGTGAGCTCTGCCTTTATCTCGCAAGCAAGACTGGAGGCCTTTACCACTTCAGCTAGACAGCCGTAACCAAAGAGAACCTCCCTGATCCGAAGTGACACTCATCGTTGGTATCGACGTGAGTCACCAGCCGCAGCTGGCTGCAACCTGTACTCTTCTTGGCATCCAGAAGGACCTTTTCCACATCTGGAATGACACCAGCCTGTAAGCACACGGAATGCACACTGGATTCCTTCCCCTCCATTGCAGCCAGATACCTAAATGACCCTATTACGCGCCTAACTTTGGAGCTCCCAAACCACTCTCTGTGAATGCCCAGACTTTGACCGAGATGCTTCGTCTGGAACAGGGGGTCATCTGCATCTGGCTTAGAGAAATCATCAGCCATGGAAATCATCAGCCAGAGATAGCTCCTTAAACCTGTTCGTCAGACGAACTGGGGCGGGTTTCCGATCGGCCCCAAGGGAAGTCTTTCACTGTCTGCCAGACCCTGGAACGAACTCCCATTCGACCACGGACGATGGATCAGCCTGAGTGCAGGCACTAACCGCGACGGCCACAGCAGTGGACCCAATGGAGGATACATGGGATGTGCTCGGCATCCCTCAGATCTTCACATCCACACCCCACAGTGAAACTCGTTGGCAGCAGCTTCAAGCTGTGTGATGGAAGCCAACACAGCCTGGAGCTGTGAGCGAAGAGTCACCATCTTAGCTCGCATCTGTATACAGCACTCACAGTCCTTATCCGTACTAGACAACAAACGTGGAACTGTGCCTCATAAATAAACAAGCACGAAAGTAACAACTTTAAACTAAAGAGCACTCAGGTACGCAAGAAATTACAAAAATACACTAATAACTACACAGATAATTGAAAATTTAAAATAAGTTGCTCCTGTTTGTAGCTCGTAGAAATACGTAATAAACGAAAAGTGTACTCGCCTTATTAGCAAAATGAGTGTGAGGTACTGTCTCACTGATGGTCTAGTTAACACTGAGCTGTACTAGCAAAAACAAACAAAAGCCTGCACGAAACGAGGATCGATACAAGCGTCGATGACAATGGCGTTACTTTACGCTACAATGTTATTAAAATGAAAGGCTGTGCCTAGTAAGTACTCAAACATGCAAGAAATTAGAAAAATAAACTAGTAGCTACGCAGGTAATTGAAAATAAGTTGCTCCTGTTTGAAGCTCTTAGAAGTACGTAACATCCTTATTAGCAGCAGGAACGGGAGATACTGTCTCACTGATAGTCTAACCGACAGTCTATATATATATATATATATATATATATATATATATATATATATATATGACGTATATGAAACCATAGTTCAAGAATAGGTTATTTCTTAGTAATGACAAGATAGGCCCTCAATTCAGACTGATACAAAAGAGCTACAGAGGAATATTTATTCCGCACCCAACAGTAGAGAGAAAACAATAATTCAGTAAGTAATATATTGTAATAATTCAAGGTAAAACATTCGAGAAATATTAGTGGACTCAGGAATAGGGGAATGATGTCCTACACCATGCCAAAAAAGCATCAACTTCTCTTTTTAATACCTATAGCAATAAAATTGGAAATAGCATATTCACAAGTACAACAAAATGTAAAAATTTATTCTTGTTTTTTTCTGTTTTTATATTTTAGTGGATTATCGATAATATCAAACACACATTCAGATATAGTCGGTTTTGCATCTATAACGTTATTAGTGTCGAAGCTAGTTTGATTAAATAGCTGAAGGAAAATGCATACAAAAGGTGATTTGGTTCAGTCCGATGCTTCGCAATAGATGTGCAAGACTCGTTCATTGTTGTTATTATTACAATCACTATAAAACATGAATAGACTCAACTATTTATTGTAGAAAATAGACTCCGCTAATACGGCTTTTAATGTAAATAACATTACTCGTATTTCCAATATGACACTTGAGCCTGCTTAGCTGCACACACATGGCTGGTCTGTGGCAGAACAATTGACAAAACAAATCGAATATTTTAGCGGTGGATCTGAGTCTCTCTCTCTCTCTCTCTCTCTCTCTCTCTCTCTTAGATGTCTTAATTTAAGACAAAGTGCAGAAGCCCATTTTACACAAACATGTAGCTGACAATGGTAATAACACAGTGAGTGCCATCTCGGAGAGAGCCGGGTATTCACTGCATATTGACAACCAAAATACACTGAAAAACCAAAGAAACTAGTATACCTACCTAATGTCGCGTAGAGACCCCGCGAGCACGCTGAAGCGCCGCAACACGACGTGGCATGGACGCGACTAACGTCTGAAGTAGTGCAGGAGGGAAGTGACATCAACAAGCCTGCAGGGCCATCCATAAATCCCTGAGAATACGACCGGGTGGAGATCTCCTCTGAACAGCATGTTGCAAGGCATCCCAGATATGCTCAATAATGTTCAAGTATAGGGAGTTCTGTGGCCAGTGGAAGTGTTTAAATTCTGAAGAGTGTTCCTGGAGCCTCTCTGTAGCAATTCTGGACGTGTGGGACGTCGCATTGACCTGTTGGTGCTGCCCAAGACCGTCGGAATGCACAATAGACATGAATGGATTCAGATAATAAGACAGGATGCCTACGTACGTGTCACTTGTCAGAGTCGTATCTCGACTTGTGGCCGCTTATCACTGCAACTGCACACGCCCCACACCATTACAGAGCTTTCAACAGCTTGAACAGTCCCCTGCTGACATGCAGGGTCCATGGATTCGTGAGGTTGCCTTCATATTCAAACACGTACATCAGCTCGATACAATTTGAAACGAGACTCTCCGACTGGGCAACATATATCCAGTCATCAAAAGTCCAATGTTAGTGTTGACGGGCCCAGGAGAGGAGTAAAGCTTTGTGTCGTGCAGTCACCAAGGGTACACGAGTGGGCCTTCGGCTACGAAATCCCATATCGATGATGTTTTGTTGAATGGTTCGCACACTGACACTTGTTAATAGTCCAGCAATGAAATTTGCAGCAATTTGAGGAAGGATTGCACTTCTGTCACGCTGAACGGTTCTCTTCAGTCGTCGTTGATCCCGTTCTTGCAGTGTCCTTTCCCGGCCCCAGCGATCTCGGAGAACAGCTGTTTTACCTGATTCCTGATATTCACGGTACACTCGTGAAATGGTCGTACGTGAAAATCCCCACTTCATCGGTTCCTCGGAGATGCTGTGTGCCATCGCTTGTGCACCGACTTCAACACCACGTTCAAACTCACTTTAATCTTAATAACCTTCAACATTAGCAGCAGTAACCGCTCTAACAATTGCGCCAGACACTTGTTGTCTCATATAGGCGTTGCCGACCACAGTGCCGCATTCTGCCTGTTTACATACCTCTGTATTTGAATACGTATGCCTGTACCAGTTCCTTTGGCGCTTCAGGCAATTCGAAAAATTATCGTTTCGGTATTCTGTCTGCTTTCAAATCTTGCAGTACCACTAGCAAGACCAAACCTAAATTATTCGGGAGATGTTGCGAATCCAACGAATGGATCACGAACTCAGTCAAAAGCTTCAGCACTCTGTCCAAAAATGTTTTGAAATTCCTCTGCAAGAGTATTAAATGTCCTTCAATTAAGTTCATCAATACCTTATTATCGTCAGTAATGGGCGGTACAGTGGGCACGTCACATAATACAAAATGAGCTGTCCTTCTCTGAAATTTTCCGATGTCCTCCGTCAAACCTATGTGATGTGAATCCCACAGCGCACAGCAGTACTCCAGAAGAAGGAGGACAAGCGTGGAGTAAAAAGTCTCTTTAGTAGACCTGTTGCGTTTTCTAGGTGTTCTGCCAATAAATGGCAGTCATTGGTTTGCTTTTCCCACAACATTATGTATGTGATCGTTCTATTACAAGTTATTTGTAGTTGTTATCCCTAAGTATTAAGTTCAATTTACAGTCTCTAGATTTGTGTGATTTATCACGATCACACTTTTCATTATTTAAAGTGCCACTCTTCGCACAATACACATATTTTGTTTAAATCATTTTGCAATTGCTTTTGATCATCTAATGACTTTAGAAGACAGTAAATAACATCATCATCTGCAAACAGTCTAAGATGGCTGCTGAGATTGTCTCCTAAACCGTTTATATAGATTAGGAACAGCAGAGGGCTCATAACACTTCCTTGGCGAACGACAGATATTACTTCTCTTTTACTCAATGACTTTCCGTCAGTTAATACGAACCTTGACTTTTCTGTCAGGAAATCATGAACCTAGCCACACAACTGAGACGATACTTCATAGGCACGATGTCAAAAGCGTTCTGGAAACCCAAAAATATGGAATCAGTTTGTCATCCGCTGTCGATAACACTCATTAGTTTGTGAGAATAGAGCTAGTTGTGTTTCAGAAGAACGATATTTCTTGAATCTATGTTGGATGTTTATCACTAAATCGTTTTCTACGAGACAATTCATAATGTTCGACCACCGTATATGTTCCAAAATCGTACTGCAAATCGACGTGATATTGGTCAGCAATTCAGTGAATTACTCGTATTTTCTTTCTTGGGTATCGGTGTGCCTTGCGCAGCTTTCCTGTCCTTAGGTATGGATCTTTCGACGGGCGAGCAGCTGCATGTGATTGAAAATAATGGAGCTGTTGTACCAGCGTATCTTATCATCTGGGGCAAAGGCCGTACCTTCGTTACGTGATTTAAACTGCTTCACTTCGCCGAGGATATCTAAGTTATTCATATTGGCAGTTGTTCTTCATTCGAATTATTGAATATGTACTTCGTCATCTTTAGTGAGGAATTTCGGAAAACCGAGTTTAGTAAATCTACTTTAGTGGTACCGTCAACATCACCATTTTTATCGATCAATGAAAGTATTGATTGCGTCTTCCGCTGGTGTACTTTACATACGACCAGAATCCCTTTGGGTTTTCTGGCAGATGTCGAGACAGAGTTTCGTTGTGGAAACTATTAAAAGCAACTCGCTTGAAGTTCTCGCTAAACGTCAAGCTTCTGTAAAACTTCGCCAATCTTGGGGAGTTTTATGTTCTTTTAAATTTGGAAAGCTTTTTTCGTTGCTTCTGCAATAGTGTTCTGACCTGCTTTGTGTACCGAGGGGAAACGCTACCATCTCGTACTAATTTATATTCCAGTTTCAGACAATACTATTTGTTTGAATTTCAACCACATCTGGTCTAAGTTTACATAGATTGGACTGAGTGGAGATTGTCCTTTAGGAAGGCATCAAGCGAATGTTTATTTTCTTCTTTAAATAGATGTGTTTTGCTTTATTTTTGGTGTGTTTGGATGTTACAGTATTCAGTATAACGGAACGCGGAAACACATCACCCGATAGCACACAGGAATTTGGAGCCTACATTGTCGTAGAACCACCTGCGCCTCTGATTCAGACCCTTCACTCGGCTCTGTACCAAACGGTCACGGTCGGTTGTGTCGACGATGCTACAGATGGTGAGCTCTGCCATCATCTCACAAACAAAACTGGCAGTGTTTGCCACCTCATTTAACAGCCCGAAAACAGAGAGGATCTCTCGCGATTCCAAGCAGCACACATCGTTTGTACTGACATGAGCCACCACCTGCAGTTGGTTATACCCTGTGCGCCTATTAGCTTCCAGAAGCAGCCTTTCCACATCTGGAATCTCTACCAAGCATAAACATTGAAAGCACACTGGATTCCTTCCCACCCCTAAGTGGTCCTATGACGCACATAACATTGGAGTCCCAACTATCATAATCCCATCCTCTGTTAATGCCCTGACCTTGTGGGCCAAGAAGCCCAGAGAATTCAGATATTAATTTTTTCCACATCTAACACCAAATAGTAAAACAAATACATAACTTTGATACTGTAGTTGCAACATCAGTCCCTAACAATAGCTTTGAATGTTAATACATATAAAGATACCACAGATTTGCAAATCAGTCAGTCTTCAATACAATAACTGTCCTGCCCATTATGAAAGTCTGTAAATGATATCCAGCTGCCAAACAAACAAAATGTGAAACTTTCTGGCAGATTTAAGCTGTGTGCAGGACCGAGACTCGAACTCGGGACCTTTGCCTTTCGCGGGCAAGTGCTCTACCAACTGAGCTATCGAAGCACGACTCATGCCCCGTCCTCACAGCTTTACTTCTGCCAGTACCTCGCCTCCTACCTTCCAAACTTTACAGAAGCTCTCCTGCGAACCTTGCAGAACTAGCACTCTTGAAAGAAAGGATATTGCGGAGACATGGCTTAGCCACAGCCTGGGGGATGTTTGCAGAATGAGATTGTCACTCTACAGCGGAGTGCTTGGGTAGCTCAGTTGGTAGAGCTCTTGCCCGCGAAAGGCAAAGGTCCCGAGTTCGAGTCTCGGTCCGGCACACAGTTTTAATCTGCCAGGAAGTTTCATATCAGCGCACACTCCGCTGCAGAGTGAAAATCTCATTCTGGAAACAAGATGTGGTCAGTGCGTGCATCTTCGAACTAACGTACACCAGCTGCTGGAGCTCTGGAGAGGGGACGCTCGCATCTCATTGGCAGCGGCGTGATCGTTCATGGCAGCGCCCTCGTGCCGCGGTGCCGCAGTGGAGGCTGTAGGAAACGCGGCGGCGTAACTGGCTGCGTGCGTATTTGAAAGTGCGACCGACCGGATAGCCGCCGACACCGCACCAACATCTGACGAAAATAATTCACGCCTTCACTCAACAGAGAGGAACTTTTTGTTGACAAACATCATTTCAGTTTACTGGGCGCCATAGCAATTACTGAGTTTTCCACCACATCTCAAGACACACGAGCACTAGACATGTTTTCTCATCACACCAAAAAAGAAAACCAGTAAGATAATGAACCATGGACGTTGCCGTTGGTGGGGAGGCTTGCGTGCCTCAGCGATACAGATGACCGTAGCGTAGGTGCAACAACAACAGAGGAGTATCTGTTGAGAGGTCAGACAAATGTGTAGTTCCTGAAGAGGGGCAGCAGCCTTTTCAGTAGTTGCAGGGGCAACAGTCTGGATAACTCACTGATCTGGCCTTGCAACACTAACCAAAACGGCCTTGCTGTGCTGGTACTGCGAACGGCTGAAAGCAAGGGGAAACTACAGCCGTAATTTTTCCCGAGGGCATGCAGCTTTACTGTATGGTTAAATGATGATGGTGTCCTCTTGGGTAAAATATTCCGGAGGTAAAATAGTCCCCCATTCGGATCTCCAGGCGGGGACTACTCAAGAGGACATCGTTATCAGGAGTAAGAAAACTGACGTTCTACGGATCGGAGCGTGGAATGTCAGATCCCTTAATCGGGCAGGTAGGTTAGAAAATTTAAAAAGGGAAATAGATAGGTTGAAGTTAGATATAGTAGGAATTAGTGAAGTTCGGTGGCAGGAGGAACAAGACTTTTGGTCAGGTGAATACAGGGTTATAAATACAAAATCAAATAGGGGTAATGCAGGAGTAGGTTTAATAATGAATAAAAAATAGGAGTGCGGGTAAGCTACTACAAACAGCATAGTGAACGCATTATTGTGACCAAGATAGACACGAAGCCCATGCCTATTACAGTAGTACAAGTTCATACACCAACTAGCTCTGCAGATGATGAAGCAATTGATGAAATGTAGGATGAGGTAAAAGAAATTCTTCAGGTAGTGAAGGGAGACGAAAATTTAATAGTCATGGGTGACTGGAATTCGAGAGTAGGAAAAATGAGAAAAGGAAACATAGTAGGTGAACATGGATTGGGGCTAAGAAATGAAAGAGGAAGCCGTCTGGTAGAATTTTGCACAGAGTATAACTTAATCATAGCTAACACTTGGTTCAAGAATCATGAAAGAAGGCTGTATGCATGGAAGAATCCTGGAGATACTAGAAGGTATCAGATAGATTATATAATGGTAAGACAGAGATTTAGGTACCAGGTTTTAAATTGTAAGACATTTCCAGGAGCAGATTTGGACTCTGGCCACAATCTGTTGGTTATGAACTGTAGATTAAAACTGAAGAAACTACAAAAAGATGGGAATTTAAGGACATGGGACTTGGATAAATTGACTAAACCGGAGGTTGTACATAGTTTCAGGGACAGCAAAAGGGAACAATTGACAGTAATGGGAGAAAGAAATACAGTAGAAGAAGAATGGGTAGCTCTGAGGGATGAAGTAGTGAAGGCAGCAGAGGATCAAGTAGGTAAAACAACGAGGGCTAGTAGAAATTCTTGGGTAACACAAGAAATATTGAATTTAATTGATGAAAGGAGAAAATATAAAAACACAGTAAATGAAGCAGGCAAAAAGGAATACAAACGTCTCAAAAACGAGATCGACAGGAGGTGCAAAATGGCTAAGCAGGGATGGCTAGAGGACAAATGTAAGGATGTAGAGGCTTATCTCACGAGGGGTCAGATAGATACTGCCTACAGGAAAATTAAAGAGACCTTGAGAGAAAAGAGAACCACTTATATGAAAATCAAGAGCTCAGATGGAAACCCAGTTCTAAGCAATGAAGGGAAAGGAGAAAGGTGGAAGGAGTATATAGAGGGTCTATACAAGGGCGATGTACTTGAGGACAATATTATGGATATGGAAGAGGATGTAGATGAAGATGAAATGGGAGATATGATACTGCGTGAAGAGTTTGACAGAGCACTGAAAGACCTGAGTCGAAACAAGGCCCCGGGAGCAGACAACATTCCATTAGAACTACTGACGGCCTTGGGAGAGCCAGACATGACAAAACTCTACCATCTGGTGAGCAAGATGTATGAGACAGGCGAAATACCCTCAGACTTCAAGAAGTATATAATAATTCCAGTCCCAAAGAAACAGGTGTCGACAGATGTGAAAATTACCGAATTATCAGTTTAATAAGTCACAGCTGCAAAATACTAACGCGAATTCCTTACAGACAAATGGAGAAACCGGTAGAAGCCGACCTCGGGGAAGATCAGTTTGGATTCCGTAGAAATGTTGGAACACGTGAGGCAATACTGACCTTACGACTTATCTTAGAAGAAAGATTAAGGAAAGGCAAACCTACGTTTCTAGCATCTGTAGACTTAGAGAAAGCTTTTGACAATGTTGACTGGAATACTCTCTTTGAAATTCTGAAGGTGGCAGGGCTAAAATACAGGGAGGCTATTTACAATTTGTACAGAAACCATATGGCAGTTATAAGAGTAGAGGGGCATGAAAGGGAAGCAGTGGTTGGGGAGGGAGTGGGACAGGGTTGTAACCTATCCCCAACGTTGTTCAGTCTGTATATTGAGCAAGCAGTAAAGGAAACAAAAGAAAAATTCGGCGTAGGTATTAAAATCCATGGAGAAGAAATAAAAACTTTGAGGTTCGCTGATGACGTAATTCTGTCAGAGACAGCAAAGGACTTGGAAGAGCAGTTGAACGAAATGGACAGTGTCCTGAAACGAAGATATGAGATGAACATCAACAAAAGCAAAACGAGGATAATGGAATGTAGTCGACTTAAGTCGGGTGATGCTGAGGGAATTACGGTGGTCTAGCGGTTCTAGGCGCTCAGTCCGGAGCCGCGCGACTGCTACGGTCGCAGGTTCGAATCCTGCCTCGGGCATGGATGTGTGTGATGTCCTTAGGTTAGTTAGGTTTAAGTAGTTCTAAGTTCTAGGGGACTGATGACCATAGATGTTAAGTCCCATAGTGCTCAGAGCCATTTTTTTTGTTGAGGGAATTAGATTAGGAAATGAGACGCTTAAAGTAGTAAAGGAGTTTTGCTATTTGGGGAGTAAAATAACTGATGATGGTCGAAGTAGAGAGGATATAAAATGTACACTGGCAATGGCAAGGAAAGCGTCTCTGAAGAAGAGAAATTTGTTAACATCGAGTATAGATTTAAGTGTTAGGAAGTCGTTTCTGAAAGTATTTGTATGGAGTGTAGCCATGTATGGAAGTGAAACATGGACGATAAATAGTTTGGACAAGAAGAGAATAGAAGCTTTCGAAATGTCGTGCTACTGAAGACTAGATGGGTACATCACATAACTAACGAGGAGGTATTGAATAGAATTGGGGAGAAGAGGAGTTTGTGGCACAACTTGACAAGAAGAAGGTACCGGTTGGTAGGACATGTTCTGAGGTATCAAGGGATCACCAATTTAGTATTGGAGGGCAGCGTGGAGGGTAAAAATCGTAGGGGGAGAGGAGGAGGAGGAGGAGGAGATTAGTGTTTAACATCCCGTCGACAACGAGGTCATTAGAGACGGAGCGCAAGGTCGGGTGAGGGAAGGATGGGGAAGGAAATCGGCCGTGCCCTTTTTCAAAGGAACCGTCCCGGCATTTGCCTGAAGCGATTTAGGGAAATCACGGAAAACCTAAATCAGGATGACCGGAGGCGGGATTGAACCGTCGTCCTCCCGAATGCGAGTCCAGTGTGCTAACCACTGTGCCACCTCGCACGGTTGTAGGGGGAGACCAAGATATGAATACACTAAGCAGATTCAGAAGGATGTAGGTTGCAGTAAGTACTGGGAGATGAAGAAGCTTGCACAGGATAGAGTAGCATGGAGAGCTGCTTCAAACCAGTCTCAGGACTGAAGACCACAACAAAGATAATTCATTATTACTGTATTGGCCTCCAGCTACTTTTTTTTTCGTGCATTATGGTTTCACTGCTTGCAGTCGAGGGCAGTGCACTCCCTAGATGAACTTACCCACACTGGAAAAATTAGTTTAATAGCACTGTACACGATCATAAAAAGTACTGGTGTAGTAGTGACAATATTCACACCACTGCAGAGCACAGCTGTGATGAAACTGAACTGAAATACTGTACTCAAAAAAATGGAAATTCCATGATTTTTTAAAAATTTAATCGTATGGCTAGGGCCCCCCGTCGGGCAGACCGTTCACCGGGTGCCGGTCCTTCAATTTGACGCCACTTCGGCGACCTGCGGCCGATGAGAATGATGATGAGGACAGCACAACACCCAGTCCCGGGGCGGAGAATATTCCCTGACCCAGCCCGGAATCGAACCCGGGCCCAGAGGGTTGACAATCCGTCACGCTGACCATTTTTTTTTTTTTTTTCGTTAGTCTCATTTTGTTCGCTTTTGTTCGTTGCATCTACTCGGGGCGGGCGTCGTAAGACATCCATTTAAGTTCCATGTTGATCGATTAACTCAGTTTTTTTATTACAGAGGGCACGTAACCCTCTGACCGAACACCCTGAACTACCGTGCCGGCGACCATTCAGCTACCGGAGGCGGACAATTCCAGGATGGGACAGTAGCAGTACTGTTGAACTGAAATGCTATACTATTGTCTTACAATGTTTCAAATGGCTCTGAGCACTAAGGGACGTAACATCTATGGTCATCCGTCCCCTAAAACTTAGAACTACTTAAACCTAACTAATTAAGGACATCACACAACAGCCAGTCATCACGAGGCAGAGAAAATCCCTGACCCCGCCGGGAATCGAACCCGGGAACCCGGGCGCGGGAAGCGAGAACGCCACCGCACGACCACGAGTTACGGAGAAGAACATTTTTGCTAATCCACAGAATTTTAGGAAAAACCACGTACAGCTCGTCATACACGAAAGATGCAGTGTTACGAAGCACTCTCCCCTAGCAGCAAAGCCGTCGCAGTGGTACAGGTGAGAACAGAATTAACTTGAGATAAGCAATGTATAACAGCAATATTGAGTAAATAAATTACTTTTAGTTTATATGAAAATAAAGCAGTTGTCAGAATTATTAAATAATTAAAGAATAAACAAGCACTTCCTTACTTAAAATCGAAGGAAATAAAGCATAAAAATATGTAGTAGTGTGTTGAAAATCGAAATCCCTTGGTTTGTGTCACAGCCTTCACTTTGTGGCTGCACGCGAGAGTGTGGAATTCGTGGAACACTGCCTACACTGTCTATGCGAGGTTAGTGTCAGGCTGTTGTACTACTCAAAAATTTTACCATAATTAACGATCCAAAAACGGACACCTTCCAGTATCGTTTCTTAATTAACACAAGTGGTAGCAAAGTACTGGACATTTTCTGTAAGCATTCCATCTCCCTCTTCTGTTTACAATTTTATTCGTTTTTTGGCCACATATACACTGGAAGTACGAGACTGTGCAGTTACCATAGCGCAGCAAACAAGCTATTGCTATGAGGAACACGTCCTTGCATCATTAATCTAACGTAATAGATTATTAAGAAAAATCGCATAAACACACATAGATCCCAACGCTATTTACAATTGTGGTCAACTGTCTCTAAAGACACACACGTAAAAAACGAATCTGAACAGTTATTACAGTGCAACAAATAAACTATTGCATCGAGGAATTTGCCCACGGCATAATTTGCGTGTGATGTCATGGTGCGTTAAAAAACAATGGCATAAGCACTGCATCTCTCATCGCTGTTTATATTTGTTTGTGATAAATTTTCCGCCTGAATGCCCACTTCCCCATTCTAAGATATATGTAATATTTGAGTTTAAATATTTAATAATTATTGCAGAGTATTATTTTAAAAAATACAACAATATTCTGCGTCAAACAACTTCTGCAACGTATAACTCCTGGTGTACCTTCTGCAAGCGCACTGACGTACGATCACATTCCTCAATTGCTACATACAATTTTGTCGCTATATTCCAAAGACACACGCGTAAAAAAACAATGCAGTCATATTATCACTGTGCTAAATTTAAACAAATACGTCGATATATCGCGTAAAAAACTAGTACAGTGTATTATTTTAACAAATACACCCGCATCCCCCATTAACCAAATAGCACAATATGTACCTCGTCTTCATTACCCCTGCATTATTAGGTAACGTCACCATGATGGTGCTCCTAGTAGACTCGAAAGTAAATAATGGAAAAATTCAAGAACGTACTCGCCATAAATATTCCCCAAAGCCAAGATCGCATAAATATTTCTTTATTTAAAACAACTGCTTCCAACAGACTTCGCTGCCTTAAAAGATATTTTTGCCATGAAACGCGTTCATTTTAAGTTGGACCTCATGCCAAGTTGTCAGGTGGATAAAAAACAGCACATTATCAAAAGTTTGTCATAGCTAAAATATGTAAAAATAGGTGGTGTTTTTTATCCACATGACAACTTGGCGTGAGGGCCAACTTTAAATGAACACGTTTCGTAACAAAACCAGTTTTTAAGACCTGACCATGAGAGCAAAGTCTGTCGAAACCGGTTTTTTAAATAAATAAATATTTATGAGACCTTGTGTTTAGAATGATTTTAGCTAGTAAAACAGATTGCTCCTTCTGTCTTCTCAAAACGAGATAATTCAACCAAGGATGTATGCTCAAAACACGCCGCTATGTGTACACTGCAAACAATTTTCCCACAGCTTTAGGATGAGAATAAGATAAAAAAGCACTTTATTAGGAACCTAACTAAAAATTGTGAGGTTGTGTCTGGCACTTAGCCGTCTACACGAGACATATTTCGTATCTTGGATGACTCTCTGCTAGGTCTCTCCCTCTTACACGAGAATCTGCGATGTGTTCGAACAAGCAACTGGCGTCTGTGCTGCAATATCCAGAACAGCGAGAGGTAGAGAACGCATGCTCTATGACTGTTGGCTAAAGGTGGTTTCCATTTGGGAGCGAAAATAAAAATCTGATACAAATGTATATTTGTAAGCTTACAGCTCTAGCTGCATGCTATTGTTTATCGATCTGTTTGAGTGTGCTTACTTTCTCATAAATTCTTGTGACCTACAATTTTCCCATGTAACTAGAAATATTGTTTTTTTTCCAGAATGCTCGAACAATAAGTGCAAACGACTTAGTTTCTATAAGTACCTGTAAATCAGTTTTGAGCGCGATTAATTTCTCGTAATATATTGTGTTTTTTGCTAAAAAGAGGCATATCATAAATGATAAGTAACCATGCTCCTTTTTCCCTTTTTCTTTTTCTTTTACAGTAAAAGCATCCTGCATTTTCAAAAATGGTGATTTTACAATCACGCAAATATAACTGCTGACGACAATAAGGTAACTACGATGTCAAAGCCAGGTTTACGAAATTTGCTGTGTATCTCGAAGACAACAGTTTCGTTAAAGGCGAGAATACAGGTACAGGTAGATTTAAAGTTCTCCAGAGCAATCATCAAAGAAACCTTTATGTTACTCGTAAATTTTATTGTGCTTGGCATAGCATCTGCATGATAGCAGATTTCGACTAGAGTAGAATATATCCCACCCCCCACGTGGACACTGTATGAAGTATCATTCAATTTCCTGTGTGATCTACATACACTTTTGATGTACATATAGTTTTAGGAACTTAAAGGACATTACAAGTACAAAAACTCCATTAGCAAAGCCTAGTGTCTATAGATTAAAATTAATTCACACAAAATTTGGTTACCATTCCGCTAACTACTGTGTTGTAATGAAAACACACATTTTACGTTCATTCATTTCCGTGACTTACATTAGCAGCTAAAACTGTTATTCAATGTTGCACTAATTTTAAGTCTTTTTTTTACTACATGCACATTAATTTACATGATACTACTGACAAGGTAAGGCTGAGGGAGGGGGGGGGGGAGGGGGGGGGGGGTAGAAAATCAATTTCTACGTTCATAGTTCCTCTGAGATGATCAAGATGCGATCCACGTGAATACTGCTCATTCCACATCGAAATGTGGTAGATCTGATATACCTTTGCTGAGTTGTTACAGCCACCTGGCGGCGCTATCTTTGTATCTGGCAGCCAGCGAGTGCGTGTCAAAAATGGTTCAAATTGCTCTGAGCACTATGGGACTTAACATCTGAGGTCATCAGTCCCCTAGAAATTAGAACTACTTAAACCTAACTAACCTAAGGACATCACACACAGCCATACCCGAGGCAGGATTCGAACCCGCGACCGTAGCAGTCGCGCGGTTCCGGAATGAAGCGCCTAGAACCACTCGGCCACCGCGGCCTGCGAGTGCCTGTCCCTTTCTTGTGTTTTTAATGTTTAACAGTTAGCACAGTGCAGTAGACACACTCTTGCTACAAATTAGAGTTTTACGAATATTAGCTCCTTCCAAACATAAAAGCAAATACATACGTAGTGCTACTGTCATACTTCTGTAATGATAAAACACAGCATTTGTGGAGGTAGTGCAATGCACAGGAGTACTCCTCTAAGGCTGACAGGCAATTATCAACTATTTTTTGTTGGCAATGTTTATTACGAGTCAGATGCCATTACTCTGCTGGAGGACTGGCTATTTGTTGTGAGCAAATTGCTTTCCAGTATCGTGATAGTATATATAAGCTATGGTATTTTAATACAACATTTGTTAACAGCGGGAAGCGGTACCACACACAGAAATACTATACTTACAAAAATATGATTGATAGTTATAATGTAGACTATTTTTGTTAATACAGATACACTCTGTAAGTATACCGTTAAAGCTGGGGAGACTTATTTTTCTTGGTCATTCCAGGACATTATTAAAGTGATAGACCGTGCGTCGAAGTTCTGTATTGTGAGGAATAACACCTAAATGGATCGAAGTGCCGAGCAGATTTAACACATTCCTTGTTAAAGATTTCCACTGTAAGCTACTTATGTGCCACTACTTTCATTCTGCAGTTTTGTTTGGTGGGAAGAATTTTCTGTGTGCCTGTGGCTTTCTGAACGATATACCTACAGACCAGGCTGAGGATATCGTTATCAAAAAAGACATGGGTATTAAAAGTGCCACGTTACAGCTGGACAAATACATTTTTCTCAATCAAATACATTCTTCTCCACAATACTTTCAAACATATATCCAAGCTTGGTTCATCAAAAGTGTCTGTGCAGCTGCAACATATTACTTTCTATCACAAACGTCTTGCAATGGGAAAATCCGGGAAATTAGAGCTAATATGTAGATTAACTGATAACCACTCCATAGGTTCACCCAGAGGTTTTTTAAACCTGTGCAGTAGTTATATTTAACGAGTATTTGTGTTTGGTAGATTGGTGAGTCATGTGGAAATCGATTACACAGGCATCAACACTATTTGCGATTCGTCAAACAAGTTACTAGGCTCAGATCCTTGCTAAGTTACCGACTGAAACAAGACTGTGTAACATGTTTATTTGCTGTGATGCACCAGCAAATGTGACTCGTAACAGCTCCATCTATCCAGAGGACAATCATCATCAACAAAAAGCAATTTGCTGGTAGTAGGCATTCTGATCACATTGATATGCCAAATGCATTCCAAGCATGGTAAGATGTACGGACAAATAGTGCATTACATAAGGGTATGCAGCTTGAAGCTGCTATTGGAACTCTTCATAATTTGTCCGAAATTTCTATGTGGGATTGTCGAAAATGTTGCAGAGATATTCGTCTTTTTTCTTTCTTTCTTTTTTTTCAGTACATTTTTCACTTTACTGCGCAAGCGACGATATTACCGTCAGCTAATACATTATACCGTAAGAAAATTAACTTTGCATCGATTCACTTTACAGAGGATAACTCCTGTACCACTCATGAAGTTTCAGTCGTCTTTTTTTTTTTTAATAACACAAATGAACACACATTCAAGTCCTTCAGAATCGTCTTTCTTTCGCTGGTTTTCTTAAATACAAGACTCATTTGCTACTACAATTAAACTGTACGCCATTAATTACCATAATTTTGACAGATTTTGGGTTCATATTCATTCTAATAACGTATCCTATAACCATGAGTATATGTGCGCTCGTAATTTTTGTTTCAGACTTATTTTTCCGCTGCGAAGCGTAAGTTAGATGATGTGTGACAGCTCGCCATCCGCATTTTCTTACATGAATCACTATTTTAGAGCTTGCAATCTTATTTGCTTTTAAAACTAAGTCTCACGGTTTATTGCTGTACATTCTACTTTATATCGTCGTTCTGTAGTTATACATCATCCGATTCATTGCTATCCAACACCATAATCCGTGCCTGCATATACGCAATTCCTCGAACACAAAAGGTGAAAAGAAAAAGTGCAGAACCAGCTGTGAAGGGAGTTTGGTACAGAGAAATATCTCAATTTTTTAAAACAACCGTTAATAGACATATTTACTCCTGAAGCAGTTGTAATACGCTCCATAATGCGCAAACGAATAGTTAATTTTGACATTTTAACTTGTACACACTACGCATTATATGACACCTGGCTCGTCTAGTCAGGACAAGAAAAAAATAACAAGATACATTATGTAAATTTTATGTGTCTACAACTAAATCTACATAGATACTCCACAATCCACGGTGTGGTGCGTGGCGGAGGGTAACCTGTACCACTGCTTGCCATATCCATCCTGTTCCACTCACAAATAGAGCGAGAGGAAAACGACTGTCTGTACGTCTCCGTATGAGCCCTAATCTCTCGTAACTTATCTTCGTGGTACTTACGCGCGATGTATGTTGGCGGCAGTAGAATCGTTCAGCTGTCAGGTTCAGATTCCGGTTTTCTAAATTTTCTCAAAAGTGTTTCTCGAAAAGAACGTCGCCTTCCCTCCAGAATTTGAGTTTCCAAAGCATCCGTAACGCTTATATGTTACTCGAACCTAACCGTAAGAAATCTAGCAACCCACCTCTGAATTGTTTCGATGTCTTCCTTCAGTTAGACCTGCTACGGATTCATTCAACACACCAACTAAAATTTTTGTCTAAGTGAAATTAAAACAATTGCAGCCCTCGGTCGCGAAAATGAAGTCTTTTTGACCTAGGTTTCTGTCGCTTCTAAGAGTGCCTTCATCAGAAAAAAAATTTAAAACTGATATGTCACGTATAAAATAAATACGGAACGATAACGCTTTAGTCACAAATTATTAAAACAGAAAACATAGAGGCAGGCCACTAAGGGCTGCATCACATATCGAGCTGCGGTAGCATCAGACTGAGGCGCCGGCGTTAGCAATTGCGTTGTACCAAAAGTACCATCTAGTAGCCGCAAATACAAACCGGCTACTTAAAATTCCAAATACAGACAAGTGAAATGTGTAATACATGAAGTAAGAGGCAATATTTTATCTGACAGCAGCAGACTTGATAACAATTTGTCGTAATTAGGTGGCCAGCAAAAGGCGAATTTTGGGTGTTAGTACGACTTTTTCTTAAAAGCTGTTTTTATATCTGACTGTAAAGGCAGTTCCTGTGTGTCATACATAACAAAAAGAGCAGGTGTCGCAAAGAGCAGGTGTCGCAAAGAATCTTATAGACACTAGAGTTTTTCAAGGGGTAACGGGACGATTTTAAATTATGAGCAATTTTTTTTTTCAAATTATTATCGTTTGAAAAGGTGACGTTACATTTGTATTTATTACGAAGAAGGCGTTGTATCTGATAGGGGATGGGCCCTAAGAACTTCTGAGCTCTAATGTAGACAAATTATTACCGTTCTGCTACCGCCAGATAAAATATTGCCTCTTACTTCATGCATTAAACATTTCACCTGTCTATATTTGGAATGTTAAGTAGCCGGTTTGTATTTGCTGCCACTAGATGGCACTTTTTGTACAACGTTCACCCGCCCGCAATTGCTAACGCGGGCGCCTCAGTCTGATGCTACCGCAGCTCGACAAGTGGTGCAGCCCTTAGTGGCCTGCCTCCATGTTTTCTGTTTTAACAATTTGTGACTAAAGCGTTGTCGCTTCATATTTATTTTATGCGTGACATGCTAGTTTAAATGTTTTATTTCTGATGAAGGCACTCTTAGAAGTGGCTGAAACCTAGGTTAAAAAGACTTCATTTTCGCGACCGAGGGCTGCAGTTGTTTTAATTTTATCTTGTAACGGTCGCTCACAACGCAGCCATGTCCAAGCTTTGGTCTAAGTCATCTTGTATCTTTCTACAGTCACTCAACATCGACACCTTACTGTACACTACGGCATCACCAGCAAACAACCGTAGAGTGCTGCCCATCGTATCAGCCAAATTATTTATGTATATAGAGAACAACAGCGGACCTATTACACTTCCGTGGGGTACTACTGATGATACCCTCGTCTCTGATGAACACTCACTGTCAAGGACAACATACTGGGTTCTATTATTTAAGAAGTCTTCGTGCTACTGACATACCTTTGAACTTATTCCATATGCTCGTGCCTCTGTTAATAGCCTGCAAGGGGTACCGAGTCAAATGCTTTCCGGAAACCTAGAAATATGGAATCTGTTAATTGCCCTTCATGTATTTCAGTGCATTGTTGTAATTTGTTCGTCTTTGTTTCAAGCACGAATGATAAAACCATTTTGTGACAAAACATGCTAATGGAAGACGGTTTACTGAAAAGGACAAAAAAAGAGTAAAAGCATAAAGATTAAAAATTATTGGTGCCAGAAAAATAATTATATAACACGAAAAAGGAGAAAGTATTGCTGACTGCACTCGGCGTAACATACCAGGTAAGAACAACACTGTCTATTACAATACCTTATGTAAAGGGTTGTGTCAGTTCAGTCAATATTCATTCAGTAGTTTGCGTACACCGTAGGATAGCCAGTTTTATTTGCAAATAATTAACAGTGGCACGTAACAGACTGTACAAGGCGGAGGAATTCATGTCGTGGGAGCGCTTAATGGCGCGACGATGTTGTACTGTTTTTCTTAACCATCCTGCATTTTTAGAATATTCTTGTTACGCTTACTCATTCAGTTGTGTGTCGGCATAATTTTGATTTATGCAAATGCCTAACGAATGTAATAGAATGCCTACTGAGATTCATGAGATGTCTACCAATCTTAGAAAAATGCACACTGATAGTAATGAAATGTCATCTAACATAAGTGAAATTACCTCTGATATAAAAGCAGCAATCGATCTTAGGTAATTAGATGGACAAGCGAAAAGACACACTCGATGAATTGCTAACTAGTTGTAGTAGAGGCGTAGATTCAGGAACAACACGCGCAATGCAGACATCAACAACTAAATTCCCATCTCAGAATGATTCTTCAAAGAAGAACGTTGAGCCCAAAATAATTCTATCGGAGAGTGTATTAGGTGACATTTTATTGCTCTCACAATACGATTAGGACGTAACACTGCACGTTAATGAAGTGCAACATGATCAGGTCAATATAAAACAGTACCACATGCGCTACAATCTCCTGTTATCGTAGACTGTGAAAATTCCTCTAAAACTATGAAATGTTAAATACTGGAAATGTAAACTCAAATTCAGAACCGACACAGTGCAGACTTCAGCTGTTGAACTTTTAGTTCAGATCATTTAGGATAAACGTATTAAACCAAAACCAGAACAGTGTGAAAGTATATTCAGTGAAATATGTGTGCAGCGACATGTGAGTGATACAAAACAAATCGGTAATGTACACCAATAGCCATCTGATGTAAGACATACAGTACCAGACGTGCTTCCTTCTGTAACTATCACAGAAAACAAAAAATGTTTATTTTGCACTTTCAGTGACTCATTCACACACAAAAAGGTTGTACAGTCATGGCATGATAGAAAATGACGATTTCAGTTCAGAAATGCAGCCAATGATGCCACTGTACTCGGGACGCGGAATGTGGCCCACCAAATCTAATTCGACTGAACAGAGGTGGTAAGAAAACTGAACCAGTTACCATCACACTCGACCAAGACATCGTGATCACGATGCACACACTAGTCAGAACATGAACAAACCAAGAATGAAATCTTGTAATAAATTATAATGCTATTGTAAACAAACTAGCGAGCAGTGCCATAAAACATTATAAATAATAAATTAAGAATAACAAATATTAAACTGTGGGTAGCCTGGGGGCATCGTAAAAAGTATGATTAAGATGCTACGTTATAGTGAAGATGATGCTATCAGGGAAGAATTGACCACCAATCAATTTAAGTGTAATGAACAAAACAAGGACACTGTACTGGCTACGAAACATGCTGATAGGAGTTATATTAACAGACACTGTGATCGACATATGTGCGGTGGTAAGTATTGTCTACCAGTTTATAGAATAAAATAAGAGAGATTACAAAGGTACCCACATACCCTGTCCAGAACTGTCGAATTCTGGGCGCTATCGGAGCTGAATCGCAAAATATCAAGATCCAGGAGCGAATAGAAGTAAGATAGTAAGATTAGGAAATTGAGTGGTACAGTGCCTGTTCTTAATCACAGATGGCCTAATAGTCGAATGCATTATGAGACTAGACATTTTACGTGAGAAAGAAGTTATAATAGGCTTCTCCACAGGTAAATGCTTTTTGAATATCGCTAACTAAAAAATTACAGTAGATCTGGGAAGGACAAAGGTGAACCATGGTAAGTACTGCCAAGCGATCAAACTTACGTTAATTACTCGTAAAATGAAAACTGTATCCACCTGCGGCACATCTGCGCAAAGTAGACAAGTTGATTATACAGACAGTCATACAACGAATAAAGTCTGCCATTGTCGACCATTGTCGACTCATCTTAATGTGACGAATTACACAGAGTCTTGTTGAAGTATGTACATACCTTTAGTAAAAAAAACTGGTATCATAAACACTTATCAATATACCATATGAATGTCCACGCCAGTGTCTCCTTTACTTCTTGCCTAGCTTAAGTGGTAGAAACTGCTTACACTCTCCTGCACGTTTCAGAGGTTCTAGAATACAAACAAAGTGTTTTTGAACATAAGTTTTTTAACAAAATATGTCCATATGGTACCTATCTACCAGCCACCACAACTTGTAACATAGCTTTGGAAATATCCTGTTTAAATGGAGCAGAGACGAATATTGAGTTGTTCTGGCCACGATACGGACAGCAAATGGGGAAATCCACTGAGATAAGCAACTTGCACAAAATACATATTATTATGGCACCTGGCAACTAACTTTTCGGAAACAGCAGTGTGTTACTGTTATGGGCACCTACAGAAAGTGGTTGCAGGATGGTTGAACTACCAGTAGGCAACAATGTGTTGGACATCCACGCTTCATCACAAAAAATGGATTCTGAGAACTGGCCGCTCAGTGAAGCCGGACAATTGGCGATGTGATTGTGCTGACGACAGAGTGCAATGCTGGTGCAGGCGCTAGTATTTCAGAGCCCATCTTTCAGTGCACATTCTTGAACATGGGGCTCTGCACCAGATGATCCTTAGTGGTCCTAATGTCGATCACGATATCATCAACTATGGTTGCAATGGGCGTACTAGTGGGGTAGTATTACACTATGAGGGACATTAACGTGGGCTTTCATGAGACCTGTGCTAGTATGGTATTACGACACTTGTGTGCTGCAAGAACATTATTGCTTACGACACGATTCCCTTCATGCTAGATTCGTTCTCCTATAATGACACCATCTCCCAGCAGAATAACGGCCGTGTGAGAAGGCCAGAATCGTACTACAATGGTCAGAGGAGTTGGCCACCAAATTCATCTGATCTAAACCCAATGGAACACATCTGGACACTATCGAGTTCCAACTCCGTGCAAACAGACCACTGACCCATAGTTGACGGGAAGTTCGTAACCTGTGTCATGCATTTTCAGAAATCTACTAAGCACTTTCCGAACCCATGTTACCCACAATCGCTTCTGCAGTGCGTCCCAAAGATGAACAAACATACTATTTACCAAGTTATTATAATGTTTTTGCTTACGAATGTAGATAATTCTGGTAGTAAAGTGCAAAATGTAAGTATTCTTTTCATTTGAGTACAGAGACATCGTATGCTTAAAGAAAGTGTTAATAAATTGTTTCCTGGTATTTTGGTCATCGTCATGATCGGCCATTTGACTGCCACTGCTCAATAAAGGTCTCCATAGACTTCTCTGTTCGTGCGTTCCTCACCTATAAACATCTACGTTGCTCTTGTACATTTTCTAATGTCATCTGTTCAGCTTCTACTAGGTCATCTCTGATATCCCCGCCAGTGGTCGAAAGTGATCGCGGCTCAGAAGAGCTACAGTCTGTAGTTGACGATCACCACCAGGAATATGCAGGCCTGTGAAGCGGACGGAGTCATTCGCAGCATCGGGTCCAGACAGGCAGCCAAGATTGAATCTAGTGCAGTCCGTTGCCCGAGCTGCTATCCGTCACGCCATTCTACTTATTGGATTTGGGCCCTGCATTGTAGCTGGACTTTCTTGTTCTCGTTATTGGCTTTCATTCAATGTTTTGCTCTTGACGAACTTGCTTTTGTTTACGCGTTCACAACGGGAGAGAACGGAAAATAGTCGTCTTTGTCTTTTCTTATCTTTCGGAATCTCACAAAGAATTTGCTTGGATAGTATATAGGTCAAGGAACCTGAAAAGTGAAACCAATGTACAGGTTGGTTGGTTGGTTTTGGGGAAGGAGACCAGACAGCGAGGTCATCGGTCTCATCGGATTAGGGAAGGATGGGGAAGGAAGTCGGCCGTGCCCTTTCAAAGGAACCATCCCGGCATTTGCCTGGAGCGATTTAGGGAAATCACGGAAAACCTAAATCAGGATGGCCGGACGCGGGATTGAACCGTCGTCCTCCCGAATGCGAGTCCAGTGTCTAACCACTGCGCCACCTCGCTCGGTCCAATGTACAGGCTAACAGCTGGTAATAATTGTCTACGTTTGTGGTTAGAGTATCTTATCCCCAGCACGCCATTTAACACGAGTACTCCTATAGCAGAAGTCCACTTTTCCATCTGTATCAGCGTTACAAACGCTCTATTAGTTTGTGTCATCCAGTAATAACCACTGTTCGTCTGACCTAAAGAATATCGATTCTATTGGCAAACAGGAAATATTTATGAAATCAACTCGTGGAAACATAAAAAGGTTATTGCATCCGACATGTACAATTCAGTAAGCCACTTACTGGCGAACTAAGCTATAAATTGATAATTATTCAACGCAAGAGATATGAAAACAATACCCAAACGTGAAATATACTTGTATTTGCATTCCAATGTCAGATATAGAAATGACAGAACTCGATAAAGAACTTTTAGTTCTTGCTAAGTAAAAGAAAAGACTCGCAGCGTTTGAGAAGAATAATGCTGAAAATTAATTGACTGATCAGATAAGGAATGAGAAGGTTCTTCGTAGAATTGACAGGTAAGGAACTTGTGGAAAATACTAACCACAGGAAGTAACAGTATGACAGGATCCGTGTCAAGACATCAGAGAATAACTTCTGTAGAATTAGAGGGAGCCATACGTAGCAAAAAATTGTAGGGGAATACAGATATAACAGACCCAACAAATAATTGAAAATATTAGATTTGAGTGCTGTTCTGGCATAATGAGGCTTGCACAGGAAAAGAAGACTAACCTCAGGAAGTAACAGTATGACAGGATCCGTGTCAAGACATCAGAGAATAACTTCTGTAGAATTAGAAGGAGCCATACGTAGCAAAAAATTGTAGGGGAATACAGATATAACAGACCCAACAAATAATTGAAAATATTGGATTTGAGTGCTGTTCTGGCATAATGAGGCTTGCACAGGAAAAGAAGACGTGGCAGGTTGCATAAAACCAGTCCGAAGACTGATAACGCACCCCCCCCCCCCCCCGGCCCTATCCTACCCGCTTCCCCTCACCCACAACTTCTAGGCTGGATTAATAAAATACAGGAAAACGTTAGGATGTTGGTTTCAGTGTGTTCTGTATAGTCTTCCCTTACTCGCGTACAATGCACAGAACGTCCATACAACCATGCGAAACTGTCTGGGATGTTGTGCAACTCGCGTGTCGTATTGGCTTCTATGCCGGTTATGTCGTCAAATCAGTGACCCTTCACGTGAAATTCTGTACTTTGTCGTTTTGTGGTAGGTTCGTATTAATAATATCGATTTTAGTCACTCCTGATGATTTTTTCCAGAAAAGAATTTTCCACACTTTACATTTGAATCAAGTCATTGCAGGCGTTCACGGTGTCCCGGACAATCTTTCCAGCAAAGTATTCTGGAGAATGTCTTGAACACATGATTTAGAGATGCTCCACTGCGATTTGTGACGCAGTACCGTTGACACACCTCGGCCCCACGTCCACTACCTAACAGCGGCTGCTCACAGCTGACTGATCGAATGCACATCACCTGTTTGTTGTTTACAGTTGTTAGTTCAAGTTACCCCCACAGCTACTGCGGAAAAGTCTCTTGGACGCCAGGGATAAAAGAAGTCTCGAAACATTTTGGAAGCGTGGAGTACGTGGCCTCTTGGCCTTCTCCGCTTCTACAGGCGTCACAACAACGACTGAATAGTTGCTAC
Organism: Schistocerca piceifrons; assembly: GCF_021461385.2. Taxonomy (NCBI): domain Eukaryota; kingdom Metazoa; phylum Arthropoda; class Insecta; order Orthoptera; family Acrididae; genus Schistocerca; species Schistocerca piceifrons. The sequence continues at coordinate 469,619,118 of NC_060141.1, read as the reverse complement.
GCATCTCTAACAAGGCGGTAACGACGTTAAAAAGGTTTGTTGTCAGAAAGACTGGTTTCTTCTGTTTCATGTCACACGCTGTACAAGTTCAGTTCAGACGCCAGAGAACTCATTTAGCACTATTTTGCGAGACAATTTGCCTCTTTCATGTGGTGTACCTACTCAGTTCTTCAGCTAAACTTTCGTCATATCTAAGTTAGCAAGAAAACTGTACTTACAGCGGCCCAGTCTGAACGTTCTGGCGCACTGTGAGGTCACGGAGCGCTTACAAGTGAGCCATTAGCCGCGTGGCTGTTCCTTTATTGTCACACACTAAACTTTGTTTTCATCTTCTGGAAAAAAATAAATAAGCAGCAGGTGCTCGACAAGATTTAGGTTTCTGGCTCTGAGCACTGTGGGACTTAACATCTGAGGTCATCAGTCCCCTAGACTTAGAACTACTTAAACCTAACTAACCTAAGGACATCACACACATCCATGCCCGAGGCAGGATTCTAACCTGCCACCGCAGCGGTCGTGCGGTTCCAGACTTAAGCGCCTAGAACCACTCGGCCACACCGGCCGGCTTTAGGTCTCTGTTTTCTGGAATGAACTCGTAAGTGAATACAGCTTAATACCTTTTGCCAGGTGACATCAGTGCACAGAATGTGCTGTGGGGGACTTCTATCATGCGCCCCAATGGATCAAATAACTCAGAGGTTGCTAGCGTCAGAGAACATCTGCATATTTAATACTGGGGAAATGACGCACTTCTGCAAGGCCACTCGGTCATTTTCCGCTATAGATCTCTCCCTGCGTTCTCCCGCCCTCGCAGATACCGTTATGCCGGACGCGACCAACGACCTACACTCAAGTGAACTCTGTCCCATCTGGCTTCCTGTAGCTGCGACCACAAGGCCGAAATGAAGGCCACCTAGGTTCAGCAGAGCGAACTGGTCGCTGTACAACAGACTACCCACATATTCTAACACTATGACTTCACCAGGAGACGGTTGACACGTCAGTAATATGGTGCATTAAGCTTCCGGTTACTCCATTCCTTCATCTTCTATCTGAAACTAAACTAAACTTCATCCGAGCTGGCCATGAAGGCCCAACGTTAGCGACGGGCCGCCGTGTCATCCGCAGCCCACCAGATGCGAATATGGAGGGGCATGTGGTCAGCACAGCGCTTTCCCGGCCGTATGTCAATTTATGAGACCGTATCCGCCACTTCTCAATAAAGTACGTCCTCAGTTTGCCTCACAAGGGCTGATTGCACCCCGCCTGCCAACAGCGCTCGGCAGACCGGACGGTCACCCATGCAAGTGCTAGCCCAACCCGACAGCGCGAACTTCGGCGATCTGACAGGGACTGGTGTTATCACTGCGGCAACACCGTCGGCTCATCTTTTATCCAGCCCAGAAGAAAAGCTGTCTCTTGGTAAACGAGGAATGTAGTTTAATAATTAGAGATACGTGAGCTGCTTTATGTAAGTTCTGGGATAGGCCAAATGGAGACAATCTCGCAGCCTCTCGATAGTCGAGGACTAAAACTCGACCAATCATCAAGGAGAGAAAACGGAGTGCATGGAAAGAATTTTCAACGTCAGTTACCTGTTCCACATCAGCAATGAGGATATGGGAGTCGATTCGGAAGATATCAGCAAACAGAAGTGCAAGCCCAGTACCTGCCACATTAAACAATGGTATCATCCGAACTGGACCTAGTGAAACAGTGCATGCGATGACGAAATACTTTTGTGATTTGACCTTCACCCATTTCATATATCATAGATTCCGCCGATATAGGGAGCACAAGGACAAACACAAACTCGACTTGTCACCTGACAACTTCGAGCAATGTGACTGCCTCTTCTCCAAGTGATAATTACGGGATGTGCTAACTGCTGCGACTGTCACTGTTCCAGGACTCTATACGATTTACTGTATTGTGCTACGACGCCTAACCACGGAGGTGCAATAAGTATTCCTATGCCTCTTCAGCAAAATGTGAGCGATTCCATTTCTGAAGCCAAGGGAGGACACGTTACCTCCACATAGCTAAAGGTGTGTTGCGCTCAGTAGCTGTGTATGATCATTCCACCTGACACTCTATTCCGAGAAGAAGGGACAACAAAAGAGTCGTTTCACGCAAACAGCAGTTTATTAATATCTTCTTAGATCCTGAGAAGATATATAACACCACCTGAAGACATGATGTCATCCTTCAGCTGCATGAATGGGAATTTCGTGAGCCTCTTGCCACCTTGCTGCGGTACTTCCTCGCTGGAAAATGCTTCCGGTATCGAGTCGGCGCTACGTATTCCGACCAATTCCTTCAATAGAATGCTCTCAGGGCAGTGTTCTCTCATTCTTTTTACTATAGCAATCGATAGTATCTCTTCCACGACAATCAGGGCAGTAAAATACTCCTCATTTGCGAATGACTTTCTGGATTTCTGGTCTTTAGTTTCACGAATGCTTCGTGACACCTACAGCTATCTCTTAAGAGACTAGAATGTTGGGCTGATACGATTCGTTTTAAATTATCTGCGAAAAAAACCGTTTGTGTGTTTTTTAATTGTTCACCTCATCCTTTCACTTCATCAGAAATTTGGGCGAGGGGTACTACATTGGATTTTAAAACCTGAGTTCTAACCTTGGGTCTCCGTTTAGTCAGAGAGCAATACGGTTGCTACACCTCCTTGATCGGAAATGTAGATACCTGAAGGCACTAAACACCTTAAAATATCTTTAGGGTAAAAACGGGGAGGAGATCGGTCCAGTTTGCTCTCAATCTACAGAACATTTGTCCACACGAGAGAGGACTGTGGAAGCATAGTGTACGGATCAGCCAGCCCTTCCTGTTTAAAGATAATGTATGCTGTCCATCATGCAGGAATTACACTGGCCACGGGAGCTTGTTGAAGCAGTCCCCTTCCTAGAATCGGTGCAGAGGCTGGTGATCGGCCTCTTACCATTGGGCGAGAATTCCTCGTGGTGCGCCAAGAATACGAAGTGTGGTCCACCTCTGACAATCCTGTTGCCGATGGTGGGGTTGAACAATCCATTCAAGAAAGGTTTACCAGTCGCTGAGAGAAGGGCTATCTAGAACAACCTGGTGTAGCAGACATGCCATTCCTTAAACAGATCCCCCTGCGGGTTCAGGGGTAAGAATAGGCCCGCGATATTCCTGCCTGTCGTAAGAGGCGACTAAAAGGAGTCTCAAACGTTTCGACCTTAATGTGATGGTTTGACCACTACCTTTCAAAATTTTCTGTTAGTGCGTACCATTTGGGGAAGGATGCCTTACGTGGTGTATTATATATCCATCTTGCCGTAAGATCTGGCACAACCGATATTGTCATGGAGTTGGCCTTACACCGAGCTTCCAGCCACATCAGCTGCTGTGTGTTCCAGGCAGCATACATGCCCTCCATTATGAACTTCCATCTTTGCCCTCCTGACACATATGGATATTCGACACCCAACATCCAGCACGGTAACCAGTCCGTTGTGGTGGGGTCGTCATGTACCCTCTTGGTGGTAGCCCCCTGACTACACAGGGATCGCACTGCTGATGCCTGAGCTGCTACCTCCCCACGTATGCCGAGGAGTAGATGCCAATCCCTCTGGGGCATTGGGACTCCCGGCAAAGGCCATCCTGCCAGGTGGTCTTAGCTGTGGCTGGGTGGCGCCCGTGTTGAGAGCCCCTGGTCGGAGTGGGTGGCATCGGGGTGGGTGACCCGCAATGAAGCATGGTACATCATTTCTCGCTGGTGGGCCTCCACCAGCAGTCTCTAAGTGATCGAGGTCTAACCTCAACGGCAAGAAATACGAACCAAGATCATTTCCATCCTGGGCCACTCCATGGGAGGAACGTATGGCTAAAGAAGGCAGTGGAGAATATTCCCCCGGTACCTCGTGTGTACACGAGTTGATGGGGAATCGTTTATGTCGACCAAGCCCCAGTTTTTTGTGGAGCATTTAGAGGACAACCTCGGGGAGGTGGAGGGCTTGTCCAAAATGTGCTCTGGTTTAGTACTCATCGAAACAGCATCCTATGCCCAGTCATGGAGGTTGCTCAATTGTGACAAGTTGGGGGATGTTTCAGTTAGCATCACGCCGCATAAGAGTCTCAACATGGTCCAGGGTATTATATTCCACAGGGATCTTCTTCTGCAGTCCGATGATGAACTACGTGCCAACCTAGAACGACGAGGTGTTCACTAAGTCCGGTGCGTCCATCGGGGTCCGAGGGATAATCAGGTAGCCACCGGTGCCTTCATCTTGGCCTTCGAAGGTGATGTTTTACCTGAAAAGGTCAAGGTGATGGGTTACCATTGTGACGTGAAGCCATATAACCCTTCTCCAATGCGGTGTTTTAAATGCTGGAAGTTTGGGCACATGTCATCCCGCTGTACTTCCAGCATCACGTGTCGAGATTGTGGACGTCCTTCCCATCCCAATACTCCATGTGCCCCGCCTCCTATCTGTGTTAACTGCGGAGAACACCATTCCCCTGCTCACCAGACTGTCGGATCTTCCAGAAGGAAAGGAAGATGATGGAATATAAGACCCTGGACCACCTGACCTACACCAAGGCAAGGCGGAAATATGAGTGGCAACATCCTGTGCCCATGACATCCACCTATGCCGCTGCTGCAACACCGGTTCGACCCTCTACCGTGTCATCACCTACAGTTCAATCTCAGCTCTGTCAGAATTCACCGGTCCCTTTGGTTGTGGGGGGCACTTCACTCCCTGTTGCTCCTGCTCCATATACTTCAGGAGCAACAGCACCCCAACCATTGGGGACATCTGTTCCCCCTTTCCAGCCGGAGAAGTGTGAGCCTCCTTTGGCTCCTTGCACCCGGAAGAGGTCCCTTGGGGCCTTCCCATCCCAGGCTTTGCCCAGTGCCAAAGCGGACACCCGCAAGTATCTCAAACAACTACCGGTCGCTGGTCGTAGGGCGTCATGGTCGTCTTCAGTCCCTGAGACTGACCCAGTGAGGCCCTCCCAGCCAGAACCACCGAAGGCACAGCACGCAACGCAGTCCAAGAAAAAGGCTCCCAAGCATCCTGACACTGCGGTGGCACCTGTACCACCGCAACCTTCCAACTCTGTGTCCAAAGATGAGGTGGAGATTCTGGTGTCCGCTGAGGACCTGGATCTCCCCAGTCCCTCAGACGCAATGAATGGCTGTTGCACAGGTGGTGACTCAGTAGCAGCAGGGGCCCAAGAGGCGTAATTTGCCTCCCCAGTCCCTTCACGCCTTTTCCATCCATGGACAATATTATCCTCCAGTGGAACTGCAGCGGTTTCTTCCACCTTCTAGCTGAGCTCCGCCAACTTGTCAGTTTTCACCCTTTCTTCTGCATTGCTCTTCAGGAAACTTGGTTTCCAGCAATGTGAACCCCCGCCCTCCGTGGCTATAGGGGTTATTATAAGAACCAGGCAGCTTATGAAGGGGTGTCTGGTGGCGTCTTTATATATGTCCTTAACTCTCTTCACAGCGAGTCTGTCCCTATACAAACACATTTAGAGGCTGTCGCTGTTCGGGTGTGGACGCCACTGGCTGTTACCGTCTGCAGTCTTTGCCTTCCACTGGATGGTGATGTTGCGCAGAATGCCTTGGCTGCACTGATAGCCCAATTGCCGCTACCTTTCTTGTTACTGGGCGACTTCAACGCCCATAACCCTCTGTGGGGTGGGTTGGTGGCGACAGGTCGAGGCGCCACCATTGAGCATTTCTTGGCACAGCTCGATCTTTCGCTTTTAAATGATGGTTCCTTCACACACTTCAGCATGGCGCGTGGCACGTACTCCGCCATCGACCTTTCGATCTGCAGCCCTAGCCTCTTACCGTCTGTCCAATGGAGGGTGCATGACGACCTGTGTGGTAGTGACCACTTTCCAATCTTTCTGTCACTGCCACAGCGGCACTCTTCTGGGCGCCCTAGCAGATGGGCTATGAATAAGGCTGACTAGGACTTGTTCTCCTTCACTGCCGCTATTGAGCCTCTCTCTAATGATGACATTGATGTGGTGGTTCAATCGGTCACCACCGGCATCGTTACTGCCGCCGAATCTGCCATTCCCCGTTCTTCTGGGTGCCCTCGGTGGAGGACTGTGCCTTGGTGGTCGCCTGCGATCGCTGAAGCGATTAAAGATCGCCGGCGGGCGCTCCAGCGTCACAAGCGACATCCCTCCATAGACCACCTTATCGCCTTCAAACGGCTGCGTGCACGAGCCCGCCTCCTTATCCGCCGAGGCAAGCAGGAGTGCTGGGAGCGGTATGTGTCCACCATTGGCCTCCATGTCATTCCATCGCAGGTCTGGGCCAAGATTCGGCGCGTCTGTGGCTATCGGACCCCTGTCAGCGTCCCTGCGCTCTCACTGAATGGAGCAGTTTGTACTGATTCCGACGTCATTGCAAACCGCTTGGCAGGGCATTTTGCTATGAATTCGGCTTCTGCGAATTACCCCCTGGCCTCCCGCTCCATTAAAGAGCGGATGGAACGACGGAGCCTTTCATTTCGCACCCACCATCCAGAATCGTACAATGTTCCATTCAGTGAGTGGGAATTTCGCAGTGCCCTAGCCGCTTGCCCCGATACCGCTCCTGGGCCAGATGGCATCCACTGTCAGATGCTGAAACACCTTTCAGTGGACTACCAGCGACGGCTCCTCGACCTTTCCAATCGAATTTGGGTCGAGGGTGAGTTTCCGTCGCAATGGCGGGAAAGTATTGTCATCCCAATTCTGAAACCGGACAAGAACCCTATGGAGGTGGACAGCTACCGTCCCATTAGCCTCACAACGTTCTTTGCAAGTTGCTTGAACGGATGGTGAGCCGGCGCTTGAATTGGGTACTGGAGTCTCGGGGGCTTCTGGCTCCGGCTCAGGGTGGATTCCGTAAAGGCCGCTCCGCCGCCGACAATCTGGTGAGCCTGGAGTCGGCCATCTGTACTGCCTTTGCCCGCCGTCAGCGCCTGGTTGCTGTCTTTTTCGACATGCGGAAGGCGTACGATACGACATGGCGTCATCACATCCTTTCTACGCTTCATGGATGGGGTTTTCGGGGTCCTCTGCCGATCTTTATCCGCAATTTTCTGTACCTTCCGCGTGCAAATCGCGGCCTCATATAGTTCCTACCAAGTCCAGGAGAACGGTGTGCCACAGGGTTCTGTTTTAAGTGTCTGCCTGTTTTTAATAGCCATTAACGGGCTCGCTGCGGCCGTGGGAAATTCTGTCTCCGCTTCCCTGTATGCTGACGACTTCTGCCTTTACTACAGCTCTATTGGCATTGCAGCTGCTGAACGTCAGCTACAGGGCGCAATCCGCAAGGCGCAGTCTTGGGCTGTAGCGCATGGTTTTCAGTTTTCGGCTGCCAAGACCCGCGTTATGCATTTCTGCCGGCGCCGAACGGTCCATCCTGAGCCGCGGCTTTATCTTGACAACGAACTTCTTGCTGTGGTGGAGACCCACAGGATTTTGGGTGTAGTTTTTGATGCCCGGTTGACTTGGCTGCCTCATATTCGGCAGCTTAAACAGGCGTGTTGGCGGCATCTAAATGCTCTGCGATGCTTGAACCACACCAGCTGGGGTGCCGACCGATCTACCCTGTTACGGCTCTACCAGGCGTTAATCCAGTCTCGTCTGGATTATGGGAGCCTGGCTTATGGCTCAGCATCCCCGTCTGCGTTGCGGGTGCTGGACCCAATCTTACACAACGGAATACGACTTGCCACTGGTGCCTTCCTGACCAGCCCTGTGGACAGCATACTAGTGGAGGCAGGTGTCCCCCCCCCCCCCCCCTGCGGTTACGGCTCCAACGTTTGCTGGCCGCTTATGCTGCCCATGTTTTTAGCTTGCCCGGGCATCCAAGCTATCGTCTCCTGTTCCCGCAATCGGTCGTCCATCTGCCAGAACGTCGGCCCCGGTCAGGTTGTACGATCGCGGTCCGCGTCAAAGAGCTTCTCTCCGGGCTTAGGGTTTTCACTGTTCCACCTCCTTTCCGGGCACTTTGCGTACACCCCCATGGTGTGTTCCTCGCCCTTGCCTTCGGCTCGACTTGGCACAGGGCCCGAAGGACTCAGTCCCTCCAGAGGCCTTCCGCCGCCGCTTTTATTCCATCCTGGCCACGTATCAGGGCTCTGGCGTTGTATACACTGACGGTTCGATGGTTGCTGGTCGTGTCGGTTATGCGCTAACTCTAGGGGACCATTCCGAACGACGTTCCTTGCCAGATGGCTGCAGCGTTTACACTACTGAGCTGGTCGCCATCTTTCGTGCCCTAGAGTATATCAGCTCCTGCCCTGGTGAGTCCTTCGTTATCTGTAGCGATTCCCTGAGCGGTTTACAAGCTCTCGACCAGTGTTTCCCTCGTTCTCGTCTGGTGATGGCTATCCATGAGTCCCTGCATACTCTTGCCCGTTGAGCCGGCCGGAGTGGCCGAGCGGTTAAAGGCGCTACAGTCTGGAACCGCACGACCGCTACGGTCGCAGGTTCGAATCCTGCCTCGGGCATGGATGTGTGTGATGTCCTTAGGTTAGTTAGGTTTAAGTAGTTCCAAGTTCTAGGGGACTTATGACCACAGCAGTTGAGTCCCATGGTGCTCAGAGCCATTTGAACCATTTTTTTCTTGCCCGTTGCGGCCGCTTTGTGGTCTTTGTGTGGACCCCCGGTCATGTCGGTATCCCGGGCAATGAACGTGTTGACCACCTGGCCAAACAGGCCACCAGTGAACCCACTCTAGACATTGGCCTTCCGGAGACTGATTTTAGGTTATCTCGCTTTGGGACGCTGAATGGCGCAGTCTGGCCACCCCTAACAAACTCCGTGCCGTGAAGGAGGCGACAACTGTGTGGCACTCCTCCTTGCGGGTCTCTCGCAAGGAGTCTGTCGTCCTCTGCCGACTGCGTATTGGGCACACACGGATGACCCACGGCCACTTATTGCCCCGTGAGGACCCCCCTCTCTGTCGCTGCGGCTCGGCATTGACAGTGGTCCACATTTTGTTGGATTGTCCACTTTTATCTGTGCTCAGGCAGACGTTTGCGCTGCCTGTCACGCTCTCTGCCCTTTTAATAGATGACTCTGCCATGGTGGACTTAGTTTTGCGTTTTATTCGGGAAGGGGGTTTTTATAGTTTAATCTGAGTGTTTATGTTTTTTAGTGCTGATTCTGGCTTTTAGCCTCTGATTTTAAACTGAGTTTTTACTGTGTTCTTGGTGGTTGGCTTGTCCTCTTTTTTTTCTCTATGGTCGGCCAGCCACCGTCACATTGAAAGCAGCCTGCCGGGAAATTACCACAGTTCGTCTTAACGTCCCCCTATAGGCTGCTCTGTCGTGGTTAACAAAGAGAGTGATGGGCGAGTTAGAAAGACAGTGGGTGGAAGCAGCCGACAATAAGCTTCGGTCGATCAAACCAACTATTTGACCATGGCGTACTTGCGTGGAACTCAAAGAAGGGACGAAGTGTTCCTCAGGCGCATTCGTATCGGCCACTGCCCACTGACACATGCTAATCTCTCCGCCGGAACGCAGTGTTTGTGGCATCACACTCACGGTGCATCACATTTCAACTTCGTGTGTCTCGTCTACTGACAGGAGTGAAATCTTTGGTCTACACTAAATTTGAGACGATGGCGAGGCAGTAGAAAATAAAATTGACATTTTGTGTGGCGCCGGGTCACTTACCCAGTTTATTTGTATTAAAGTTTTAATTTGTTTTTGGGTGACTGGTTTATTCTATTGCTCCGCTATCAACCAGCTATCCTTATACCAACCACTGTTTGATTAGTACTGATAACGTATGCTAGCGGTACGTATAAATATACTGGAGGAAGTTGGTGAAATTTTTTATGACTATTGCTGTAGTTAGGTGGGCTTTGCTTTTAGTTTTGAAAGAGTGACTAGTCGTGCAAAAGTACTTCGATCTTGAGCAAGGCCGCTGATGACCACGCTGTTTAGCGCCAAACAAGATTGTTAATGATCCCGACGATATCTAAGTCAACTTTTTTGTGTCACAGAAGAACTAGAGCTCTGTTACATCTTCCAAGAATTTTTAGAAAAGAATAGAACTCCTCAGAATGCACTATAAGAAATATGGCAAAAGATGCGGCAAGCTATATGATAATGCGAAGGAGATTAGCTCTTTGCGTTATAGGCGGAACAGGATTCCAGTAATTTAAGCACCAAACACGGCTGCTATTAGAGCGTCAGAGACCAAATTAGGATGATATACATACGTGGTGTCCGATTGGTAAGTCAGATTTATTATTATTATTATTTATCTGGCAATATCGTGGCGTAATGCCTGGTCTTGCGCTATAGACGACTGTGTTGACAGACAAATGAAAGGACTGGGTAGATGTTTTTACTACGACACAACTCTCATTGTGATCCGTGGAACCGCTGTCAAAACATTTGTTAGAAATTATCGTTATTACCACGCTGTGATGATAGGCATCACCAGACTGCTCAGCTTCTTTCAGAAATTGTTGTTAGCACCAATGCTGAGGTCATCTGCACGATGTTATATGTAGAGCGATTAATTGGAAAACTGTCCGCCTGTTTAGCTGGGTGGTAACGTGTTCGCCTCCTGTGCAAGCGGATCTGGGTTCGACTTCCGGCCAGGTTGGAGATTTTCTGCGTTCGGGGACTGGGTGCTGTGTTGTCCTCATCACCATTTCATCCTCACCACCGGCGCGCAAGTCGCCCAGTGTAGCGTCGACTGAAATAAGACTTGCACTTGGCGACCGAACTTCTCCGGATGGGACCTCCCTGCCAACGATGCCATACGCTCATTTCCATTTTTCCAATTGGAAAACTCTGTCGTTGAATCCATCTTGCTAAAAAAACAAGAAGGTATTTTGGTTGGGAAACTGTACATTGTACTGCCTCTGCTGAGAGGGAGCGCAGTGTGTAAACCAGCCAAAATTTCTAGCGAAGAAACTTATCAGCACGATGGCAGAGATGACGGCATTTGTGTAATTTACAACCTGCTGTATCCCTCCCCCATGTGTCCTTCCTCCTCGTCTGTCTAAATACACAGACGCGCGCGCGCACACACACACACACACACACACACACACACACAAGCTCATGGTCTAAGGATCCGACACGGAGCAGACGATACCAACTGTTCATTACAAGGTTGCTCTCCTACAACGTAAACTTCCCCAGTCACTATCACAGGATAGGCCTTTGGTTACCCCTCCCCCTCCCCCAATACTTTTGTACGGTTCAACATCAGCAAATGATTTTAATCATGAACTATTTTCGTCTGAATTGTATCGCGATCAGCAAGTAACTTTTTGTGAGATACTAGCATTGCCACAGTGTTCGCATCAAGAAAAGTAGCAAATTGTAACAGCTTTCAAAATAATCACGTGCTTTTTAACAGACTGTAACTTGCACATGTTGCTGCGTGTCAGTTCCTACGAATAATTTAGTGCCACATCTATGTATTTCTTTATCTTGTCGTTTTGAAAATCATGATTTCGCTGTATCATTCCATCACAAAACAGTGCATTTGTTCTGTTCTTCAAGTTATTTTCCGTAAATAATCTTAAAGAATTGTACTTATTTCTCGTTACTGTGATGTGGTCCGTAACTCCGTGATACGTAAACCGCTGCCAGTATTATAAAATAAAAGGCATGTAGTGAACACAAGTGGCCGGCCGGAGTGGCCGAGCGGTTCTAGGCGCTACAGTCTGGAACCGCGCGACCGCTACGGTCGCAGGTTCGAATCCTGCCTCGGGCATGGATGTGTGTGATATCCTTAGGTTAGTTAGGTTTAAGTAGTTCTAAGTTGTAGGGGACTGATGACCTTAGATGTTAAGTCCCATAGTGCTCAGAGCCATTTGAACCATTTTTGAGTGAACACAAGAGTTATTTTATTGGTGGTTTTAGCTATTACCAACTTTCCAACTGAAAACTCGGGTTACAGACGCGCTACCTTCATTGCCACTGCCATTTAGGGGTTTCAATTTTGAGTGGTAGTCGAAGTGTTCTGGGTTTCGATTCCAGCTGCTGATTAAATTTTGATTAGAAATCATCAACAATGGTGGTCGAAGACTTCTGGTATGAGGAGGCAGCGTCGGTTTGCAAATAGCCTTCTCGAAGAGGGCGGAGAACAGAAAGAGTTTGGGCGGACACACTCTCTTGCCTTTGGGGTGAGAAAGTGCACGTATAAAGGCGGAAGAGTCAGCAGTAGTCAACTGCGTTGGAATGCAAAAGGCAATGGACACCACTGCACTGAAGATAGATAACGTCTCTCCACAGGACATGCGTCCTTTACTCGTCTCGCTGCACACTTTCTGTCATGAAGAATGATGATCCTCTTGCCCTAACTTTGCGCTTAAAGACGTTTGGAAACAAGCTTCCTGCTTTGGCGGATGTTGACTAATTTCCTTATGAGTAAGTGGCAGCAGGATTGAAAACGCCTGTGAGGCGACGAGAGAACGCGCAGTGACGACATTCCGTACGCCTGGAAGTAAACTTCCTACTCCTACGGCCTTTGAATACTCTCCGTGTGACTAAGCAGCATTAGGGGACAAGAAGCGCTTGAAACAGAAGCAACTCGCGGTTAAGATATTTCGAACGAAGGTTACGCCATACGTGCCCATGGGTGACTTTCCGCCAAAACGAAGTCTTAATGAGCATTCATGCTAGTAATAATTTCGAATCGTTTCTTTCATGTCACGCACAGTGCATTTCAAGGAATAATACAAATATACATTTGGAAAGATAACACAAAAATCGCTTGAGTAAATACGCGACGTTACATCATAAGAAATTAGAAAAATCACAAACTTTTTTCATCTACGCGTGAACAATTGGACCTGTCTGGTCTAATGGAGACTATTTCAAACGTGACATAATTTTTTTGTGTTCTGTAGTTCATAATTATTTTAATATTGTGTCCCGCGCTCCTAACAACTATTTCCGGAAATCAATTCTGTGCTCATGCTTCGTCTTGGAATTATATCACTGTGTGCAGCAAAGAATATTAGACGATGTATCAGTTCGAAAGGTGAAGAGAAGAAAACTATCTACAAACATACGTAGGTACAACATTTATCGACCTAAAATTTTCTGTCAGCCTAAGCTGGTGCCTCCTGCAGCCATTGTAATTACTATGTATTAAATGACGTTAAGGAGCCATGTAATCTGACCACAAGGGACGAGGGCAATGATCAATTCTAACAGACGTCAGGACGGACACAAACTCCACAATTCAGAAAAGTATCTCTTCTGAATCCTCTAATTCTCCTACGTGAATTCCGTAACTTGCCCTTTAGGCAGAAGAATGCGTACGTATGTTTGATCAGATGAGCCGTATCTGTGCTTTGGACAACGATATATGCGTACAAAAATTTTCATACTCTTTTTAACTCTTAGTTTCAATCGGCTCAGCCTAACATTTTTATTTTTATGGGCAACTTGAAAAGAGCACAAACATACTTACATTCGGCTAAATAGCGTCGGCTCTGGTAGTGTATCACAAACTATCAAAAATAGAACTACGAAAGAATATTCATGCAGAACAAAATTATGCAATGGCAAAAATGTGTGTTTGTGTTTCGTACAAAGCTTACATGTCGGTTTAAATTTGTCTTCTGAATAAATGTAGTTTGCAAGTGAAACTAGTTGTTATATACTTTCATTTCTTTAAACACTTTTTCGTCATCTTTCTGTCACGACATTAAAATAATTCATTTTTTAAGGATTTTGTAATAGAAATGATTTAGTACTCTTTAGTTTAACATTGCTATGCTACTATAATATGCTTACTGGCGCATTACGTGGAGTGACTGAGACAAAAATTACAAGTTTGTTGCTAATGGCGGATTTCGGATATCGAGCAGTTCAAAGTTGCAGAGTTCATGTGAGTAATATTGAGAAGAGGAGTTCCACGACTTCAGGGAAGGCTGACTGGGTAGGTGGAATACAGGGCAAAGATTGTAAAATTTTATGGCCCCCGGCACCAGCAGAACAAAAGTAGGAGGAAAAGCTCTCATTCTAGGAAGGACAAGGCACGCTGTTAAGTGAATTGCACTTAAAAGATACGGCCAGGGGAGTGTACACATTTACAGTGACAGTGGACTGGCGTAGTGGTCGTTTACAAAAAATATTTGAACTGGCTGAACTATGTGCACAAAGCGGCCAGTCTGATTAAGGTAGGATCTTTAAAGAAATCAAAGGAGGTGACTTCCAAAGAACGCTATTATTTAAGACTTTGCTTAGGGACTAGATAAATATTTTGTTCTGGACACTTCCGCTGGAGAGACTGTGGTCCAGTCAACTACAATGGAATTTGAGCTCCTTTGACGGAGGATCATTTTGACATAGCTTCACTAAAGATAGCACACGAAACAATAGATGTTCGAAACATTTCAACTCGATGAACATGGTAATCGCAACTGCAGACAGGGACTATGCAGTCTGCCATGTCCTGGGAGTATGTCTCAAACCAAAATACAGGTTACATACCTAGGCTGAGTGATCCGGAGAAGTTTAAGTAACACAGTCAACTTAATGTAAGTTTAAAACGTTTTAAATCTAACGAAACTTCCTGGCAGATTAAAACTGTGTGTCGGGCCGAGAAATTTTAAATCTAATTTCATTTGACTTGAAATACTGCTAAATGTTATGAACTAACGAGTTTACTTGTATGTGTTAAGCTATGTAAAAAGCTGCAGTTTGCTATAACCTAAACTATGCATAATGGACTGGCAAAAAAATTCGATCTCATTTAACATGCGTTCCTATTTTTTGCGTCTGGAACACATTTTCGTGTTTACTTGCTTTTTCCGCTCTTACCATCAAACTGACGCCATCAGTTAAATAATTACATTACAAACGTCACGTTGATAAACGTCGTTGTGTGCACAGGGTGAATTACATAGTATAAGAGAAATTTAAAAGGGCGTAATCTATTGTTGATTCTGAGCATTTATTCCATTGGTAGTGGATAAACACTGAATACACATGGTTGACAGTTACTTCTTCTGTGGACAATTCACATTTAGTTTTTCTTAGAAAAACCGTAATTAAACTTAAGCAAACTGGATATGGTATATTTTAGTTTTTGCCTACCTGTAAACCGGATCAATGACGGAGGTGGACGTCGTAAGAGCGAATCGTTGTAGTACTTCATGTTTCTCATGACCACAATATTTTAATGAAGATGAATTTCACTTTAAGCATTAAAGAAATTGGCGTGTCAGCCTGGCATTCGATTTGTTTCAAGGTTTTTGATGCATATGTTAACAAATAATCAACAGAATAAACACTGAAAACAAGTTTTACCTTGTCACTTTAAAATTTTGTAGTATCGTGCAGTAGTTAGACCAGACACTCTTGTTTACCGACAGAAGCAAAAGATATTCAATAACAGTGATTCACAAATCCTTAGATCGCTGCCTAATTCACCGCAAGTCATCGCTTTTTGCCCATTGCTGTTTGTTGTAGCACTGGAGGAAGAATTCAAAGTAAGAGATAAAAAGAATAAAAGAAAGGTTGCCACCGGAGTACCAAATACCATTAACGGCTAAAACAAAAAATAAATTGCGTAGTGGGATTCGTGTGGCCATCCAGACTTAGATTTACCATTGGTTCTCTAAGACGCTTCCAGTGAATGTCGTTTAAAGTGAATGCCTGGATGGTCTCTTCGAAAAGAAGAGGAGCGATTTCCATCACAATCATTCTCCTAGACGAGCAGGCGCTCTGTCTCTAATGACCTCATCGTCGACGTGACGTTAAACACTAATAATCTTCTTTAGTTTTATTTTTGGATTCTTATCATTTAAGAATAATATTTAGAGATGGTAGATATACGAGTATGGTAAGCAGTTATGACGTGAAACTTTTAACGTGTATTTACCAACAACGTCCATTTAACTTTTGCTAGAATCCTGGCTCACCTGTATTTTTACCAGGTATACAAGCAAACCTCGGTTACGCCAACGCGTATGCGAGTTCCGCAGAAATGAGGTTACTCAACCGCGCTTCTGAATAATGCTCACGATTAACTTTCCAGGAATTTCGTAGGCCACCAGCCAGCGCTGTCGACGCCTGCGTATCAGAGGACGCCGTGTGGGCAGACAGCTTGCCAAGAGTAACTCTGTGGAAAACATTTACCTGTCAGGGACTAGCTGGTCAGTAATACTCGAGGAATGTGAATGAACCGCTAACTGAGAGATAGCTACAGCACGGCGCCTCCAGTTACTCTTGAGATTGCAAAATGGGCTCTTGGAGGACAACCGTTTCTTTTTTTTTCTTCCAGTGCAGTCGACGATGAAGAAACACTAGAATGCTTTCAGCTTATACAAAAGGACTGTTATTTCTACTGACACAATGAAGGCGGTTTGAAGCTCCCACATTCTTTGAATGTACTCGTTCTATAATCATCTTTAAAAAAAGAAAAAGAAAGAAATCTCTCTTTCCTTATTCTGAGCTATTCATTCAAGGACTGCGTTCCATTGTACAAGATTAAATGTATAAAACTGTTGAGGCTTTCTTGTCCTCTTGTTGACATACAGTCTGTTGAATTTTATCTCAGGTTCTTCGACTGATGTTCGTTTCATGATTTTTCTGATGTTTTACCATTGCCATAGATTCACCCTCCACCAGCAACGGGCAATGCTAGTTACTCGTGCAACCTCCACCATCAATGGTGTGTGGATGTTTGACAACAGCGGTCATTCGAGCTGGCGAAATATCAGGAAAACCATCGGACCATTGAACCCGAAGAACGCGAGACGAAAGCCAACAGACAATATGTCAAAAAGATAAATGTTTGGCCTTTCGACGACGAACAGAATTGGAGACGCCTTCCTGACAACGTGTAGCTTTGCGTTATGTCCTGATGACGGCGACAGGATATTCACGGGGAGTGCTGATGGTGGGGGAGGGGGGGGGGGAGGGGAGAGGCGAGGCGGACGTCACTCCACTAGAATCGATTGTGTGCCAAACCACAATGAACTATTATCACAAAATGTTGTTGTTGTTGTGGTCTTCAGTCCAGAGACTGGTTTGATGCAGCTCTCCATGCTACTCTATCCTGTGCAAGCTTCTTCACCTCTCAGTACCTACTGCAACCTACATCCTTGTGAATCTATTTAGTATATTCATCTCTTGATCTCCCTCTACGATTTTTACCCTCCACACTGCCCTCTAATACCAAATTGGTGATCCCTTGATGCCTCAGAACATGTCCTACCAACCGATCCCTTCTTCTAGTCAAGTTATGCCACAAATTTCTCTTCTCCCCAATTCTATTCAATACCTCCTCATTAGTTATGTGATCTACCCGTCTAATCTTCAACATTCTTCTGTAGCGCCACATTTTGAAAGCTTCTATTCTCTTCTTGTCTAGACTATTTATTGTCCATGTTTCATTTCCATACAGGGCTACACTCCATACAAATACTTTCAGAATCGACTTCCTGATGCTTAAATCTATACTCGTTAGTAACAAATTTCTCTTCTTCAGAAACGCTTTCCTTGCCATTGCCAGTGTACATTTTATATCCTGTCTACTTCGACCATCATCAGTTATTTTGCTCCCCAAATAACATAACTCCTTTACTACTTAAAGTGTCTCATTTCCTAATCTAATTACCTCAGCATCACCCGACCTAATTCGACTACATTCCATTATCCTCGTTTTGCTTTTGTTGATGTTCATCTTAGATCCTCCTTTCAAGATACTGTCCATTCGGTTCAGCTACTCTTCCAGGTCCTTTGTTGTCTCTGACAGAATTACAATGTCATTGGCGAACCTCAAAGTTTTTATTTCTTCTCCATGGATTTTAATACCTACTCCAAATTTTTCTTTTCTTTCCTTTACTGCTTGCTCAATATACAGATTGAATAACATCGGGGATAGGCTACAACCCTGTCTCACTCCCTTCTCAAACGCTGCTTCCCTTTCATGCCCCTCGACTCTTATAACTGCCATCTGGTTTCTGTACACATTGTAAATAGCCTTTCGCTCCCTGTATTTTACACCTTCCACCTTCAGAATTTGAAAGAGAGTATTCCAGTCAACATTGTCAAAAGCTTTCTCTAACTCTACAAATGCTAGAAACGTAGGTTTGCCTTTCCTTAATCTAGCTTCTAAGTCGTAGGGTCAGTATTGCCTCACGTGTGCCAAACCACAATGAACAATTATCAAAAAACATCAACCTAAAATCACAGTTTCGGTTGTTAAGTATCCAGACGCGCATATGTCTCTGGATACTATCTCAGATGGACTCACGCTTTGGATCACCTGATATCGAAGCCAGAAAAGTATTCGTTAAATGTCTATTGTAGTAATATTAATGCGACCACTCATGAAAAGCCCTTTCGGACAACTTTTGCTGCACTCAACCGCTGCGAGACGTACAGGAAGAGATTCAGTGAGATTCTGGAAGACACGGACACGGACGTGGAGCCAAGGCGATTAAAATCCATGGGCAGTTGCGCTAGGTCCCTGGGTTGAGGATACATGGTGCAACCAGCCCGATCGAAGTGGTCAGACAGATTCTGGATTGGGCTTAAATTCGGGGACTTTGGTGGCCAGAGGTGTAAGGTGAACTCATACTGGTGCTCTTTGAACGACGCAAGTACGCTATGAATTGTGTGACATATTGCATTGACCTGCAGGTACACGTGAGGAAAAACAAACTTCATGGCTCTAAGTACTATGTGACTTAACATCTGAGGTCAACAGTACCCTAGACTTAGAACTACTTAATCCTAAATAACCTATGGACATCACACACATTCATGCCCGAGGCATGATTCGAACCTGCGACCGTAGCGAGAGCGCGGTTCCGGACTGAAGCGCCTAGAACCGATCGGCCACAGCGGCCGGCTACAAACTTCATGTCGGATTGGACATGGTAGCTAAGGGTAGTTGCATAAATTCCTCAGACCTTAACACTTCCTACTCCAGCCTGGACCCTCCTGACGATTGTTGCAGTGTGTTTGTTTTCTATCCGATGGAGCATAAAACGTGACTCATCTGAAAATGTCATTTCTCGCCACTCAATATACGTCCAGCTGCGGTACAGGCGTGCAGATTCCAGCCTTCGTCGCCAATGAGCAACAGTCAGCACAGGTGCATGAGCCATGCGCCTGCTGCGGAGGCTCATAATCAGCAACGTTCACTCAACGGTCGTTGAGGAGACACTGTTGGTGGCCCCTTGGCTCATTTGGGCTTTTACTTGCTCAATAGTCTATTCGCCCGTACGCACCCTCGCACCCGTCGTTCACACTTGTCATCTATGGCCCGTGGTGCACCACAGTTGTTTTGGCGCTGGTTTTAGATTGTGGCGGCACGCGAACAGCTTGCAAACTTAGTCGTTTGGGAAATGTTTCGACACTTAGCCCCAAAGCCAATAATTACCGCTTATGGACCTCAGATAAATCGCTCTGTTTCTGCACGACGACAACGACTACACTGTTTCTCGACCCCCCCCCCCCCCTCTCTCTCTCTCTAACATTCTTTATATACCCTCCACCGCTAGAGCTGTCACCGGCCGCCTGTGAGTGGTCATTGCACGTTGACGTCCAACACAGGCGGTGATCACATTTAAAAAGTGATACATTAATGCATCGTCTCGCTGAAGGTGTAATCGAGAAGACAATAAATACCTATTTTAAAAAAATAACACCGAGTGAGGCGGCACAGTGGCTAGCAAACTGAACTCGTGTTAGTGAGGACACAGGCTGAAATACCTGTCATGCTGTTCTAATTAAGGTATCCTGCGGCCATCTTAGATTACTAAAGGCAAGTGCTGGGATGGTTCTTTTAAAGTGGATATGGTCGACTTCCTTCCTCATACATTCCCAAACCAAGATGTCCTCCGTCTTGACTGACCTCGTCGTTGATGGGACTTTAAACCATCCATTTTGTAATAAACAATAATCAAGTAGGTCACAATATACAAATGGAAGTCCACGTGTTTCGATGCCACTAGACGTACAGCTAAATAGGACAGGCAAGCAATAGTTATTTTAAGCACTTTTAAGGGAACCAGGGAGTGCATCTGAACGGAAAGGACAGTGTCTTCAAAAAAGGTAATAAGATGAATAACGAAATGCAGTACAACTAAATTTGGTGATGCTGAGGGAATACGAATAGGCAATTATATAGTAAAACTAGTTTGTGAGTTTTGCTATTTGGACAGCAAAATGAATTTTTCATTGTGGAAGTAGAGAGAATGTAAAACACAGACAGGGTACAGCATGAAAGTAATATCTTAAAAAAGCGGCTGAGTTAGCTTCTAAAACAAATTGAAGAGTTAAGAAGTCTTTTCTGAGGCTATTTGTATGGAATGAAGCCTTGTACGTAAGTGAAACGTTGATGGTAAGCAGTTTAGACAAAAAAGAAAAAAAAATAGAAAGTTTCGAAATGTCGTGCTGCAGAAAGATATTGAAAATTAGATGGGTGGATCGATTAATTAGAGAGGATGTATTGAATCTAACAGGCGAGAAAAGAAATTTGTGGTACAATTGGATTAATAAAGGAATCAGTTGATAGGGCACATCCTAAGGCATCAAGAATTCGTCAGTTTTGTAATGGAGGGAAGCGCGATGGTAAAAATAATAGAGACCAAGTGTGGAATGAAGCACACAGATTCAAATGAACGCAGGTTGCAGTAGGTACTGGGAGATGAAGTGGTTTGCACAAGGTACAGTAGCAGAACGGAGAGCTGCTTCAAATCAGGCTTTGGAATGAAGACCACAACAAGAACAAGAATTACGGACATCATTTGACGTTGTCTGTCTTGTAAGGTTAAAGTTAGATATAGTGGAAATTAGTGAAGTTCGTTGTCAGGATGAACAAGACCTTTGGTCAGGTGAATACAAGGTTATAAATACAAAATCAAATAGGGGTAATGCAGGAGTAGGTTTAATAATGAATAAAAAAAATAGGAGTGCGGGTAAGCTACTACAAACAGCATAGTGAACGCATTATTGTGGCCAAGATAGACACAAAGCCCATGCCTACTACAGTAGTACAAGTTTATATGCCAACTAGCTCTGCAGATGATGAAGAAATTGATGAAATGTATGACGAGATAAAAGAAATTATTCAGGTACTGAAGGGAGACGAATATTTAATAGTCATGAGTGACTGGAATTCGACAGTAGGACAAAGGAGAGAAGGAAACATAGTACGTGAATATGGATTGGGGGTAAGAAATGAAAGAGGAAGCCGTCTGGTAGAGTTTTGCACAGAGTATAACTTAATCATAGCTAAGACTTGGTTCAAGAATCATGAAAGAAGGTTGTATACATGGAAGAATCCTGGAGATACTAGAAGGTATCAGATAGATTATATAACGGTAAGACTGAGATTTAGGAACCAGGTTTTAAATTGTAAGACATTTCCAGGGGTAGATGTGGACTCTGGCCACAATCTGTTGGTTATGAACTGTAGATTAAAACTGAAGAAACTGCAAAAAGGTGGGAATTTAAGGACATGGGATCTGGATAAATTGACTAAACCAGAGGTTGTACATAGTTTCAAGGAGAGCAAAAGGGAACAATTGACAGGAATGGGGGAAAGAAATACAGTAGAAGAAGAATGGGTAGCTCTGAGGGATGAAATAGTGAAGGCAGCAGAGGATCAACTAGGTAAAACGGCAAGGGCTAGTAGAAATCCTTGGGTAACACAAGAAATATTGAATTTCATTGATGAAAGGAGAAAATATAAAAACACAGTAAATGAAGCAGGCAAAAAGGAATACAAACGTCTCAAAAATGAGATCGACGGGAAGTGCATAATGGCTAAGCAGGGATGGCTAGAGGACAAATGTAATGATGTAGAGGCTTATCTCACTAGGGGTAAGATAGATACTGCCTACAGGAAAATTAAAGAGACCTTTGGAGAAAAAAGAGCAACTTGTGTGAATATCAAGAGCTCAGATGGAAACCCAGTTCTAAGCAAAGAAGGGAAAGCAGAAAAGTGGAAGAATTATATAGAGGGTCTATACAAGGGCGATATACTTGAGCACAATATTATGGAAATAGAAGAGGATGTAGATGAAGATGAAATGGGGCATAGGATACTGCGTGAAGAGTTTGACAGAGCACTGAAAGACCTGAGTGGAAACAAGGCCCCGGGAGTGGACAACATTCCATTGGAACTACTGACGGCCTTGGGAGAGCCAGTCCTGACAAAACTCTACCATCTGGTGAGCAAGATGTATGAGACAGGCGAAATATCCTCAAACTTCAAGAAGATTATAATAATTCCATTACCAAAGAAAGCAGGTGTTGACAGGTGTGAAAATTAGCGAACTATCAGCTTAATAAGTCACAGCTGCAAAATACTAACGCGAATCCTTTACAGACGAATGGAAAATCTGGTAGAAGCCGACCTCGGGGAAGATCAGTTAGGATTCCGTAGAAATGTTGAAACACGTGAGGCAATACTTACCCTACGACTTATCTTAGAAAATACATTACGAAAAGACAAACCTATGTTTCTAGCATTTGTAGAGTTAGAGAAAGCTTTTGACAATGTTGACTGGAATACTCTCTTTCAAATTCTGAAGGTGGAAGGTGTAAAATACAGGGAGCGAAAGGCTATTTACAATGTGTACAGAAACCAGATGGCAGTTATAAGAGTCGAGGGGCATGAAAGGGAAGCAGCGTTTGAGAAGGGAGTGAGACAGGGTTGTAGCCTCTCCACGATGTTATTCAATCTGTATATTGAGCAAGCAGTAAAGGAAACAAAAGAAAAATTCGGAGTAGGTATTAAAATCCATGGAGAAGAAATAAAAACTTTGAGGTTCGCCGATGACATTGTAATTCTCTCAGAGACTTCAAAGGACTTGGAAGAGCAGTTGAACGGAATGGATAGTGTCTTGAAAGGAGGATATAAGATGAACATCAACAAAAGCAAAACGAGGATAATGGAATGTCGTCGAATTAGGTCGGGTGATGCTGAGGGAATTAGATTAGGAAATGAGACACTTAAAGTAGTAGTGAAGTTTTCCTATTTGGGGAGCAAAATAACTGATGATGGTCGAAGTAGAGAGGACGTAAAATGTAGACTGGCAATGGCTAGGAAAGCGTTTCTGAAGAAGAGAAATTTGTTAACATCGAGTATGGGTTTAAGTGTCAGGAAGTCGTTTCTGGAAGTATTTGTATGGGGTGTAGCCATGTATGGAAGTGAAATATGGACGATAAATAGTTTGGACTAGAACAGAATAGAAGCTTTCGAAATGTGGTGCTACAGAAGAATGCTGAAGATTATATGGGTAGATCACATAACTAATTGAGGAGATATTGAATAGAATTGGGGAGAAGAGGAGTTTGTGGCACAACTTTACAAGAAGAAGGGACCGGTTGCTAGGACATGTTCTGAGGCATCAAGGAATCATAAATGTAGCATTGGAGGGCAGCGTGGAGGGTAAAAATCGTAGAGGGAGACCAAGAGATGAATAAAATAAACAGATTCAGAAGGATGTAGGTTGCAGTAAGTAATGGGAGACGAAGAAGCTTGCACAGGATAGAGTGGCATGGAGAGCTGCATCAAACCAGTCTCGGGACTGAGGACCACAACAACAACAACAGTCTTGTATATTATTGTATTCGTGCTGGTAGTTACATCATGGATCCGAAACGTGTTGCTTAGAGTAAAGATAATTCATTTGTGACTGAGCTGATTTTTGACCGATATCTGGGGGCTCCTTACCAATTGAAATCTTGAAATTTTCAATTTTTTCATTGATATTTATCTACGGATTTTCCTCTTTCCAACTGGAACTTTAACAGTGGCTACTATATATTTACAGCTCGTACAAAATAGATACGTGCTTCAAAGTTTTACTAACCTTCAAAGTAGTTATCAGTATTGTTTATAACCCGTTGCTAGCGATGTGGAAGCCGTGGGAT
Source organism: Schistocerca piceifrons (assembly GCF_021461385.2). Classification (NCBI taxonomy): domain Eukaryota; kingdom Metazoa; phylum Arthropoda; class Insecta; order Orthoptera; family Acrididae; genus Schistocerca; species Schistocerca piceifrons. The sequence continues at coordinate 469,595,221 of NC_060141.1, read as the reverse complement.
ACTCCTAGCAGTGCTAGTTGTGTTGACTGTTCGAGCAGCGTGGTCTATTGCCCGACTAATTTGTAGCAGTTCTGAAGCGAATGCCGTGAAGTGTTTCCTTCGGTTTTTTAATCAAGCTGAACTCACGAGGGCTCAAGTCAGGGGAGTGCAGTAGGTGGTATAGCACTTAGCAGCCCCACCAGTTAGACAAATCAATAACAGCTTGCACTGTGCGTACTAGAGCATTGTCCTGCAATATGATGGTCAGGTCCTGCAGAAAGTGTCATAACTTCTGCCTCTAAGCTTGTCGTTGGTTGTGTTCCTAAAATGAACAGCATTTCATTTCATGACTTATGCCCTCGTGAGTTCAACTCGATTTCCAAACTGAAGGAAACACTTTACAGCATTCGCTTCAGAACTGCTACAAATTGGTCGGGCAATACATCACGCTGCTCGAACAGTCAACACAACAGGCACCGCTAGGAGTATCCTACGACTTCCATATCGCTGGAAACGGATTATACACAATATGGGTGACTACTCTGAAGGTCAGTAAAACTTCGAAACACATATCTATTTTGTACGAACCGTAAATAAGTAGTTGCCACTTTTAAAGTTCCAACCATCCTACAAGTATAATACATATAAATCATCACCTTATTTCTAGTTTATTCACTCATTTAAACAGAACTTTTGTGGACGTGACGATTTTCGAAGAATATGAACAGTGGAAGAAGGTAAGATTCGTCAGTTATTTAGCAGATGGGGACTAAAAAGCTGTCAAAGCAGTTAAGGAAGAGAAGTCATATGGAGAAAATGTAACTATCACTAAACTGGAGTTCATACGTCATGTACAAAAGTGAATGGGTACGATTCTGCAATAACTGAAAACTGCGTGCTAGGGAAAGAAATTGGATGCTGGCAGAGGATTAGACGCTAAGAAGACACTCACAGAATGTATAATAGATAAAATCCATTGGGCAAGATATTGTTACTGTAGAAGATATGAGAAATGCTGTATGGGCAGTTTTGTTTCACCTCTCTTCAACATGTGATAAATCCATTCATGGCCCATGGCCTCCAGGAAGTGATTCATGGTGCAAATACAACAGATCATACAAAAATCACGAGAAATTTACTCATAAACAAGCTATACCTTTTGACATAGTGGAAATCTTGAAAGAAACTTTCAGAAATTTGAAGCAATGTCTTGATGGCCGCATGCAGAATCCCAACGATTCCATCAGCAGTGTAATCTGGGCCACAGTTCACAGGTCAGTATTTGTGCCAACTAGTACACTGCATTTTGGTGTCTTTCAAGCGGTGACAACGTTCGATGAAGGAAATTTTGCAAGGTGTGAAGTCCTGAAAACATTGCTACAAGCTGTTGATCTTGAGAGAGGAAAAGTTACTCTCTCACCTACTTTTCACATACAAAAAATTATTAAAGATTTTATTACAACCTGGCACCCCTTGAGCGAGACTCTAGAAAGTTAACGGCCTGAGCAGACGTTGATGGAGCCTGGTAGGGTGCTAAAAGCATGAGGTATTTTTATGGTTCTTAGCTCATAGAAACAGCATGTTTGGAGTTGGAAGCAATTGGCTTCCCTCAATAAATCTTGCCAGACAGGCCCACAGCTGTACAGAGCAGCGCCGGCCATTGTGGCCGAGTGGTTCTAGGCACTTTACTCTGGAACAGCGCGACCGCTACTTTCGCAGGTTCTAATCCTGCCTCGGGCATGGATGAGTGTGATGTCCTTATGTTAGTTAGGTTTAAGTACTTCTAAGTTCTAGGTGACTGATGACCTCAGATTTTAAGTCCCATAGTGCTCAGGGCCATTCGAACCATTAGTACAGAGCAGCCCCTTGTAAAAATCTCCAGCAGAACAATGCCACTATACCTGCATTGACGCCAGCCAATGGCTGGGCTGGGTGCGATGGACTGAAGGGACACTTTTACACAGTGGAGTCATAAAATGGGCATTGTGTGCAGAGCCACATGTAATAAAAATTCATAAGTTTTTGTGTTCGCCAATACTGCAAATAGGCCTGTGACCCACTTCCACCGGCTGCCTCAGTTGTATCAGAAACTTCAACGTCTGAGAAACGTTTAGAGATAGAATCTTTATTACACCTCATAGCTAGGACTAACAAGCTCCAATGCACAGGCGATTTAGATAAAGATCCTTAAGATAGTATCCCTCTTTCATATTAGTTTTCCCGGAAGTGTTAGTTGTTTGGTAACAATCACAGTCAGTAGTATGGACGAAGAGTTGCCCAATATGCACCTTGAGAATGGGAAGAGCGGAACAGGTAGCACTAGCACTAGGTAGCAGCGCTGACAACCGCCAACAACCTGTGTATGAGTTACGTCTCAAGGTTGTAGCAACACTCTGTGTTTTATGTTGTACAGTTTGGTGACTGCATATTATAGGCTTTTTTCACTGCTGTTAATGTATTTCATAGCAATAAGGGTGATTGTGGTCACTAAATGAATAAATCATAATATCATTCTTTCTTTTAACGTGCGGTTGGAGACTGTGGTTTCCTTGTACGAAAACACTCAGAAGGTACCCCTGAACAAAGTCTGAATGCTTGTCGGAAGAGTTCTGGTGCACACTGTAGATTTCGGCCTTAGATCACGTAACTGGTGTCGACTTATTATCGAGTAATTATCAGATGATCTGAATACGTTACGTAGTACATAGGTTTTGATAAACGTTACAATTATTTGTTAGTTCATAAGAGAATGTACAGTTAAACGTTAGTCGGTGAGAGATACGATGCAGTTCGTAATCTTAACATGAACTCTTATGCGCATGCACTCTATCTCTCTCTACTGATGTTACAACAGTGTTCATTGTCCCTGACTAATTTTAATTGAAACTGGACACAGTGTTGAGACCGCAGCTGGATCTTATCGCGTCAGAAAAGTGCACAAAGTTCTACAATTTGTACTACCCTGGTGCGTCCAATCCAAGCAGTTGACCAGTCAGTTAAAGGCGAGTTGTCGGATCTTCAGCATGTACGAGTGGCTGAAATGGACAGCTGCTACATGTGACTCAGACGTATAGGCTCAGACAGACTATTAAGTGATATAGTCGAGATTTCAAAAGGGATGCTGGTTATTTTATTCACAAAGTTAACGTTTGTTAAAAATAATGCAGTGATTACAAAGTTCACAACGGTAGACGATCTGCATTTCTACACGTGAAGTAATCAGACAAGTAACTAAAATGCTTTTCATACAGTAATGGAATCACGAAATTCATCTCTGCAGACTGCTGAGGGAATCTGCACAGGGCGAATGACTACAGCTGGATGTTCGTTGGTGCATATGAGCATGCTGCAATGCTTCTGCCCATGTCACCCCACACGTGCCCGCCGGGATTTAAGATGAGGGAACAAGCAGGCCAATTCATTTGCCGAATAGCCTCTCGTTCCACGAGCTCCTCCATCTGGGCTTTTCGATGCGCAGTGTCATCCATAGGACTGAAGTCAGGGCTGAATACACCCCCTGAAAAGACGGACATCGGGAAGGAGTAAGTGTCACAATAATGCTGACCATGTACCGTGTTCAATGATTTGGTGGTCTGTACGCCCATGAAACATTCATCCCTTCTCGCGCCATAACACCTGGACCGAGAAAACGATTGTGTTCAACCATGTTCCTGGGTGCATTATGTGTCGCCGTCTCTCGTCTTATGACGCTACGTCCAGTATTGACTAACATGATCGTTTTGGTGGTCCAGGAGATACAGTGTGGGGACGAGTAATGTTGCATGAGCAGACAGACCTCCAACTCTTGAACACGGCACACTCACTGGTCAACGTTATAATGACACTGTAGTCCTCCCCCACGTGCATCTTTTCACGGATGCGTTAGTCTTGACTTAATATTTATGGATGACAATGCGCAATCGCATCGAACAGTGCAACTGGAGTAGCTGTTGGACCGAGAGCGTATTTGTCGAATGGACTCTCTCACCCGTTCCCCAGACTTACAACCCATCGAACACGTGCGATGTGCGTTGGGAAGACATACTGCAGCATGCCCACATGAACGAAGGACCATACAGCGATTGCCTACCACGGTTTTGGTAGGATGGAACGGTTGAGACAAGATCTTCTTACCAACTTTGTAACCCACATGGGAACAAGCTGCACAGCATACCCTGGTCCCTCGTGATTACACACCTTATTACAAACCATTCACCACCTTTTGTAATTTCCAGGAGACCATCATGAATCGCGGTAACTTCAATATGATTATTGGCTTTGGCTCTGAGTACTATGGGACTTAACATCTATGGTCATCAGTCCCCTAGAACTTAGAACTACTTAAACCTAACTAACCTAAGGACATCACACAACACCCAGTCATCACGAGGCAGAGAAAATCCCTGACCCCGCCGGGAATCGAACCCGGGAACCCGGGCGTGGGAAGCGAGAACGCTACCGCACGACCACGAGCTGCGGACGATTATTGGCTTTGAAAGAAACTATAATTTCTATTCGTTTCATTGCCTACCTCTTCCTGTTACCTTCTGTACTATACTGTAGCAGTTCTTGCAATGTGTGGTCCAAGTTTTATTGATCTTTGTAACTTGGCAATGACAAATTTTGTGAAAGTTGCTTTTGTTCTTAACCTTTACGCACCAGCGTACTGATACAAATACCTACTTGAAATTTTATTTAGCATATCATTAGAAATGAAATTATAATTTATGATACGCATGCAGTACACAGACAAGGCGTAGGGTCGCTCCATTAGTAGCAGGTCAGCGAAATAAAGGCGCCCACCAGTCTACCATGCCACTTACAAACGACAAGTGTAGCGCTTCTTGGCCTCATATGCCGATCAGTAGTTTCTAATGACGTCAGCTGCCTACTACATCAAATAGGATGCTACAAAAGACATTACTTAACAAACGTAACTCGTCAACTCAGTACTCTATAAATTGATGAGTTACTGTGTCATATACTCAGTCGACAACTTGGTATTAAATCTAAACCGGTTGTGACATCCTTTTTGTGACCTGAGGATACAAAATACAATAAAAATGAAAAGAAAAACTGGATAGCACTCTTGACACCGGCGTTAGCATGATTCTAAGATTCAGTTATTGCGGAATCTGCAGAAATACGTTTGGCTTAAGAGCTTATTAATCATGATGGCTGCTTTCAAACTGATGTGGCATAGGACTAGGTGATTTCTTTAGTATCTTCAGAAAGAAAACATCAGTGGTGACTGATCACACACCTGGAGACAGTTAATTTTACTGTGTGGACACCCGAATTTTAATTCCGCGGTTCCACTATTCGACAGAGGGAGTGCACGCAATATCACCGTGGATCCCACAGAGGACGCTAAATTCGATGGATGGCGCTTATGTAGCGGTACCCTGTACACCCGCATTTCCGCGCCAAATCTTGGTATAAATTTAGAGACGTGCAACAGCAAACTCCTGTGTAAAACACTCACCTAAAGATGGCTGAATGGTTTTCAGCCGAAATATCATGATGAGATATCGACTTCATACGGCTACGGTCCCCGAACTTTACTGGAATAGGATTCATCTTTGACTCGTAGAAGTTTGTGAAAATCTACTGTGTCACACCCAACCCAGGTCCCTGCTCGTCTTGGCCGGTGTGATACTAAATGCGCTTTCCCAGCAAATGTCACCGACAAACTCAGAGCTTCAACTTGTCGCTAGTTCCACTTTTTGTTTTACTACCTATACACATGCTCATAGTTGGTGTTATGGGATTGACATCACCAGGGAAAATAATATGGCATAGAGTTATATATCACCACAGCGTAAGGTTCGAGGAGCAAATTATCTTTACTCTTTAGCTGAGTCTTAACCTGTAGAATCCTTTCTCCGAAAAGCTGGGATCTGTGTTCGACTCCTCGCCTTTCACACAGATTTAACAAGTCACAAATTTTCAACGTTTATACTACGACAATGGCTAAAAAAAGTTCTAAGTGTCATCCCCAAGACGAAGATCGAGCGAGGTGGTGCAGTGGCTAAGACACTCATTTGGAAGAATGTGGTTCAGATCCCCGTGCAGTTAATTGGATTTGGGTTTTCCGTTACTTCTGTAAATCGTACAACGCAATACAGGGATGATTCACTTGAAAAAGGCACTGTCGGTTCCTTTCTCCAGCCTTTCCTGATCGGAGCTCGTGCTCAACCTCCAGTGACCTCTACATCTACGTGTGGATATACACTGAGAGCATAAAAAGCCTGGGGTACCTCTTAATATTATGTTGGACCTCCTTTTGCCCGATGTAGTGCAGTGACTCGATGTGGCATGGACTCAAGAAGTGGCTGGAAGTCCCCTGCAGAAACTGAGTCATGTTGCCTCTAGAGTCGTCCATAACTTTGAAAGAGTTACCGGTGCAGAATTTTGTGCACGAACTGACCTGTCCATTACGTCTAACAAGTAATAGATATGTTTCTTGTCGGATGGTCTGGTTGACCAAATCGTTCACTCCAATTGTCCAGAATATTCTTCAAATCAACGGCGAACAACCGTGGCCCGGTGACATGGCGTATTGTCATCCAAGAAAATTGGATAGTTATTTGAGAACATAAAGTTCTTGAATGGCTGTGAATGGTCTCCAAGTAGCCTAACATAACCGTTTCCATTCAGTAATTGGTTCAGTTGGAACAAAGAACCCAGTCCATTCCATGTAAACATAGCCCACTCCATTACGGAGCTACCAACGAGTTGCAAAGTGCCTTATTGACAACTTGGGTCCTTGGTTTCGACGGATCTGCGTCACACTCGAGTCCTATCATCAGCTCTTACCAACTGAAATCGAGAGTCATCTGACCAGGCCACTGTTTTCCTATCGTCTAGGGTCCAACCAATATGATCACGAGCCGAAGAGCGGCGCTGAAAGCGATGTCTTACTGTTAGCAAAGGCGCTCGCGTCGGAGTTCTGCTGCCATACCCACTAACACCAAATTTCATCGCATTATCCAAACGGATACATTCGTCGTACGTCCAATATTGATTTACTTCACATAGTGTCGCTTGTCTGCCAGCACTGACAATTCTACGGAAACGCCGCTACTCTCGGACGTTAAGTGAAGGCCGTCGGCCACTGCAATGTCTAAGGTGAAAGGTAATGCCTGAAATTTGGCGTTCTCAGAGACTCTTGACACTGTGAATTTAGGAATACTGAATTATCTGACATTTTCCGGAAAGGAATGTCCCATGCATATAGCTCCAACTATCATTCCGCGTTCAAAGTCTCTTAATTCCCGTCGTGCGGCCACATTCAAGACGGAAACCTCTTCACGTGACTCACCTGGATACAAATGAATGCTCCACCAATGTACTGCCCCTTAATACCTTGTGTACGCAATACTACCACCATCTGTATATGTGAATATCGCTATCCCAAGACTTTTTGTTAACTTTGTGTAGTCCGCAAGCCGCTATACAATCCATGGCGGCTGGACATCGTACCAGTGATATCATTTTTCTTTCTTATTTCACTCGCGCGCTGAACGATGGAGGTAACACTGTCCATACGCGCCATAATCTCCATTTTTCTCTTGATCCTTACGCGAGACATACACTGGTGGGAGCATAGTGGGAGCACAGTCTTCTTCGAATACACGAACTCCCTAAATTTACCCAACAGGTTTTCGGGAGAATTGCGTTCTGTTTCAGCAATGGATGCCGACTTAACTTACACGGGGATTTCTGTCATGTTTTCGTATAGGACATACCGACCCGTCCCGCTGCTATCTTCGTGCCTCTGAATTCGTTGTATAGGACTTTAAATCTTGATCCTCATTTCTTTCTCACAACTGCGGAAGTCGAACCTTCTCCTATACTCTACCTCCACAGCGCTGAAGGCCCCTCAACATTGTGAGGAAGCTCATGTCGAATTTGCATGTGAAAGATAGGAACTTTCGACATTTTTGAATGGAACTTGGTGGCAGTTTAGAACTATGTGCTAGAATGGGACTCAAACTGTAGGAGAACTTTTGTGAGGTTTGGTAGGCAGGAAATGAAGTACTGTCACATGTACAGCTGTGAGGGGAGCTCGCGAGTCGTACTTGGAAGAAGTATGTCATGTCAGCTTGTCCAGTGTTACAGAAAATAAAGGTTGTGCTCAAGAGTAATCGAACACTTTAGTGGATACAATTTACTTAGCATATCAGAGTTTGGATTCGACTGAGAATGTTATTTATACATTCACTCATCAAACAGTACAATCCTTAAGTAGTAATATATCGCCAGCATTTTTTTTTTTTTTTTGCTATCTTTCTAAGATATTTAATTGTGCAGATTATGTTATTCTTTCAGCAAAACAAGTTTTATGGAATTAATGACTTTATGGATAGCTGGTTTGAATCATACTTAACGAACGGAAGGCATAAGTTGTGCTGAATAATTCAGACAATGTCGAAAAGTTATAAAATTTTAGTGGCTGGTGAACACAAAGGGATTCCCACAGGCTTCAATTTTGGGTCCATTCTTATTCTTTGTATTCGTGTATGACCTTAAACTTAACATTCAACAAGCAAATACATTAGTACTTTTGCAGACGGTACTGGTGTTATAATAAATCCCATTACAGAGACAGCAACAGAAGAATTGCTGAATGACATTTTCCAAACAATTATAAAATGGTTCTCTAAAACTGGACTCTCCCTAAATTTTGAGAAAAACACACTACATTCGTTCCTGTACAACATATAGAGTTAAACCATTAACTATTGCAGCACACCAGCCGGAGTCAGTAGATAGCGTAGGATATTACAAACTTTTGGGTAAACATATTGATGGAAACTTGAACTGGAAGAAGCAAATTAGTGAGCTTCCCAAACAAGTTCAGCCACTTCCGTTCTTCGTACAGTTTCTAATCTTGCAAACACACGTATCAACTTCATGGCACATTTTGCATATTTCCCCTGAATAATACCTCACAGAATATTTTCTGGGGTAATTCATCACTTGGAAAAAAAGTACTCATTGCACAAAAGCGAGCATTAAGAACAATCTGTGGCCTTCACCCACGGCCGTCATGTAGCTAACTCTTCAAGGAGCTAGGTATTTTAACTGCGCCGTGACATTGTGTATATTAGCTAATGAAATTCGTCATAAATAATCCATCACAATATGAGAAGGACAGTGTTGTCTGTATCTACAACACTATAGGCGAAAGTGACCTTTATTACCCACTGTTAAAGCTGTCAGTGATTCAGAAAGGAGTTCAATATGCAGCAACAATAATGTTTGATCATTTGACCAGTAACATAAAAAGTTTGACAGGTAGCGAAGCAAGTTTTAAATCTAATTTAAAATCATTTCTCGTGAGCAAATCCGTCCACTCCATTTATGTATTTGAATCTGGCGTCCCGTGAAAAAAGAAAGGAATTAGGTGTAGTTGCATGAGTAGGACTAAACATAATAATCTGTTCGTTAATGTTAATGCTAATCATGTATATATATCCTGCAATCTGTCTCGTTCCAGATCATTTAGGTAAAAGAATCCTTCAAATTATCTATAGGACATATAACTAACTAACTAATGCAACGTAGACACTGACGTAGCCTTACTAGATACTGATTGGTTGCAGTTGCGCCAGTTCCAGTGAATAATTCGACTGCAGAATGTCTGTGATGCAATAGTAACGTCTGATAGCTGGAAGGCTGAACTCTGCATCTTCTCAGTGTCGTTGGTTTCACAGCGTAAGCGATGACGTTAATTTAGAGCTTCGGGTACGAGGGGGTTCACAGGCTGCCAAGATTTCTGATCCATATTCCAAGAAACCACAGTACTCTGAAGGTCTCTGGAGTTTGAATAAGCGACAGTCTTCTCGTTTCGGATTTGTATGCCTGCTGAACACATTTCGCAGAATCCACTTCGCTCTCGCAGTCGTACGGACAGTCGACAGTCTCCTCTGAGCGAAATCTTGCTGTGCTTATGGCATGGAAGCAGTGTTCGGGAGTATTGAATTCAAATCTCAATTCCGACTTACAGATTTAAGTTGCCCTTCGTGATGCTACAGTCATCAGTTATTGTAAGGGAGAAAAGTCATGTGTGCCATCTGTCTGCGAATCTTTTTCTGTGTTCTATCGTATTTTAACTGTTAGTTCGTCTTGTACCTTAAGAGCTATGAGTACTGTATTTCACAGCAGGGAAGACGAACAATTGCTCAAGGCTCTTAAGCAATGTACTTTGGAGTTCACGTTTACTGGATATTTTTTCTTGTTTTTGGTCCATATAACCATCTCGAATAACTACAGCGAAGATAATGAATCGAATTTGGGAGAAATGCAAGGTAGAGCTTGACTAAATGAAGGGATGGGTTGACAGGACACACCCTGAGGCATCAAGGAATCGTCAATTTGGTTACGGGTGGAAGTGTGGGAGGTAGAAACTGTAGATGAAGATGTAGACATGAATAAAGTACTCAGGTTGAGATAGATGTAGGCTGCGACAGTAATACAGAGATGAGGTGGCTTGCACAGGATAGACTACCGTGGAGCGCTGTATCGAACCATATTTCGGACTGGAGACCACAATCCGCTGCCGAAGGCTTTCCTCTCTTAGTGGAGTGCACAACAGAGTTTCACTTGCAGAAAGACGCCATCAGCACCGCCACGAATTTTCTTCCTTGTGAACGGCGAATTTCGACCGTCGCAGCGTTGGAGTGCAGTTTTTCCGTCTCCTTTTTCTCTGAGTGAACGCCAAGGACGGCGCAGCGGCGGTCTGCGCCGTTAAGGCTCTGCTTCCAAGGTCAGAACAACTCTAGCGCACCGCCGAGTATTTATGATGCAACACGCTACTATTCAGATGTCAGCCGCCTCTAGCGATCGTGATCACGCTAGCCGAAACCTTATGCCCGCGGCGTGACGCCTCTCGTACAGCCAGATGCAACAGTCATTGGCCAGTTTTCCACCTCGCGATCGTGCGATGCCCTATCGTTCGTGCACGCTGCCCGAGCATGTCGGTCCGCAACTGGCAGCAGTTTTCTTTCCTTGCAGAGTAATGGGCTGTTCTCGTCTGACTGATTAGCATGTTACCGACCAGCTCTTTCGGCGTATCTCATATTGTCAACTTTTCATAGCAGCTTCCTGTACCTTTAATTTGTTCTCTGGGGCGCTTCCTAAACATGCGTCATACGCGCTCAGTAGATTCTGAAATGTCAAGAATATTTTTTTTAAGGCTGTGATAAGTTTCATCACGTTTTATCAGCGGCGGTGACAGAGTAGTTTAGCGTAGTGTATGATGTCCTTAGGTTAGTTAGGTTTAAGTAGTTCCAAGTTTTAGGGGACTGTTGACCTCATAAGTTAAGTCCCATAGTGCTGAGAGCCATTTGAACCACTTTGTGAATATCAGATCAGCATTGTTACGGGTCTGACGAGGACTTAGCGAGTAGAACAGAGCATTACGTTCTTAACGGATCATTACTATTAGCAATAAAATTAATTTACATAGAGGATAAATGTCGGAAGGTACACGCGATTATTCGTGGAAGATACGGTTGTATCTAGAGAAGTCGCTATGCTAGACAGATGTTGGAAGTGCGGGAAGATCTTCAGAGGATTGAAGCCCAGGTTAGCTATTCTAACTTGACTCTCGACACAAACAATTAACTTATTGAGTAATAATTGGCGAATCCATTCGCTGAAAACAGTCATATCCATTAAATACCTCGGAGTATGTCTAAGAAGCGATTTACTGTCGAACGATCACATGAAACTAATGGAAGGAAATACAGATGCCAGACTGAGGTTTATTGCAAAAATCTTCAACATCTGTAGACCACCCATAATGGAGTTAGCTTACAAAATCCTCGTGCAACCAATACTTGAACACTGCTCGTCAGTCTGGGACCATTAACAGGTAGCGCTGAAAGAAGAAACGTAAGATTCGTTTAGATACGCGTGCAAGTGTTACAGAGATGCACATCCAGTTCGTGTCTAGTTAGCCACAAGGGAGGTACGTGCATTATGGTGTAGTTTACTATTAGAATTCCGAATATTGTAACGTTACGCGTAGATAGGCAAGCGATTTGGCCGCCAGCAAGTAGTATGGGGAAAGGTGAAATTGTTGTACAGCTGAATACTAGGGGGCCCAGGGCGCATCGTATCAGGCCCGGCTAGGCGACCAGTACAGGCGAGTCCAGGTACAAAGACGAGCAGCTTCGCGGGCAATGTGCATCCCATAAGTGGGAATTTGGACGGCTGTTGCTCGCATGGCCCTTGTGCAGGAGACGATGCTCCAAGAAATGGAGATGGCTTCTCACAGTTCTTCAAGAATCTGTAATGAATCACAGCCGAGTATTAAAGCAGACTAGAATACGTCTAAGGTCTCAGAAAAACGAGGTGCATCCAAAGACACAACAGTATTTCAATATCGTTAAAACTATAGAAGTTAATATTTCGCAGGGAATAAACATTTTTATAATGAAGATCTGAATGAACGACTTCATGCTGTTTCAAGACACAATAAGTCAGACAAGAGCATTGCACTATAGCTGTTATTTCTGAAAACTATATACCTGTATCTATTTTATTTCCTGATTCATTACGTTTTTTATGTGTTTTCATGACACAAATTGTAGTGTTGGCAGAAGAGCCAACACTGTTTTTCTAGAGGAGGCCGAAATGCACGCGTTTAATTACACGCTGACTGGCGTGAGGTCTGGAACAGGACAATATCTTGAGAATTGTAAATAAAGTACGTAGATGATGTAATACTTAACTTTAATCCACAATTGTAGAATATCTCTCGTTACGGTACATGCTTCATAATATTAATTATCAATTGAATACGGCGCCTTGCTAGGTCGTAGCAAATGTAGCTGAAGGCTATGCTAACTATCATCTCGGCAAATGAGAGCGTAGTTGTCAGTGAACCTTTCCTTGCAAAGTCGGCTGTACAACTGGGGCGAGTGCCAGTACGTCTCTCTGGACCTGCCGTGTGGTGGCGCTCCGTCTGCAATCACTGACAGTGGCCTTGCAACACTAACCAAAACGGCCTTGCTGTGCTGGTACTGCGAACGGCTGAAAGCAAGGGGAAACTACAGCCGTAATTTTTCCCGAGGACATGCAGCTTTACTGTATGATTAAATGATGATGGCGTCCTCTTGGGTAAAATATTCCGGAGGTAAAATAGTCCCCCATTCGGATCTCCGGGCGGGGACTACTCAAGAGGACGTCGTTATCAGGAGAAAGAAAACTGGCATTCTACGGATCGGAGCGTGGAATGTCAGATCCCTTAATCGGGCAGGTCAGTTAGAAAATTTAAAAAGGGAAATGGATAGGTTAAAGTTAGATATAGTGGGAATTAGTGAAGTTCGGTGGCAGGAGGAAAAAGACTTTTGGTCAGGTGATTACAGGGTTATAAATACAAAATCAAATAGGGGTAATGCAGGAGTAGGTTTAATAATGAATAAAAAAATAGGAGTGCGGGTTAGCTACTACAAACAGCATAGTGAACGCATTATTGTGGCCAAGATAGACACAAAGCCCATGCGTACTACAGTAGTACAAGTTTATATGCCAACTAGCTCTGCAGATGATGAAGAAATTGATGAAATATATGACGAGATAAAAGAAATTATTCAGGTAGTGAAGGGAGACGAAAATTTAATAGTCATGGGTGACTGGAATTCGTCAGTAGGAAAAGGGAGAGAAGGAAACATAGTAGGTGAATATGGATTGGGGGGAAGAAATGAAAGAGGAAGCCGCCTTGTAGAATTTTGCACAGAGCATAACTTAATCATAGCTAACACTTGGTTCAAGAATCATAAAAGAAGGTTGTATACCTGGAAGAATCCTGGAGATACTAATAGGTATCAGATAGATTATATAATGGTAAGACAGAGATTTCGGAACCAGGTTTTAAATTGTAAGACATTTCCGGGGGCAGATGTGGATTCTGACCACAATCTATTGGTTATGAACTGCAGATTGAAACTGAAGAAACTGCAAAAAGGTGGGAATTTAAGGAGATGGGACCTGGATAAACTGAAAGAACCAGAGGTTGTACAGAGTTTCAGGGAGAGCATAAGGGAACAATTGACAGGAATGGGGGAAAGAAATACAGTAGAAGAAGAATGGGTAGCTCTGAGGGATGAAGTAGTGAAGGCAGCAGAGGATCAAGTAGGTAAAAAGACGAGGGCTAACAGAAATCCTTGAGTAACAGAAGAAATATTGAATTTAATTGATGAAAGGAGAAAATATAAAAATGCAGTAAATGAAGCAGGCAAAATGGAATACAAACGTCTCAAAAATGAGATCGACAGAAAGTGCAAAATGGCTAAGCAGGGATGGCTAGAGGACAAATGTAAGGATGTAGAGGCTTGTTTCACTAGGGGTAAGATAGATACTGCCTACAGGAAAATTAAAGAGACCTTTGGAGAGAAGAGAACCACTTGTATGAATATCAAGAGCTCAGATGGCAACCCAGTTCTAAGCAAAGAAGGGAAGGCAGAAAGGTGGAAGGAGTATATAGAGGGTTTATACAAGGGCGATGTACTTGAGGACAATATTATGGAAACGGAGGAGCATGTAGATGAAGATGAAATGGGAGATACGATACTGCGTGAAGAGTTTGACAGAACACTGAAAGACCTCAGTCAAAACAAGGCCCCGGGAGTAGACAACATTCCATTAGAACTACTGACGGCCTTAGGAGAGCCAGTCCTGACAAAACTCTACGATCTGGTGAGCAAGATGTATGAGACAGGCGAAATACCCACAGACTTCAAGAAGAATATAATAATTCCAATACCAAAGAAAGCAGTTGTTGACAGATGTGAAAATTACCGAACTATCAGTTTAATAAGTCACAGCTGCAAAATACTAACGCGAATTCTTTATAGAAGAATGGAAAAACTGGTAGAAGCGGACCTTGGGGAAGATCAGTTTGGATTCCGTAGAAATGTTGGAACACGTGAGGCAATACTAACCTTACGACTTATCTTAGAAGAAAGATTAAGAAAAGGCAAACCTACGTTTCTAGCATTTGTAGACTTAGAGAAAGCTTTTGACAACGTTAACTGGAATACTCTCTTTCAAATTCTGAAGGTGGCAGGGGTAAAATACAGGAAGCGAAAGGCTATTTACAATTTGTACAGAAACCAGATGGCAGTTATAAGAGTCGAGGGGCATGAAAGGGAAGCAGTGGTTGGGAAAGGAGTGAGACAGGGTTGTAGCCTCTCCCCGATGTTATTCAATCTGTATATTGAGCAAGCAGTAAAGGAAACAAAAGAAAAATTCGGAGTAGGTATTAAAATTCATGGAGAAGAAGTAAAAACTTTGAGGTTCGCCGATGACATTGTAATTCTGTCAGAGACAGCAAAGGACTTGGAAGAGCAGTTGAACGGAATGGACAGTGTCTCGAAAGGAGGATATAAGACGAACATCAACAAAAGCAAAACGAGGATAATGGAATGAAGTCAAATTAAATCGGGTGATGCTGAGGGGATTAGATTAGGAAATGAGACACTTAAAGTAGTAAAGGAGTTTTGCTATTTAGGGAGTAAAATAACTGATGATGGTCGAAGCAGAGAGGATATAAAATGTAGACTGGCAATGGCAAGGAAATCGTTTCTGAAGAAGAGAAATTTGTTAACATCGAGTATAGATTTAAGTGTCAGGAAGTCGTTTCTGAAAGTATTTGTATGGAGTGTAGGCATGTATGGAAGTGAAACATGGACGATAACCAGTTTGGACAAGAAGAGAATAGAAGCTTTCGAAATGTGGTGCTACAGAAGAATGCTGAAGATAAGGTGGGTAGATCACGTAACTAATGAGGAGGTATTGAATAGGATTGGGGAGAAGAGAAGTTTGTGGCACAACTTGACTAGAAGAAGGGATCGGTTGGTAGGACATGTTTTGAGGCATCAAGGGATCACAAATTTAGCATTGGAGGGCAGCGTGGAGGGTAAAAATCGTAGAGGGAGGCCAAGAGATGAATACACTAAGCAGATTCAGAAGGATGTAGGTTGCAGTAGGTACTGGGAGATGAAGAAGCTTGCACAGGATAGAGTAGCATGGAGAGCTGCATCAAACCAGTCTCAGGACTGAAGACAACAACAACAACAACATGTTGTCATTTATCATGTGTGCACTTGTACAAAATACTGGGCTTATTTATTTATGGACAGACCTTTATATTTATTGTGAACACTCTGAGAGCCACTGAATGTTTACATAATTTCTTAATTTAAATATCGTTGTAATATATTAGTCTGGGAAGTAGTCATGGTGAGTCAAATGATGTCTGTTGAACTTAAGAACGTTCTATTTTTGGAGCGGACAGCCTTCAACCAATGGAGAAGCAGATATTAGTAATGAAGGAGGCAGACCCCCCTATGGTAACGAGTAGTATTCGATCATGTATGTGACTCTGAGCGGTAAACTTCTGAAGGGACTTTATATTTCGAGAGGTCTGAACGTGCTCCGGTGTAGCACTCGATCTTTTTTCCGCTTGTATTAGAGGACTGGGAATAGAAAGAGAATAAGTTGCTAACTTTGTATAGAATGTGTTAACTTAAGAATCATCATGTTGTACTCTGAACTGTTTTGAAGTGGTGAGTATTTCTTTTATTGTGATTACGAAATGTGTGATGACTGTTTAGTTTGGGGATTTTGCTGTCTTTCATATAATGTTCTCAATGTATCTTTACTCCATTTTATAAGAGTATTTTCTGTCTGTATTTTAACTAAATATCGTTGGACTACTTCCCGTTTATCTGCGATATCCTTTTTTTATTATTGACTCAATTTTCTGTCTTCTACATCAATCGCAGACGCTAGAACAGAGCCTTGTTGTTAAATTATTCATTCAACTTTCATTTTGTATTTCTGTCTATTTTATTAACTCCCAGTTCTAGCAAATGCTTAGGCTATGTGACTGCAGGCTCACAGCTGTAGGTTATTATTTGCAGAGAATTAGCTGTGCGGCATGAAAACAGACGTGTGCAGCTCGACCGTGTGATAAAATAGAGCTACTCTTTTTAAACAGAGCCGTACATAGTCCAAGTACCTGATTTAGGAGTGATCACAGGTAAAGACGCAATTGGTTTGTTCATAAGGGAAGCAGTGTGGAAGAGCAACTTTACCAGCAGTAACCTTTAGTTACTGTCGCAGAATGTACGCTCCTAGAAGAGTGGGGTAACATATTCTTCCTCCTACATGCATCTTCCAAAAATGCCGCGAAGGCAAAATCACAGAAATTCTAGTCCGTCAGGAGACTTGTCAACAGTTGTTTTTCCCGCAACTAGAACAGAATAGGGAGGAACATGCAGTGGTTCACGAAGAACATTTCAGCACACTCCGCTTGTGGAGTGTAGATGTAATTATTTATTTGAACGCATCTGTCTTCCAATGTTGAGTGGTGTTCCTGTGCTGTGACAAGCTCCACCAAAATCAATCAGCACGGTAACAGTGGACGATCAGTTTAATACAGACGTGCTACAGAGCTCGTCAGAAGTGAAAAGCGACGGAGCTTCACGGAAATCCACATTATGAAATATTCTGAGCAGGATTTCTTCCTACATCCAGATTGACACTATCCGTTCTATAGCCTGATAGTACTAATCACTCTCTTTCATCTTCACGAGTAGAGAGTGCAGTCCAAGAAGCGGCACTAACTGAAGAATTTCAAATTCTATGACAACCAATATGCATTAAATGTGGGAAAAAAATTACACATCGACTCTGGTGGCACCAAGTCAGTTGTACCTGTTGGACGGCAAACCAAGTGTTCCACACAAGAAAACGTGTAGCTTCTTTTTTGGTTAGGTGAGATATTGAATCCTGTTCTTAACTTTCACATTGCAATTTTGTATAGGATTATTTTAAATTTATTCTTCGATTTAACACTATTTTTCTATAATTCATCCAGATATTTGTGCAAAAGTATTGATACGCTGTTGAAAAATGTGACCACGAAACAAACACAGTTACGATATCCGGCGGCAGCAATAGTTTCGGACGAAACAAGCTTTTCCTACGTTCAGCTGTTACGTACTCGATGCATGTCGCAAAAAATTCTTAAAAGCGAAACTAGAAAAGACGCTTCTTACTATTCCAGAGAAAGGAGCTGGTGCCGTCTCGGTGAACGTTCTTTATACTACAACACCGTTGCAATAGGGGAAGCTCGAAAGTAGCCTCAGAAGCCGAGTAGACAGATTTTAAGTGCGTTTGCAGACAACAGACTTTGCCAAGTTTTTTTTTACGTTCAGGTCTGGCGACGAATGTTGATTCAGAGCTCCAGTGCTGTTTCTTAAGTAAACTTATCAAGTGAGCTGTCTCGACTCTGACGCCTCACCCGCCATATTCTCAGACGTAAATAACGTCTTTTAGCATCAACTGTTGTCAGTACGAGAACGACAAGGCCATGAACAGAAATGTCGCTTACAAACAGAACAAATTTCATGGGCACACAAAAAAATGCTAAAATTTCGCACTATAGAGCAAATATAGATAAGAATAAATCTCATCAAAGGGAAGGAGGTTGACGTATGGCGGGAAAAAATGCTGGTTCCTCGAATGTTGCAGTGGTTGTTCAGGGATTTGAAATACTTGGACTACAAGCAAATGCTTCGGATCCTTTTGACTACCTCCCGGTCCCTAATGGTGTGATAATGCGTGAGACCTACACATCCTCCAAATCTATCCTATCGGTTCCATCTTCAATAGAGGCTCCAATTCACTCCTTTCCTTTCTGGTGGATCTCCGACCATCTCCTAATTCCTGTATCCCAATCATCCGTTCAATACGCGTGCCACATTCTTTTCATATTCGCCATCCGAATATATTACCATGCACATGATGAATACCCACTATCACCGTAATTGAGCAGAGAACGCCCGACATCACATTGTGTAAATTACCACATTGCCGTAACGAAACTTATTTCTCTGTATTGCTTTTACAGGGTGTCCAGAAAAGGACTCCCTGATTTTAAAAATAAATATCTCGAAAACAAAGATCGATAGAGGAATGCAGTAAACGGTATGTTTATTGCGAAAGCTGTAAGAAGTTTATACAGCAGTTTGCATTAATAGTTACAAAAGCTGCTAACAGATGGCGCTGTAATCGCCATACGTAATGCCTAGTATAAATAGTGATCCGAAGCCCAGAGCGATCAGTTCCACTATTAAAACGTGAAAGGAGGTTAGCGTACCGATGGAAGAGATTAAAACCATGTACTCCATTGAACAACGCGTTTTTCTGGTGCTAGAGTACCACAGGTTAGAAGAGAGTCCTACGGCAACAAGGCGTAGTTTTTAAGCACGATTTAGTGTTCCAAAAGGACCAGATGCGAAAACCATCCGTACGATCTTCGCAAAATTTCAACGAACAGGCAGCGCAACTGATGATCTACTGGGGCATGTTGGCCGCAAGCAAACCGCAGTTACGCCTGAAAATATCGCCACAGTTTCTGGAATTATTCAGCGAAATCCAATGTCATCCGTCCGTAGAATTGCACCTGAGACTGGTTTGAAGCGTTCCAGCACGCAGAAAATACTGAGAAAGAGCCTACACATGTTTCCATTCAAAATTCAAACACACCAGGACATACCCGCACGAGCTGAGCAACATAAGGTTGCCTTTGCTAATCAGATGCTCACAATGATTGATAGTGAAGGATTTGATGTTGGCTGCATCTGGTTTACAGATGAAGCACACTTCCATCTGAATGGATACGTGAATAAGCAGAACTGGCGATTTTGGGGTTCCGAAAAGCCATACTGGTGTGAAGCGAAACCCCTGTATTGTCCGCTACGGTCGCAGGTTCGAATCCTGCCTCGGGCATGGATGTGTGTGATGTCCTTAGGTTAGTTAGGTTTAAGTAGTTCTGAGTTCTAGGGGACTGATGACCTCAGATGTTAAGTCCCATAGTGCTCAGAGCCATTTTTGAACCCTGTATTCTCTTAAAGTTACTGTGTGGGCTGCAGTATGCAACAGAGACGTTATTGGCCCTTTTTTCATTTGAGAAACGGTCATTGGTGCACGTTACGTTGCAATTTTGGAACAATTTGTCGCCACACAGCAAGCTTTAGAGGATCGACCAGGTACTGAATGGTTTATGCAAGATGGAGCCCGACCACATCGGACCGAACAATTGTTTCGCTTTCTTGAGGAATACTTCCGGAATTGAGTCATTACTTTGGAATATCCCAAATTTACTGGTGCGGGCATGGATTGGCCTCCATATTTGCCGGATTTGACTCCCTGTGACTTTTTTTGTGGGGCACAGTGAAAGACATGGTCCACCCGAAGCATCCCGCCACGCTGGACGAGCTTGAATCGGCGATCTCTGTGGCATGTGAATCCATTTCGGTTGAGACACTACGAAATGTGATGCCGAATTTCATTCTTCGTTTGCGCCACCTCTGTAGTGCCAATGGTGAACATTTTGAAAACATTGTGATGTGATTGTTTGGAAAGATTGATTTCATACGCTGATATGAGCTGTACAGCGTACAGCGCCATCTGTTAGCAGCTTTTGTAACTATTATTTCAAACTGTTGTATAAACTTCTTACAGCTTTCACAATAAACATACCGTTTACTGCATTCCCCTATCGTTGTTTTCGAGATATTTAATTTTGAAATCAGGGAGTCCTTTTCTGGACGCCCTGTATATGTAAGCCGAAATCTGAATATCAGTAACGTGGCCACTGCCAGCCGGCAGTATGAAAAAAAACCTGATAAAATGGAACAACAACAGTGAGCATTTATTCAGAGCTCTCCTGAACGCAACAAATCCCACATTCTGTTTACGACACTTTCCCATTAGTTTACTGTTAGGAAATGGAAATGTCGTGTGGTGTCGTGTGACGAGGGCCTCCCGTCGGGTAGACCATTCGCCTGGTGCATGTCTTTTGAGTTGACGCCACTTCGGCGACTTGCGCGTCGAGGGGGATGAAATGATGATGATAAGGACATCACAACACCCAGTCCCTGAGCGGAGAAAATCTACGACACAGCCGGGAATCGAACACGGGCCATTTGGAATGACATTCCGTCGCGCTGACCACTCAGCTACCAGGGCGGACTACTGTTAGGAATGGCTAATGGTCCTCGACAGGTCGATGTCAATCGGCTTAAGTCATCACAGTCCCGTTTCTAGGAGACCACGCATACGCACATTTTAGATGTGGTGACAAGAATACATAATAAAGTACAGAGAACAAGATGTTCATGAGTCTGGATTTAACCTGAGAGTACTTCCAAAATCATCTCATTTTTTTTTCTCCAATAGAGGAGCGCCTCACTTAAACGTTTATTTCCCGTTAAAATGTATGAAGTAAAATGATACGATACTTTTTTGAAATTTATTGTTGCTGTCTTAACGAAGTATATCAGTACAAAGGGAAGATAAGAAGGTTTATATTCTGGCAACTAAGTAAAAGTAATGATAATCTATATCATTAAATAATTTTTGGTAACTATATCGATATGTAGGAGAAGCTATTATCCATTGTTGAAAACAGTAGAGAGATTTCTTGGGGAAAAGGCTCCTTCCAGTTTAACTTTAGTTTTCGCTTATTCCCTCTACTGAGGTATAGGTACTTGTGGCAATCTTCGAATTTGTTTTCTTCTGAATAATAATTAATTATTTGCAACGGTGTCTACAATCAATGCGGTCTGCTATACATTTCTTACATATGTTTTTAAGTTGTACATTTCCTGTTCTATGAAAGACGTTCTAGGAAGGGTAGCGTACATTGTTCGAAACTTTAAGACTGCTCATTTATTTCGTCTTTCTGTTAAAGCATTTTATTTTAAATAGAACCTGATTCTTTCAATATGAAGTTCGATTCAGTATTACTTCCACTACGTAACGTGGAAAGTAATCAACGCTTTCCACCATAAGTTCGCTAATCGAACAGTGGTATGATTAGCAACACCCACGGCCAGATTGACTGATTAATCAGCGAAGCGGTGGCTGTTTTATTTTCAGGAAAACAAGCCGGAAATTAACAAAGCAATTAATAAATTGATGTGTGGATTTAAATTCATCACATCATGCCATCATATTTGTTACGCACCTTAAGAAAGCAAACCACTACTTATGCAGTGCATACTTTTGAGCAGATTCAGTTATCTTCATCCTTTTGATTTGCTCTTTGTTGGCAGAAAAAAGTAACATGTTATACTGTGGCGTCACTGAAATCTTAGACCCCTATAGGACGAACCAAGACAGTTACGAATAGTTTTTTTGCACTGCCACCAGACATAATAATGTGAATGTTAGCACTACAAAAGAATAATTTAGGTCAGTGATTGAAGGGAGAGAGAGTGAAAGCAGCCAACGATTGTGGGTGATATCTAAATTATCTGACAGAAACATAACATAAGAAACTACAAAACGAAACGAGAAAATGGCAGCCAAACAGGTCTTCAGCAACACAAATGTGGCACACGATTCTTTCTCCCTATACGCACTCAACTCTGGAATCGATTTGGGTGGCGGAAGGACGCAAATTCAAATTTCTCTCCGACAATCTATATATAAGCTTTCATGATTTCCCAAAATCGAGTGCGGTGAGTACCTGACAGTTTCTTTGAAAAGGAGGCGCAGATATCCCAATCACAGCGTCTGTACCGTCCCCAATGAATTCGTGTTCGACGGGACGTTAAAGTGTAGTCTTCCTTCAGTCGGATTTGGAGCACAGACCCACGCGTCATCCAATCGTTTGAAATATCCTTCACTGTGGATTTGATTGAATTAAAGGGTCCTGGTGATTTCCGTGTACGATGTGGAGAAAAATGAAATCCGTTTTGATATTTTTGAAGAACTCTCCATGGTTTAACACTGACTGAAAGCATGAAAAACAGTTTATATTTGACATGATAATAAGAAAATCGTTTTGCTCTCTATGACGAACAGAGAAATGTTTCATGCTTCTTCAGATATCAGATATTTATTAAAAACTGCCGTAAAAGCCATCGATGATGATGGGTTGCAACGAAAGTAAATTTTTGCACTATGTTTCTCGACCAAAGACAAGATAAATGCATGGTATTCATGGTACGTGAGATACCATTAGCCAGTTGGTTAACTGTCAGAAAGCTTCTTGGTCGTACCTCCCAGTTATGTCGTAAAACGGGGCATTTCCACCACTATCTGATCTATACTGTTGATACCTATAAAATACAAATTACTTTCACAATCTGAGAGAAAAAAATGTAACATTATCATAGCTCTGTAAGTGCACCGCTTAAGATGCAATCAGCACATTAGATAAGGTTTCGAGTGGCGATTGAAAAGCCACAATTATAAGCTACTTAATACAGAAAAGGCGCAGGAGCCGCAAATTTAAAAATGCAGGTAGCAGAAACAAAGTGGTATAATGTGTGTACCACTAAAGAAGATAAGATTGTGGCAGCTGTATCAGTATATCTGATGTGAACGTTGACAGCTGCCTAACAGTCGCGTGCCTTTTCAGGCTTCTGTAGTGGATTGTAATTAAAAAAAATTCCTACCCTTATTGGATAGTGCATGTTGGAATTGTCTCCAGACTGCGAAATTTCATTAGCTCCCTTGCGTTCCTAAAACTAATGGGAAAATGTTGGACGGTCATACCACTGGAACGTTAGTGTTTGCTCTGTCGTGACTTCACCATTTCATGTAGAAAGACAAAAGGAAGGCAAGAGTTCTATTATCTGTTGATGTCGAGATCCTTAGAGACAGATCACAAGCTCAGTGAGCACAAGATGAGGGGACAAAATCGTCTCGGCCTAGTTTAAGGAAGCATTTTGTCAGCACTGGTAAAGCTAGATTAGCTTCCTCGTTTCTGGAGCCTTCTCATTTACCAAGCACTTCATGTAACTCGAGTTGCAACGAATGGTATAAATAATACACACAACTGGTGACATAGGCGAAACCAGATGAGTGTACAGTTTGAGAAAGAAGATAATTCAAGATCTCAACTACAACCAATAAATTTTTTTACCCTCAAAATATGAATCGACTACTATCACCGGCGATGGCATTTAATTTAGCACTGTCACCAATTACGCATAACAGGTTGATGTGATCTTGTAACAGTTACTGACCACTTGTTTGACCAATTGAAGAATGCTCTTGTCAGAGCACAAAAAATGTGAACATGCTCCTCTTTAAAAGACTCTGACAGGAGCTGTTTCAATACTTATTTCATATTCCTCGCCACAGTTTTGACAAGCAAACACATTCGCGCACTTTTAACATAAAACATTCTTAATCATTCTACCCACTCTGTCTGTAATTAAGTATTCATATTCAGCATCCCCAGCTCACTGCCACGTTCTATATACAGTACATCTCTCTCCCAATGTCTCCTTTTCTCCCATTGGCACTTTCTTCTGTCTGTATATCCCACTGTCACTTCTTCATCCCTTTCTCTCGCTCTTTCTTACCACTGTCTCCTATTCTGCCACTTTCACCGTCTCTTTGTCGCGCCACCATTGTCTTTGTGCCAGTATTTTTCTCTCCCATTGCAACTGTCTCTTTTTTTCTCACTTACAGATTGCTGTCCGTTTCTTCAACTATCATGTCTCCTTCCACTCATGACCTTGGGGATGTAATTCTCGGGGTTTTTAGCCTACATCGGGAAATTAGGAACACGTGGGTTTAGGGGTTTTTGCTGGTCTTGTTGGGTCTAGACTATGTATGATCTGACCTCATCTCTCTTTCTCACTATCACTATCTCTTCTCTCTTTTGCTCTTAATGTTACTTTCTCCACCCACCCTCTTTCTCTTTTACTGCGACTATCTCTCACTGAACATCACTATCTGCTCCCTCTTTGGCTCCCACTGCTATAGTCTTCATACATCTCTCTATCTCTTTCACTGCCATTTTATCTCTCTCACCATCACTGTCTGCCACTGGCACTATCTTCTCTCTCTTCCACCATCACTGTTTCTCTGCTATTCTCTTCCAGCACAAAAAAAACGCAAGTATGTTCGTATGCCAAAATTTTGAGTGAGAATGGTGTAATGAGGATAAGGCAGCTGGTTCCCCATTTTTCCGTCAGTGTATTTTAAAGAGAAGCACATTCTTGCGCTGTCAGGAGCATATTTCAGCTGGTCCCTGTCTTTTCCCTGTTACAGAAGGGTTTCCTCTTACATAAAACGAACTCAGTAAACTTTTGATCGTTTATTTATATACTTCAACACGTTTACATACCTGCACACATATAAAAAACATATAAGTACACGTGATATAAGGTGAACAAAAAAATCTTCTCCCATCCAATGCTGCTTCAATTCAGACTACTTACACAAAAATGCAGAACATTTTTAGACTGCAGCCACAGCATAGAAAAAAATGGTGTTTGATTTGCAGGTACAAAGAATTTAGTATGAAAAAACGACTTCTGTGACGTGCTTATCCCACCAAGTGGAGAAACTGAGACAATACATCACAAAGTTTTATTGATGAGAAAATGGCTGAAGACATAATTTACTGACTACAGAATCCTTGTGACTACAGAACCCTTGTGATGACCTAAGAATCCTTGCCATGTGTCCATCACGACAGTTAGAACTACGTTTACGCCTCAGAGTGGATATTACGCGCATATTTTACTTGTATAAGTTTTCGGTTACTTTGAACATCTCGATATCGTTAAAGGATCAAAATATCGATAAAAGTTTCTACGTCTCCCGATAACATGAACGTAGAAACACATGGTAAAACTTTCGATGTCATGATTTGAACAGGAAGAATAGAAGTGTCCATCCCCATAACCGATACTTCTGGTACCCAAAAATCATTGTTTTTTGGGGGAGGGGGGTTGTTTAAAGAAAAAGATTTCCGAAAACGGGAAAATGGCATATCTACCTAAATGTACGGATAAAATGTGAGCCATTTGCGATGGTTAGTTATTCAGATAACTTCGACTCAAGGGGCAAAAACGGCTAAAATCCGGTTTTTGCTGTATGCTGCACGTTTTTAGTGGTTTTGTCAGGAGCCATCGATCCTAAGCCACACCTACTACAAGATAACCAATCAATATGTTCAATTTATCTGGGCTGGAGGAAGTGTCTAATGTCTAAATTTTGACCCTGTACTACATGATAACAGTGCAGCGATGAGCCAAAACATTAATACTACCTGCTTAATAGCCTGTTTGTCCGTCTCTGGAACTAATTACATCACTAATTCTGTGTATCAGCGATCCGACAGTTTGTTGGCAGGTTTGTGGATGTGTGTGGCATTAAATGTCTACGCATAGCTCACGTAATTCGCCTAAATAACGGGCCGTTGATATGCGGACGTGGTGATGGTGCCCGATAGCTACCCAGATGGGTTCCAAGGTATTTACATTAGGCGAATTTGGTAGCCGAGACGTCAACGTGAGATCACTAAATGCTCTTCAAACCACTGTAGCACGTTTATGGTCCGAGACACGGACAATTATACTGCTGAAAGATGACATCGCCGCCGGGGAAGACATCGTGCGTGAAGAGATGCAGATGGTTCGCAGCTGCCAACGTGTCTTCAGTTACTGCCACAGGTCCCATACAAAGGCAAGAGCATATCTCTGTCGTAATACTGCTCCCACCGGCCTGAGTCCGTGACGCGCTGCAAGTTCCTAGCCGCCGTTTACCTCGATGACGGACGACGAGTCGACCTCGAGTAGCACAAACTTGGTTCACCCGAAGAGCTGACACTTTGATTGACGTTCGTGTCCCAATGGTCCCGTGCCCACTGCAAACGTAAATGACGATGTCGTTGCATGTGAAAATGTGAACACGTAGGGGTGGTCTGCTGCAGAGCTCCAGGTTAAAAAATGTACAACAAACGGAGTGAACCAAAACAGTTGTGCGTGGACCAGCATTATTCTCTTTTGGCACAGATGCCACAGATCAGACCACCATCTACACTACTTCACAAAGCAGACAATCCTCCAAACCCCACGTTGTGTGAGGAGCCGTGGAGGTCCAACCATTTCGAGATACTCGTTCACTGGCTCTGCGTAATAATAATATGCTCGTCGTCAAAGCCGCTTGTTTCAAAGGATTTCCTCATTTGCAGCCCATGTTTTCGCTAGAGTGAACCCTGTCCGTGTCTTCTCCGCCGACATACTTTTGTGACCGCTTGATGTGTCCGCAACGCCATCAGGCAGCATCCAGCGTCGCGGCGACCAGTGGTCATAACGTTATGGCTGATCATAGTACATACCCCGCCTTCCGATAGATGCGAAAATGGTTGGTAGGGCGTGGGGTGTTCAAAATAGTTGATCCCTGAACTCTGTGCTCAGTAGAGCCCGAGATATGATGCCCTGAAAAACTGCATTTTCCCGCGGCTTTTTGGAACACATTGGTACCCTGTAGCGTCATGCACAGACCGATAACTGAATAAACACACCGCCTCACCCCACCCTGCTTTTCGACAGTGATAGCTTGTGAAAATTGCGTATATTTGGTTCATGCCACTTGAGTGGCGCAAGTGATATTAAACAGTCAGTGTAAAGCCTTATATGTCAGCGTATAGTCTAAATTGCAGTACAAACTTTTAGTTCAACCATCCGTTGCTGCTTGTAACATTTCCTTTCAACTGAGTGCACAAGTGTACCTCGCGTTTGTCTTCTGTTCTGAAACAGAAGTAACAGCCAGTTAGGCAACATTACTCTGGCCGGCTGACACAAATATCACTGGGTAATCTACTGTGGTATTTAGTGCAAAATTAACATCTTTGATCTGTGCAGAACAATGAGAGGCCAAGCTGCTAGAATCGGAATGGAGAGAGCGTGCTTTGAAGGGAAGGCCTTATGTGGTAAAAATGTTCTGATTACAGTTTTGCAGATGGATGATGCAGATCTACACCTTAAATATTTCATTTCAGCCAAATTGTGAGAGGATATAAAATGCAGATTAGCAACACCAAGAAAGTGTTTTTGAAAGTGAGGTATGTTTCAACATATAACATAAACTGAATATTAGGAAGTGGTTCTAAGGCATTTGAGTGGAGTGTAACTTTGTATAGAAGTGCAATGCCGATCATAGGTTCAGGCAAGAACATAATAGAAGCTTTTGAAATCGAGCTACAAAAGAATACTAAATATTAGTAGGCTAGACCAGGCAACTAATGAAGACAAAATGAATCAAATAGGCGACAACAGGTATTTCTGGCATAGCTCGACTGAAATATGGAATCAGTCAATGGGACACATCCTGAAGCAATAAGGAAAGTCAGTTTGGTAATGGAGTTAAGTATGTGGGGTACGGAAGGAAGGAGATATATTCAACATGGAGACCAAGGTCTGACTGCAGTCAGCAGGTGAAGTGAATGTAGGTTTCAATAGTAATACAGAGATGAAGAGGTTTGTACAGGATAGACGAGCATGGGGAGCTGCAGCAGTATGTATAAATATCTATCAATTATATAACCTGTTATAGCTATATACAAAGTAGTATGTATGTGAGCATGCCTCGATCTCCTAGCAGACCTCCAGATTGATTTCAACCAAATTTGGCACAGAAACAGTGGACCCCATGAATATCATCAAAATGTAGGGTTTGCAACCCCCTAACTCCGATATGAGCTGAGAAATAGACAAAAGCGTGTTTTTTTGCCTGTGGCATATAGGCTGCCCTGCATAATGGTCATGTTGTGTGGCAACAGTAATGGTCTGATAAATCAACCTGTTTTGCAGGGTAGTTTACATTTAAAGCGCAAGAAACAACTTTCCAGGCTCCAACAGGTAGGCTGTCCTGTATGATAGGTGTGTTGTATTGATGTAGTATCAACCTGCTTTATCAAGCTGCTTTACATGGCAATATGCATGTCAGTGGCAGATAAATGATTTTTGAATCCCTAATAAACAGCCTGCCTGCAAACAAGCATGTTGTCTTGGTATTACTGGGCTGCTTTATTGAACTATATTGCGGCAGCTACACAAGCCAATGAGCATGGCTGTGGATGGGATGAGATAGACAGAATGATGGAAAGGAGTGAGGAGAGGGGGGGGGGTGCAGATGCATAAGACAGATGGAAAGTGTGCTAAATGTCCCATTTTTGGTTTTATCTCCACAACACAGAAAGGAATTTGTGGGCCAACCACTCCTCTAATATCTGCACAATGAATTTACATGTGCCCAATTTCAGATGGGTAATGCAATATAAGGTACAGACTGTAAAGAAGAAGATTTGCATTGTAACTAATGTGACTGATAGGTATCTGAGAAAAACACTGATTTGTTTCATTAAAACATAGATCATCATACTCATGAGAAAGAGTGATTGAAGCAGTTGATAAATACTGTATGAATTTTCTGATTATGGGTTATTATGGATAGGAGCGCCACTCTACTACCTCACAATACTGTGCCCAGTTCACTTAAATTTCGACCT
The DNA here is from genome assembly GCF_021461385.2 of Schistocerca piceifrons. Lineage (NCBI taxonomy): Eukaryota > Metazoa > Arthropoda > Insecta > Orthoptera > Acrididae > Schistocerca > Schistocerca piceifrons. Next base: position 469,565,889 of record NC_060141.1, on the reverse strand, counting down.
GACTCAAATTTTACCCCAGAAATTCCTTCTAAACAGCACAATGACTCAAAGCTTGGTGACTGATTAAATCGATCATACAACCAACACACAAATGTTGAAACTGAGATAAGCCTGTTATGAAAAGAAATTGCACCTCAGAACCTCAGACCAACACTCCTGGTTGTTGGGCCATATTGTATGTGAAAGTCAGGTTGGCATCCCACTGTTGTCTGGGGCATCTCTAGACACATCTTTGGCCAGGAATCTTGTAGCCTGGAGTAGCATTGTCTTTAGTGATGAGACCATGGATAGTGGTGGAATATCAACCTGACCTGCATAAGGGCAGGATGTGGACCAATGCATTATTGACTTGTTCAGTTTGTGAAGCTTTTCCTCTTAAATATTCACCCAATTTTTCTGATATTGTAATTACTTGTTTGTTTGTATATGTACATCACATCTACCAATATCTGTCTTAGAGTGTACTTAATATCCTAACTTGTCAACTTGTTGCATTTCTCTTCACATTCGATCTACCATGAACGTTCTATATTGATTAATATTCTCATTTATTTGCCCAATTAATGCCCATCGAAATTTCTTCAGCAGTTTGTCCTTGCACAATAAAATGAGTTGAGTAATGGGGAAAGGTTCATTGAGAAAGAAGTTTTTTCGCGCTAATTCATTAAGTATTTGTACAGAATTTTCGAATCCTGGTCCCTTTAGCTCTGGTAAATTTATCATTTGGTCTCTAATAGCGGTTTGTTTCGTTCATGGCCAGTAGATTTTCAAAAATAAAAGCCATAAATGATGAAGACCTCTTAACAATGGGTAGCAGCCTCTTCAGTGCTTCCAGATCAAAGTGCTTCATTACATATTCAAAGCACTTTAGACCATTTTGTAGGCAGCCAGTTATAAAACTGCCACGCCAAAGGCATCACATGAATTGCATTATCCTCAAGCTCCTTGAACATAAAGGGTAATATGTACTGCACACTGTTTTGCATTTCTTGCTGTTTCGTCATTAGTATATCACCTGTCTCACTGATCCTGTAAGTACTGATCTTGTCTGCATTATCAAGGCTCACATCTCATATCTGAACTACTGTTTCTGTGTTCCCAATTTGGCGTATGGTTACAATTCCATGTTCTGCAGTTTAATTCCCTTGTTTTGTCTGTTCTGTACCCTATGTTACACATTTACCCTACCTCAAAATCCACTGTATTCTTCTGTCATATATTCTGTTCTTCACTCTTGGTTCCAAAGACATTACCCCTAATTCATCCAATTCCAGAAGCAGCTGCATTGTCTGTAGATCTCAACCCCGCCTTGTCATCTGTTTTGTTGATTGTATTGCCAACACAGGAAGTGCTTCTGACCATTTGGCACAAGACCTCATTTAATTTTGCCTTAACATCTCTCTCTAAGTGATCCATCTGCTCCTCCAACTGTCTCTCCCACTCTTCTTGTTGCTTCTCTAAATTATCGATTCCTTTCTCTAAATTTTCAATTCTCCAAATTCCTCTGTTCCCTCACACTTTTTTACATGTTATATATCAAAAAATACATAAAATTAAAATTTACAGAATTACATAATTTGTATTTTACAAACATGTAGAATATCCTAAAAATTATAAAAGAAGGTAAATTGGATTTATATTTCACAATATGAAACATTGCCAGAACGTTTTATAATATAGTATAAAGATAACATACATGTGAGTACATTTGTATATATCAAGAATTACCTGAAAGTTTTATAGAGAATTTAAAGTAAAAGTAAATAGGCATTGTACAGTTAAATATCAAAAATTATCAGAAAATTTTATGAGAGAATTCAAAGGTTATGTAGACTGAAAAATTTATATAGGAATCAAAATTTGCCTGAAAATTTTAAAAAAGAATTAGAAAATTTGATTTGTAATGAATTTATATAGATTTGAATCATTATATCCTATTAATTGTATTACTCACTTAAAATCATAGAACGAAATTTAATATTTTAAAAAAATTATTTGGTGGATCTAAACCTATCATTTCTTGCTAACATATCATTTATTTAACAATTTTGTAGCATAGTTACCATGAAATTCTTTTATTACCTTTTCCATCAAATGCTGGATAATCTGTATGATTAGTCTGAGTGATTTTAAAACTCATATGTAAAATGGTAATATTAGCCATCAATTACCATCAACTGCCATCAACATTTATATTAATTTCTACATCTTTACTAGGAATATTTCAAATATTTTGTAATATCTCTTTATATTGTACTAATTATTCCTGCACAATTCTATGTGTGAATTACGTTTCCTACATGACCATCTATATACTCGCAGAATCGAGGCACAAAGTAGTACAGTACTATTAATATTCCATGAGCACATAATTACTCTTTGTAATATTTTCTCTGATGTGTGTTGGAGGACTTCTGGGATTTTCTCCATGACGAATAGCATTGAATAATTGTAATTTTGCTATCGAAATTACTGGAAGTAATAGATAGGGAATATATTCTATGCTAATCAAGAAAATATATACTGACCATTTACATCAAAGGTCTGTAACTAATTTCATTATATATGTATTCTCTAATTGGAAATTTGCGTGGATGTGTTGCTTCGTTGGTAATCAGAAGGGAACTTCTGATGAATTGGAAACGAACCTGCAATTATTTGATCCAAGAGCTCCATTATTTCATCAGATAATTAAACCCCATCAAAACAAACTTTCCGCTTGATCTGAGGTTTCCCAACTGACTATGCAATGCAAGAAAACCAAGACATTTTATTTACACAGGATTGCAGATCGCTTCAAATCATCGAGATTGTGGACAAGGAGAGTCATCGTCCGATTCTGATTAAACAAATAAAGCTTAATTATAACTTTCTTGAGCAACTGTGATGACTGTGATGTGTCTGCTTATGAATGAGAACATTAATAAAATACTAATAACTAAATTTCCTTCTCACCAGCAGCCAGTATAAACACAATATTAATTAAAATTATAATTTCTGCTACTCACATTCGTGGGAAAAGATTAAAAATGATAGCTTTCAATTTTGTTCATTTATAAAGATCAAAGTTTGTTGAAGAGTCCTCTTGTAACACTATTTTTTGATATCCAATTATTTTCAAAACCAAGCCAATTGACACATCTTTATCATCTTCTCTTAAAGCTTTTTTGACAATACACACAACTGGATACTTTGTTTTTTTGTAGTTCTTGTTCATAAAAATTTACTTCCGTTTCATCTCCATCTGAAGCTTTTAATATGTATGTAGTTTGATTAGAATAAATAACACGTTTAATTTCAAAAATTTGTATTGACTAGTTAGTTATCTCTTTTCCAAACCTTCATTTCTTTTTGCTTACCCTTACTTTAACACCTATTTTAAATTTAGGATAGAAATTTCAAAATTTGTTGCACAAACAGCCAGCAAGAAAATTTTCTCATTTTCTTAACTTTTATCTTTTGGGTTCATTTTTATTGTTGAAAGCTTTGTATTATTGTATGCATCCACTAATTTAAATCTAAACCAATCATTTCATTTAAAGTAAAATTTTCCCATATATTTTCTTTACATTTTCTATTAAATGTTTCAACAACAATTCAACAAGTGCTTTTAATTCAGTGAAAGTTGAATAATAATTAACATTATATTTTGTAATAAGTTCTTGAAAATCTGTATTATATATTTTTACCATTCTAAATGTATATTTGTTGGTCGCTTTTGCTTTAAAATTTTTTCAAAGGTGTCTCACTTATTTTTCCTAGTGTTACCTTTAATCAAATCAACCCTAGCACATTTTGGGAAAAACATCAATTATATTTAACAACCATTTAATCCTTTGTTTTTGGAATATCTTGTTCAACTACCTGATTTCATTTCTACTAAATCTGCTCGCCATAAATGATCTATGTCAAAAGAAATAAAACTCCTTCTTTTAAAATTTTTGAAACTGTTCTTTGTAATTCATTTATCGTTTCTTAACAAGTATTAGCACCTATAAATGTTTTGACAAATTTACTGTGTTTAATTTTGCAACATGAAAAATTTCCTTCAGTTTGTTGTCATCCATTTTTATTTGTTTTTTGTATGTTCATAAAGTGTTTCAGGAATTATTTTGCATTTTGGACACCAATTGAAACTGTCTTAAAAGTGATTAAAGTTATTCATTTATATAAATATAAACATCACCAAATAATTGTGCTCACGTGTATTGGAATAATTATAACTTCATGCTTTAATTATATAGTTGGAAAATAGTAATTTATGCAATATCTATCTTGATTGGTTATTAGTAGTTATTCCATAAAGATCATCAGACAAATTTAATGAAATATTAATATCATTAAATGATAAATTTTTGTCTCTATTTTTGGCGATAACAATAACATTTTAAGCACAAAAACATACACAAAATCATGTATTTTTGTCTTTCCAGTTATAAATAAAAATGTAATTATTTACTTGTCATAGACCTTATTATATAATCCATTAAATTCAACTGAAGCACAATTATCTGTTGAAACGCTATTATTTATCTATTTAAGATAATTTTCTACCGCACTATCATAAATTGTATTTCTTTTATAAAAAATTTATTAATTCTATTTCTAAATATTGGTTACTAAGACAGTTTTAAAATGTGTTAGAATACTTGTATCATGAGCTTTAGAACAAAGATTTGTTAACTATTTTTGTAAATAATGCTTGGTAACAGGATTATAACAAGTAAATGGACAACTTACTTACACTAATCTTTTGTTTGTTAAAGAAACATAAGTGTTGGCTGCTTAAAAAATTTTACCTAATTGTTTTTTAAATTGTTTAATTAAATTTTCTATTTTTGGTTTCATTTCCTTTTATATTTTTCTAATGCACGAAATTCAAAATATCATTCAATTTAGTGACTGCTAACCACCATGTTATAGTTTTAACATAATAATCGCAAAGCTATTCATCAAATTCTTTCAACATTATAATATAAAGTTTTTCCCCAGATAATTAGTTGATTCTTTTGGTATATTTCCAGGAAACAATTTTTATGTTCCAAGTTTTATCACAACACATCCACTGAATGCCAACATTATTAGAAATATGTAAATTAAATATACCATATTTATTTTCTTTGTTTTATTACGTGATTCATCAAACATAAAACTGCCTCTAAAGTGTTTAATTTTTAATAACTTAAGAAGATACTTATATAAACATTTGTTGAACGTTTATAATTATTTATAAGTTTTTTAAATTTTTTCTTCATTTATTACATCCAGCACCCTTCTTTTCCATTAATAAATCGTGATGTTATGGCTCTTTGAATTCTTCACCTTTTTGTTTTCACCTGTTAATGGTTTTGTTACTCTACTGGCTGCAGCTAAATATGGTAATGTAGCCAGTAATAATGGTAAAAAGACACATTCATATTTTGTTAATTCAGGACCCCTTTTTCATTTTCTAAGAGATGTTCAATATCTTTCTTTCACAGTTGGAATATCTAATGCTGTAAGTAAATTTCTACTAGTTTTTTCTTTTCTTCTGCATGAGTTAAACATTATCAATATTATTTGACTGATCGTTATTTGGTTTTACTTTACTTGCCTTAAATTTGATTATACCACTAGTAAGCAAATTATAATTCATTGTAAAGTTTCATAACATCTTGATTCATAAATTTATAATTTTTTACTGAATATAATTAAAAATTTATAAACCTCAACAATTATCATTTAAACCCATTGCTGATTTTCTTTTACCAAATATCATACCTCTACTGGTAATTTTTCACTAAATGAAGCATTTTCAACATATAATCTACCCCTTTGCAATTAATTAAAGAATAGTAATTTTTAATTCCAGCTCATTCTATGAATTACTAGTAATCTATCAAACATCGTTTACCAAATATATTCGATAGGTTCAAATGGCTCTGAGCACTATGGGGCTTAACTTCTGTGGTCATCAGTCCCCTGGAACTTAGGACTACTTAAACCCAACTAACCTAAGGACATCACACACATCCATGCCTGAGGCAGAATTCGAACCTGTGACTGTAGTGGACGCGCGGTTCCACATTGTAGCGCCTAGAACCGCTCAGCGACCCCAGCCGGCTATTTGATAGGTTTTCTCTGTATTTGTATTAATAATTCACCAAATTTTTAGCTATATTGCGTAATGAATGATCCAGATTACTTTGTGACAAACAAGGAAAATGTTTATTTAGAATTTCCTTGATTAAATAATTATATTTATTTCCTTTACTAGATTTTATTTAATTTGGATAATTTCCACACATAATGTTTCTGTATCTAATTTCATAAATCAACACCATCAAAGTTTTCACACAAATCCTGTATAGCAGTCTGTTTTTAGTTAAAAGATTCATTATTCCATGTTCACCTTTCCATTGATCACTAACTTAGCTCCATTAAATGTTCCAGGCTTATCAGCAACATATTTAAAGCTATCAGCAGATGTTAAAACAAAAAGTTTCACTATAGTTAATAAATTCTTTAATCCTCCACTTACATTTACTTTTTAACATTTTCTTGTTCTTTGTCAATTAATGTTTTTATAACTTTAATGACCTTTTCATAGTTCCTCAACAAATTATTTATTTCTGATTTGCCTAATGAGTAATCTATATCATATTGAGTAACTCGAAGAGCAATATCAGATTGTTCTAAATAATGTTGGTTGCAAGGAACAATTCTTTTACAATTTCTCTATCTTCTCAATTGCTTTTAATACATTACCATATACTTTTTCTATTAAGTCAATAACAGGCTGACTTCTTTTTTATATTTTTTGTATTTTTTCCTTGGTTCTTTTCCATTTTTAAATATCCTCTCTTAATTGTTCCTTAATCTTTCTACATTGTCTAGCTGATAGTCATGTGTTTAAAAATTTGATAATAATAAAAACATCAGTGATTATTTTTACATGTTATGTATGGCATTCATGTTATTAAAAACCTTGAAACTACATGTTTAACATTTGTTTTGTTATAAATTCTTTCACATTAGTGTTCTGTTTGTGTGGTTAAAACTCTTTTTAATGTTATATCCTCAAATAAATATTTAACGTTTTTTATTTTGTTTATGGTGTTAAAAAATCTTTTATTCAATACCTGTTTTCTCCTTCAATAGGTTTTCTAGTCATATCTATTGTTATAAATCCAATTTTATCATTATTCCTATATATTGTGTATATATCTTTAAATTCATACAATTTTAAATTGCCACCAACAAATTCTTTGTACATATGATGTAAATTTGTGTAATCATGTCTAAAAATGTTAAAAATTTGAACATATCGATAGCTAATTGTTTTGAAATTTTTGAATATTTTTCGTCTAAATATATAAAATTTAATCCGATGTATCTTTTTCAAGTAATACATTCTTCAACTATATCTTGATTTTCAATAGTAAAATCATCAAAGGAAATAACTAAATTATATTTGGATTTATCTAATGCTACAATTTCATCATTTTTTAATAGAAGTAGTGATTCTTTCATTGTGTTTAGCTTCAATTTATACGCTTTTTTTTAGTAAATTCTGAGTGCTTTAGTCTTCCTAAACTTTTAAAATAAATGTGTAAATCATTAATTTTATCCCAGTTTAACCATCCAGGAGCGAAAATATAATTACCAATCATTAATTTTGTTTTTCCACATTCTCTTGGTGCTCTTATTGCTACTGTATAGATTTTGCTGAATGTTTGGCAGGTTTATTTTTTAATATCTTTCTGGAATTCTTATTTTTGGTACTCAATCGATTTTGATTTAATTAAATATTTTTATTGGCATTTAATGAGTCACCTGTTTCTATGGAAAATTAATTCATTGGCTCTCAAAAAAGATTATCTGTTCCTATAAGAGATAGTTATAAAGATATTGCAATAGTTCATTTTCATACAGCCTTGCTAACTCCAATTATTACTTCAAAAAAGAATAAATTGTATTGTGCTGCAGAAGCCATAATAATTTGTATTGGTCAATACCGTGAAAATTGAGAAAGATATGAATTTGTGTTGGGAAGGGCACTGAGTTTGTGTAGTTTGTGCAGCAATGTTAACCATAGTGCTGTAGTGGTGTAATGGTTATCGCTTCTGCCTAACAAGCAGAAAGACCTGCATTCAAGTCCCAGCCACATCAAAACTTTAATTAATTTCTTCTGCTTCAATCAATACTGTAGGTAAAGTTAACAGCTTCACCATTTCCAGTTATATTTGATTAGTGCAAGAATGAAGTTAAGCAGTAATGGCTTCCCTTGGAGACACAACACCACAGAGTATGATTCAGTACATAGTTCACAGGCTGCTCAAAAGTGTGCAGCAGCTGTTTGAGCATAGCTAAAACAAATGTACACAAATGTGCATAGTGGGTTTGGATGCACATGTTCTTTCTTATAAGAGAAATATTAGTGAACAAACTTTATGCACACCATAGTGACCTTCAGATCTGAAAGGGTTAATGGAATGATGTGCATTGTGCTTCCAATTTCTTCTTTACTGGCTATGTTAGGACTTAGTCCATTTGTTAATGAGCTACATCCTTCTTTAAAACAATCTATTTATTCTAATGAATGCTTGATCACCTGTGTGTTTGTTATCTAATTTCTGTTTCTAGAGTCTAAACTAACTTAGGGCATGAGCTCTATTTTGAGTACAGGCACACCTTTGTTCATTAAAATTGCTTGGGTTTTAAATCAGTTTTAATCATGTATTTAATTTGCCTGTAAAACATCTTGAGCAATCTGCAGTGAGCATTCTAATTCTTGTTTGAATGCATGTTTGTTTGACAAATTTTTTACACATTTGTTATTAATCTCTGTGGATATTAAAGTTGCCTTCTGAACTTGTTGATAATTGGTTTAAGCTGTGTACCCTGATGGTCGTTTTGAGTGCATGTGCATCGTTTAAATACCTTGGTGCTGATTACAATCAAGGATAAATTCAATTTGTTTTGGTAAGAAAGATACTCTTGTGACCAGTTACAGTGTGTAATGTGTCAACTTGATCTATTGTTACTGTATACATTTCAATGTCGTTTTATATGTATGTTTTAGAGTAAGGTGGTGACGGAGTTCCTTGACCAGCGTAACTTGTGAAGTGTCCAGATTAGTTGGAGAAATCGGAGCTTAATGTTATTCCCTCCAATTTCAGCTAGCGTTATTCATTTCCATTGTTAATTTCGCTTCATCAAGGAACTTGGTTATTGTAAGAAATTGTATTTAAAATGTATTTGTATGACAAATGGTGAGTACCACAGATGAACACTGCGCGGTTTCTAGGTATTGGAAAAGAATATTGCATTATAAGAAGGTAGTGCAGATGCAAGTGCAGATTGTGCACTAGTTCTTTCTGGTTCGAGATCTGGGTCTCACAGTTATGGATTTGAAGCTGCACATCATGCACTGATTCTATCATGTTGGAGATTTGAGTCTGGTAGTTATGGATCTGCAACTGAAGGTACTTGATGGTGAGTTACTGGCCAAGGTACTGCAACCACATATGAAACTAACCAGGAGAACAGGGTGAGTGCCACATTCCTGTATCCTAGAAACTCCGCTCAGTGGAAGATTAGTCAGAATAACTCAACACATGTCTCAGCTCATCTGTAGATATTTGACCATTTCTCAGAAAACGGCAATAATTTCTTTCGAGGCACATTATTTGCCTTTTAGCAAGTAAATAATTCAACAGAACTGGTGGCAAATTTTTCCACCTCATGTTCGAAACCTGATATTTATTTTTATTTTTGTTTCTCATGAAGTACCCACATCCTTAGAACATTACTATAAGAATGTTTTCCATTGTATATTCGTTTGCTAATAGTATTTCTGGTGAATGAATTTAAAAAAGGAAGAGATGAAAATTATTTGAAATGGTTTTCAGTGAACTTCCTTTAGTGTGTCTTGATTCATAATCAGTTACAAGGGCCACTTTTCAGTAAAGTGATATGTTATGCGTGGTTTGTCGCAAAATTATTGTAACATGTGAAATCTTCTGCAATGTTAACGACGTTTATTTCCAAAACCTTATTCGCACGAAAAAAAATGACACTGTAGCAAACCTGTGCTTGTGTGATGCTCGTGGCGTACAGAATTACTATATTTTGAATGTTTCTACTATTGGTATCAGCCAAGGGAACGCACCAAATTTTCCTGAAGATTAAAAGTAAGAGTAAAACATAAGAATCAATTAAGAACTGATATAAGAATGAAATATAGGAATATGGGAATTTAAAAAGATTGTAATACCTGAAAATTCCATATACATATATGTATTATATTACAAATGTATGACACTTACCGTGAAACCCAGCTGTCATTACACAATTAACGTAACTCCTTTTTGTTTCCCCTAACTTGATAAGAAACATTCGTCAATGGAAAAGGTAGATAAATGAAAAAAGTAAAGTAAAAACAGTAGTCGGGTTTCAAACACGAGGTACAGAAGTGAGAAGCTGCGACGTTAGTCACTGTGCCACCATCTATACAGATATTCCAAAGCCCCTTAGAGGCATCTACATTGCATCGAAAACTTTGACCGTCGTTTTAACACAAACGGCCGAGTAGCTGCGACTAAGCCGAGACACGTGATAGCTATTTTCACCCCTCTTCTGAAGAACGAAGTTTCTGGGAAAATGGGCTATAGCACTGGTCGTGTAGTGTAGAGTGGGGCGAAAACTCAGAGGAGGGCGAAGAAGAAGGATCTTGGTTGCTAGAGGCTACCGGCACATTTCGTAGTTAGGGTAGATATAGTGTAGGCGGTACGATGTATCGTTTTGCTAAACTGTAGTCCCTCTTTTGAGTGTCCTGCATGGAGTGAAATGCACTTCTAACGACATGATTCAACAGTTAATCAGTTTCTTGTGGTTTTCGGTAGAATGTTCAAAATTCAAACGTGTGTGAAATCTTATGGGACTTAACTGCTAAGGTCGTCAGTCCTTAAGCTTATACACTACTTAACCTAAATTATCCAAAGGACAAACACACACACCCATGCCCGAGGGAGGACTCGAACCTCCGCTGGGACCAGCCTCACAGTCCATGACTGCAGTGCGCTCGGCTAATCCCACGCGGTGGTTTTAGGTAACCTCGGAGGTACACCCTTCCAACTGGTTTGATGAGACCCTCTACCTATTCTTCTCATGTGCCAACCTCTTCATCCCAGAGTAATACTTACAACCTATGCCCTTAATTATTTCATGGATGTATTCCAATCTCTGTCTTCCTCTACAGTTTTTGCCCTCTAAACTCTAATACCATGTAAGTCATTCCCTGGAGCCTTAACAGACGTCCTATCATCGTGTCCCGTCTCCTTGTCAGTGTCTTCCATATATTCCTTTCTTCTCGGATTCTGCTCAGAATTTCCACATTCCTTGCCTTGTCAGTCCACCTAAATTTCAACATTTCAACATCTCAAACGCTTCGATTCTCTTCTGTTGCGGTTTTCCCACAGGCCATGTTTCACTACCATACCACCCTGTGCTCCAAACGTAAATCCTCATAAATATCTTCCTCAAAGTAAGGCCTATGTTTGATACTAGTTGAATTTTTTTGGCCAGGGATACCCTTTTTTCCAGTGCTACTCTGCTTTTGATATCCTCTTTGCTCCATCCGTCATCGTTTATTCTGCTGCCTAGGTAGTAGACTTCCTTAACTTCATCTACTTTGTGACCATCAACCCTGATGTTAAGTTTCTCGCTGTTCTCATTTCTGCTACTTCTCATTACTTTCGTCTTTCTTCGATTTACTCTCAATCCATAATCTGTATTCATTAGACTGTTCACTCCATTCAAAAGATTACATAATTCATTTCACTTTCACTCAGGATAGCAATGTCATCAGCAAATCATTTCATTAATATCCTTTCAACCTGAATTTTAATCCCACTCCTGAACCTTTCCACCACTGCTTCTACAGTGTACAGATTCAATAGTAGAGGCGAAAGACTCCATCCCTGCCTTACACTCTTTTTAATTCGAGCGCTTCATTCTTGGTCGCCCACTCTTATTATTTCCTCTTGGCTCTTGTACATATTTTATATTAACCGTCTTTCCCAATAACTTACTCCTATTTTTCCTCAGAATTTCCGACATCTTGCACAATTTAAATTGCCGACAAATCCTATGAAAGTCTTTCAATTTTTCTTTCATCTTGCCTCCATTATTAAGTGCGATGTTGGAATTGCCTCTGTGCTGCCTTGATCTTTTCTAAAGTCAAACTGATCGTCATCTAACACATTCTCAATCTCCTTTTCCATTCTTCTGTTAAGCTGATTGTGAAATAATTCTCGCACTTCTCAGTTCTTGCTACGTTCGTAACTGTGGGTATAATATTTTTCCGAAAGTCAGATGCTACGTCGCCTAACTCATACACTCTACACAACAAAGTGTATAGTTGCTTTGTTGCCACTTCCCCAATGATTTTAGAAATTCTGATGGCATCTTACCTATCCCCTCTGCCTTGTTTGATCTTTAGTCCTCCAAAGCTCTTTTAAATTTTAATCGACTCCTGTTTCTTCATATATCACATCAGATAAATCTTCCCCCTCATATAGGCCCTCAATCAGTTTTAATCATGTATTTAATTTGCCTGTAAAACATGTTGAGCAATCTGCAGTGAGCATTCTAATTCTTGTTTGAATGCATGTTTGTTTGACAAACTCCAGTCTGGAGTTGATGCTTTCGACTTATCGCTCAGAAGGGGTAATCAGTGAAGACTCAAAAAAGATTAACATAAATCTTTTTTTATAATTCTGTAAAGGAAGGTGTGGGCACCATAGACCAGATGGCAAGACATTACAGCACAATGGGAGAAACAAGAACATGGCCTGCATTTCTCTTCAACATACTCTTTGATACAGCAGCAATAAATGCTTATTCAGTTTGCTTCTCAACTTTCCAAATCAGAAAAAGAATTTGCTAAATCGCAGAAGAGTTTCTCACTAACTTAGGTCTCGAACTAATAACGCCTCATGTAGATAAATTTGTTCTCGCTTCAGAAGCCAGTGATAATGGCAATGGAAAGCATCACTCAGTGGAAGTTTAGTTGCATTATGGAACCTTCACCATCAACAGCAGAGCTGGGAACATGTGGACGGTGCCACCTTTACTGTCAAGAAGCTGCATCTAAAAAGGTCAAGTACAACAAGTTGGGAAAAATCAACTGTTACGTTGTAAGTTTACAATGTTTTGGGACTATATAAATGATTGAGAATGAAGCAAAATTTACTAGAGTTCTAACAACATTTATTTTTCAAAAGAAAAAAAGACAGACATAAATTATGCTAAACAAGTTATTGATTGAATTCTGTAAACAACTAACATGTGGTTTAAGACCACAATGGACAATGATACTGGGTGGCAGATGTGAGTCAAGTACCCTGGCCCTAAAAAGGTGGTTTACGGAATCTGAATTGCTCTGACTCTGAGCAGACTTTGTCTGTTCAAATCTACAGACGTTTCTCTATATAGGTGCAGCTGAGAGCAAGTGGCTATTGAGATCTGTGCGCCCTGACAATGCCGGAGCAGCAGTACATTACCCTGTTTGCTTCGTGCAGCATGTAACTTGCAGCTGGCGAGATGGGTGCCGCGGAGGCGAGACGTGAGGCGGCACCTGTGAATCGATCGCGGCCACGGAAAAAACATAGCAAGAAGACAGTGTCACGTACAAACGTGTTTCAGAATGAGACAGTAAATTCTAGTTGCTTTTTGCAAGAAAACACAATTATGAATGATGCTGGAAAAAAGTTATAAAAAGTGAATTTTATGATTTGTTGATTTTGTTTCTATTATAATTTAATTTTTTATTATCCGGTATACAAAAATAATGTCTAAGCAGTTTTAAGTGCTCTCAGTGGTATCAGAAGTAAATAAAATTGCGTTATGAAAAATTAAATTGCCCGACACTCTTTCTTGACCCCCCCCCCCCCCCAGAGGTGCCGAGCGTAGTAACTTTTTCAGTAGTTTAGTAGTTTCTCCATCATTGAATCTAACCCCCAAAAAAATGTTTCTCTGTTCCTTTCGTGGGGCCCATCTCCTATGAGTTCCGCCGCTTTCTTCGCAGTAAATACAACTGCAATGTTGCATTTTCTACCAATAATAATTTGAAAAAAATCTTCATTCATAATTTAAAATTGATTCGTTACCCTTTAGAAAGTTTTGGCATCTATAAGATTGTCTGTGATACCTGCTCTTCTTACTACATAGGACAAACAGGACGTGCCTTTACACCCAGATATAAAGAACACCTTTCAAGAAAAAATGGCACTAGCCCCCAAAATTGGTCTTTTGCCAACCATCTTCTGATTACAGGTCACGCGCCTAAAGCTATTTGCGATATCAACATTTTGAGCACCGAGAAGAAAGGGCGTAAATTAGATATTGTGGAAGAATTAGAGATTTTTATACATCTCCCTCTATTTGATAGTCTTATTCTCAATGAACATCTGCAGTTGCACAATCAAACTTTCTGTAAAGGTATAAAGCCATTACTAGACCTTTAATTTCGGATCTCCTTGTGCAGTTTACCAAAATGTTGCTTTTCCATCTAAGTTAAAGCATAATTTAACTTTTATTAAATGGTTTAGTGGCTGTATTTCATGTTATATCGCTTTCTACAAGCAGTGGAGGAGGAGGAGGAGATTAGTGTATAACGTCGACAAAGAGATCATTAGAAACGGAGCACAAGCTCGGATTAGGGAAGGACGGAGAAGGAAATCGGCCGTGCCCTTTCAAAGGAACCATCCCGGCATTTGCCTGAAACGATTTAGGGAAACCACGTAAAACCTAAATCAGGATGGCCGGAGACGGGTTTAAACCGTCGTCTTCCCGAATGCGAGTCCAGTGTGCTAACCACTGCGCCACCTCGCTCGGTACAAGCTGTGTCATTCACCACTTTCTGTATCTTCTACAATGACGTTTTTATGCTTCAAACTGTACTTCTAAGCTCTGATGCAGACAAAATATTACTTTATCTCTCACTGTTACACAAAATATTGCATTTTACATTATGCACTGAACAATATTCATTATAATTTTCGTCTGTCTCCACTTCAATGTTAAGTAGCCAAGTTGTACCTGTGGCTATTAGATGGCACTCTCGATGCAATGTCACGTTCACCTGCCCGCACTTGTTAACGCGGGCGCCTCAGTCCGTTGCAACCTGTGGCTGTACAGGTTCGAGCAGTCCGTAGTCGCTCGCCTTCCTTTTTATATATTTTGTGACTAAAATCCTTCTGGCCTGTTAATTATTTTATATGTGACATGTAAGTACTGCCTCTGTCTTTTATTGTTAGTCAGTACTTACACTTTTTATATAAAAATGTCTTTTCCTATAAATTTGTAACTATGTTATAGGCCATTTTAATCGTTTTAATTCTGATGAAGGCACTCTTAGAAATGTTGAAATGTGGTCTATAAGACCAAAAATAATGGTGACCGAGGGCTCATTTGTTTCAATTTTAACTTAGAAGCGGCCACTGAACCAAGCAGCCGTGATGAAAACTTTGCTACCCACCTTGGACAAAACTGGTTCAAAATGGTTCAAATGGCTCTGAGCACTATGCGACTCAACTGATGAGGTCATAAGTCCCCTAGAACTTAGAACTACTTAAACCTAACTAACCTAAGGACATCACACACATCCATGCCCGAGGCAGGATTCGAACCTGCGACCGTAGCAGTCGCGCGGCTCCGGACAAAACTGGTGCGTACGATGTATTACGTTACTGTAACACATTCCACAGTCAGGGCCGTTTGTGAAATTTGAACCCAGTTAGATAAGCACTAAATTTAAAAGTTTATATTTCAAATATATTTTTATTAACTAGGACAGTATTTCAAACTGAAGACAGAGCCGCCTCGTCGCCACACAAACCACCATTTCACAAACTGTTCGTTTCGGGACCCATGTTTACTAAAACATCTTTTCTTCTATTATCACATACTTTTACTTCTGTCAGGTTTCGCTGTTAATTACGGCACACCCCCTATACACCGAACGCTGACAGGTGGACAATTCTGTAAGAATGGTTCGGTGTTTGTTTTAATGAGCTGAAATGTATGACTGCATTTAAACTAGACTTCCGGTCTAATCAAGTGCTACTGTGTAATGTAGCAACACACTTCCTCTTTTCGATAGATTAGTTATACTCAGCAAGTCCAGTAGGTCGCCGTGATATTACGCTGAGCCCCCCGTCGCCACGTCAGGCATCCGCCAACTTGTTGACCTGAAGGTCGATTACGTTCGCATGTGAACGGGCATTCCTTTATCAATAAGGTAAGAAACGCCTTGGTAGGACTAGTCTGCCGCTGTGCTTCCTTGCGGGTACGGGCTAGTGGTATTTGGAACTTATTTTGAGACGCCTGAAGCTGACAGCGCGTGGTTTCCTAAATTACGGAGACCTTGCCTGGGTGTTGCCAGACGTCAGTCAAGTGCGGGCAGCTGCTGTAGGAACGCAGCCAAACCAGCCACTAGCTGCCCTAGGAAATCTCCAGAGCCTGTCCTCGTCTTACGTCAACTGATCGACAACCAGTCGATCACTAGATTACATACGTATAGTAGGCTTCCTTGCTGAACCCAGTTCTGCATCTTCAGCTGAAAAAAGTTGAATGAAGGTTGGATAGTGAAATATAAAACTCCAGAACGGAAATAAACACACATGGTAACGAGCACATGACTGCCTACCCAGTAACATACACTGTCTAATCAAAAGTATCCATACACCTATTAGTGTCCACTCTTCGCCTTCACGACGCCTTGAACTCTGCTGGGGACACTTTCAACGATGTGCCTGAATATCTGTGGGGAAATGACGGCTCGTTCTTCCTCAAGACCCTAAGCTGGAAAAAGTAGTGATTTGGACGACGGGGTCTGGAGTGAGTTGAGTGAATTCGACGTTCTAACTCATCCTGAAGGTGTTCCGTTGAGTCGGACCTCTGGGTAGACATGTGCGATTCAGGAAATTTATTGCCCACAAACCATTGCCTTGTAGGAGGTGCTTTATAACTCGGTGTGCGTTGTCATGTTGCTACTAACAGGCACCGCCTCCGAACTGTCCCTCTCCTGTATGTGGTACACGACGCTGCAAAATGTGTTCATAAACGTCCGCATTTAGCGTTTTCTTCAGCGCAGAGAGGGGACCATACCCTAACTACGAAAAACACCATTACAACGTAACGCTACTTTCTCCGTAATTGACAGTTGGCAGTACACATAATGGCTGATAACATTCTGCGGACATTCGCCGAACCCAAACCCTTCCATCCGATTGCCACAGACTACGTGTGATTCATCACTTCAAATCACTCATTTCCAGTCATTCACTGTACAGTGTTGTCACTCTTTACACCGCCTCAAGCGTAGCTTAGCACGGACTACCGAAATGTGTGCAACTCGACCATTGCACCTCTTCCTTTTTCACTCTCTCCACACAGTCATCGTCCTGGTAACACTCTGCGACTGACAAGTGATTCCTTCCTCGTATCATATTTTACAGTGGCTCTCCGTATTTCCCGACAGTCACTGTCCGACAGTACACGAGGTTTGCCTCGCTTTTGCTTAGTTGCTGCTGTTCCTCGGCGTTTCCACGTCACAATCATATCGCCATCAGTCGACTTTGGCGGCTTTAGATGGGCTGAAATATCCCTTTGGGCCAGATGAAGCCCCATGACTTGTCCACATTCGTCGTCACTGGGCTCTCCCATATGATCAGTTCTACCGTTAGTGCTTCTCTACTCACAATACAATACTCCGCACCTTTTTCTACACTACTGACCATTCAAATTGCTACACCACAAAGATGACGTGCTACAGACGCGAAATTTAACCGACAGAAAGGAGATGCTGTGATATGCAAACGATTGGCTTTTCAGAGCATTCACACAAGGTTGGCACCGGTGGCGACACCTACAGCGTGCTGACATGTGGAAAGTTTCCAACCGATTTCTCATCCACAAACAGCAGTTGACCGGCGTTGCCTGGTGAAACGTTGTTGTGATGCCTCGTGTAAGGAGGAGAAATGCGTACCATCACGTTTCCGACTTTGATAAAGGTCGGATTGGAGCCTATCGTGATTGCGGTGTATCGTATAACGACATTGCTGCTCGCGTTGGTCGGTATCCAATGACTGTTAGCAGAATATGGAATCGGTGGGTTCAGGAGGGTAATACGGAACGCCGTGCTGCATCCCAACGGCCTCGGAAACACTAGCAGTCGAGATGACAGGCATTTTATCCGCATGACTGTAACGAATCGTGCAGCCACGTCTCGATCCCTGAGTCAACAGATGGGGACGTTTGCAAGACAACAACCATCTGCACAAATAGTTCTCATTTTTTTGGATGAATCCAGGTTCTGTTTACAGCACCGTATGGTCGCATCCGTGTTTGGCGACATTCCGCACATTGGAAGCGTGTATTCGTCATCGCCATACTGGCGTATCACCCGTCGTGATGGTATGGGGTGCCATTGGTTACACGTCTCGGTCACCTCTTGTTCGCATTGACGGCACTTTGAACAGTGGACGTTACATTTCAGATGTGTTACGACCCGTGGCTCTACCCTTCATTCGATCCCTGCGAAACCCTACATTTCAGCGGGATAATGCACGACCGCATCATGTTGCAGGTCGTGTACGGGCCTTTCTCGCCACGGACAGTGTTCGACTGCTGTGCTGGCCAGAACATTCTCCAGATCTCTCACCAATTGAAAACGTCTGGTCAATGGTGGCCGAGCAACTGGCTCGTCACAATACGGCAGTCATTACTCTTGATGAACTGTGGTATCGTGTTGAAGCTACATGGGCAGTTGTACCTGTACATGCCATCCAAGCTCAATGCCCAGGCGTATCAAGGCCGTTATTACGGCCAGAGGTGGTTGTTTTGGGTACTGATTTCTCAGGATCTATGTACCCAAATTGCGTGAAAATGTGCCGGCCGAAGAATCCGTATGGTTCTAGGCGCTAGAGTCTGGAACCGCGTGACCTCTACGGTCGCAGGTTCGAATCCTTCCTCGGGCATGGATGTGTGTGGTGTCATTAGGTTAGTTAAGTTTAAGTCGTTCTAAGTTCTAGGGGACTGATGACCTCATAAGTTAAGTCCGATAGTGCTCAGAGCCATTTTTTGCGTGAAAATGTAATCACATGTCAGTTCTGGTATAATATATGTGTCCAAAGAATACCCGTTTATCATCTGCATTTCTTCTTGGTGCAGCAGTTTTAATGACCAGTAGTGTATATTGGGGGGTCTGCCTCTCGTGACATCTAGAGGTCAATACTGCATTACGAAGGATTGTCCTGATACTTTTGATAGTATAGCGTACTGTTCTCTTTCATCTTCTCCCACAGTTGTAACAGCAGTTTCTATTCCATATATTTATCTTATTTTCTCATTTAACTTTGATTTTTCCCGAAATTTACACCTAATTGACAGAAAACCAGACGCTTCCCCATATCTTTACACGAATCTGTGAGTACTACAGCTCTGGAACATAGTATTAAGAAATTCTTCACGCTAAGGAAATCACTTGTGTGTTGAGTAAGACAGTCTTATGTCGCCTCATTGTACGCCACTTCTGGGAGACACACGTACGCGAGTGAACACGCAGTCAGTGTCTCGCGCTTCAGCGGAACACAGAGGTGCTAATCCGCGTGATGCCGCAGAACAGGCACGCGACGCCGTGTTGCGTCACGTGCAGGCAGCCTTCGCCGATGACGAGATTCCGCGATCCTGTAAACTTTCCGTTACGTAGCGCCGGCAGCCGCTGCGCAGAGATCGTCTGTGATGCCATACCTTCCGGCTGACCTTGATACGATATCCACTCAGCAAGTGTGTCGCAATCGAGATAGCAGCGGGGAGATAACGCGCACAGTCACACATCTTACATCCCGAATGGAAGGAAAGGTACCGGGCCTGAAGTGGCCGGGATAACCAAAGTGCCTAAGAGCACTGATTGTGGGAACACGTTTGGAATTTGATATCTGCTCATCGACGAGATTATCGGAGGCGGCTGGACGATTTGGCGGCAGGAATCGACCTTGGTCTAGGTAGAAGTGCGTAACTTCAATTGTTTCACATTGAGTATTACTGACTCTGGAAATGTTCAAAATTGTTCAAATGGCTCTGAGCACTATGGGACTTAACGTCTGAGGACATCAGTCCCCTAGAACTTAGAACTACTTAAACCTAACTAACCTAAGGACATCACACACATCCATGCCCGAGGCAGGAGTCGAACCTGCGACCGTAGCAGTCGCGCGGTTCCAGACTGAAGCGCCTAGAACCGCTCCGCCACACCGGCCGGCCCTGGAAGTGTCTACACTTGCGTAGTCAGTGTGCCTACTTGCTTCTTCGTGCGCAACAAAATCCGAATGATCTGAGTGGACTGCACATTTCATCAATGAAAGCTCACTTTAGTCTCTTTACTCATCGGCACAATCGTACGTAAGTTGTAGGAATATTTTACAAGAGCTGAAAAGACTCAATAACCTTCTTGCTCGAAATTTAAGAGGTTGAGAAATTACTGGTATGTTAGAGAAA
Organism: Schistocerca piceifrons; assembly: GCF_021461385.2. Taxonomy (NCBI): domain Eukaryota; kingdom Metazoa; phylum Arthropoda; class Insecta; order Orthoptera; family Acrididae; genus Schistocerca; species Schistocerca piceifrons. The sequence goes on along the minus strand of NC_060141.1, from coordinate 469,545,345 downwards.
TCTCGGGAATAGTTTTACATGTTTTGAACACTAAAAACTAAGCGTGCTAAACAACCAGGTGTACCTTAGCGTAGCAAAAACTGTTTTTCGAATCTATCAGTAATGAGAACAAATGTACATTACTGTAAAAAAATTGTCCATGTAGCACTGAATTAGTTGAGGTTTCACGGCTGTATTACGAAATACACAATTTTAACATTTCATCAACTCCAGTGAAGTTAATGTTCCAGTATTTATTGCAGCGGATCGTTTCAACTTGTGACACAATTTCATAACTGATTATCAAAGTGAAGTCGGTCGTGGCACACAACAAAAAACTCATTGAACCTAACTAAATATTTGTATGTAATGCATTTCAATATTTACAATTACTTGTTGACTCCATTGACACCATAGAACCCTTTGGAAATTTATTTTAGTATTCCTGTAAGAAATCGATATATCGAATGTCGAAACTACATTAATACGTTACATTATTTTTTTTTTTACTACGACCATAATAGGATAATAGGTTTCATGAGGGACCAACTCACTTGGCTATTTCCAAAATTGTATCGCCTATGACGAACGAAAGCTTCTGCATAATATTCAAACTCAATGAAAAGACAATTTTGAAAAGTAATATTTATTCAGCAGATGCTGCGGGCAAAAGATCTTGTATTAGACATAAAACATATCAGTTGATTTAGTGTTCCTAAAATGAAAATTTGAATATTAAATTCTCCATAAATCCCGAAATATCAGCACAAAAATTCCTTAAAGATAGGAGTTTTAAGCATAAATTCTGAATATTTTTTAAATTTCGTAACATTCTCATTTATTTCATTTTGTTAAGATGGAAGAGAGGCTTGAGAATACATGTAGTAGTGGACTCAAGGGTTGAGGACAGGGAGATATATCAGCCCGCCCCTCACAATAATATACCAATCACATGAGGATACGGAATGTTGTTGTTGTTGTGGTCTTCAGTCCAGACACTGATTTGATGCAGATCTCCATGCTAATCTTTCTGTGGAAGCTTCTTCATCTCCAAGTGCCTACTATAACCTACATCCTTCTGAATCTGCTTAGTGTTTTCATCTGTTGGTCTCCCTCTACGATTTTTACCCTTCACACTGCCCTGCAACACTACATTTGTGATCCCTTGATGACTCCGAACGTGTCCTACCAACCGATCTATTCTTTTAGTCAAATTGTGCCACAAATTACTCTTCTCCCCAATTACATTCAGTATCTCCTCATTAGTTACGTGATCTACCCATCTAAAATGGCTCTAAGCACTATGGGACTTAACATCTGAGGTCATCAGTCCCCTAAACTTAGAACTACTTTAACCTAACTAACCTAAGGACGTCACACACATCCATGCCCGAGGCAAGATTCGAACCTGCGACCGTAGCAGCAGCAGGGTGCCAGACTGAAGCGCCTAGAACCGCTCGGCCAGATCTACCCCTCTAATCTTCATAATTTTTCTGTAGCACCGCATATCGAAAGCTTCTATTCTCTTCTTGTCTAAATTATTTATCGTGCATGTTTCACGAAGTAAGAACCATAAATAAAAACGACTGTTTGTGTTGTTCTGTGCTTACATGAAAGTCAGTATTGATGTTCACTTGATCCAGGTAGCTGATTACGCTATAAGCGAGTTAGATGACATGCGTATCTTTTATGGGAAGGCTCGATGGAACATTCGAGCAGAAAGTTGCCTGTACGTAGAACGACTTCAAGGAAAGGGGTTACTAAATGATGTTACATTACAGGCCCTTGATGGTCGTCTTCGTAAAACTGTATCTCATAGACAGACTGATGAGAAACTACTAGACTTGCCAGCGTGTTCGTTATTCAGCTTAAGGGAACAGTGCCATAGCGGGCTGAGGACAACCCTAACACCAGCACACGATCCACAGCCACAGTAATAAAGACCCGCAACGCCAATGTGTGGGACGTCCTGAAAGAGATGGCCATGCTTCGGTCCATTCTAGTATGAGGAGGCAACAGACCTATCAGCTCCAGACTTCCGTCAGCACGTGGAATTCTGCCATGCTATCTACACCAAACTTTGAACATCCCTCACTTCCAACAATGTGTTCTATGTACTGACGAGCTGCCTTCACGAGAGATGGAATAATCAAAAGCCATAATAGCCATGCTTGATAGAAAATCCTAAGACATCTCGTGCCTGCCACAAGCAACAGAGATTTAATGTAAGTTTTGGGCTGGTTTTGTTCAGAACCATTTGTTTTGGCCGTCATCTGCCTAACATGATCAGTGGATCAAATTACCTAAGAACAGCACACACATCCATGCCCGAGACAGGATTCGAAACTGCGACGGTAGCGAAATTACCGTGTCTTTCTCGGTAAAGCACTACCGGAAATGCTGCCAATGTCCGCCAGTAATTAATCAACTATTATGGTTCCAGCATAATGGAGCCCTACTAGATTTTGCTGTTGATGTGAGGGAATATTTAGACAGTGTTTTCCTTAATTGGTGGATTCGGACGGGTGTGCCAGGAACGTGGCGACCGTTTTCTCCCGCCATAACTCGTATTGATTTCCTTTTGTGGGGGAGATGAAGTATTTGGTGTAGGAGATACCGATAGACATTCCAGAAAATCTGGTTGCCCCATGCCCCATTGATTGAAGCTGCAGCAATTATTTGTAAACACCTTGTCTGTTTTGAGCATGCTAAACAATAACTAGCCGGCATATGAAAAATTGTGCATTAATGTAAATTGATGATATTTTCAGGATCAACTCTAAAGTAATATTCATCGCACGGCAACCTGAACAGCATCTCAGTCAGAACATCGCTAGCATCAAAACTGTCATTAACCTCTTGGGGGGGGGGGGGGGGGGAGGTGCGCCTGTGACATATTTGTCATATAAAAAAGTATTTCTTTTTATCTCCTGTAAACACTATAAAATTTTGCCCCCGTAGTATTTCTACGCACTGTGTGTACTCCTCGACGAACGTGCACAGAAGAATGACGCAGTGAACAATTGTGAGTTCAATGCTGTGCTGTGATTAGATAAAAAAGTAAAGAAAAGTTTTACAACAATTTTTGAAATCGGAAAGACTTTCGTAACATTGAAATTATTGTAAGACAAGCAATTGCGTATCTTGGTGTTATACACTGTGTCAGCCATTTAGCCAAGTTTCTTGGAACTTCTGATTTCGATTGCAATGAAACAATACGATTATTGTGGTATCAGAGTTCGATACCACACTTTTTAGGGATTGCAGTTATCGACCACGGTTCGTACTAGTATCGCTGGAATCCCGCTCAGCCATTCTTGCTCAGGATATCAAGTAGGAAAGTAGTATAGCCTTCAGCTGATACGAAGCAACCTCTAACTAGGCGTTTAGTTAATGTATGGCCTATGTGATGTCTATAGATCTCCGTTTGTAATTATGTTCCTCCTGACTATGAAGACTCCTGTACCACCTGTTAAGTACAATATAGTATTTTTTACCATCAACTTCTAATTATTTTAGTCGTTGTAGACCCATACCATGCAGCCAGCTACTTATCGACTTCACTGACAAACCTGCTGTATATGCAAAGAAGAGATCTGTATGTTTCTATTTAGCACTGGCCATCAGTCCTTCACATAGGCGACGATTCGTTGGTCGTCATCATAACAAATGTATTTCCTAAAGCATGAACACCACCAGTATTATTAGGTTTCCAATCCTGGGTTAGGCTACCAATCCTGACTATCCTCTCAACGGAAAAAGTTTTAGCAATCTTCTCTTTGTCTTATTTTCTTTACCAGTTGCAATTTTGAAAGAGGCTTCCTCTGATCACAGATACATGTATCTCTCACTGTGTGTGCACAAGAGATGTAGCAGTTAATAATTTTGACTGATTTCTATGTAAGTTATTCCAGTTTAACATGATGGAAATTCTACAACTATAATACTGGGGAACTAGACAGTATTGTGTAACACTCTGCAACGTAAGTGGCAAAACAATATCTGATGACGGAAGCAGAAAACTAGAATCAGTTTCCCGACCTCGTGTCCAGTTCACGGGAACTGTTCGTAAGTACAGCTGTAGCCTTGAAGGACACGTGTGTGCTTCGCTCGTGCTCTTCACTAGAAAAAACGGCTCTAAGCACTATGGGACTTAACACCTGAGGTCATCAGTCCACGAGACTTAGAACTACTCAAACCTAACTAACCTAAGGACGTCACACACATCCATGCCCGAGGCAGGATTCGAACCTGCGATCGTAGCAGCAGCGTGGTTCCAGACTGAAAGGCCTAGAGCCGCTCAGTCACAGCGGCCGGCGCTCTTCACTAGAATAAGATTCTGAGCATCACCACTGTAAAATGTGTCTGAGCCATGACGCTCAATACGGGGGGTCGCTCTGATTCGGCAAGAACATATTTTCGAGAATTTCGAGAGATCGATTAGAGAAACTGGCCGCGAGAGAATAAGATTGTGGCGCGAATGAGAAGACGCGTACCGGCCGCGGTGGCCGAGCGGTTCTAGGCGTTTCAGTCCGGAACCGCGCGACTACTACGGTCGCAGGTTCGCGTCCTGCCTCGGGCATGGATGTGTGTGCCGTTCTTAGGTTAGTTAGGTCTAAGTAGATCTAAGTCTAGGGGACTGATGACCTCAGAAGTTAAGTCCCATAGTGCTCAGAGCCGTTTTGAACCATTTGATACGTTTTCATGTCACTTTATGGTATAGCTTGATCATATGAATTATAATAAGTGTTTGTTGGCATTCACAACTGTCAACGCTAACTTGCCGTGTCGTGCTTGCTCTAGTTACATGCATTGAAGCTTACTAGTGCAGACAGGCAGTAACTTGCTACATTCAAGTTTCACTATCAGATAACGGAGTTTAGCCTTGTATCAATGCTCATGTGCCAAGCGCCCGTTTAAGCAATATAAGCATTCGGTGTGACCAACTATTGCTCCTTAGTAATGTTATAAACTTAGTCTGTTTTAGTACACTACTCCTCGGGTCCTGTAATTGGTAACTTGTCACTTCATGTTGTTGGGAAACCACTTAAAGTTGTTTATGGCAGTCCAAAAGGTCTGCAAACTGTCCAGTGCAGTGACCGTATTTGTAATACTGCTGTGACAACGGAGAACGTGTCGGTGCCTTGGCTTTGGATTATTATGGACTAAGTTATGTACGTAACAGTTGTGTTAGTTATTTTTAAAGGTCTGTTAAAGTGCCTCGCTTGATTTGCTCGCCATTTGGCAACTGAATGCCTTTAAGTGCCCGCCTAGAAGTACTTTCTTACATTCTGCGCGAGTGCACAAAATTCGTTTAATAACGTTTTAACCTCACTAAACTGTTACTAGGATTTTACGATTTTAGCCAGTTGTGCATCTTGAGAAATCATTGTCTCTGAAATGAAATGACTAACGGTCTTACTTGTCTTGGCATTCTTGATGTTATAAATTTGTCAGCCATTTTCTTAATGTCAGTATTCGTTAGCCTCAAGATTTTGAGTCGAATTCAGGGAGCTGCTAGTAGTCCAAGATGTTGATTGCCTTAGTAATGGCTAAATATGTAAAGCAAACATCTTACTTAAAATATCATTTTCTTGGGACATGTTAGCTACTTATGATACAGTATTTTTAAGAATATTTACATCTTTTTTTAAATAGATCATTATTTTAAATATATCTGAGTGAGACACGAAAAAATAGTTTTTCCTTAAGATTTCATTATCATAAATACATACTGTATGAAATTAAGCTTGCCAATTGTTAAATGAATTTTCTGTTAAAAATTTTTAAATGTACCTGGTGCTGGTGGTGTTACCCTGCGGTTCCCCCTCCACACCACAGCCCTTGTGCTGGCCTTTACCTTCCCCCTGGTAAAAACCTTTTCAGTGTCTTTTGTGCTGAACTTAAATGGAGTTAATCGTGTTAAGGCCTTCCCGTGGAAATCTTACTTGCCGTTGTTTAAGGTGTACATTTTCCTTCCTTTATCATGTTTTACGCTATACAGTGCGGTAGGTGTTTAAATTTATTACTGAATGTGGTGATCTTCTCTTGGTCATACAGTAAGCCTTTGTGTACATTATAAGTAGCGGTAAGTTATCCATTTTGTTCTAAGGCGCTGACTGTGATCCCCTACAATTGATGTTTGCGGTACCGCCATTAATTTTATATATACTGGGTGGTTATAATTAAAGTGCAGCTACTCACACAGGTCCAGTGAGGGCAATAATTATCGTATAGAAGTGAAACTTGGTAGATATTCTAATAAGTTAATGAAGAACCGACTACAGCTGGAAAAAAATTAGTTCCAGTTTTAGCCACCAGGTGTAAATCTGGCTCTGTGAATTTGAGAAAGGTAAGTAGAAATGTTTCCATATGTAATGCAATAAGAACAGGACATGGGCAGAAAAGGTCAAACGTTCGAGAAACGAATAACGCTGATTATATTATTAACCGCAGCTCGCACGTTTTGTTCAATATGAGCACCAGAAGCATCGATGAGATGCTGCATTCAGAAAAGAAATCATCAACTGTTGCTCACAGCAATTCCGGTGGAATCTCAGCAACATGTTCCCGTATAATGAGCTTCAGATTAGGTACAGATCGGACGTGTCCCTGGTAAACGTGTCTTTTAGATTTCCCCAGAGGCAAGTCACATCGATTCAGATCAAATGATCTTGCAGGCAAAACATATAGAAAACCCTTTAAATAACACGTTCGTGGAAATTTACACTAATCAGTTCTTTCACTGGACGAGTGACATGTGGTGTTGCCCCATTTTGCATAGAAACAGTGGTTTCCAAACGGCTGTGCTCTTCTGTAGTAGGAACGACATACTGTGCAAGGAGGTCTGGATAAGGTGGAGACGTCACGGTACACCTGGGAGGACCTCTGTGTGTTTTCTCTTCAAAGATGAACGGATCGAGAAGAAAGGTGCTTGTGAATCCACACAACACAGTCACATACGGCGAGTATGACGGCTCTGCGTGCGCAACACGCGGTTTAACAGTACCCCCAAATTCGACAATTTTATGTATTCACTGCACCTTGTACTGTAAAATGGGCGTCGTCACTCTATAGAATATTGCCCAGTAACAGATTATGAACTTCGATCTGTGCCAGAAACCGAAGAGCAAATTCAAAACGTTGCTGCAGAACATGAGGATTCAGTTGCTGCTCCGTCTGGAATTTATATGGGTACCAGCATATTATACACCGTACAATATTCCGTACTTTTGACCGTGGCATAGACAATTCTCGTGATACTGCACAAGCACTAGCACTGCCCTGGGCTAGGGATGGGAAAATCCGACCACTTTAACAATGGTACCGGTATTTTAGTTCTGAATAATCGATATTTTTCGGTATTTGTCTGGTCTCGGTTATAACAGGTGTTTTTTTTATTTTTTAATAGTAACCGAGTAAAAAAACCGATGTGTCAATTAGCCATAGCAGCAGTGTTAAAATTTTTCGTTTATGCATAAACCTTTTTTTAAAAAGGAGTAATTTTCATTCGTAAAATTTACATTGGTTTGGAATGTTCCGCTTTTATAAAAAAAAAAAAAAAGGGAAAGCGATCAGTGGTAGTATACTAGCAATGCGAGCAACAAACACACGGCATACGAATTTCGACAACTTTGCTGAAAAATAATGTCCTTGTTGCTGTGTTTCGTGTTTTAAGGAACGCGTGTATGTGCAGTGCGCAGGATTTGCCCCCACCTGATCTATACAATAGTTCCTCTCTGTTGACGCCAGACAGCTGTTGTTATTGCAGAATAGCACCAGCCCTAGTCTGGAAATAATTTTGCGAAGTGACGTAGCAATGAAGTCAGTGCTTCATTTGCATTAAAGGCTTAAAGATTTGTCTGTCATTTCTACGAAATAATGAAAGAGAAAGGAAATTATTATTTATTTATTTAACCTGATCTGATTAGGGCTGTCAGGCCCTCTCTTGCATCAGACCATGGTGGTTGTTGGTGTGGTCTTCAGTCCAGAGACTGGTTTGATGCTACTCTATCCTGTGCGAGCCTCTTCATCTTCGAATAACTACTGCAACCTACATCCTTCTGAATCTGCTTACTGTATTCATTTCTTGGTCTCCCTCTCTACGATTTTTACCTCCAACACTTCCCTCCAGTACTAAATTGGTGGTCCCTTTATGTCGCAGCATGTGTCCTATCAACTGATCCTTTCTTTGGGTCAAGTTGTGCCACAAAATTTCTTGTGTCCCCAATTCTATTCAGTACTTCCACATCACCAGTTTTCTCCTCCGATTGCGAAAAAATGCTGTTGGCACCCACCTACATAGGGAGAAATGATCATCACGATAAAATAAGAGAAATCAGGGCTCGCACGGAAAAATTTAAGTGCTCGATTTTCCCGCGTGCCGATCGAGTGTGGAACGGTAGAGAGACAGCATGAAGGTGGTTCATTGAATCCTCTGCCAGGCACTTAATTGTGAATAGCAGAGTAATCACGTAGATGTAGTTACGCTGCTGACCCATATAATCTTCAGCTTTCTTGTGTAGCACCACATATCCAAAGTTTTTATTCTCTTTTTATCTAAACTGTTTATCGTCTATGTTTCACTTCCATACATGGCTACACTCCACACCATACCTTCAGAAAAGACTTCCAAACACTTATAACTAAATTCTATGCTAAAAAATTTCTCTTCTTCAAAAATGCTTTCCTTGTCATTGCCAGTCTACATTTAATATCCTCTCTACTTCGGCCACCATCAGTCACTTTTCTGCCCAAAAAGCAAAGATCATCTACTATTAAGTGTCTCGTTTCCTAATCTGATTCCCTTAGCATTATCTGATTTAATTCTAATATATTCCATTACCCTTGTTTTGTTTTTCTTGGTGTTCATCTTATATTTTCCTTTCAAGACACTGTCCATTCCGTTCAACTGCTCTTCCAAGTCCTTTGCTGTCTCTGACAAAATTACAGAGCCATCGGCAAACCTCAAAGTTCTTGTTTCTTCTCCTTGAACTTTAATACTATTCCAAATTTTTGTTTCGTTTCTTTTACTGCTTGTTCAGTGCACATACTGAGCAACATCAGAGGTAGGCTACAACTCTGTTTCACTCCCTTTTCAACCACTGTCTCCCTTTCACGGCGCTCCACTCTTATAACTGCCGTCTGGTTTCTGTACGAGTTGTAAATAGCCTTTCGCTCCTTATATCTTACCCCCTCTTCCTTCATAATTCCAAGTACAGTTTTCCAGTCAGCATTTTCAAAAGCTTTGTCTACAAATTCTATAAATGTAGGTTTGCCTTTTCTTAACTATCTTCTAGAATAAGTCGTAGGGTCAGTATTAGCTCAAGTGTTCCTAAAAGTCTCCTTAATCCAAACTGATTAGCGGAACTGTAATAAATCAAAAACTTAAGAACAATTCATTCGTAGTACACAGTAAAAATAGAAAGTAGCTGATCTGCTACCTGTGTCTGTGTAATGTGCCTTTAACAGCTTGTTGCCCTTGAAAACGGACAAATTAACACGAAAATATAGGTCTTCGGTGGCAGTTCCCACCCTTAAACATTCACTGTTCGTAATGCCCAAATAGTGGTATGATCCCTTGTTACAACATGATATTGCAGAGTTTCAAAAAATTAGAATCTATTGAAATATACTGGTGATTTTTGTGGTATTCACCACTTAACAGTTCCGGAGAAAAAAAGGGCGAACGATGGACGGGCTAAGTTTTATTTTATTTGCTTATTTAATTTCAAATTTTTATTCTATTTATCTAGAATCTGAGTCAAAATTTTTCAATCTTTGTTACATTTTCACATTTAATACACGAAATAATAGAAATAAATACAGGAAAGTCAGTTATTTCAGAAACTGATTATTTTGAGCAGTTTTAACAGTCAGGTATCGTGGAAAGAAACGATATAGCTGAAAACCGTTTGTTTCAACGATAATCGCCAACCCTAACCGGAGCACGTGCTGCGTAGTTAGTTACAATAATAGCAACCTTGTCAATAACTTCCACCGGGATAGGACACCTTTCTCTTCCGGGTGCCACAACAAGCTCAACCGTGTTTTCTAATTTCAGTATTATGTTCTTTAAACCGTTTACTGACATCGAGCAGCTCCTCAGACCCTTCAGTCACTGATACTCTCAATGAAGCACTGTAATTACTGCCATTCACATAAAACAGTATCACTAACAGTGCTTAGTCTCTCTTCTTGATAGCCACACTGTCCAATGACATTGTGGATGTAATAGCGTCATAATGCTGATATTATTAACCGCAGCTTACACAATTGGTTCAGTATGAGCACCAGAGACATCGACGATATGCTGTACAGCGACAGATTTGAACATGGAGGCCACAATCTGGAACTAATTATTTTCCGGCGTGAATCGGTTGCGCATTAACACATGAGCATATCTACCGAGTTTTGCTGTCACACGATAATTACAGCCCACACTGGACCTCCATGAGTAGCTACACATTCATCGTAGCCACCCGATATTTTCCTGTATATTCGAGTGTAATCCCAGTGCACACAGATTCCAGAAAAGTCACTACTGAAGGTGAAGAGTTTACAAGGAAAATATATTAATGGCTACAAGATTATAACAAGTCCCCATTACGTTTTACTTTCGAGGTAGATGATGAGTGATGCAGTGATTTCAGAAGATTTAGCACTATACACAGAATTCGCAACTAGTAGCGTTGACTGTGGTGCTCCAAGACGTTCCTTACCATCGACTCTGAAGAGTATTCGAAACACCGCCACTGTCATGTGCTCCTGTAGAATACATGCGCCAAGTTCATTTTCTGCGCTGTGTGTGTACCGTGAAGTGGGAGGTTTGAAATTAATTCTATCTTCAAACTTATTTTACATTCCGACGATGTATCTGCGGACATGGGCTCCCTATAAAAACTTTCTATAATAAGTCCTTCTACAACCGGTAGAAGACTGCCAAAGGAATTATGAAACACATCTTATTTCTTTCTTTCGACAGTTCAAAGAAGTCTCTACCGTCTATGACTGGTAGTACTGCGTCTTTTCTGTTAACAGACGAGGAAGACATTGCGACGACAGAACGTAGATTGAGACAATTGTACAACTGCCGCTGTAAACTGCGTGGTTAATCAATGTGAAAGACCGCGGACCAGGCCTTGGTCCTGTGTAAATACTGGTGTGAACTGCGCAGCTGACACACTTAATCGCGTAGGTATGACGTCACACAGAATAAACTTTTCTTCTTTAACTGAGGTGGTATAGGTACAAAACATCCATATATCTGGTTTGTACCTCCTAACGTCATTTTTCAGGTGTAGCTTCTCTTGACTATCCATAATGATATTCACGGAGATTAATGAACACGGTTTTTCAGGAGGAATCATCATATATCGGTAGTGCGACTAAAATCCCCACACTTTCGTGGAAGTACATTTTTAGCATTTTTATGGTTTACCTGTGTTGTGCCGTGTGAAAAAGCGATAGCTTTGAAGTAGTGAAAACTATACACATTAATTATACAGCTTCTATTGAACTTTATCACGATAGTGCGTAGCTAACAATTGAAAGACCAGAGACACAAAGAACTTTCATACAGCTAAAACGAAAAGTTGTGCGCGTTAAATGGAACATATCAGTACCACCTTCAGTTTTCTGGAAGGACTTAACAGAACAAATGTGAAGTATTCCTAAGATCATTTGTCATGAAGCTGAATAATGTATAATCAGTAGAATGGAATACATAACAACGGCTGTAAGGAAAATGAAATAATGATAGGCGGGACACGTGATGGCAAATGGAACAAGGAACTTCTCTGCTCCGTTCTAAGAAATAAGAAAAAAGCTGAGATGAATACCGGACTGTAGTTATGGTACATGATATTATAAAACGTGCTAGACAACGTAGATGCGTAAGCTAAAAACCATAGCCCATAGACGGCCTTCACCTAGCAGTGAATGTCGCATGACTGATGCTGCTGATGGTAATCGTTGTAAGCTTTGATACTGTTGTTACAGTCGGAGTTGGTATCTCTTTCTTGGTTGGGACCTACTGTCCCAATAATAAATCCCAACAATAAAATAAAATTAGTTCCAATTCCTCCGTTCTGGTCAAGTATTCAAAAAAATGGATCCCTACACAGATCGATTTAAAGAACTGTAGATTCCAAACGCACCCTGCGAGTGCATCTACCAATCAATTATGCACATCAACAGAAATATTAGTAACTACCTTACAAACAGCAGATTTCATGGTCATGGAACTAGAGTCAGAGTACACTTACGTTTAGCAAGAATAATCAAACAGAATTAAGGGAGAATATGGGTTTTGTGCTAGGAATGAGAGACGAGAAAGACTAATCGATTTCTGCAGTAAATTTTAGCAATAAATAGCGAATACACTGTTCGAGAATAATAAGAGGTGGAGGTGTACTAAGAAAAGGCCGGGAGATACAGGAAGTTTTCAGTTAGATTACATAATGGTCAGGCAAAGATTCGGATATCAGATACTGGATTGTAAGGCGTACCCTGGAGCAGATGTAGACTCAGACCACAATTACGTATTGATGAAGAATAGGCAGAATGTTAAGAACCAACACGCAAAGAAGCGGGATACAGAAGTACTAAGAAATGAAGAGATACACTTGATGTTCTCTGAGGTTATAGACACTGCGATAGGGAATAACTCAGTAGGCAGTTCAGTTGAAGAGGAATGAACATCTCTAAAAGGGGCAGTCACAAGAGTTGAAAAGAATTCCTTAACTCTACCTAGTTCGTGATTACCAGTCTTGATAAGTTTCTCACTGTTCTCATTTCTGCTAATTCTCATTGTCGGCGAAATGCAAATTCCTGACCAAGTTGTCTAGTATCAAACATAGCCCATAATTTGAGGAGGAAATTTTTGAGACTGTATGTTTGGAGCACAGTATTGCATAGTTGTGAAACGAGGACTGTGTGAAAATAGGAAATGGAGAGCATCAAATAATTTGAGATGTAAAATGTAAACGTCGTGTGACTAGGCCTCCCATCGGGTAGACCGCTCGCCGGGTGCAAGTCTTTCGATTTGACGCCACTTCGGCGACTTGCGCGTCGAATTTGAGACGTGATGTCACAGAACAATGTTGAAAATTGGGTGGACCGAAGAGGTAAGGAATGAAGACGTTCTCTGGGGAATCAACGAAGATAGGAGTATATACAAGAAGGGACAGTATCACAGAACATCTGTTAAGACATCACGGAATAATATGTGGAATTTATTCGCAGTTCAGAATATGGACTACTATCAGCTGTATAATGGAATGACGACAATGAAAATTTGTGCCAGACTGATTTTCTGCTTACCCTAGGACGGATCAGAAGATTGAAGACTCAAAGAAACGTATACTTTGACACACCACTTTCTTTCAGGGTTGACTGTTTGACATAGTTGGAAAACACTTGATCCATTGGTTGTCCTCGTTATCACCTTGACTGTTCCCTTGCATTTTGTTCTGTTGCGCAGGTGGCCCTACATAACTCTTGATTCAACATTGAGTCTCTTGATTGACATACAAAGTAAGTGTACAGGCCTAATATAATATTACGTGTATGCTTTAACATCTACTGGAGACTTTCATTTCTCTGTCTTCACTGATATTGCCTTTTGACATGTTGCTTGCATATTTTTGGTAAACTACGACATAAATTCTCACATCTCGTTCTGTAGCACATATGTCGATTCTCACATCATAAAATTTGCCCTCATAAGTACCCTGACATCCCCCTCACCCTAATTCTGTATTTACTACATACAAGTGGATTTGTTCTTTATTGTAGTCCCACTTTGCTGGTTGCTCTTCGGGTTGGAAGTCACACTTTCCTCTGTCTTACCCTGCGTAAGGTCTCTGTGTCATATAGAGGTGTGTGTCTTTGGTTGTTCTGAGTGAAATGAGTGTCATTCTGATGTACTGTGTATGTATTGCTGTACTCGTTTTAGATTTTATTCACAGTTTATAGTTTCGTACCTTTAAAGGTGGTGCCCCTTTGGCCACAAAGTCTTTCACCTCTTGTTCATTCCATAGTCCCTGTCGAAGCACTGTAGAAATCTCAGCTACTTAGCGACGAGTAATTGTAGGTACTACATTGAACGACACAGTACGTTTGCCGCTAGCAATAATAACTGTGGCACTAGATTTTATTTTTTATGTCAGCTGGAACGGAAGGGAGACATGGTCAGGGACGCAGAAGTCAAAAGAACACCCATAGGCTCTTCCAGGACAAAAGTGTGACCGATTTGGCTGTGACCGCATGCAGTGGCCTCTCGCCATAAAGTTGGCCCACAAGGGCAGCCTGATCTTCAGCAGGACAATGGGAAGCAGCGTGAATTCCATGGGCATATTGCCCACCAAAGCTGTGTGACCAACAAACGGGCGCCAAATATCATGACTGTTCCATGCGGGAGGGCATTGTCCACCACACGAGCATTTGTCTGGGGCCACGTTTAATGGGAGAGAACATAGATTTTGGCGGCAAACTTTCCCATTGGAAAAATACCATTATGCCATGTCTAGGCCGGAGTTCTGGCGCGGTGTTATAAGTTTGCCACTGACGCAATTTGCGCGAGCACCCTGATCATGGGAGCAGACAATTTTTGGCGACTCCATGTGGATTTAATGTCGAGAAGTGAGCAGAGGAGAGATTTTTGAGGCATTCTGTGGATCTCCACTGTAGAGGACGGTCCGGTCAATTCGACTGAGGTACACTGTACACTGCAAATTGGCGGAGTGCCGTCAGAGAGGATGGTCCTGGATTTTTCAGCGCGCCAGCCGTGATTCTCTGCACATTTCAGCCGAGGGTACGCCGGTCACGGCCTTTGCAGTTGGACACCTACGGCCTGTCTCCACATCACCCGTTGGGCAGTTAAGTGGTGAGCATATCGACAGCAGGATCCTGTTAACAATCTTTGTCTGAGGACTTAGTCTTCACTGCAGCGAGTCCATCTGACCTCCAGCTCTGTATTTCAACCAACCTACGGCGTATTGACGTTCAGCCAGCGGTTCATAGTCTGAGTCAGTACCTCCCATATAGTAAGAAAGCGTTGTTGGTATTACCTTGAGGGAGTCATCGTTTTAGCTTGACCCCATTCGCCTTTAATAACTATGCCAGGCATCAACATCTTTTGTCACCGTGTATTTTGTTTACTGTATTTTTATCTGTATGCTAATTCTGGGAATTCACATGTTGGCTTTGCAATAAACTGAGTCTGAAAAGATCTCTTGAATTGCAATAAATTTTTGTGACCTGAGGGAACGTAATAAGCGCAGGAAACCTTACAAACTGGCAATACCTGCCAAGATCTTAGCGGTTGAATCTAATGATATGCAGTCAAATATGTAACGTTTGCTTTTTAGTATTTCATGACAGAAAGAGATTGTGAAAAAATTTGACTCTCGATAAACTTAAATTCCTGGCACGATGTATGTTAATATATGTACTCCATTTTCAGGTGTGTAATTTATTGTATGTTTGTGTTTCGTGGTTTTAGCACCACATGTGTTCTTTGATTATTGGATTTGAGAATGATGTCGTGAATTTTTGGAGGTTTATTTTCCTGATATGATTGTGCGTTTGAATAGCGAAGGTAGTTAGAGAAACAGTGTTCATTGTAGGTTTATGTTTTGAGATGCTTGTTTGACGTCTGAATGATAACTAGGAACCGGGCGAGAGCCGTTAATGGGAAGCGCGAAGTAGCGGGTTCTCTTAACGTAGAGAACAATCAGAGTATATATTGGAACAAATTAGGGGACGAGGCGGTTGGTCTTTCAACGGACCAATCAAATTCAGAAGTATCTAATAGGCACAGTTCAGCGTCACGTTCAGAGGACTCCGAAGCCGACAGTGAAGTAAGCGAGAATGACGATATGGAAGACACATGTCATCTCGATGTAGTAGTTCGCAACAAAAACCCATCACTGGCTTACGATAGGATGGTCCAGTCTCTGAGAACAAATCACGAAAGTAGCAAGGTGATGGACAACATCCTAGTTTTTTTGAGAAGAGAAGCAGAAGAAAGGCGTAGAAAAGGAAGAAGAAAGGCGCAAAGAATCAGAAGAGCCAAAAAAGCGCTTGCAGAGTTCGAAGGTAGTTTAACATCAAGTATTAATAATGTGTTGAAACGGTACAGTAGTTTCCACTCTATAAGCAGCAGGTTTCGCTGCTCGCTCGCACCGGTATATAGAAACAGAGGCGGCTCCGCAGCCAATTTTATTACACGGCGCGGCCGGCCGTGGGTGCAACAGAACCCATGTGGATGGGTGGAAAGAAATGTGTCAGGCTTCATAATACGTATTTATATGTGTCGTGCATTATGCATTTCTTGTACGTGAATGTGAATCTGCACATGAACTTTCCTAATCCTCCTCACACCTTTCTGTAAAGCATGGCCAAGTCTTTGTTGGGAAGTAGTTCTGTAGCATAGTAGCGCCAACCTTACTCCTGGGTAGGGGATCAGAGAGACAGCACAGGCAGGTAAAAGTCAAAGACTTTCCAGTGTCACAAGATTTGGGGTGGAGAGGTTGGTCACGGCCAAGTGGTTCGACAACCCCCTCCACCGGGGCCCAGGAAGACCTCCGGGTGCCCGCCATATTCTAGAGGGTTACAGAAGACGGGTAATTGAGCAGACGTGCCCTCAGTGCGTCTATGTTCAAGCATGGAAGAGAGGTATTTGAATATTTGTACTAATTCTTTTATTTCCAGCTTCGGACTGTGTAAGGAAATGAATGTTCTCGTTTAATTTCGGAAATTTGACCCCCTGTGTTAATTTATCTGGTCCCCAGTTTGCCTGTTATCCTCCTCACGTAGTTGATGTCCTATGTAAAATATTGGGAGGCTTTGGTGGTGCACATTTGGCCAACGCAATTCCGTCTTGCCCGTAGAAAAGTGCGTGCAGATTGGTATATAATATACCCGAGCTATAAGATGTAAAATTGTAATATCTGTAAACTGGAACAATTGCTGCAATCGCTGTAAAATCGAGTGATAATATTTAAAATAAATACTTAATCAATTGTCATCAATCTTTAACATACCTTAAAAATCACAAAGAAGTCAAGTTAAGGGAATTCATTTAAAATAAAAGATATAGAATGCAGGGACCCACAAATCAGCGTGTGAGCCCTCCAGCCCTTTGCCTAGTATCGTACAGAAAGGGCACGCTCTCTAGGTAGCGCTCTCAAGCTCCCCTCCCCAGTTACCCGTTGCGCAATACTGATTCAGGGCTTGACGAAATCAACTTTCGTCTGGCGTCCCTAGGCAAGGAGGTTGGACGGTAAACTTTCAGTGTTATGGGAAGCAAGACGAAAGCAACATGATCGGGATGTCCATCTAGCAGGCACAGTATTGTTGAGACGAGAAGTTAACGCTGCAATAGAGCAGAAAATCAGTCTATGCAAAACAATGGAGAGAAATAGAAGGAAGAATTTTGTGATACTTTATTACATGCAAGATGCAAGCAGGTGAAGCAAAAGAGGCCACAAAAGAAGCAAAAAGAAACGCTCGTGTTGCTAGAATGGAGGCAACTGGTGCACAGGAAGACGCTTTGATGGCCAAGAAGGATGCTAGGACAACCAAAAATGTCACCCATCAAACACGGAAGGCTTCTACCACGATGCAGGGACTGAGACACGAGATAATTCGGGAAACTCAGAAACAGATTTCACAGCACTCCATCAAAATTGAGACACTGGAAGACCAGCAGACAAATTTATCACAGCTAGAGCAAGAACACGAGCGAGTCGCCAAATGATGAGTTGAGATCATGAAGGATATTACAGACACAATTCACCGATATAAAACAGTTGGAAATATAGGGTGCTAAAAGACGGAAGGGGGATGAGAAACATCAGAGACAAACCGAATCGGAGATGAGTAGCATTGTTACTCGCTTCACTATTACTGAATCGGTAGATACTGTTTAATCCCTACAGCAGAGATCGACTTATGTTTGCTCACCATGAGTGGGCGCAGCACGAGTGGAGGGCCTCGCCTCAGTAGCGATGCAGTCGCGTAATTGTGTGCCTATTAGAAAGATCGATGTGCAAATCTATGATGGGAGCAGTGAGGCACATGGCCATAATAGTCGATGGGACAATATTTCACAGAATATCAAATGTATGAGAGTCAGAGAGACAGGAATGTGTGCATTTGCAGCTGAAGACCTGCGTTTCGTCCACAAACATTTTACATCCAAGCAAAATTTTCAAAACTATAAGGATAGTGCAACTACACTACATCTCAAAATCTGGGTAGCTAAAGATGACAAATCTTTGCCTACTGCGTGGTCATTACGCTACAAGTTTGAATCTATCTGAGGGCACATGAAGGTTTTGGTCGTAGTCACTATAGAGAAATTCCGGTCACCTATCGATCGTGTGAGGAATTCATAGAGGCATTCATCGCAATATACTGACCAAAACAGATGCAGGATAAGATCAAGCAGGATATAATGATGTGCAGGGTCCTGGAATCATCATGATACTGAAGTAAAGTGAAACTTTTTAAGTCAATAATAAAGAAGAAGCAGTCTCTAGATTCGCCATGGAGCTCAAGAGACATTATACGATTTTGTTATATGAAGCTCCGCATCTGGTAAGAGCAAGTTCTAGCAGGTAGATGCGGAGAGGTCATAAGGCGCTTACAAGTATTTCCCGAGAGGTAGAGTAGGGGGCTATGAATCCGTAAATGCAAATGAAAATGGTGTAACATGGAAACCAATAACGGTCGTCCGTCTAGGAGACAATGCTCTATGAGAAAGTTGGAGAGGTCCATCGGGTCAACAGTGTCACTTTGGACCACCACCCAAAAACGAGGAAACTGGACACATTTTAACGGTGGGATTAACTGATGTGTGATAGAAACTAACGTGGGCAACCCATCAACAGAGACACCTGAGAGGAGACCCCCAAATCCAAGGAATTAGGATCGAAATTACCACCTATGATGCAGCTGACTACATAATGAAGCGCGATTCACTGGAAATTTACCTGCACAAAACTAGAGTGAGCCAGGTTAACTTGTAAAAGTATCAAGACATAGGAAGATAAAGAGGAGATCACACAGAACGGCGTAGCCTAACTCCCCTAATTGAAGTTAGAAAAGGAGGCTTATTGCTATAAGGCATTGTGGATTGCAGAAGCCTCATTATTGCCATATCGTGATCGGCATTTGAAAGATGCTGTCGCAATTGAGCATGGCCGACTCTGCCTCTCAAGAAAACGGGGATTAAGGAAGCTTTAGTGGGCAAACAAACCGAAGTCACTCAGCAATGGCGTATCGAATTTGTATGTCAAGAACTCACACTAGAAGCCAACTTCTTGGTGGTGTCACTTTTAGCGACCGATCTAACAATTAGAATCAATTTTCTTAATGAAGAGATGGCCACACTAGACACTGGTAGCGGTGAAGTAATCCTACAGAATGGACCCTTAACTCGAATTAGTATTGAGGAGGAAGCATCCAAGGCACAGATTCCAGAGAATTGTCTGAACCTTAGTTTTTCCAACAAAATAGAAGAAGTGGAAGTGAGACGGGCGCAAACATGTTCAAATGTGTGTGAATTCCTGAGGGACCAAACTGCTTAGGTCATAGGTCCCTAGACTTACACACTACTGAAGCTAACTTATGTAAAGAACAGCACACACACCCATGACAGAGGGAGGACTCGAACCTCCGGCGGGAGGGGCCGCGCAGTCGGTGACATGACGCCTCAAACCGGGCGGCACGCAAACATGATCGAGATGTCCATCTAGCAGGCACAGAATTGTTGAGACGAGAAGTTAACCTTGCAATACATCAGAAAATTCGGTCAATACAAAACATTGGAGAGAATTACAGGGAAGAATTGCGTGAAATTTTACTAGAGAACGTAGAGGTATTCTTACCAAACCAGGCATAATAAATAACTTTCAGTACTAATTCAGAGTGAGGGAACTCCGTAGATCTTTCGTACCTCCATACAATGTCCAGCTTGCATACAGACATCAGGTACTTTTAGAAATTCGGAAAATGTTGAAAGACGGGCCTATAGAGCCCTCCAAGGCCAACAAACAAAAGCCCTCAAAGTGTTCTAAGAAGGATGCTTCAGTTCGACTGAAGCTGGACTCCAATCAAATCCACACAATTATTGACCCAAAGACACAAGAAATTAGACGCGTTACTGCAGAATTTCCATCGGGTGTCAGCTATCTCATCGATAGGCTTACGCACCTGTTTTTAGCAGATAGAACTTCATCCTGAGTGCAGACAACACACCGTTTTTCTAGCATTCAGATGTTGTTGCCTGTTTGGATTAAACATGTCTTCATTGAATTCATTCATTGTTTAGACAATATTCTAAGCGAAGTGCTGAAACAAAGTCACCTGTTACTTGGACGATCAGCTAATAGCCGAAAGGAATTGGGTGGAACACCACAGAGGCTTGAGAGATGTTTTGAGGACGTTTCGAGAACATGGTGTGACAGCTAATATGGAGAAATCAAGTTTTTGGTCCAGGAAGGTACAGTTCCTCGCTGAAATTATAGCAACAACTCGGAAAAAAATGATGCCGTTGCACAAACTACACGACACTCTACCAAGAAGCAGCTAAGAGGATTTCTTGGAATCATAAATTTCTATAAAAATTCGTCAGTATTGAGACTGCAGCAGCTCCCCGCGTCTGTCAACTCAAGGGGAAGAAGTCCCTTGGATCTTGGATAATTACCGAGAATTTATGATCTTGGATAGCACCCATTCAGGACTTTGAATTATGTTATTCTAAGAATAAGAAAAAGGCACCGTCTTACACGAACGATGGCATCTGGTAGTAGAGCTTTGTCTAAAGCAGAGAAGAACTACTCACCAACCAAACTGGAAGCATTGGCAACTGCATGAGGGTTTCAAGAATTAAAGATTTTTATTTTTATTTGGGAGAAAAACACAAGTATGTACCGAACACAAGGTTTTGAAATTTCTTCTCACTGTGAAATTAACCCATGGGAGGTTGGGCAGATGTAGGCTTGTCCTCAAGGAATTTAGTTTTATGATCACAAAAGTATTGGGGCAAGGCCACTTTGGACCCACTCTGCATTGTTGCCAGATGTATCCAAGATGGCGGAAATGACGTCATCCAAGATGGTGGTGTGTAGACTTGGCAACAGCACATGACTCATCCAAGATGGCAGTCATGACCTCATCCAAAATGGTGGATTTTGGCGGGAAGATAGGTCAATTGGGCTACCTCCACTAACCCAAAACCCCCTCCCCTCCACTCCCCCCAAAAATGGAGGGAAGTTCAAATTCCATCATGATAATGCATCACACCATGGTTATCTCTAATAACCTAAGAAAATGGTGGGAAGATAGGTCAATTGGGGTATCTCTACTAACCTAAGAAAATGGCAGGAAAGAAAGGGCACTTGGACTACCTGCACTAACCTAGTCATCTGACCACAACCTCATCCTATGAACTGGTGAGAAGTTTAAATTGTGGCAGGAAAATAGATCAATTGGGCTATTTCTACTAATGTAAGAAAATGGCAGGAAAGAAAGTGCAATTCCACTAACCTAAGTCATCCAACGGCCACTTCATCCTAGGAACTGGCATGGGAGATGACCCGACCAGTGCTGGAAGTAAGACTTTATTATTTTGCATGCACCAATCTTTATTTAAACAATTTGATGCAGTACAGCCCTCCAATGTGTTCACCATGAGGTCCAGACTCCAGCTGACCTAGTACACACTACCACCACCAGAGCATGCTCTCATTCATGACGTAATCCAAGATGTGATGTCAGCTGATGACGAAAGTACCATTATCCAAGATGGCGGGAAACAGCGTCTTCACCATGAGGTCTGGATCTAGTACACAGTACTGCCACCAGATGACTCTGTTGTCATCTGTTCTGTGATGTAATCCAAGATGGCGGCGGAAATGGCGGTAGACAGTGTGTTCACCATGAGGTCTGGACCTAGTACACAGTACTGCCATCAGAGAATGCTGTCGTCCATTCCATGACGTAACCCAAGATAAACTGACAGTCTTCAGAGCGCTGAAGTGCGGGCTGTACACATCGTAAGATGGTGAAACATCGTAGGTATGTTCATTAATCGGCGCGCTTGTGGAATATGTTGGAAAATATTACAGTCACACTTTCTGCCACCAGGTGAAAATAGGGCTCTGCAAGCAGTCAAAACTTGAATTGTTTTTTGCGTGGCGACCTGTCTTCATTTCTTTTGTGAAGTGACTGTTGCTGTTAAGGGTTACAAAGATTGACATTTTCCGTACAAAAAGCTATAGCTACTGAGACAAAGACCGTACACTGCTGGTAACGCTATTTTATCATAATGACAGTAATAAAAGCGCTTCACTGCAGGAATATCGCCAACAGAAACAGCTGGGAAGAGGCCCCTTGTCAATAAATGGGCTAAAGAATATGATCAAGAAATTTGAAGAAACAGATGAATTAGATGGTGCAGCAGGAAGAGAGAGGCGATCCGTGACCATGGCAGTTGTTGATGAAGTTAACGGCTGGTGCCTCAAATTCTGCAGCCAGTGCTCGAGCTGTGTCACGGGAATTGTCTCCCCCTGTCAACAGTTCAAAAGCTTTTCCGACGCATTTTACACTGGTATGCCTACCAGATTCAGAATTTGCATCAAATGTAGCCCCAAGATAGGCTACAGCGCAGTGACTTTGTCCCTCGTATTTTCGCACTTATTAAAATGGATGACATGTGGCCAGGGAATATTCTGTGGACGGACGTGGTACACTTTACTCCGCATGGGGTTGTGAATCCACAGAACTGTGGCATATGGGGTTTACTCCACGACATGTTGTGCAGAAACATCCACTGCACTCGGCTTATTTGGCTTCCTGGTGGGATTTCTCAAGTTCCTTCACTCCCAGTCCGTTTTTCTTCGAGGAGACGACACCTCGTGGGCCTGTTAGTTGTACAATGATATTTGCACCTTGTGAGGACCTCACTCTGCAGCACGTGATTTCAGAACGCAGCTGTGTCCACACCAAGATTTTCATGCCAGATGGGGTGGCACCACACGTCGCTTACCAGGTGAAGGATTTGCATCATCGGTTACTGCTGCATAATCTCTAGGCAGTTTCGAGATATATGGTCCTCCAGATTCCCCGACCTAAATGAATGTGACTTCACACTGTCGCGTATCTGACAGATCATGTATATCAGGGATGTATCCGGACTCTTCCGGATCTGAAGGATAGCTCACGACTATACAGGGTGTTTCAAAAAGGTACGGCCAAACTTTCAGGAAACATTCCTCACACATAAAGAAAGAAAATATGTTATGTGGACATGTGTCCGGAAACGCTTACTTTCCATGTTAGAGCTCATTTTATTACTTCTCTTCAAATCACATTAATCATGGAATGGAAACACACAGCAACAGAACGTACCAGCGTGACTTCAAACACTTTGTTACAGGAAATGTTCAAAATGTCCTCTGTTAGCGAGGATACTTGCATCCACCCTCCGTCCCATGGAATCCCTGATGCGCTGATGCAGCCCTGGAGAATGGCGTATTGTATCACAGCCGTCCACAATACGAGCACGAAGAGTCTCTACATTTGGTACCGGGGTTGCGTAGACAAGAGCTTTCAAATGCCCCCATAAATGAAAGTCAAGAAGGTTGACGTCAGGAGAGCGTGGAGGCCATGGAATTGGTCCGCCTCTACCAATCCATCGGTGGCCGAATCTGTTGTTGAGAAGCGTACGAACACTTCGACTGAAATGAGCAGGAGCTCCATCGTGCATGAACCACATGTTGTGTCGTGCTTGTAAAGGCACATGTTCAAGCAGCACAGGTAGAGTATCCCGTATGAAATCATGGCGGTGAATCGAGGAAGTACAGTACATACTGACGAAACTAAAATGAGCTCTAACATGGAAATTAAGCGTTTCCGGACACATGTCCATATAACATCTTTTCTTTATTTGTGTGTGATGAATGTTTCCTGAAAGTTTGGCCGTACCGTTTTGTAACACCCTGTATACCGCTCTGATTACACCTGATACGCTGCTAGCAACTGTCGACCACGCTGTATTATGGATGCAGCAAGTTGTTGAGTCGAAAGTCCATAATGAACAAATGTTGTAACTTGTAACTGCATCCTAATAAACGTGGCAGAACCACCGTTATCATATGTTTGAGCGTTCCTCTTCTTTTTCTGAACCCTCGTCACGTTCTGACTGATTAGAGCAGCATATTTTCAACTGGTGGTAGAAAGTGGAACTATTAGTTTTTCAGCGTACTCCGAGCGCACCTAAGATGTTTCAGCGTTCTGAATATATACAACCCGCACTGTAGCACTCAGCACACCCTCAGTTTATTTAAAATCATCCCGTCTCATTGCTATGGATGTGTTGCCTCTTGGACTGCTCTTCGTATGTTTATTGTTAATTCTAGTGTCGAGATTTGCGCTAAAGACTGATCTTGCTTGGACAAACTATTTATGCTACGTTACTTTTAGATCGCCCTGATAATTGATGTCATCCTCCGGAAAACTTAATGGAAACATAAATAAAGTCCTGGTATTGACAAACATAAATGTTCGCATTTAAAACAATTTCACTCTTATTAGTATTTGTCTCCCTATACTGGATCCTGACTCACGGTGGTGTAATCACACTTAGCTCAGAGGTAGCAGCATTGAACTTTGGTGATAAAAGATACTTTCATGATGAGCATCTATTAGACAAGGAAGGGCGGCACCGTATGGGTACAGTTCCTGAAACGAGAGCGTGTGACAGTGTCCTGGTTAAATACGCGACCTAATCTCAGCGACTCTGAAGAGAATCTGTTGTGAGGACCCTCCGATGTAAGGGTGAGATAAGATGACAACTCATTTCGTGCTTCTCCGCAGGAACACGCTAAATACCTGCACTGTGTTTCCATTTCCCCTTTCCTTTACTTCCGTAATCATCTTCAACAACAGAACACTACATTGTATTACTCATTGCAGTTGTCCACAAGCCATTAATAATTACTTGACACACTACGCTGAGTAAAGAAGACGAACCCCATCTAAGTACATTTCATAATCGTCAATGAGGACGAGTCTCGCCATTCGGTTAACCACTAAGACTCGGCATTCAGCTCATCAGTACTGTGTATTACGTGTTATTTGGTGCTGTGATGCTGTCGCCTTAGAGGTTACTTTTTTTGGACCTATAACAGAAACGAGCGGTAATGGGAAAGCAACAGCCATTCACTACTATCATCCGTTGTGTAATGTTCTTCTATGCACTTGAGTGCCTTGTGAATTACCGACACAAACACGTACGTTTCATTACGAAAGCCCAAAAGCAAACACACATGTCATTTTCGAGTTTAAAACTGAAAGCATGAGGAAAGTCAAACATACGGAGACATTCTTTTCAAATGCGTCAAAGATACACCGCTGAGAGAAATCACATTCTATTGTAGCGACTTAACTTGTGTTTTAGAAAATCCTTACTTAGCCGAATACCGTAATATCAGAAGCAATTAATAAATGTTTTAAAATAACACATAAATGTTGGCACAGCATGCTTATTTACTTACTGCGTTTCAAAGCGTTCATAGCAAATGATTTAAAAATCCTGAAATCCATCGAGAGCTCAAAGGTAAGACTCCAGGGTCAAGAAGAAAAGTTTCAGATAGGAAGGTACATAAGTATACCTTTATGTAAATAATAGCAAGCGAGACACGCTCGCTCCTTGATGTAAATTTCTGATGTGTTTCGGATGGTCATACGTGCAGGAATGTGACTACATGAGGCACTCGCGCGGATGGTACGTCTCTTGTAAATATATTTCAACATGTGATGAACAGAGGTGCACATTATCCAGTTTCGCAAATAAGATATCGCCATGTCTCTATTGCCACACTATGTATTCCGAGTACGTGTTATCTTTTGACAGTTGACAAACCTGGAAGGAACAAGAAAATGTCTACCGCTGTGCGGAACGTAAATATGACGCACTAAGGTATATTTAATTTCAGGTGTTGAAAGAAATGATTTTCAAATAATGTTATTTCCTATTTCAAATATCGTCTCACAGAATATTCCATACGGACCAATTTAAAATATAATCGAAGTAATGCGTTTCTAAACGTAGCGAGCTGTAGAGGGGTAGAAACTGCAGTGGGAGACAGAG
The DNA here is from genome assembly GCF_021461385.2 of Schistocerca piceifrons. Taxonomy (NCBI): domain Eukaryota; kingdom Metazoa; phylum Arthropoda; class Insecta; order Orthoptera; family Acrididae; genus Schistocerca; species Schistocerca piceifrons. The sequence continues at coordinate 469,519,202 of NC_060141.1, read as the reverse complement.
ATTAGAATACATCCCGCAAATAATTAAGGACGTTAGATGCAAGTGCTGCTCTGCGATGAAGAGACTGAGACAGGAGAGGAATTTGTGGCGGGCTGCATTTAACCAACCAAAAAACTGATATCTCAGATAATAAAAAAAGAAAAAAATATCACGGTTAAATCGTCAGTCGCATGGAAAACAAATGAAATTGTCTCTCCATATTTAGACATTGTCTAAATCGATGTGCCGTTATTGAGAAATCCATTGGTGTAGCTTTCAAATTTTGCTCAATGAAAGTTCTTCAGATTAATTTCTTCTTTCTGGTATTGCAATTTTTTCATCTCTGTGTACCTACTGCAGCCAGCGTCCTTCGTAATCTGTTCTAAGTTTCCCAGTCGTTACAGCCTTGAAAATTTTCATCCTCCGTTACTCGTTCTGCTGTCACATTAAATACTGTGGGATATCGTACTGGATATTTAGTCTGTTCCTTCTTTGCATAAAAAGTACCTGTACACTTCCTTTTGTGCACTCATTTTCTTTTCTTCTGTTTTACTACGACTTAATCCCCTTGTTTATTTTCTAATCCCAAGACTGATACAACCGTTGAAAGTGTAATATAATCCATAAATTCGACTGACGCACTTAACATTTTGTATCGTTTATTTCTTCCTCTTAGTTGCACATTTTTTGCGGAATAACTAGTTTCGACTACACTTGACCATCTTTAGATCCACATAGTTCCGTAAGCAATCCTTCGGGTCTATACAGAAACTACATCAGTAAATCATGTGGTTCTTAGATAAACACGACGGTCCATTACGCAACTACATACTCGTAGATATGAAGATGATTAAATGTTATCGAAAATAGTCATACCTGAAAAATATGCAATTCACACAGAAGATTAAATAATATGAAAAAATGTGGGCATCGACAAAACTGCCGAGCTCTCTCGCGGTGATTATTTCGACTACAGTAAAAATCTGAAGTACTCTGTTATGTGTCCGATATTTTACACTTGGCTACGAAAAATGTTTCATTATCTTTAACAGATAAATGAAGAACTTCAAACTGATGTAAGTAAGACCAATAGCAGTCAGGTTATTGATAAAAGGTACAGGACAGGAGGACCAAGTCATCAAGTCAGTTGCAAACTAAGTTTTGTAAAGTTAGTTTGAGCATAAAGGAAAACGTCTATGTGCCACCTTATCTTGAATTCCGGGTTTTTGCCATAATGGGATCTATTCAGCTCCACCGTTAGCACCTACGGAGTTTTGGAGTAAAAATTGCACTACAAACATTCAGTTGATGCCGGCAGACGAACAGGCCATGGAATATTTTCTGAAGTAATTTAAAGGAGATTGGACTATACTAGGCTTGAAGATGAAATAAAATGTGACATTCTGCAGAAAGGAGGGTTGACTTTCGCGTCTTAACGTTCACTGAAATATTAGCTGCTCTTAGGAATAACCACGATTCGTAAGATAATACTGCATACATCAACGAAAGTACAAGAGGCCTTGAAACAGGGATACTTTTGTGAAGAAAACATATTTTATTGTTTTATTATTTATCACACTTAACGGTGTGATCGTAAACGCCCACACTATACAAATACAATACAGTACAATATAATACAATACTATACAACACAAACGTGAATAAAATAATTAAAAGCCATATATTAGTGTTTCAGAAAAGTTGCTCAGATCTGATGCCTCTTCCAAACAGATTAATCCATGCATTCTGAGAAGTTCACAAAAACTTAAATAACTTACATTGTCATTATATGGGGTGTAACGTGTGTAAGTGCAGATGTTTCTATTGGTGACTGAGGACACTGCAATGAACAACATTACATCAGTATTTATATTATCTGCAGGCTAATAACTTTAGCCATTATGGGTCATTTGTTTCTAGGTTGATTAGTATGTCCAAGTACGTGTGGAAAGAGCAAGGCATTAATGCTTATTTCCCGTTGGGCAGCAGGTCAGATATTGAAGTGTGGATGTGTGGACGCAAAGCGATTAGTCTTTACTGACAGGTGTAGTCTACTTAGCAGTGTAGTACGGCCGTGGAGGAAACATCATATCGTAAAGAATTGTGATGTGTTTTTGGGAAGAGTGTTCGCTGCAGAGAAAAAACAACCAATGCACTGATGTGTACCTATTAAAGTACTACATATAAAATTATCTGAACTTATTCCCTGTATAAAACGTGTTTTAATGACTGTATTACATATTACTGAATGTAGTTTAAGAAGAGTGTGAGAAATGCGTGGCTGATTGAGCCCATACAGAGAGGGTAACCAAACCACTCTGGACTTATGAGATCCCTCTAAGGCACTATACAGCACAACTTAATAAAAACGCGCACACACGCACGCTCATATAGACGCACGCACACACACACACACACACACACACACACACACACACACACACACACGCTCGTGCGCGCTAGCACGCACGAAGATCTCACCTTTTAAAACTACCAAGCGAAGTGCCACAGTGATTAAGATACTGATTTCGCATCCAGTAATCAAACACCTGTCCCGCAGCCCATGCCTTGGTTTTCATTCATATTCTTCAATCACTTTAGTTAGAATGTCTGGATGAGTCCTATGAAAAATACCGCGATCGATTTACTGCCCTGTCTGTATCCAATCCGCCCCTAATGATGGTATGCTAAGACCTAAACTTCCGCCTGTCCTTTTTCTTGTTAAGTGTGTTCACAGTATAACATTATTATCTTCCCACTGAATAGAGCAACGAGCAAATCCACACATACAAATGTTATCAACATATTTAATAATTTTTGTATATTTCGGTATCTCTATGTACGAATGTTATAAATCAGGGGAACACATATTGAACATCGTATATCTATACTCCTGGGAACGTAGCTTTTTAAAATTCCGGTTGGAGAAAACATTCAAATTTCTTTTTGATATCCGACGGTTCCCCAAGTTAGATTGAGTTACGTGTGCCGGCACTCATTCTGATGACTTATATCTTACTTTATATTTTCTGAAGCACATGTACGTTTAGGTCACTAGATAACTTCAACAATACGTCTGTAAGCAGACACCACTTTATCTGAATTGCATAACAGATGAAAAAAATATTATCGACATTCCGTTGTGTGACAACACTTTGACGAATTTATTACGGGTGCTTAGCGAAGCGTTTATCTTTGAGGCGCGGCTGGTTCTGTAGTGATGTCAGAATGAAGGACGAAATAGTGAAACAATAAAGGCCAACAGGACGCCACTTGTTGGTAACGGTGCTAAAAAAACTCACACCTTTGCTATACAATCATTCAATAACTCCGACGATGAGATCTAATACAGAAGAGTATTGTTGAAATTGTTCCTTACACTGATCTACCTTCAGATGTTCATCTAGTGGTTAGTTTACATAAGCATTTGCATTTCCCAAGCCATAGAACAGTGTGTAGTGGAGGATACATTGTATACCAATATTAGTATGCTCACAATCCCTGGTCGATGTGCGGATGGTATGTTACTAGGAAGTTAAAAGGAGGGCAACTCGCTTTGTAGTATTGCGAAAGACGGAAGGTGACAATCATTAAAACAAAGGCGTTTCTCGTTGTCGCGAGCACTTCAGTGTAAACTGCAGTCATGCAGTGCGGTAACACTCTGTATCAGCCCCAAATTTCTCATTTAAACAACCTGTTAAACCTGTATAACAGCCTGTTTCAAGCAACCTACTCACATGTCAAGAAAGGCAATATCATTTATAGGTTCTACAAGGAGCTATAATTCAAGTGGTGTCTACTTCATAATTAGAGGTCATGGAGTGTGAAATAACATAGGACTTGCGGTAATATCTAATTTACTGGGTGTTGTGTGATGTCCTTAGGTTAATTAGGTTTAAGTAGTTATAAGTTCTAGGGGACTGATGACTATAGCTGTTAAGTTCCGTAGTGCTCAGAGCCATTAATATCTAATTTAAACAGGCAATAGTGACGACAATAATAAAAAAATCATGAGTCCACGAGTATAGATACAGCCGATTTCTATTAATAGAGTAGAAGTCAAGTGAACGTGTAGAGATGTGCCAGACTTTGACTTCCCAACAAGAGCATTGCTACAGGAGTCCACAGACAAGCTCTGTGATGCGTCGCAGCAGTACACGCATTTACTTCCAGATCATGAGTTTCCAGCACCATTCGTTGAGCCACAATGTACATATGAAGCGAGTTTACTGTACTTTTCATGATCTTCCTATCCAAAATGCATACCTGTAGATCATCGGGAAGGGGGGAATTCTTAGGATTTTTTACTAGGTTGCTATATAGGACATGCAAATATCCTCGCACAAAAACAAAAAATCGTGAAAAACCTGCAAAAATATGTAAATTAACTGAGAATACATAAAATTAGAGAGAAACTACCATGAAATGCGAGAAATTGAGGTGGGCCAGGGTACCCCGACAGAACCTTAAATATTATTCTCTGTTTGCATTCGGTTTTATCCCTCCCCCCCCCCCCCCCCTCTCTCTCTCTCCCTGTAAACTACGTGGGTTTTCGTAACACATGCTTCAGCAGAGGCGATATAAATATTACACAGAGCCACTATATTAAATCAGGCGTAACACTGGTATCCCAATCCATACCTGTTCTCACACGTGCAGTCGAATGTAGATGTTACCGAATTCCGTTTGGTTCTTCAAGCAGTGTTATTCTTTAAGTATTACGGAGAAGAATCAATGCGCTTATACGCTTGTCAGACGTAAGCCATTCCCTAGCGTGTTCTGTAGGACACTGGATCAATGCCACATACATTACTTTTAATAGTGTGAGGAGGGCGTATTCGAGAGACATGGTGTTAGGATGAGTGGTTGTTGTACACTGAATTCGAACAGGAAGCTATATTTACTCATTCTGGATATACATCTGTAAAGAGAGAGCGTATACAAAATTTTAGACAGTTTGGAGGAGATAAAAGAAACACATTATTAACTACAGTGGCATGTTTCTTCTTCGTTCTTTCAGACATGTCCGACAGAACATACACCTTATTTGAGCAAGCGGCGATACAATTTGTGCAAAGATTTTAGTGTCATTAACCCCATCTACACATTGAAATGAGGCAATGGTAACTGGTGAAACTTTTTAGTGGACCAGAACTTGAACTAGGTCGCCTACCCGCCTAGGCTATCTGACCACGCTTTCGTCTGACTGAGATTCCAGCCTTTTACACAGCACTGATGTATACATGAACCTCTTACTCGCAGTTCCTGATTCCCCTAAGAGATAAGGCAGGTGTACATATGTACTGAAAGAAAGGATCTGTGGCCGTTGTCACGTTATTGTTATGTTCTGGCTGTAAGGAGTATTAGGCAGCTATTTCCATTGGTGACTGACGACGACGTACTGAACAACATTACATCGAAATTTACGCCATAGCAATTACAAGTCGTTTGTTTTTGGATTGGGTAGTACCTCTAGGTACGCATGGCACAAGCAGACCATTAATACTTATTTTGCGCTTCTCAGCAGCCAGGTGTTGAAGTGTGGACGCATGGTCGTAAAACATTTAGTCTATACTGACAGGCGCAGTCCACTTAACAGCAGCTACGACCATGCAGAAAACATACCGTTGTAAAGTTCGTGATGTGTGCGAGGGAAGATTGTTCGGCTCAGAGAGAAACAATCAACACACTGATGTGTGTACATATCAAGGTACCATATATCTTAGCTTATGTCTGTTACATTCTGTGTATAGACTGATATATATCAAGGTACCATATATCTTAGCTTATGTCTGTTACATTCTGTGTATAAACTGATGAGCCACAACGTTATGAGGACCGAGCTTCTACCGACATAAACCCGTGAGAAAATAGCAGCGTCACCTGGTGAGGAAAGTTCAAATGGTTCAAATGGCTCTGAGCACTATGGGACTTAACTGCTGTGGTCATCAGTTCCCTAGAACTTAGAACTACTTAAACCTAACTAACCTAAGGACATCACACACATCCATGCCCGAGGCAGGATTCGAACCTGCGACCGTAGCGGTCGCGCGGTTCCAGACTGTAGCGCCTAGAACCGCTCGGCCACCCCGGCCGGCGGTGAGGAAAGACTGCTAGTCACACACGCTTAGCGAATTTAGTATCAGTGAGCGTGTTGTCCGTGTATAGAGCAGAGAAGGTGCGCGATCTATCTGAGTTTGTCTGAGGGAAGATTGTGATGGTCCGGATGGACGACCCTAGTAATTGGGAACCTGCACGATTTGTTGGCTGTTCAAGGAGTGCCGTGATAAGTGTCTTCGACACGTGGCGAAACCAGGGTGAAACCACGTCCAGACGTCATGGGGTTGGGCAGCCAATCCTCATTACAAATGCCGGGCGTTGAAGGCTGGGCAGACTGGTAGAACAGTACAGGCGGCGAACTGTAAGGCATCTAACATCTGACTTTAATGCTGGGCAGAGTACAAGTGTGTCTGAACAGACAGTGCACCGAACACTCTTAACGATGGGCCTCTGCAGCAGGCGACCAATATTACACCATGGCATCGGCAGCTACGACTGAAATGGGCACGTGATCATCAGCACTGGACGTTGGCGCTGTAGCACAGCGTTGCATGATCTGATGAATCTCGATATCTTGTTAATCATGCCTGTGGTAGAGTGCGAATCCGTCCTCTTCCAGGGGAGCACCTCCTCGAGTCCTGTACCACAGGACGGAGACAGGCTGGCTGCAGCTCCGTTGTACTCTGGCGAACATTCATGTGGGCATCCATTGGTCCAGTGGAGCTCGTGCAAGATACCAGAACGGCTAAGGAGTATCGTACACTAGTTTGAACCACGAACATCTCTTCATGACGAACTTGTTTCACGACGACAGTGGCATTTTTCAACAAAATAATTCTCCTTGTCACAGGGCCAGGAGTGTGGTGGAGTGTTTTTTAAGGACCTCAGTGGGGAATTCCAATTGATGTGTTGGCCCTCCACCTCGCTAGATCTGAACCTGATTGGACATATCTGGGATGTGATTGAATGTGGTGTCAGACCTGATCGCCTTCCTTCCATCATTAACGGAAATAGGGTAAGTTGTGGTGCAGATGTGGGGGCAACTCCCTCCAGCGACCTATCAAAGCCTCACTGCTTCATTGCTTCCATACCATGATACGTCGCAGCTGTTGTCTGTGCCAAAAGTGGACACCTTTGGCACGGATACCAGCTATTAGGTATGTGGCCATAATGTTCTAGCTGCTCAGTGTATATACATATATATGTCTGCTCTTTCGGACGTGACTTTGGGTCAGATGGGAAGCATGCTTGTATGGCCGAGGTACTTAAGGCGACTGCTGGCATTAAGCGGGAAAGTCATGTTCGAGTCCCGGCCCAGCCCAAAATTTTCACGTTACGGTTGATTAATTTCAAAGCTCAAACGCAGCTCTTGCTATTAAAGCTTTTGAACTATATTACTTTGTTCCATTTGGGAGACGAGTAGGCTGCAGGACGAGGGTATGACAGGAACTTCCTACGAGCTTATTCTTCACCTGAAAGCAGCTGACTTGTATCGTCGCCGCATCTCCCATAAAGCGCCACGTCCAGATGGCGGCGGAAGCCGGAAGGCAATAACGTCAGCGAAGGCCGCCGCCCTGACCTCTCCTTTACGACCGCCTTCTGCTCACGGCCGGGTGCGCTCCGTATCTCCGGGCGATATACGGGGGATACGGCCGTGGTCGTAAAGCCGACTGTGTGCAGGCCATGGGTCATGGCGGAGGGGAAATTATAGGCGACCCAGGCGTCACCAAACGGCCTACTGTATGATCATCCAACTTGTAAATGGTGTCAGAGGGAGTTCTTGAGGCCTTGTACCACATACACAAGAGACGTTCAATACGAAATGCAACGCATTTATTTCTCGGCAAATTTTATTTGAAAAAACACCAAATTTGTTGTGAGACATCATAGAATACTCCCACTTGAGCCGCTATAGTTTCATGAAGTCCCGATTGGTGGTGGCACTTTACATAGCCTTCAAATGATTCAAATGGCTCTGAGCACTATGGGACTCAACATCTGAGGTCATCAGTCCTTAGAACTACTTAAACCTAACTAACCTAAGGACATCACACACATCCTTGCCCGAGGTAGGATTCGAACCTACAACCGTAGCGGTCGCGCGGTTCCAGACTGAAGCGCCTAGAACCGCTCGGCCACACCGGCGTCTGTATCGGAGGTGCGTTCCAAGAAGAGAGTCGTCATAGCGTTTCTTTTGGCGGAAAACTAAAACATCGCAGATATTCATAGGCACTTGCAGAATACAGAGACCTGGTAGTGAACACAAGCATGGAGAGTCGTTGGACGACCTTTCTGTCGACATCGAAAAAAGGTCGCGCAAACCTGTCTGATATCCCAAGTGCTGGCCGGCCGCACACAGCAGTGGCTTCTGGAATGTTGGAACGTGTGGACACTCTCATTGGAGGTGATCTATGGATCACAACTAAACGGTTCGCTGCAAAACTGGATGTCTCTATTGGTATGACACACTCGTCCACCTGTTGGGTATTCAAAGGCGCGAGCCCGCTGGATTCCTCGCCGGCATACAGAAGACCATAAAGAGCGATGACATAGAATCTGTGCGGAATTGCTTGCGCGTCACAAGTCGGATCGCGAAAATTTGTGTCGAACATCGTCACAGACGATGAAACGTTGGTTATCACTTCCAACGGCAGTCCATGAAGTGGTGCCACACCACCTCTCCTCTAAAGAAAAAGTTCAAAGCTGCACCCTCGGCCAGTAGAGCGACGGCGACGGTCTTCTGGGACTCTAAATGGGTTATTTTCTTTGATGGTGCAACGACCACCTCTGAAGTGTGTTCTGATACCCTCAGGAGATTGAAGAAACGACCTCAGTGTGTTCGTTACTACAAAAATGAGAACTATCATCTCCTTCTCCATGACAACGCAAGGCCTCACACAAGTCTGCTCACCTGAGAGGCGCTCACGAGACTTCGGTGGACTGTTGTTCCTCATCCCCTCTACAGCCCAGATCTCTCACCATCCGACATCCATGCGTTTAACGTGATGAAGGCTGCACTCCGCGGAATGCAGTACGAGGATGACGGGGAAGCTATTGATGCAGCAAGACGTTGGTTCCTACAGCTACCGGTAGAGGTGTATCATGCAAGCATACGGACACTCACAGTTAGGTGGCGTAGGCTCGTCGCACTCAGTGGAAATTATGTTGAAAAATAGGGTTTTGTAGCCAAACGAATGGAAATTAAGTTGGTGTACTAGAATCCTGAGCAGAGTCAACTCGCTTTCAAGACGAAATGTATTGCGCTACTAATTGTACGCCCCTCGTATCAGATTTACAGGTATGCGCTCTTTGACACTCATCTTTGCACAAATTGTGTAACATGCAAAGATCATGTCTCTAAAATCATTTCTTAATATCGTCTAAAACAGAAGCAAGATAAAAAGGTGTTATTGGGTAAAAAAATTAAACAGCAACAGTCAGTAGCCGTTCAACGATATTTACGTTTATTAATCACGGTGGGTTTAAGAGGACTGGATCTATATTCTGGTGACAATACAGAAATTTAGTTCGTCAGAATTCTCGTAGGAACTACGCTGACAAATCCTGAAATTCTCCTAATTCATCGGGTGACGTTAGAAGCAGAGTTTGAAACAAAAAACATGTTATGCAACATAGCTTACCTTTTAATCGTTCATAGCCGTTGACACGTAATTCGATTTTCACCGTAGAAGACTATAAACTGCCTGAAAAAAAGTGAAGCAACCAGAAGGGAAAGGGGGAACGAAATGAAGTTTCAGGTATGTGACGCTATTTTAGCGATTAAAAAATTAACTCAAATATACAAAGAACTTGGCAGCATGGGCCCACTTATCAGTAGACTTTGCATTGCCTCTCTTCTGGGCGCGTGTACTGATTCGGTTGGGAAGGGTGTCATAAACAAAGGCGGTTTTCTTTGCGGCAAGACCTACTTACGAAATTTCAATCACCAATTTTCTCTTCCGAATGCGAAAATATTTTGTTGACACCCATCTACGTAGGGAGTAATGATCATCATAATAAAATAAGAGAAATCATAGCTCGAACGGAAAGGTTTTGGTGTTCCTTTTTCCCACGCGCCATTCGAGAGTGGAATGGTAGAGAAGTAGTATGAAAACGGTTCGATGGACCCTCTGCCAGGCACTTAAGGGTGAATTACGGAGTAACGATGTAAATGTAGATGTAGAAAGCCATTGTACCCTCTCTAGTGATAAACTGGCCCGCAACTGTTGTAATTGGTCCCTGATGTTCCAGACACTGGTGGTGGGACGGAGTTGACGTCCGGGCTTGCTCCCACACATTGATAAGTAACGGCTATCTCTGCAGCTGTACGTACTTCTATGAGTCGTCCAGTGTTCAGCAGCCGCTACTGCAAACTGCCTGCATACTCACGAACTAAACACACAAAATACCAAACAACCGATTTTATGCTCAGATAGAATCCAATACAATCATACAATTATTAAGTTGATAATTGTTCACACTGCTACGTATGTACCGTTGCAGCTGCAATTTCAGCACCAACGAAATAAAAATTTAATTTAATTCATTTAATTAAAAATGACCCATCTGATTTTCAAGATTAAAAGAAAACAGATGTTTCTCGTTATGCGACCAGTAAAACATTGGAAACACCGTTAAAGTGAGACTGCCACTCAGTGAGCAAGAATCCACGGACGATATACACTGAAGCGTCAAAGGCACTGGCATAGGCACTCAAAGTGGCTTATTCGTGTGACCGCTGCCCATGAGAAGTTTTGCTGCGGAACCTCATAGAAGTCCGCTACAGTCAACCAACTGCTTAAGAGTTGCTGGTGCCATGCTTTCCCACATTCCACCAACAGAGAAAAATGTGAACTAATATGCCAGAATTCATAGGCCCTCCATTTCTGATCAGAAAGTTAACGAGAATGAAACACAAAATTACTGTACACATTGAAGAGCCAAAGAAACTGGTACACCTGCCTAATATCGTGTAGGGCCCCCGCAAGCACGCAGAAGTGCAGCAACACGAGGTGGCATGGGCTCGAGTAATGACTGAAGTAGTGCTGGAGGGAACTGACACCATGAATCCTGCACAGCGTCCATAAATCCGTAAGAGTACGAAGGGGTGGAGAAATCTTCTGAACGGCACGTTGCAAGGCATCCCAGGTATGCTCAATAATGTTCGAGAGTTTGGTGGGTAGCGGAAGTGCTTAAACTCAGAAGAATGTACCTGGAGCCACTCTGTAGCTATTCTGGACGCGTGGGATGTATTCTCCTGTTGGAATTGTCCAAGTCCGTCGGAATGCACAATGGACATGAGTGGATGTAGATGATGAGACAGGATGCTTAAGTACGTGTCATCTGCCAGAGTCTTATCTAGACGTATCAGAAGTCCCACATCACTCCAACAGCACACGCCCCACACCATTAAAGACCCTCCTCATCAGCTTGAACAGTCCCCTGCTGACATACAGGGTCCATGGACTCATGAGGTTGTCTTCACACCCGTACATGTCTATCTGCTCGATACAATTTGGAACGAGACTCGTCTGAACTGGCAACATGTTTCGAGTCATCAACATTCCAATGTCGGTGTTGACGTGTCCAGGCGAGACGTGAAGGCTTGTTATGTGCAGTCATCAAGTGTACACAAGTGGACCAGGGGCTCCGAAAGCCCATATCGATAATGCTTCGTCGAATGGTTCGCACGCTGACACTTGTTGATGACCCAGCACTGAAATCTACAGTAATTTGCGAAAGGGTTGCTCTTCTGTCACGTTGAACGATTCTGTTCAGCCCCGTTTTTGTAGTATCTTCTTCCGACCTCAGCGATATCGGAGATTTGATGTTTTACCGGATTTCTGATATTCATGGTACACTCGTGAAATGCTCGTACGGGAAAATCCCCCCCTTCATCGCTATCTCTGAGACGGTGCGTCCCATCGCTCGTGCCTCGGCTATAACGCCACGTTCAAACTCACTTAAACCTTGATAATCTGCCATGGTAGCAGCAGTAACCGACCTAACAACTGCGCCACACACTTGCAGTCTTATATAGGCGTTGCCGACAGCAGTGCCGTATTCTGCCTGTTTACACATCTCTGTCTTTGAATACGCTTGCCTACACCAGATTATTTGGGGCTTCATTGTACATGTTACTGGTTAGCGATATATGACAAACCAGTGTCGACACAATGAATTCTATTGGAACAGATACAGGGATGTTGCTGGCCGTAGGAGTACATCATCATTCAGATAGTTCACAGAGACACGTGCCATTTGTGAATCAGTATTGTCCTGTTGAAAAATGGCACCACGATACTGTAGCATGAAAGATAACAGACGACGATGCAGGATGCCGACTGAGCACTGTGCAGTCAGCGGCCTCTTAATCACTACTAGCTGTGATCTGAAGACATACCCTATGACTTCCCGCATCTTAGTGTCTGGAGTAATACCGCTGTGCCTCTCCAAAACATTGCAAGAATGGGATCTCTACCCAGGTCGCTGCCATCCTTGCCTATGACGATCATCTGGAGGAGAACCGCGAGTCATCGATGAACACAATGTGGCGCCTGATATAAGCAGTCCACGCTTATCAGTCGGGAACCACTCCAAATGGACCTGTCTGTGATGTGGTGTTAATGGCAACCTGTACATGGTATAACATGTAAGCTGCAAGTGCGCGCCAAATATAAGGCTCTTGCAGACTGGCGTTACCTTCTGGGAGGAATTTAGAAATGTTTTGACCGTGTGTTTACCTAATGGACAGAGGGTGTCAAACAGTAATTTCGTATTTATGTCAATTAATAGAAAACTGAACAGGCTTTGCTCTGGGAGTAACGGCAGTCGAAAGGCTCATACAAATGAAGCTATAAACGGTCGCCAGCCTAATTAGGCATAATAATTTGAAACATTATGTTTTAAGAAAACATATGAGTTACTAAATTGACTTTCATTAATACTCCTTTTGAATATTGCAATGCATACACACAACTACCGGACGAACTGAGCAGTGGGTATCAGTAGCTACTGTTTACACAAATCAGCAGTCATAGGAAATTTAAAAATTATTTCAATCGTAGTGATAATAGTTACTGTAGCAATCAATAACTAAGTCAGCACTAAGATGTTATTAAAGACCTTACGAGGCAAAATTAGGCATGACAAGAGTCCTCGTTTAACTAACATACAGACACCACAAATGAGATTAAATAACATTACACAGACACTTTTCATACTCACACTCTTATGGAAATGCTTCAGATTTCTTTAGCAAAAGCAATATTTAGTTTATCTTTCTTATAATAGAAAAGAATATAGTAGGGACCCACGAAGTGGAACTGTCTTTACAGGCAAATTCTGTGACTACACTCCTGGAAATTGAAATAAGAACACCGTGAATTCATTGTCCCAGGAAGGGGAAACTTTATTGACACATTCCTGGGGTCAGATACATCACATGATCACACTGACAGAACCACAGGCACATAGACACAGGCAACAGAGCATGCACAATGTCGGCACTAGTACAGTGTATATCCACCTTTCGCAGCAATGCAGGCTGCTATTCTCCCATGGAGACGATCGTAGAGATGCTGGATGTAGTCCTGTGGAACGGCTTGCCATGCCATTTCCACATGGCGCCTCAGTTGGACCAGCGTTCGTGCTGGACGTGCAGACCGTGTAAGACGACGCTTCATCCAGTCCCAAACATGCTCAATGGGGGACAGATCCGGAGATCTTGCGGGCCAGGGTAGTTGACTTACACCTTCTAGAGCACGTTGGGTGGCACGGGATACATGCGGACGTGCATTGTCCTGTTGGAACAGCAAGTTCCCTTACCGGTCTAGGAATGGTAGAACGATAGGTTCGATGACGGTTTGGATGTACCGTGCACTATTCAGTGTCCCCTCGACGATCACCAGTGGTGTACGGCCAGTGTAGGAGATCGCTCCCCACACCATGATGCCGGGTGTTGGCCCTGTGTGCCTCGGTCGTATGCAGTCCTGATTGTGGCGCTCACCTGCACGGCGCCAAACACGCATACGACCATCATTGGCACCAAGGCAGAAGCGACTCTCATCGCTGAAGACGACACGTCTCCATTCGTCCCTCCATTCACGCCTGTCGCGACACCACTGGAGGCGGGCTGCACGATGTTGAGGCGTGAGCGGAAGACGGCCTAACGGTGTGCGGGACCGTAGCCCAGCTTCATGGAGACGGTTGCGAATGGTCCTCGCCGATACCCCAGGAGCAACAGTGTCCCTAATTTGCTGGGAAGTGGCGGTGCGGTCCCCTACGGCACTGCGTAGGATCCTACGGTCTTGGCGTGCATCCGTGCGTCGCTGCGGTCCGGTCCCAGGTCGACGGGCACGTGCACCTTCCGCCGACCACTGGCGACAACATCGATGTACTGTGGAGACCTCACGCCCCACGTGTTGAGCAATTCGGCGGTACGTCCACCCGGAGTCCCGCATGCCCACTATACGCCCTCGCTCAAAGTCCGTCAACTGCACATACGGTTCACGTCCACGCTGTCGCGGCATGCTACCAGTGTTAAAGACTGCGATGGAGCTCCGTATGCCACGGCAAACTGGCTGACACTGACGGCGGCGGTGCACAAATGCTGCGCAGCTAGCGCCATTCGACGGCCAACACCGCGGTTCCTGGTGTGTCCGCTGTGCCGTGCGTGTGATCATTGCTTGTACAGCCCTCTCGCAGTGTCCGAAGCAAGTATGGTGGGTCTGACACACCGGTGTCAATGTGTTCTTTTTTCCATTTCCAGGAGTGTATTTCAGAAACAAATTGCAATTTGCCAATATTGATTTCTAACCCCACTTGAAATAGTTTGTGTGTTTATACTTTAAAGCAAGTAATTCAATTATTAAGTTCAATTAACTTCAGAAAATAGTTCACGATAATAATCAAAGCAAAATTACTTTTCATATAGGTTCAATTTGTGGGCCTTATCGATTACCTGTGAAGCAGGTATTTTTACGGTAAGACTACACACTTTGGCACTGAACTTTAGCACATTTAGTACAGAAGCAAACCATTAATTAATTAGAAGCAGGATACTCAGTTTCTGCACATTTAGGAAGGGGCCCTGCATTAGTTTCATGATCAGGACAATTTTAAGGTTCTAACACATGTTTATATCACTGGAATTATTATTGAAAAACACACAAACATACTGGTTCATACTATGATACATATCTGAGTTCCTGAAGTGAGCGGAGCAGTGGCACAATAGTGGTGGCAAGCACGTGGCGGCTATCTGCTCTCACACTCTTGATGTTGAATGCTCTTTATAAATTCTTCTTGACGACTTGTTATCTTCGTTAGAACCATCCCATAATAACAAGAGCACCATACGACAGCCGGAACCACATCCGAGGCAATTTCAATATTAATTGGCTTTCAAATGCCTCACTTGGCACCCTTGGTGTTAACCGTACAACGGCTAGCCACTGACTGCGTAACTTGCTCACCCAATAGCCACCCAGATCGACCGCCAAAACCACCTTTTAACGAGTGCCAGGACACTTCTGTAGCAGAGGGGGTTCCCTACACCTTTTGTGCTGTACAATACAAGATCCCTAAGCATGAACCAGTTTTCAAAGTACAATTTCTCATTCTAAACATCCATATTTCATAAAGTTTCATAATTTTTAAACATTATTTTTAGTTTCCATAAAACATATATTACAAACTTCCACATTCTATCTGACAATTGAATGACCTCCATTAGTAAAGAACAACCACTTCATAGTTACATGCACAAAATTACACAGCATAAACTACTTACAATCGATATTGGTGTTACAACTGGACGATAGTTCTCCAGTATGGCTCCTGCTAGTCTGTGACCTATGGTGTGGGATGACACGGAATGTTGCAGGGAGTGTATTACTTGTTCTCGGATAGCAGGCGCAAATCTGAAGGGGATACGATGTGCTTGGTGCGCAGAATGGCGATCTCCCCTTGTGGTGGTCAGGCGTGCCCGACCAGTACCTTGACGGCGAGTTCGCCTGCCTCACGTTCCCTCGCTGCGAATGCACCACAAACGTGGATATTGTGCTTCGACCAGACGGCCATGGGTAATTCATAGTGTGGTTCCTTTTAAACTCTCTTACGTGCTGGTAATGCTGTCTCACAAGACTTCGAGGCATCCCCGTGTTCATCATAGTGATTATCAACATGTGACGCTGTTCACACCCCTTATATGCCCTAGCAGACCTGATAATGACACTAAACAGGAACAATACTAATGCAGCCTGGTGGCCGTTCTATCTGTGACTTATTTTGATTGTTTCTGTTATTTATTTACATAGTTTTTTTTTGAGTCAATAGTCTTCTGACTGCAGCCCGCCACCAATTCCCTCCTGTGCCAACCTCTTCATCTCAGAGTAGCGCTTCCAACCTACCTCCTCAATTACTGGCTGCTTTTATTACATCCTCTGTCTTCCTCTACAGTTTTAACCCCTGAAGCTCCCTGAAATAAGGTGCTGGGCTTCTCCTTGTCGCAGTATCCATAGCTTCAGAGAACTTCAAACGCATCACTGCATTCCTTAGTACTTCCGTATCCCAATTCACTGTGTACTGTTTCTTCCTGTCTAGCTTCTGAAACTTCAGCCTACTCTACATCACTACTGGATTGTGATCTGAGTCTATATCTGCTTGTGAGTACGCCCTATAATTCAGTATCGATTTCGGAATCTGACCATGATGTAATCGAACTGAAATCTTCCAGTATCTCACGGCCTTTTCCAAGTATATCTCCTCCTCCTGAGGTTCTTGAACAGATTATTCGCTATTACTACCTGAAATTTATTGTAGAACTCAATTAGTCTTCCTCCTGTCTCTTCCCTAGTACCAAGCCCATATTCTTCCGTAACCCTTTCGTCTACTCCTTCCCCTACCGTTGCATTCCAATCCCCCGTGACTATTAGATTTTCATCTCCTTTTACCTGTCACAGAGGATAGGAACTCTAATCATTTACGTATTCGACAATGGTGCATTTTCATACGAAGCTACATTGACATCCGATCATGTCTCCTGGATACTTCTTTTTTTTTGGGCAGAGTAAGTGGAGCGTTACTGGGAACGGGGCGGACGGTGATAGCCGGCAACATATGATGACTGGCGGTTGAAGGACCAGGATGGTGAAAGCTCTTCCATTGGGCGCAGTTCTTGGCTGCTTCTCCAGCGAACTCCAAATACCTTCAACAGAAGAGAGGGGACGAGAGAGAGGAAAATATGAAAATGACGGCGGTAGTGCCGTAGTGAGGGGGAGACAAATATTGCTTGATCAGTGAAGTAATGTGTGGGATCTGTTAACAAGGAGCATGTACTCATACATTTGTAATTTAGTTTTATAATAAATACACCGGTTATAACTAATAATAAAAACTCGATGTTTTTACCAAGTTCCTAAACACCTGCACATTGAGATAGCAGAATTGTTGGCTATTTTCCCACTCAGCGCAGGCAAAACTCGAAAATGTAGCGAGGTAGCAGCAAACCACATTCGGCTGGAGAGAATTATGTAAGAAACAACACACATATTTGTCCTTTTTGTTCTTGTTTCATTACTTATTTCCGTCATAATTTTGTTTCTAATTACTTACGTTTCATGCTTATTATTAAGTTGTATCTTGATACTGTATCATTAGGGTACTTGACAAAAACTGCTACTGAACAACTGAAACTTGCCAAGAAAAACTGACAGTTGTTACAGAAAAGCCAACATCTGCTACGGAACACCCGACCAATGGTCGTAAAAGGATTCATTCGGTAGTTCATGCAGTACCATGTTTGACTATGTTTGTTGAGGACCCGATTAGTACTGCATTGTGTGTGGTACAGCAAAACGTCTTCAAGACATCATATGAGTACTTACGATCGCGGTCGAGCAGCTGGGCGACTCGAAGCCGCTCAAAGTGTCACTACTGCGGCCACAGTAACTGGTGTGTCCAAAAGTGTAACCTCGCGATTCAAAGAGCCGGCTAAGATAGAAATGTTACGCGAAAGCATGCTGCAAGTCTTAGATGGACGACCATACCGCAAGAGGATCGATACGTGGCCCTAATGGCGAAAAGGAACAGACATCTTACTCCTAGACAGATCGTTCCATCCCTTGCAACTACTAACGGTATACGTGCCTTTGCCAGAACCATCTGGCGCGGATGCAACCAGGCGGATTTGTATGCTTTTGAGCCTCTTAAATGCATCGCACTTCAATCACACTGTCGTCGAGAAACAGTTCGTTGGTGTAGGGAGCGTGTTGGTTGGGGTCAGTAACAGTGGTTCAAAGTGACGAATCCCACTTCACTATGGTAAGTGACTCTGGCCACCATTTAGTGTGGTGAGAGAGGGGAACACGTCTCACACTACAAAATGCTCATGAACGTCATCTGCATGGCGTAGGCGTTATGGTGCAAGCGGGCATTATGCTCAATGGCCGAACACCGCTGTATATCTTTACGAGAGGTACCGTTAAAGCACAGCGTTATTGCAGTGAGATTATTCTGGATGCTGTCCGTATGTTTAGGGGTGTGGCAGATCCTGACATTCTCATTATGGACGATAATTCCCACCCAAACAGGATCGCGAAGGTGTCGGACGCACTGGAAAGTGAAGATATTGAAAGTATGGAATGGCGTGCATACTCTCTGGAACCCTCTCGGCAGGCGTGCTTCTCAACGAACACCTCCTCTCTCAACTGTACAAGAACTGCAAACCGCCTTGCCAGAGGAGTGGGACAATATCCCACAAGGACTCCTCAGCAGTCTGGTAACTAGCAACAATAACAGGTGTAAAATGTACGTTAGAACCCGAGGAGGGAAAACTCCTTACTGAGAGTCTGATATCGAGCTTTGTGTTGGGGATCTGACCCGTGCCAAACATGAACGCTATTCATTTCTGTTATCCTGCTTTGGCATGCGGTGAAATCTATGCTGTTTTCCGTTATAAAATATACTAATCCACCTCCGTTATTTATTTACTGTCTTTCACGTCGTTCATCATTGTCTGTGATTATTATTATCCAACAATGCCTCTCTTCCTTTGCAATTGCTAAGCAGTGTACTTCAGCGCAGAAAATTTTTGAAGAATGGCCCAATATCCAACCAAACGTCGCAATGAGGAATCTGAAAATGTCCTTCATACATTATCTGTGGGTATTGAAGATACATATAAGGACGAATAATAGTTTTTTCAGCTCACGGAGGAACGCGAGACAATACTGCTTTACAAGGGAGTACTGTCTTTGGTACAATCATAATGACATATGCAGAAAAAAAAGCAGTCTCATGAGAGTCGATACCGAGACGGTAGACCTACTGAAAGGAACATTCCAGGAGATTTACTGAAGCAACAGAAAATTTGATGATAGGTATCGAGATAAGACTACTCCATCTTCTCCAGAAAGCGAATCCAGTTTCCTGATTCCCGCGCTAATTACATCGGTACCCTTTTCGAATAATATGTACCAGAGCGAGGTGGCTGAATCTTGTTAACACAACTCGCATTGCCGATGACCACTTCAGATCCCCGTCCGATCATATAAATTCGGACTTTCCTCATTGAACCCTCTGCCAGGCACTTTATTGTGAATAGCAGCGTAATCACGTAGATTTAGATGTAGATGTTCCGTTGTTTGTCTAAATAAGTAGTTAGTTTGAAAAGTACGGGCCTCGTCTCCATTCCCACCCTTCCCCTAATTCGAGCTTTTGCTCCATCTCCAATGAATTCGTCTGCCGAACGTTAACCATTAAACACGTTTGAATGTGTATGTGGATATTGTCTACTAATGGACAATACCTTCTTGCGAGGTGGCAGTTCGTTGCCTTCATTAGTCTGAAATATCCAGCCGAAGGCGACAAAAGGGTAGTATAACATGAATGTCAAAACACGAGTGCTTTCTGAGGTTTACTGGGTGATGCAAATGGGAACTATCTTTTGCTCTCAGAATCGCAAACCCTTCGAAACGTTTACAGTGAGCAGCATTCCTCCGTGTTGTCTCTCAGGTTTGAGAGAAAGGAAATAAACCGGAAAGAATTTACGAAGTTGCAGAATTTTGTAAACTGTTGGAGCTGTAGTACGAACTTAGACCACATGGAATCCTATCTCCTAAATTCTACCACACACCAGATGACCTCAACAATATCTGTAGTAATGTATATGGAATATTACCAAGTGTACATGCGAGGCATCCGTTGAAACGTATTAGTCTGTCAAAGGGCATATTACATTTCATGCCTGATCATAGCCTTAACTTACCGTAATCCGTAAGAGAAGACTATGTTGTGAAAGGAACTCCAGAACAGCAATAGGTAAATTAAACCGAAGACATGAATTGACATTTCATACTGTATGGTGTATACAACACAGTATTGTGTGGGACGGAGAGAAAGGGCATCCGCTCGTCATCTTAGCTGTTCACATTTGTAAGGCTAAATCAACCGAATTTTTAACTGCCGAGTTTTTCGATAACACACAATATGACAAAGGATTAAACAATGATATAAACAATCAATAACTTTTGCCCGTTGTATAGTTGCTAGGCTTCGCAACAAACAAATCAACTTCCTACCATTTTTTGCCTATTGCCACTCAATAATGTCCTATGGAATAATTTTCTAGTGTACCTCTTCGCTTAGGAAAGGTACTGGTTGCCCTTAGGGAGAAGTAAGAACCATAAGTGGTGCTCACCCGCAGTAATTTTGTAGGTACCTGTTCAAGGAGTTATACAGTTTAACAGCAACTTCAGAAAATTTATATTCACTAATGAAATTCGTCATAAACAGTCCATCACAATTTAGGAAAAATAATGACGTCCATACCTTTACTTCTCATTATTAAAGTTGTCGGTAGCTCAGAAAGGAGGTAATATGTATCGATAAAAATGATTCATCATTTACCTAATAACATAAAATATCTGACGGATAGCAAAGCAAGTTTTAAATTTAACGAGAAATAATTGCTACTAGATAACTCCTTCTATACCATACATGAATTTTTACTGAATAACTGCTAGTTTGTTTAAATAACAGTAAAATGTTCTACTTTAAGTGCAGGTCCATGAGTAGTACTGGAAAATAACTTGTTCATTTAGGAACTTGTAAATGAGTAGCATGGGTCATTGCACACATATCCCATAAACTGACTCGTACCACGCCGCTGTGAAAAAAATTTGTTGAAATGGAAAAACATATCACGAAGTAACAACCTAACTGACTAGAGAACCAGCACGTAAAGCGTTAACAGAGCAAAGTATTTGAGAGCAAGATAAGAAAGCGACACTGCGGTAGTTGGAAAATCAGCTCCAGAGTCAAGGCTGCCAACTAGAGCCCCAGAAAATTGCTCTCGTTGTCCATAGGAGAAGATGACTGTGCGCTTATCTGCTTATACCGCCAGGGCTTTCCAGTAGGTCAGTCTCTTAATGTGTTGGTCGTGTAAGCAACGAGATAATTCCGTGGCGTTCTACAGGGAGATAAATGATACTGACGACTGCATCAGTTTTCACCTGAACTACGGACGCAATGTACATTCAGCATTCAACTACTCGTACTATTGTTGTGATGGATTAATAAGCTATAGTAAACCAATCGTTACGTTGAGCAGTGTAATTGTTTCCAGAATGAGATTTTCACTCTGCAGCGGAGTGTGCGCTGATATGAAACTTCCTGGCAGATTAAAACTGTGTGCCCGACCGAGACTCGAACTCGGGACCTTTGCCTTTCGCGGGCAAGTGCTCTACCATTTGAGCTACCGGGCGTGAGTCGTGCTTCGGTAGCTCAAATGGTAGAGCACTTGCCCGCGAAAGGCAAAGGTCTCGAGTTCGAGTCTCGGTCGGGCACACAGTTTTAATCTGCCAGGAAGTTTCAGTGTAATTGTTACTCATATTACATATGTATCTGAAGTATCCGCTCCAGATTAAACAAAAAATCAGCTGTGTGTCTAATCGTGTTACTAAATTGACACAGAATTTTGTAAGGAGTTTTGGCGATAGGTGAGGTATAGAGGCTACAGATAGTATATGTTTTGAATCTAGAAGCATGCATGTTTTGTCTTTCTAGGTACGAGAGCACTCACTTCGAGATTGTTGTAATAGAGAATTGGATCCTCGTCTCTAGGGAGGGTAACTTCTCATCAATGGCAGGGAAACAATGGCTTGAACATATTTCGACGTAATAACAAATTTTTGTAAATTTATATTTCACGTAACATTTATGGTGTATTCTGCCAGTTTTTGAAGGAACATAGACATTAAAAGCTTAAATACTATTAATTAATAGTTCTTTATGAGCCAGCTCTCGGCTTTTAGCCCATCCTACTGCAATACATACCTTAGGATGACCGAGAAGGCCGAGATCCGGTTCATAACGAACTATTAAATAAGTACCACTGTGGAATACCAGCACGGTGCAGTTAAGCTTTTTATGATATTGTTAGTCGTAGTGACGTGCACCTATAGCCTAACACGTAACGAGCCAGCTTGTAAGAGAGGGAGGAGAGCGAGACTCGGATTTATGAGCGCTGCCTGGCTGATTATGGGTTTTAGGTGGTTATTCAAGCGCGCTTTGGCGAATGCTTGCCTGTTCCTTTGTCTCCGCCTCAGTATACGATAACACAGAAAGCAAAGTTTACATCATCATCATCATCATTATCATCATCATCATTATCATCATCATCATTTATTGCGTTAACGGACCTTAAGCCTACAGCAGTAAAAGAAAAGAAATAACGACATCACAAAAGGAGAAAAAACAGTACTCTTCAAAAAAATCATAAATGAACATTACAAAAGAACAACGAAAAAAGGTCACTCAGTCAGAAAAGAGGAGATATGTACTGCAGATGGCAGTCCATCGTCGCCAGTCCCCAGATTCATCTGCACCGCTATTGGCTCCAGTTCTTTAAGGATTATTATTACTCGATCCTTCCACAGCGTCCTTGGACGTCCCCTTGGGCGCTTTCCGGCACATTGAGAAAGGAGGACCCAGCATGAGAGATATCTATCAGCTCTAGGGATGTGGCCAAACCACTGTAGCCTCTTGTGCCCAAATATTCGGCCAATGAGTGTGTTTCCAAACCGCTCGTAAAGGTCTTCCTTCTTTCTTTGTTCCCCCTTACATTCGATGGCACAGTAGGCGAGACTATAAAACTATAAAAGTACCTTCCTCTGTAAGGCACAGATTGCTCCTTCAGTTATTGCTGATGACACCCAGCTTTCACAAACCTATAAAAGTACTGGCCATGCTATTGTCCTGTACAGCTGGATCTAATTCTTCTGTGATATCAGTCGTGACATGACTAAATTTTTCAGGCTATAGGATATGCGTTATTATTCGTAGGTGTTCTTCTCTCGTCACTTCATTTTTCTTAGTCAGTTTGGAACTTGAATTCTTGAACTCTTTCAAAGGTATGCCCATCAACAACAATGGAAGAAAGGAGAACTGGCGGTGTGATACGACGAGATATCCAGTTTAGAATCTTTTACCATCAGCCCAATTTTTTTCACAATGTGGATGAATCAGGAATTATCATTCCATACTTGTTCCAGTGTGTCACCAAGAATCACAGCATCGTCAGCAAATGACAGGGTTGGGTCTGCTCCCATCATTCGACCAATGTCACGGCTTACTTTTTCCAAGGCGAAGTTGAATAGTATTGAAACTTACTGGCAGATTAAAACTGTGTGCCGGACCGAGATTCTAACTCGGGACCTTTGCATTTCGTGGGCACGTGCTCTACCAACTGAGCTACCCAAGCGCGACTCACGCCCCGTCTTCACAGCTTTACTTCTGCCAGTACCTCGCCTCCTACCTTCCAAACTTTACAGAAGCTCTCCTTCGCAGGAGAAAATCTCATTTTGAATAGTATTGGTGCCTATGGATGTCCTCGTTTCAGTCCATTTCGAATACCGTATGGTGGCAACAATTTGTTGTCGGATCGTACTTCCCAAGTTGACTGAGAATAGCAAGCTGCAATTAGTCGAATGTATTTCGAATGGATGAAAAATTCCTCTAACGTCTTCTGTAACATGGAGTGGTCAGTGCTGTCATTTATACCATGAGCAAAAAAAAAAAAAAAAAAAAAAAAAACTACTTCCTTAAGATGTGTCTCCGCAAGCAAATAAAGTGCCGCAAATGGCTGGAAGAAGCTACTTCTGCAAGTTCTTTGAAGTGTAAACACTCCTACCAAGTCGAATTCCTGAAAATTTGTTTTGTGAGAACACTTTCATGTGATCTTGCTGCAAGTACTTTCCGAACTGCCCAGTTACTGGAAGTTTCCTTCCAACTCGTTTTGTGTGGTCAATGTCAGTATGAAAAGGTCAATGTTGAGAAGCAGAATGGTGCAAAGAAACACAGCCGCCTTATTATGGTCCTTCATTGCGCTTTATGGTCTTCTGTTAGGCAGAGAGAAGCCCAGCGAGCACATACCTGTCAGTATCCTAAATGGTAGACGAATGTGTCAGTACTACCAACAGAGACGTCCAATCGACCATCGAGGTGTTTTATTGTGATCCTTCGACCACCTCAAATGAGAGTGTCCACACGTTCCACCTTGCAGAAGTCACAACTGTATGCAGGCGACTGGCATGCTGGAGATCAGACAAGTTCATGTGACCTTGTTGCGATGACGATAGACACCTCGTCCAAAGACTTATCGTGCTTTTGTTCACTGCCAGCTCTCCATAGACATTCTGCAATATCTGCAATGCTCTGATTTGCCGCCAAAAGGAACTCAGCTCTCTGCTTGGAACGCACATCCGTTACAGGCGTCATTTTCAAGGCTACGAACAGCTCTGCTACATACTGTAACTTCATGAAATTATAGGGGCTGAGGCGGGATTATTCCATGACGTCCCACAACACATTTCACATTTTCTCAAGCGAAATTGACTGAGAAAAAGTGCGTTCCACTACTTATTGAACGGTCCTCGTATAAATGATCACAATTAGCTAAGAAAGTGCAAAATGTATTTACTAATCATATTGTTTCACCAGGAGGGGAAGTGCAAAGGTAACACGCACAGCCATAAATTTTAGCTGACTTTTAGTGGTGTAAACATAAAAGTACTACATTTGTAATAAAAGCAATAACTACTGTTTGGAAAAGTGGATGAGTAAGTAAGTGTCTGTCTCTTGGTGATATAGCTTGCTGCATATTTGTGTCTTGCTTTCGAATATTTGATGGTACAATAGATAAGAGACGTTCAAAGAGTGCATATGACATTCTCAAAAAGTTCTTGATCTTAACAAAGCCCTTTGACTTGAGTTCCTTCAACAGTGTTCCTCGATAATTAGATATGAGGTGCGACAATAAAGTAATGAGGCTTTCTTTTCAAGATGTGGCAACCCTGCAGGCTTGCGTAGGCACAATATCTTTGACCTTGGTCTATAAGCTGCTTCTAGTCCAAGCGGCACATTGATGCAACTGCTCAGTGGTGAGTTCTGCTGTAATAAGTTAACACGTGTTTGTGCCTCTCGTCACAGAAATGGAAGCGCATAATATTGCGCAACGGTATGCCATTTCTTTTTTCGTTAAATTGGGTGAAAACGCGACGACAACTTGCAGTAAGTTTCAGAAGGCTTTTGGAGAGGAGGTTATGTCAAGAGCTCAAGTTTTTCATTGGCATTAAATGTTTAGTGAAGGCAGAACGAATGTTGAAGATGAAGACCGCAGTGGACGACCATCAACCTCGCCGATATCAGCTTGGCCAGGGCGTGTGAACTCGTACGATCTGATCGAAGATTATCCGTGAAAATGATTGCAGAAGAACTGAACATCAATCGAGAAAAGGTTCGTCTAGTAATGACTGAAGATCTTGGCACGAGAAATATTTGTGCAGAAATGGTCCCCAAAAATCTCACACCACAACAGTGAGAAACAAGGAAAAATGAGGCAGCCGATCTGTTAGAGCAAACGGAAATCAATCCAGAATTGTTGAGCCGTGTTATCACTGGTGATGAATGTTGGTTTTTCAGTAAGATCCAGAGGCAAAACGCCAAAGATCGCAATGGTGCTCGAAGGGATCACTGTTGATAAATGATTCTGCTTCACGATAATGCGCCATCCCATTTTTAACCTCAAAACAAATTTCAGTACTACCACAACCACCTGTTCACCAGATATCGCTCCGTGCGACTTTTTTCTATTTCCAAGAGTCAAAACACGGACGGTCAAGGGACACGATTTTCAAACAACACAAGATGTCCAAAAAGCTGTGACGAGGGTATTGAAGGATATTACAGAAGATGAGTTCCAGAAATGTTACTATCAATGGCAGAAGCTCTGGAAAAAGGGTGTGCAATCAGAAGGGAACTACTTTGGAGACAACACTAAACTTGACTAAAACGATAAGCAACATTTTTTCACATTAGTCTCATTACTTAATTGTCGCACCTCGTATGTGTGCCCCTGTATCCATTTCTTCAACGAAACATTTCTTATTTTCCAGAACTTTTTGTTTTTCGTCACAACTGTTCTTCAGTAAGAACGGTGAAACAATAATAACGGTGAAAAAAGGGTGTCGGCTGCTATCGTTTTTAAGCACAATACTGTAAACTCCCACGTGTCTATCTCATAACATGACGTCAGTAGAACCATTTTTCCAGGTATTTGCAGCAAGTTCCTGATACTAACTCGCCAAGGCCAAAGTCACTTGCAGTACTACGAGGGATTGCGGATTGCCGAAGTGCAATGCATCGGAATATTTTGTGTGTAAGCTCTGAAAGCTTTTTAATAGACCTAACGCTATTAACATTCTACGTCTTTATTCTTCATGCCCACAAATTTATTTTTCAACATAGTCTCCGTAACAATCAAACCATTTCTACCAACGAGAGACTAGTTGTGGATACCATCAGTGCTTAATTTCCATAATTTCTAGAATTTAGGTGCCAATAACGCACCCCTTCAACCCCTCCCCCCCCCCCCCCCCCCGCCCAGCCATAAAAATTTTGAAAACTTATGGTAAAACCTACAATGAGACATCATACTGTTCTAAAATTCAGATTTTTAAACCATACTTCCCTATAACCAAACCAATAAAACCACAAGATTTAATATAAACAATACAACCTTGCCCTCTGCGTCCCTTTGCTCACCTATTTTCACGCTCACTAGTGCCGGAGCAGCGGCAGATTATACAATTAAGTGGCGATTTAATACACGTGTACTGCTTTAAATCTACGGTGATGAACTTTTCCAGCAGTGAAAAGCAAAATCTTTGAGAGGTGCCTGAACGTCTTTCTGGCGCGTTCCGGCTGTGATCAAGCCCTCGATACCGTCACTGTAGAATCTTTGACGTTGTTGACGGAGCCACAATTTCACCTCTGTTTTCACCGCTTCGTCATTATCGAGGTGACGCACTCAGAGGTGTTCTTTAAGCTTTAGAAGCAGATGAAAATGGGATGGGACCAAGTCAGGACTGTGTGGACGATGATCGATGCCAGAGAACCCGAAGTGTCGGACTGTTGCAGATGTCACAGCAATCGTGTGTGGTCTGGCATTGTCACGCTGAAAGCACGTTCCTTCCATGTGTGGACGAACTCTTAAA